>NW_025963779.1:66324422-67529422 GCF_023055435.1 Haliotis rufescens | reverse complement strand
CCCTCCCTTAAAGCCTGCCGAACCAAACCCCAATTGAATTAAAGTCATAAAACATATTCCAAATCTTTACCAAAAGTAGAGTCCATTGTACCAGAAACCATATCGGTCTCTGATTGTACGATTCCGACCAAATCATAAGCATGTATTTAGGAGCGTATTCTGCCCCTCCGGCGGCACCCGTCATAAACACATGCAAAGGCAAATCAATTGTTCACGTGAAAAAACATATTGTACAAGTCAAAATAGGGAATTGCATATGACATGATTTCTGTCACTGATGCGTCAAAAATTGATTCTGATTCATCAGCAGTTTTAACTTTTCCAACCCAAGCAAGGTCAGACATCGGTACTACATATAATTTTACACTCAAGTTGGTTGGCGTTATATTTGCCATTTGTGCCGCTATTTAGATGGTATGCTGCATGGGTCTTCATCAATGACCCCCTTTGGAGTCCGGGTTAGAATAAGTCCCCAGCAACCTCTGTTAGTCATAAGAGTCGGCCAAATGGATCGGGTGGTCAGTCTCGATGACTTGGTCGATAACTGCGAGAATCGTTGTTCACTATATCAATCACTGGATTGTCGGGCCCACACTCGATTATTTACCTAAAAGACCGCCGCCATATAGTTGGAATATTGCTGAGTGTGGGGTTAAACAACAAACATAAATACAATTCTGCATGTGATTTCACTCCTTATTCAATTTCCACCTTTTGTGGATTGCTTTGTTTATGTCTTCGTGGCATCCAACACAACTGATGTTGTAAAATATACTTATGGCTATTTCAACTGACCCGAAACTACTTTTAACTTGTCGATGTTGGCGTCCGATTCCTGCTTGGCGAGACATCCATCTGCAACATACACTGTATTCAAGAACACTCTCTCAGGGAGAGGTAACATTGGGTCTACGGCTTCGAGTGGCGCCGCCTTGACAACAGCCTGTTGACTGAGACGGAGTCTCACCGAAACCAGCCTTATTGCTTTCTCTACTAACATCGATGATGCAAAGAATGGACGTCTGAACCGATAAGGATTCCTCCAGGTCTACATGTCAGTTCTGGATTGATATATATCACTTACATCATTTTCTCATCGTGGGTAGCATTAAATCATGAAGCTTTGGGCGGAATGATTTCTATTGAAGACGGCATGTAAGCAAGTTAAAAGAATATTTGCCTCTAACAATCGCTATTATGTCTTTAAACACGAATCTAAATCCCGAGGTATACATGGCTCATCTGAAATTGTAAATGTTCTTCACCACAGCCGTCTTCACCGTCCAATCTCCTGTGTCTACTTGTCTGGTTTGCACGAGACGCCTTTTGTGAGGTGTGTTCTTGTGGTGGTCCAGAGAAGTCAGCTCCTGCCAACGTTTACGTTTAAGGAGATATCATATTCTTTTCGGGTAACTTATGGATTGGGATAGGGAATGGAAAATTTTGTATTTTTTCAACTTGATTATATTTGTTTATTTTTTGTAATGTGTTCGTGTGGGTGGGTGGATGGAATACTTTTGCATCAATTTAGAGTCCTTTTTAATTTCTAAAAATGCATTTTTATTCTAATCCCAAAGTTTGGATAATTTTATTCTATTTCGAACGCAGTCCGGATGTATTATTCTGAAATTCTAAATTGAGGTAGGGTGAAATGTGGTGTAACGTCGCATTCAAGTTTAGTCCACATATATTGCGACGTGCCACACCGAGACACAGTACCTTAAAACGAAGTAAGGGTTTGCACGTTTCAAAAGTGTTTCAGATTTCGTTTCACATGCTCTGCACATAGGGGTAGTGATATATAGCGGTATTACATACTAACTGATGTACTGCTGAATACCTTTTTTAAAACTATGAATTATATATTAACATTACACTATTATTTCTGATTGTTTTTGTTTTGACGTATATATGGGGCATAAGCTGTGATGTTTCAGAGAATATTCAGTCTCGAATATCAGCCAATAGAGGGCGTAAAAGGCAAAGCAGAGGTGAACATTATAAGAATGGATCAGTGTAAAGATACTGGTCACTGGTAGCACCGGTAGCATACATTCTCATTACAAAAGTAACTGCCAGTGTGTAAACAGGCACGTTAACGCCATGTAGAATTCACAGTATAGAATAGCTTCGCACATCAGGTTGACAAGCGACGTGTCATAGTTGGTAAATTCTCCCATGTCTCCCATGAAATGATTTGATTAAAAAGCTTTGTTGTGGTCAAACTTCATCTTTCCGTAAAAATTTAAATAGAAGGTAATGCTCTAAAGTACCTAAGCAATGGATAAATGTAGACGTCATAAGCGTGAACTGATTGCTAGACAAGAAGTGGAAATTCACGATGAAAAAATCTAAATCAGCTTGGCTCTGAGGCTGTCAGTTTCTCAGTTGTTTCTTTGATTTCCAGCTCTGGTGGATAGATGAGGTACAGATACTCATTTGTCTTTTAAAACAAATCTTTAAAACAAATGGGGTCATCAATATATCTGAAACTGGAGTTGACCTGTTAGACAACGTAACTCCAAAGTAACTAAAGTCGTCAAAATATCATAACAAGGAGCTTGGCGAGTGGGTATCTTTAACTTGTCTTAAATCATAACACCGAATAGAAAAAACACGTCTTTGAACATTAAAAGAGTGATGTTCAAAATATTAAGAATCGTCTTTTGTTAGAGGAGCATGCTCTTTTTTTCCTACTCATAGTTAGCAAACTCAAACAGCATCCGATAGACATAGAAACGTGTTACACTGAATAACAGGATAATCTCGTGAACTCTCTATGGTATTTGGTCAGATACCATAGATGCCACTCGTTTCGTAAAAATGTTATCTGACGAGAATGGGTGTATTATTCTTTATTTATGTACACTGTAATAGTTGGACTGGGAGTTTCTAAAAAAACATTCTCTTACAAAATTGCTGGAATTATTTTTGTTTAGCTCCTCCTTTCAGATTGTCTTGAATCACTGACTGGAATATTGTTGTTTGTCTTGAATCACTGACTGGAATATTGCTGTTTGTCTTGAATCACTGACTTGAATATTGCTGTTTGTCTTGAATCACTGACTGGAATATTGCTATTTGTCTTGAATCACTGACTGAAACATTGTTGTGTTTGTCTTGAATCACTGACTGGAATATTGTTGTGTTTGTCTTGAATCACTGACTGAAATATTGTTGTGTTTGTCTTGAATCACTGTCTAGAATATTGCTGTGTTTGTCGTGAATCACTAACTGGAATATTTCTGTGTATATCTTGAATCACTGACTTGAATATTGTTGTGTTTGTCTTGAAGTACTGACTGGAATATTGATGTCTACTGACTGGAATATTGATGTCTACGGCTTCAAACGCCATTCATTCAAGGCAATCCTCGCTCTGATTCTCCGTCACTAAATCCACAAACGCCCTCTGGACCTACTTGATGTCTGAGAAATAATGTGTTGTGGGTTCCCAAAAATGTTTGGACCCCTCCTTTCAGAGAACAAATTGTATGTCTTGAAGCACTGACTGAGAAAATAATCTTTTTTAAACAAAATTCTCGGGCCCCAACTCCGAGAATATTAAGTGGGTGATCCCTAAAGTCACCACAGTTGATATTACTAAGCATCCTTCATCCTATGGAAAAGTGTGTAAACTGCGGGTAAAATGAAAGCATACACTTGAAAATTGGATTTGATCAAAAACGTTCAAACGTTATTAAATTACGGGGCTGAAAACAGTCACCGAAACACTGCAAACTTTGGGCCCAAAACAACAAATACATCTGTTTCTAATAACCATTTCTGATTTGTTTCATGTTTATCCACCATCAAACATTGGTGTATACTTTCTTTTGCAGCTGCAATCTAGAAATATTTTAGCGTGAACAAACTGCATGTTGTATGGTTTGATTCATAATGACGCCTTACACTGACAAACTCTCAAACCCATTTCATTGTGGCCTTGTTCGTTGTGGCGTCAAGGTATCGAAATGTGGAATGGCCTCTAGATCATGATAGTTTGATAGGGTCCACATGCAATATCGATAAACAGTTATCCTAGTTATAATGAATTTGTATTACATTTCGTCAAGAATTGTTTGAATGGTTTTCATGCGCATTACTTTGACGATTGTTTAGCATCGCTGACACTGAATCGGTTTTGGAACATATTGCAACGTCACATTCAGGATTGGCATCGGACATAAATTTGATTACTGATGCGTCATATTTGGAAATGACCTGCACATGTCTTTCATAAAACGTTTTGAAACCTTTACGAAAGCCTTGGATGCTGTAATCTTCATGAAACAACTTTTGAGCAAGGGTCGCATGACGCTCTTTGAAATCTTCGAAAAAGACCATGCTACCTAAACAAATTGAGATGTTCGAGATCTTAGATGTTCGCGGAGAGGTGAGCATATTCCATGTCGTTTTGATCGCATATTCTACCCCACCGGTGGCAGCAGTCACAGACACTTGTAAAAGCAAGTCAAGTGATCACCTGTCCAAACACGGGAACATGTCAAAATAGAGAATTGTGTCGGACATCGTTTTGGTCACTATTGCATTAGATTTGGAAATTCTACATGTGTTTTGTTAAGGCCTTGAATGCTGTAACCCTAGCCAAACAGCTTTTGAGCAAGAGTCACATGACGATCTTTGAAATCTTCGTTGAAAGAGCTTGCTCGATTGTACCTGAAATGTATGAAATGCAGACACCAAAGACTGGAGGTACTGGATTATTGCTCGACATGAAGGGAAGCCTATCACAGACCGTCATGCATCTTCATTACATTCGAGCACAGATTCGATCCCTTGCATCATATGATTCCTGGCAGAGCTGACAAGTGTTCACAATGTCTGTCCTGGCTTTGCGGCATCTTGCTCGTGCTCACCATGCTATCAACCACAGGTGTACCGGGCCCATTCACAGCTATAATAAGGCCAGCGTAAGAAATTACAGTCTGGAATATTGATGTCAGCTGCTTCAAACAGCATTAATTTAATTCAGTCTTTTCATGCTCATGGCTAACAGTCTCGCTCTTTTCCGTCACCAACTCCACAAAGGCCTTCTTCTTCTTCACCCTCTCCAACACCACCAACGCACATCACCGCCTATGCATCTAGTCATCCCCACCGACCAACCCCATCCTTCATGTTCCAATTTCCTCTACTATGTAACAACCATGCTACATAGTATCCATTACCCGTTGCGCTCTTTCTTTAGACCGAATGGTCGCTTTCAGTTGGAGAACATGAGGATGACACTGCAGAATCAATTTCAATTACACAGAGAGAAGTTGTTTCGATTATAATTTAACCTTTGAGTTGAACAAATCAATTCTAATTTCAACTTTTCAATATAGACATCAGACTCCATCTAAACTAAAAATCTGATATCTTGAACGACGTCCACTGGATATCAACTACAAATATGGAAAAAGAGCTATCAACATATTCCTTTTGAATATAACATTTCAAGTCGTTTTGGCATAGTGGTCTAAAGCTGATCTCATTCCGTTTGATCTCAATCACTGGATAGTTCAGGGCTTGGTAATAGAAATCAGTTCTAATTAAATTGAATATCTACCTTAACAGTCTGTTATACTGCGTTAAGTGCACATTGACAAGAACGAAGGGCCGAGTGTATTTGCCACAATATGCTACGAAACACACATGTGACAGAAAAAACAAAAATGACGTTGCACCTTTAAATCTTCTTGACCTGTTACAGGTCATCGACTGGCTCAGATACTAATAGAGCAGACTCTACAAACGGTATTCAATTCGATTTGATATCGGGCTTGCATTTCATAGGCTGCAAAGAAACCTGATTTTATAGGACAAGAATGACATAAAAAAGCTAAAATATACACCAGATGAATTGATTTATGTAATACAAAAGCATCATATTCCCGAGACGTTCAAATTGTAGAAGTCGGTTTGATTTGATTCATTCAATGGAATATCCTTATATCACCATAAATAACGTAACGTATGCCAAGTCATTTCAATCTCGACAGGACGCACCGTCGACATCTTATCCACAGATGTAGTTATGGCTAGCCATTGCTCTGTCCATAACTTCACACTGGCAAAACTCGATTCTGATGCACACATCAGTAATCGTATTCAACAATTGGACGATAACTCTGGTTAATAATACCGATCGACCTGATAACGTGGCAATCTATCTTGCCACGATATCAGGTGTCCGCATCGTTCATTCCAGCAACATCGACAAAATATTCAGTCCTACAGAGAACATTCTAAAGGATTACTGTAATGAGGTCGTCATTTTTATATTCCCGTTTGTTAAAGAAGATGACAGTCTGTTCAGAAGATTATCTTTTACAGCAGACGGCAGAAAAGACAGGGTTAATACTGAGCTTCTCGCAGCATTACGAGAACTTCAAGGCGTGTTCGGAGCTCTTCAGATCTGGAGACAAAGAGGTCGCTTCCTTTCAAAACGACAGAGTCTTCTTTTAGGTCAAGGACGTTTTCCGTTTGTTATTACAGGTGAGGGAATTAACACTAAGCAAAATAATCCTTCTATTGATGTTCTTAACGTAATGTTTACAGTGTTTAGGATTTATGGGACGTGCACAGACCGTGAACAGTAAGCAGAAAAAAACAAGTTTCATGTTTTGTGCTGTTAAACACGCAAGTCTACATGTATGCATCCTCGTAAAAACACATATACACGCGTGCTCACAGATGTACATGGCCACACAGAGACGAGAGCACATTCAACACTAAACAATGAGACATAAGACATTCGTAAACACACAAATATTAAGAGATTATTTCTGTTATGTCAGCGATTTCCCCGCTATATCAGCAATGGTCCTTCAATAAATGCAGTTTTCCTGCTATAGGCGACAGCCTGTCATTAACCTGATCTGTCTCAGGCAAACCAGTGGTTGAAAGCATGAGAACAATCCACGTCATGGTGACGTGTCATCCAGGTCACACACTGTAACCGCCCTATCATCATAATCGGCTCGAATGACACAGGGAACTGGGCAGCTATTGGAGAGTCTTTGGAGCAATTAAGATATACCGACGCTCCCCCAAATTCAAGAACATTAATCGAGCGCGCACATTGACTCACGAACACGCACACGCACACGAATCAACGCATATCAAAAATCACCATCCATACAATGTCAGCAAAATACCATAATCATCAGCATGAATGTCCGGACAGTTTTCAAATTATCCTTCCCCAGATTTGTGATTTACACAGGCATATAAATCAATTTGATTTTATGCTATTGATTGGAACCTGCCAGGCCCCATAGCAGAACATGGCATTTTATTTGATACGCCAACTAGTGACGTGAGTGAGAGGATTACATCATGACAGGAACATATCGACAATTTGCTCTAAGTGTATCCGATCTCTTAGATCTTTGCAGATTTTAATGTCCATTAAAAACGAGATCTGTTTCTGAAGTTTCCGATGACTTTATGTGTTCAACGTATTACCTCTTAAGGGTTATGGACGATTTTCACATGAACAGATCAAATTGACAATATTTGAGTTTAAGAGACGTTTGTGAAAGCTTCTCAAATAAAAAAAACTTTCTGCATTAAATTAGAATCATTAGTTTCAAGTAAATCTGAAACAGAATATTATCTTAACATTCCAACAAGTCACCGCTTGTAGCAAACTGTTTATAAAATGAATAAAAGCTAAGAAGGCGAACGTTCGTAATTCCCTCCATTAAATCAAAATCATTGAACTTTAAAATCTAAATCGTACCTTTAATTGCATAGTACTTAATTTCAAAAGGTTCACGAACTGAGTAAAGAGAGCAGTCCCTATCACAGATATGCTGTCTTCAACAAATTATGACAATGCCCCTGTTGAATCAATGCGAGGCCACAAAGTATTTCTCTTCATACTCGAACTGAATTGCAATTTTCCAGGATTTGAACCAACATGGAAGTATCTGTTCATTATCTTGTTCGCTGTGAAGACGCTTGAAGTCAATGACCCCTGTGCAAATCATTGAAAACACCATATCTTATCCTCAGCCATTCCAAGTAGTTAGTTATCATTTAGAAGTGGTTTGAACAAACTGATGGCAAAACATGACGAAAAGATAGCGGAACTTTTGATTTAATGTCTGTGGATTAAATATATTGAAGAAGTACAGTGATCATGAATGATTTTATATTATATCAACAAATAATATAGTTGATGGAAATGTATTAAATTGATGGGATTGACGTTTCAGTTATCTTGATCTAAATATCTGCTATTCCTAGTCGTTCCTCTCTCGAGATATAGGATAGACCTGGCCATGTTTGGAAGTCACCCTTGACGCTTTGAATATAACGCTTTGTGTTTGCTGTGCATAAAAAAACTTTAGATGTTGAAGTATCTGCTTCAAAGAATTCATAGAGAAACCTATTGTGCCTCCCTCGCCCCACGCCCACCTTTGTGCCTTGAAGCCCTTCTGTTGGTATGATGACAAACCCCTGGTAGGGCATACATATGTATTGCAACGAAACGAAACAAGCGTCACATGTAGATAGGAGTGATTGGGACCTTTCATTATGTATCCGCATGTAATGTCTGCTAAATCATCAGATCATATTGTGTTTGTTCAGGTTTGCCTGTAGAGAGTATTTAAGGTATTAGTAAGGGATACCTGTAACCTGCGACATCCTGTCAAGGAAACATCTGAAACATCAGTATTACCTTTTAAGGTATCCACCAGGTATTCCTGAAACATCAGTATTACCTTTAAGGAGGATATGCCATCCATGCCATCCATGCCATCCATGCCAGGTCTTGAACATGCCTTTAATAACCATTTATTTATTGATACACGATATCTACCCTTCAAAACCTTAAAAAAATAAAGGTTTTATCAAGTAATAGTATTTACTGTCTTGTGATGTGATATCCGACACATCCAGCGACATTCCGATACACCGACCCCTGTAGCAGACCTAACATAAACACGTCAAACATTGCATACAAACTTGTCTCTGGTCATCTTCGGTGGCTTGGAAACATCAATATGAAAGACTAAGTGCAATGACCATGTCGTGAGATAGCGTTAATGATGTCGAATCCAGGGTTACTGGGTTATGACGTCGAATGTATTTGAAATACAGACTGCTTGACCGGCAGTCAAATAATGACTAGTACTATAAATGCAATATTGACTTGGTCCTTTATGCATTGAACAGAACTCGTAAATCTATTTCTATTTTTGCTCAAAGTGATGGACGTTTGTGGTGCTCAGCACTTGGTTTCAATATGAAATATTGGCGGCTGGAGCCCCAACTACATTCTAATGAATCACAGAAGTCACATTGGCATATTTCTGTGATGGACCAGCATGGGGTATATGCAGGGGACAGAAGTACATAGCTGTATTATATGCTTACTGATATACTGTCGAATACTTCGGAAATAATACTTCAATGCTGTAAATTATGTATTTGTATTACAATATTATTTCTATATTTATTTTATAGTTTTTTTTATTGTTATTGAGGCATAACTGAATAAACAGTCTCGCAACAACTTCCACAGGGCGTAAAAGGCAAAATAGAGATGAACATTATGCGAAAGGATCACCAAAAATGCTCTGAATTCTGTGCTGATTTACCTGTAGAACGTTTAAACATTTCCAATAAACAAATGCGTGTCAGTAAGAAAGAATGTCTACCATAATATGTCTGGAATGACTTGATTCAAAAACTTTGTTGTAAGCTAACTTTATCTTTCTGTAAAATTTGAAGAAAATGTAATGCTCTAAAATACCTAAGCAATTGAGAAATGCACACACCATAAGATGGAGCTAAACATATTGTTTGACATGATGGGGAAATTAAGAATGGGAAAATCGAAATCAACTTGGCTCAGAGGTTGTCATCATTTTGAATTTCCATGCACAGATCCAGATATGATACTGAATACGGTGTCTCTTTCATCTTGCCATTGTTAAAAGAAATGGGGCCAACATATCAGAGAAATGTCGTCCTTTCTTTGAAACAACTAAAGTTGTCCAAAAGTCCTTTTCCTATGCAAAGAGGAGCATAGTTAGACGACTTATTTAGTACTAAAATTGTTGTAAATCTTAAGACCGAAATGAATAAAAAGGTGAAGAATCGTGCACTTCTTCAGATTCCGTTTTGATAGAAGAGCACACAGTCTTTTGCCTACTCAGCGCATAGATAACACACTCAAACAGCAAGCGGTAGACATATAAAAAATGTATGATTGAAAAACGCGATAATTGAATTTACCCCCTAACTCATATCTACATGGTTCCATCAGGCCTATACGTCACTGTTACCCTGTCACTAAAGTGATTTAACACCGGGCAGATAAATTGTTCTCCATAAATCTGTTTATGGTCATCAATTATCTCCTATCAACAGTAAAGCATTGCTGTCTTAAAGCTTGAGCCTCCACAATTGCCTGAACAATCGTCCTACTGCCATATGTCTCATCCCCCCCCCCCCCCCCCCCCCCCTGTAATTTCGCTTGATACTGTAAAAAATAGTCAAATACACATTACTTACTAGCTGCTATCTAACGGGCTAACACTCACAGTGTCACAGGACATCTGATACTGAATGATACCTTTTTTTTACATTTTTTAGAATTAATAAATGTTAAAAACACACCTACTCTAAAAGTCATTACCTGGTCGTCATAACACTTGCAACGAGCTGTAATATTAATAGATTGGGTCAGACGCTGACTATCGACGTCTATAACATGAGCTACGGACCAAGGGATATGATGGCGTGGTTTAAAATGCAAAGAACATCCAATATATATCCCCGGTGACAGTAGAATAGAAAATCCTCAAACATACCGTAATTATATGTAAAAAATATAATTCCAATATCGTGCCATCAGCCATTGGTATGTGGGGCACGTAAGCCATCTTGCTTTTAGAGGAGTCAATTAACTCTGCTTGCAGGTAGAAGAAAAACAAATTCTGCTTCTCTGGAAATGTCACTTTATATGTCAGGTCTTTGATATGACGCGTTTAGGAGTGAATATGGAAAGTGAAAGACAAGTGTCATACAGTGTTCTTTTCAAGGCTTTCGTGTTATTCAAAATTCACGTTTTTTCAGATAACCTTATTGCGCTGTTAGAACGGGATTAACACCTTTCATCTTAATAATTCTTCGGAGGAGTCTCAGATAGATGCTTAGTCTTCTTCAAATCAGAATCACAATCCTTCATCTTTACAAATTCAGATGTTCGCTTTAAGAGATTCTATGTCATTCATTTGCGTTCTTGTACGCGTATTATCATATGACATCTAGTGGCAATGACATTCTGTGTCGAAATTGCTGAAAAAATACACATTTGGCTGATAAAAATTGTTTGTCTTAAAAAACACTGACTGAAATATTGCTGCCCACGGCTTCAAACGTTATTCATTCAATTAAATTATTTCATGCTCAAGGCCTCCGTTTTGTTATCTCCCATTCTCCGTCACCAACTTCACAAGCGCCCTCTGGTCCTACTTGATGTTCTGAAAAATTAATGTGTTGTGGGTTCCCCAAAATTTTGGACCCTCCTTTCAGAGAACAAATTGTATGTCTTGAAGCACTGACTAAGAAAAGAATCGGTTTCAGACAAAATTCCCAGGTCCCACCCCTAAAAATAATATACAGTTGATCCCTAAAGTTTGTAAAATTAATAATACCCAAAATACTCTTCCTTCAGCCTGCTGAAAAGTAAACTGACGGACAATAGTAAATATACATCGATGTGGAATGGTTTAAACAACAAACACTTGTAAATGTCAAGTCGAGTATTCCCCTGACCAAACACGGGAACATGATTGTTGTGGTATAAGTCAAAATAGGGAATTGTATCGGACATAATTTGGGTCACACATACATCATATTTGGGTATGTCCCTCTTTAATCCTCGACCGGTTGGATTCTGGAGCAGAATCGATCATCCCAAGCATCACGTGAATGGTGAACGAAGCGGCTTCATGGGGATCGGGTGGCCACAATGCCTGTCCTCGCTGTGTATCAACGTGTTCGTGGCCATCATACTATCAACCACAGGTTTACCTTACCCATGCACGGCTGTACACAGGCCGGTGTGACAAATTCCAGGCTGAAAGTATTGCTGTCTGCGGTTTCACAGACCATTCATTCAGAATATCTACGTTATCAGTCTGTGAATCATTGACAACTAAGGACGAAGCACATCCTTGAACAGGAAACCTTGTAGTGCCGAGTTCGTGACATTCGTGCATACGAACTGTTTTATCACAATATGCGACGAAACACACATGTGATAAAAACAATACTGACGTTGTACCTTTAAGTCTTCTTGACCTCTTAAAAGTCATCGGCTCTCTAAGTTACTAATACATAGAGAATCTCACCCGAGTGCCTTTTGATATCAAATTTATCATCACAAGTTGATAAAAGTGGAAGGACTCCGAGGCTTGCTGAGGAGTTTTTCCACTTTTATCAACGAGTGTTGATATATTTGATATCAAAAGACACGAGGGTGAGATTTTATTTATCATCCAACATCATTCTTCCAACTTTTTCAGTGTGTAGACAGTAACAAGCAGTGTCTAAGTGTAAAAAGTACTGCTTACAGCTTCGGTAGCAGAGCCATTAGTGATGTCACTTGATTGTGACGTCATGGTAACTAATGACGTCACAATGGTCTGCAAGACATTGTGATGCAATTTCATTGCAGAGATATCTACAGTGTAAATATCACTACAGTGTACATATCGCTTGATCTCACCCAACCGATATCTAGATCTCCCGTGGGAGCCAGTTTTGGATGATAAAGCAGACTGACACCAGGCTTGCTTTTACTAGGCTGTAATGGAACCTGATTTGAAAAATGTGAAAAAGCTAAAATATACACCACATGAATTGATTTCTCTTATGCAAAAGCATCATATTCCCCAGACGTCTAAAGCCAAAAATATATATTTAAATTTTGTTTTATTTCATTTATTCAATGAACCTTCCTATATATCCATGCATGACGTTAAATATGCAAGGTCATTTCGACCTCGACCGGGCCCACCGTCCACAACTTGTCTACAGATGCTGTAGTTATGGCTAGCCATTGCTCTGTCCATGACCTGACACTGGCAAAACACGCTTCTGTTGTGCACGTCAGTAATCGTATTCAAGATTTGGACGATAACTCTTGTTTATATTACTGATCGACCTGATAACGTGACATCTATTTTGCCCTTATGCGCATTGTCTATTGCACCATCCACAACAGCGGAAACAAATGGATAAGATATACGGCTATAGAGAACATTATAAAGGATTATTGTAATGTGGCTGTATTTTTTACGTTCCCGTTTGCCAAAGAAGATGATAGTCTGCTTAGAAGATTATTTTCCTCCATTACAGCAGACGACAGAAAAGACACCTTTAATACTGAGCTTGACGCAGCATTACGAGAACTTCAAGGCGTGTTCAGAGCTCTTCAGATCTAGAGACAAAGAGGTCTCTTTCTTTCGAGAAAACAGGGTCGCTGAACCTTTTAGGTCACGTTCTATAACAAGTTCAAGGACGTTTTTATATTATTGCAGATGGGGGAATTTACTCTAAGCAATATAATTCTATTATAAATGGGAAGAGTAATATGTTGTTTTCAACGAAATGTTTACCCTGTTTAGGTTGCTTTTGACGAACACAAACTGTGAACAGTTAGCAGAAAATTTGTCATGTATCAAAGTATTCGTAAATACACATATACACACGCGCATGCACATAGAGATGAGAATACATTCACAACTAAACAAATATTAAGAGAAATTTCTGATATTGAGTAATTGAGAGAAGGTTCTGGAATGCTGCAGTCGGCAGTTTTCCTGCCACATCAGCTATTTGCCAGCAACATCAGCAATTTTCCTCCCACATTAGCAGTTTGCCAGACACGTCAGCTGTTTTCGAGCAACATGAGCAGTTTTCCTCCCATATCAGCAGTTATACAGCCAAATCAGCAGTTTTCCAGCAACATGAGCAGTTTTCCTCCCATATCAGCAGTTTACCAGACACATCAGCTGTTTTCCAGCAACATGAGCAGTTTTCCTCCCATATCAGCAGTTTTACAGCCAAATCAGCAGTTTTCATTCTATATCACGACAGCCTCTCTTTAATCGAATCTGGATCAGGCATGGGAACCATCCGCGTCACGATGACGTGTCATCCAGGTCACACACTGTAACTGCTCTCTATCATCATAATCGGCTCCAATAACATGGGGTACTGGGGAACTATTGGAGATCGAACCCGTGATCAATGAGTAGCCTAGTATCAATACAAATGGAAAAAGATAAACAGACACTTCCACAAATTCAAACACACAAAGGTAAACGCACATACAAACACTCACTCACGAACACGCACATGCACTCGAATCAACGCATATCAAAGTCACCATCCATACAATATCAGCAAAATACCATCATCATCAGCATGAATTTCCGGACAGTTTTTAAAATTATCCTTCCCCAGATTTGTGATTTACACAGGCATATAAATCAATTTGATTTTATGCTATTGATTGGAACCTGCCAGGCCCCATAGCAGAACATGGCATTTAGTGACGTGAGTTAGAGGATTACATCATGCTAGGAACATATCGACATTTTGTTCTAAGTGTATCCGACCTCTAAGATCTTTACAGATTTTAATGTCCATTAAAAACGAGAGATCTGTTTCTGAAGTTTCCGATGACGTTATGTGTTCAACTTATCAGCTCTTAAGAGCTGTAGATATACAGACGCTCCCACAAATCACCATCCATACAAATTTTGCAAAATATCATAATCATCAGCATGAATTTCCGGACAGTTTTCAAATTATCCTTCCCCAGATTCGTGATTTACACAGGCATATAAATCAATTTCATTTTATGTTATTGATTGGAACCTGCCAGGCCCAATTGTAGAACATGGCATTTTATTTGATACGCCAACTAGTGACGTGAGTGAGAGGATTACATCATGCCAGGAACATATCGACATTTTGTTCTGAGTGCATCCGACCTCCTGTGAAGGCTTCTAAAAACAAAAACAAACTTTCTGCATTAAATTACAATCATAAGTTTCAAGTAAATCTGAAACAGAATATGATCTTAACATTCCAACAAGTCACCGCTTGTAGCAAACTGTACATAAAATAAATAAATGTCATGAAGGCGAACGTTCGTATATTCCTCCATTAAAGACCAACAATTGAACTCGTACCTGTAATTGTATGGTATATCAAAAGTTTCAGGAACTGCAGTAAATGGATTAGCCTCTATCGAAGAAATGCTGTTTTGAAAAGGCCGCTGTTGAATCATTGCAGGGTTACATCCTATCCTTCTCCATACCCGAACTGTATTAAACTTTTCCAGGATATGAACAAATATGAAAGTATGTGTCCATTATCTTGCTCGCTATGGAGACGCTTGAATTCCATGACCTCCATTAAACGCGTTCTAAAGTGGGCAACTTTACGTGTCCGAGCACAATTCAACATTCCTCTTTCAGGTATATTGGAAAGTCTCTTTAATATATTCAACAGTGCCTTCTGGAGTATCCATTTAACGTTTTGGTCAACGCTGCCTGGTACATTCCTTATCGGATTTTCGAAGCTATAAGTTACGTACATGTTTGTCGGTCCATTTCATTTATTCATTGATACACGATATTTATGTACTCTTCAAATTGTTTTATCATGTAATATTATTATATGTTTCCGATTACATTACTCATATGATATCTGAAACATCCAGTGACATTTCGCATTTATCTATGTCATGATACATCGACGCCTGTCACAGACAGAAGTACGTCAATAAATACATACAATGAAGTCTCTGATCATCTTCAGTGCCTTGGAAACATCAGCATTAAAGACTCGGTGCAATGACGATATCGTGAGATTGCGTTACTGATGTCGAGTCGGGCTCAAGGTGGAATCCTAAATCTTATTCCGCCGATGTAAGGTTGTCTGTAAGTCTCTCTTGTAATTATCACCATGTAGGGTAATGGGTTATGACGTATGTGTTTGAAATACAGACTGTTTGATCGTCTGTCCCATATTCACTATTGTACATGCTATACTGATCCTTGATGCATTGTTCAGAACAGGTCTAATTAATTATTGCTCAAATTGATGGACCTTTATGATTCTCGGTACTTGCTTTTTTATGGAATAGTGAAGGCTTGAGTCTCAACTACATTCACGATTAATGAGTACTCGAATGGGTCCGTCATTTTGGCAGGTTAACATATTGATTGCGCTTACAGGTATTGGGTATTGGGTATATATGTAGTGATATATGCAGCTCAAGGGACATGCTTCGGAGTTCGTGGACTAAGTGAGAGTCACAAATAGGCGTCATGGATGGGAGAAACGGATGTGCATAATGGATGAGAGACATACATGTAGATGTGCATCATGGATGAGAGAAATAGATGGGTGCCATTGATGAGAGTCATAGATGGGCGTCTTGTATTAGAAACACCAATGGGCGTCATGGAAAGGAGCGTCATGGATGAGGGACATTGATGAGTGTCATGGATGAGAGAAATAGATGGATGTCATGGATGAGTGTCATAGATGGGCGTCTTGTATTAGAAACACCAATGGGCGTCATAGAAAGGGGCGTCATAGAAAGGGGCGTCATGGATGAGAGACATTGATGAGTGTCATGGATGAGAGAAATAGATGGGTGCCATGGATGAGAGTCATAGATGGGTGTCTTGTATTAGGAACCTAAATGGGCGTCATAGGAAGGGGCGTCATGGATGAGAGACATTGATGAGCGTCATGGGGAGGGGCGACAAGGGATCGAACAACTGACTTTCCGTTTTCCGGGCAGACAATCCTCTAGACCATGAAGGCGGTCCTCCTCCGAACTTAAGTATGTCACATTGGCATATATCTGTGATGTACCAGCATGCTGTATATACATGGGATAGAAGCACATAGCTGTATTACATGCTGACTGATACACTAACGAAAATACTATTTCAATAATATTAACTATGTACAAGCTGTACAATCTTATTTCTAAAAAATAGAGTATTTATCGTGTATTGGGACATAAGCATTGACGTTTCAGAGAGTTATCAGTCTCGAATATTTACCCAAACAGTTTCAATAGGCCGTAAAATGCATAACAGAGATGAACATTATACAAAAGAAACACTGAAAAGGCAAAGACTACCGTGCTGATTAACCGGTAGCAAGCTCAAACAATTTTCATTTTAAAAAAGTAAGTGCCAGTGTTAGAAGGTCGACCATAAAATGTCTGGAATAATTTGATTGAAAAACTTTGTAAGCAATGTGTGTCTTTTCGTAAACATAGAATGACATTAAAGTACCTAAGCATCTAAGAAAGGTTGATGTGATAAGCTGGAGCTGATAGTATACTGCATGGCATGAAGGGGAAAATCACGATAGGAAACTTGAAATCAGCTTGGAACAGATCGAGGCTGCCGTCATAATGAATGTCTCGGCATAGATTCAGATGCGGCGCCGAATAGAATGTCTCAGTTGTTTGTTTGATTTCCAACTAAATGTGTAGATCAGGTGAAGGTATTCATTCATCTTGGCATTGTCGAAAGAAATGTGCTCATCATATCAGAGACTGACGTTTACCCTGTAGGCAACGTGTCCTTTCTTTGAAATAATCGAAGTGGTTAAAAGCCTCGTATTCGCAGATCAGCTAGGAGAGGGGCACTGTTCGTACCCCAAGCTTGTTTTAAATCTTAAGACCGAATCGAAAAAATGTATTTGAATGATAATTGTGTACATCTTCAAATTCCATTTTAATAGACGAGATATAAGTGCCTACTCCCATCACAGTTTCCACATTCAAACAGGAAGCGATAGATAGACATATAAATGACGTATGACAGAAAAAAACATAATAATTGAATTGATCTCAAACTCACATCTGCATGGTTCCATGAGACTATCCTGTCAATAAAGAGATTTAACATCATGCAGATGAAACTTTCTCAATGGGTGGTCATCAGTTATCTCCAATCAAATATATAGCATTGCATTCTTAAGCTGCATATCTCTTCACAATATTATTTTAAGGAAATGTATTATTATTAGCTAATCATTAAACATATTGACATATAAAGTATTCGGTACAATGTGTGAAATATTTTTGTAATGTCCCCTGCAGTGAAATTGCTGGAATTTTGCTAATCGCGGCGTAAACAAAACTCAGTCTCCCACTGTAAACCATTTCGGTTGAAACCGGAAGAATCTACACATTACTTACAAGCTGCTAACAAACAGTTTAACACTCATAGTGTCTCATGACAACTGATTATATTAAATAATACCCTTTTTGCATTTTTTTAGTGTTTTATAACTGTTAAAGACATGTCTACTCCACACGTCACAACATGTACATGTACACAATATGCGTGGTCGTCGTACCACCTGCAACGTGCCGGAATATTTCAAATTGGTTCTGACACTGAATATCGACGTCTATAAGATGAGGAATACTGATATTGCAAAAATATAATTCCAATAGCGTTTCATCAGTCGCTTCTATGTCGGGCACGTAAGCCACCTTTGCTTTTGAGTAGTAAATTAATTCTGCTTGCAGGTAGATGATAAACAAATTCTGCATCTCTGGAAATGTCACTTTATATGTCAGGACTTTGATATGACATGGTTAGGAGTGAATATAAGAAGTGAAAGACAGGTGTCATGCCGTGCTCTTTTGAAGGCTTTTCAAAGATTCAAAATTAGAAGCGAACGTCTTTTCAGATAACCTTGCTGCACTGTTTGAAGAGGATGAAAACATTTCTTCTTCATAATTTTTCGGAGGATTCTCCGATAGGTGCCTTGTCTTTTACAAAGCAAAATCACAATCCTTCATGACGTCTGAAGTAAATATTGAAATGTTTTCTTCCAGACATTCTATGTAATTCATTTGCGTTTCTCGTTCACGTATTATCATATGACATCTAGTAACAATGATTATTATTTGCGTTGTAATAGGAATATCTGACACACACTACGCGTTGCATTATAGATCCATAGAGATGTAAACTGACAGGATGTCCTTCTTAACTTTAAGATATAATCTGTTCCGAAAATGATGAAACTAATTTCTTTGGTAACTCCAGTAAGAGCAAACAACCCACCATACATGTCTAGAAGCAATGATTGGAATTTTGTTTTCTTCGGCTTCAAACGCCATTCATTCAAATCTGTCACGCTCATGGCCTCCCTTCACGCTCATGTCCTTCTGTCACCAAATCATCTAACGCCCTCTGGGCCTACATGATGTTCTGGGAAATAATGTGTTTTGGGTCCACAAAGTGTTTCGCCCCTCCTTTCAGAGAACAAATTGTGTGTCTTAAAGCACTGGGGGCACGGGTGGCCAAGTCGCTTAAGGCGCCGCGATGCGCTTTGCAGAGTCGCGGCTCTTTGACACACCAGAAACCTATGATTGTGGCTTCGAATACCCGATTCGCACCGATTATGTTTCTAGGTTTGTCAGCACCATACCTGTGCTCGTGGGTTTCACCGAAGTGGTAGACTTCCGAGACCTGCATCACATCGGGCTTTCCTCCCTTAAGCTGACACGCTGTGATATAACTGGAATACTGTTAAAAGCGGCGTTAGACCCAACTCGCTCACTCACGCTCACTTTAAGCACTGGCTGAAAAAATAATCCGTTTCAAACAAAATTCCCGGCCCCGAGATTAAATGATTGCTCCCTAAACTTGATAGCTTTCATAACACCAATATATACATCATTCATCCTTTTGAAGAGTAAACTGTCGGGCAAAAGAAAGTTTACTTCACTGTTTGATGTTGAAATAAAAATGAAACATTCAAGAAATGATTATTCTGAGGTGACGTATTTGATACGAGTATCGTAAGAGTGTTTTGAACCTGAATTGTTTCGGACATCATTTTGATCACTGATACATCAAATTTTGAAAGATCTTCCACACTTTACTAAAGCCTTAAATGTTGTTACCCTGATCAAAGAACTTTGGAGCAAGAGTCATACACATTCCTTTCAGACAGAACATGTTTAATTGTGCCTGAAATGTTGTCTGGAGCTGCTTGAATATTGCTCGACATAAAGGGAAGTCTATTCACTGTGTCTTCATCTGCATAATTCTCTCTGTCACAGACAGTCATGTATCCTCCTTAATCCTCACCCCTTTGGACTCAAAGACAGAATCGATCTCAAGCAGCACAAGACTACTGAAAGAAGCGTTTTGATGAGGATCGGGTTGTCACAATGTCTCATCTGGCTTATTCTGTGTCGTGCTTCTGGCTATTATAATATCAACCACCAGTTGACCCATATTCGACCTGTAACAGTGTGACATATTCCTGACTGGAATATTGATGTCTACTGCTTCAGGCTGCATCCATTCAGTTCAATCTTTTCATTCTCATGGCTAACAGTCTCGCTCTCTCCCATTGTCCGCCATCTGTTACTCCACAAACGCCCTCTTCTTCATCACCCTTTCCAACACCATCAACACACATCACCGCCCTTGCATCTAGTGAGACCCATCACCACCCTCTCCATCCCCACCTCGCTCCTCCTTCACCTTCCAATTTCCTCTGCTATGTAACAACCATGTTACATATTATCCATTACCCGCTGCACTCGTTTTCAAGACCGAATGGTCGTTTGCAGTTGGAGAACACGAGGATGACACTGTGGAATCAATTTCCATTACTCACAGAGAAGCTGTTTCGATTCCATTTTAACCCTTGAATGGAACGAATCAATTATAATTTGAACTTTTCAACATAGACATCAGACTCAATGTTAACTTATACATCGGGAAATATCTAATATCTTCAGCGACGTCCACTTGACATCAACTGGAAATATGGGCAAAGAGATGTAATTCATATCCCGCTATTAACACATTTTTCATTGAATATACCATTTTAAGTAATTTGGCACAGTGATCTAAAGTTGAACTTATTCCTGTGTGCTCAATCACTGGATAGTTCAGGTTTTGGTTCTCTGAACCCAATGAATATCCACCACTGAATATCAACAGTCTGTGAATCATTGACAACTAGGGACGAAGCCCATCCTTAAAAAGGAAACAATGTAGGACCGAATTTAAGTAGTTCATGGAGACAATCTGTCTTTGCACAATATGCCAATAAGAAAAAACTGAAATTGCAGCTTGAATTCTTCTTGCACCTGTTAAAGGTCTTCGACTGGCTCGGATACTAATAGAGCAATCTCTATCAACGGTATTCAATACGATTTGATATCGGGCTTACATTTTTGTAATGAAACCTGATTTTGTAGGGCAACATCAAGAATTCAGTTGGAAAAATCAAAAATATATATCATATGAATTGATTTCTGAAATGCGAAAGCATCATATTCCCGAGACGTCTAAAGCCAGCATATCTTGTTCAATTTATAGCGGCCGATTTCATTTCATTCATTGAATGGAATATCTTTCATTACCATGCATGACGTTAAATATGTCAGGTCATTCGGACTCGACCGGACCCATGCTGTAGGTATGGCTAGCCATTGCCCTGCCCATGACCTGACACTTGCAAAACACGCTTCTGTTGCACACATCAGTAATTGTATTCAAGATTTGGATGGTAACTCTGGTTTATAATTACCGATAGACCCGATAACGTGACCATGTATCTTTCTCTTTCAATATTCCCATTGTTCTTTTCAACACCATCCACAAGAGCTGAAACAAATGGATAAGATATCAGTCCTGTGAAGGGCATTATAAAGGATTATTTTTCATAAGGCTGTATTTTTTATGAGACCGTTCGCCCAAGAAGATGATAGTCTGCTTAGAAGAATTATTTTCCGTAATTACAGCAGACGACAGAAAAGGCACGTTTAATATTGAGCTCGTCACAGCATTACGAGAACTTCAAGGCGTATTCAAAGTTCTTCAGATCCGGAGACAAAGATGTCTCTTCCTTTCTAGTAAACAGGGTCGGTTAACAGTTGAGGTCATGTTCTTTTGCAAGTTCAAGGACGGAGTTTTGCTATTGCAGGTGATGGAATTAACTCAAAGTCAAATAATCCTGTTATTAATGGAAAGAGATGAACAATTAGATGAACAAACAGATCGTGAACAATTAGCAGAAAAAATGTCATGTATCAAAGTGTTTGTATTAACACATATACACACACGAGCGTGCGCACAGATGTACATGAGCTCACATAAACAAACCAAAAAGACAACAGATATTTGTGGACATATAAATATAAAGAGAAGATTTCTGTTATTAAGTTATTTAGAGAATGTTCTGGTACGCTGTAGTCAGTAGTCTCCCTGCAATATCAGCGATTTTCCACGCATATCAGCAATTTATCTCCTCTATCAGCAGTTTTACAGCAATATAAGCAATTTCCCTCCCATATCAGCAGATTTACAGCCAAATAATCATATTTACAGTCAAATCCGCAGATTTCCTGCTTTATCAGGCTGGCAATTTTCCTGATATATCAGCAATTGTTCTGCTATATCAGTAGTTTTCCAGCAATATCAGCAATTTTCCTCCCCTGTCAACTTTTTTAACAGCTATGTCAGAAATTTCCCTTTCATATCAGAAATTGTCCTGTTATTGCGTGATTGAGAGAATATTCTGCTACGCTGGACAGCCTCTCTTTAATCGAATCTGGACCATCATAATCGGCTCCAATAACATGGGGTATATTTGGAAACTCTTTTAGATCGAACCCGAAATATACGGGGTAGCCAATTATCAAAACAAATGGAAATAGAAATACAGACACTTCCACAAATTCAAGCACACTGAGGCAAGCGCGCAAACAAGCACTGACTCACGCACACGCACACACACGCACACACACACACACACACACACACACACACACACATACACACACGAATCAAGCAATATCAAAGTCGCCATCCATACAATTTCAGCAAAATAACATTATCATCGGCATAAATTTCTGGACAATTTTCAAAATATCCTTCCTTAGATTTTTCTTATTTACACAGGCATATTAATCAATTTTATTTTATGCTATTGATTGGAACCTGCCAGGCCCCATAGCAGAACATGGCATTTTATTTGAAACGCCAACTAGTGATGTGAGTGAGAGGATTACATCATGCCAGGAACATATCGACATTTACATTCAACGTATAAGCTCTTAAGAGTTATGGACGATTTTCACATGAACAGATCCGATTGACAACATGCGCGTTTAAGAGACGTCTGTGTAAGCTTCTCGGCACAAAATACGAGTAGACGTTATTAATTAAATTACAATCATTTATTCAAGATTATCTGTACTCTCTCATTATCTTAATGTTCCTACAAGTCACCGCTTGCAGTAAACTGTCCATATAATGTATAAATGTCAAGAAGGAGGACGTTTCGTATTTTCGTCCATTAAATAACAATAATTGATTTTTGAATTCTTAATCGTACCTGTAATTGTATAGTATTAATTATCAAAAGGTTCACGAACAGCCTCATAACTCATAAGTACCTTTTATTTAATATATTTAGTTAAACTAATAATATGGTTCATTGCCTTGGTCGTCGCTTTTCTGGAAATCTGTTTAAACATATTGTTATTCTTTTGAAAGTTCTTCTGCAAATATATCTACTGACGATTGGTTTAAATCATGTTAAATCTCTCTTAAACCCTACTGTTGATAAAGATCCTAACACTATCGGTGTCCATGTTGTATAAGGTACGATGAGGTGAGATGGGGGATGACGTCGCGACGTGCATGCCCACGTGTGTGTGTTGCTGCTTCTATTAGTCCGGACTAATGCCGAGGTTATAGTGCTAGACCAAAGAGATACCATGCCGGAGTTGAACATGAATACCCCACTCACACACAGTATTCTGACCCCGAGCAGTCCTTGTTTTAGCCCCTTTATGCCGAGCGCCAGACAGGGTAACAACAAGTACCATCTTTTAACGTCCTTTGGTATGACGCGGCGGGGATCGAATCCCGGACCTTCCGCTCTCCGGGCGGACGCTTTACCACTAGACCACGGATGCGGTCGTTATATAAGGAGTATCTTGAAACACACAATTCTAGTGAGTGTCATGTAAGCAATGATGCTGTTGAATTTCTAGGAAGTTACATTATTGACGAAGAAATGTTTATTGTCATTAAACAAACTGAAAAAATGTTAAACGCCTGGCGTAGACGGAGTACCTGTTGCATTCCAAGAAACGTGTCTCTTATGCAAGCTCTGCTAAGAAAGTTATTTAATCGCATTCTTGACGCAGGACATTTTTCTGACCATTGGAATATTTGATTAATTGTAAAATCAGGTGATAACAGTGAAACGAATAATTACTGAGGTATAGCATTGTTGAAAACTTTAAATATAATATTCACTACGATAATAGACAATCGTGTTAAAACTTGGATTTCCGAACAAAATTGTTGTCAGAAAGTCAAGCAGGATTCAGTGAAAATTATTCTACAGAGAAAATCCAGCCAATCCTGTTATATAGTTCAGAGCCTAAAATTTAGGGCATTAATATTGACAATTCTATAGAAAAAGTTAATTTTACGTTCTGGAAGCTTAAACCTTATTAGTCTTCGAATAAAGTTTTTTTGGTACAATGTGGTCGCTTCCCTCAATGGTTGGTTGGTTGGTTTGTTGTTTAACGCAGCACTCAGCGCCCATTCTAGTGTTATGGCCTACTGGATACGAGTTACTAGAGTTCTACAAGATATTATAAACGATGTCATGATTTAATAAAGAACTTACATACATGATGATGGAGATATTAATTGTATTTTATTTGTGCGAACTACCTTATTCCAGTCTGGTTTGGACATGTCTGGATTTCCCATGATATATTCTCGTGACTGTTAAAGTCGAAATCCTTAACCTACCATTAAGATTTCCAGCTTCAAATCACGCCAGAGAGATATCTGGTAGCAATAAAAGCATTTCACTTTCGCCGAACACTAACAAAATTTAGATATTATTGTCATATCAGAGCTGCCGGATTTTCCAAAACGCCGGAAACAGACAAGACCAAATGCTCATAGTGCCACCATGTTACAGAAGACGAATATCAGGTCTTAATGATATGCCCGGAATACAGCAATATAAGAATGAAATTTTTGCCCCAGTTCTTTGTTATCAGACCCTCTAATGAAAAGTTCCAGATCCTGATATAGACTGCTGATGATCATCTCCTACATAATACAAAATTATCAACAGCCAAAGACAACCCAAAAATCTTAGAAAGATTTTGACAAGTTCTAAATTTGATTCTGTTGTCATCACTCCACAGGTGTCTAAGTGCAGTGACAAACGTTGCCTAACTTGCAGCAATATAATTGAAGGCTGTTCAGTCCAAATTACAAAGGACACTAAATTTACTGTAAAACAAAATATGACTTGTGATACCAGAAATGTTATTTACTTGATTGTTTGTAGTGGATGCAATGAAAAGTATATCGGAAAGACAGAACTTAAATTAAAAAGCAGAATGAATCTTCACCGTTCACAAATAAAGCAGCCACACAACCGCACGATTCCACTCAGTGAACATTTAGAAGCATGTGGAAACGGCAACTTTTTAGTTTTCCCGCTATATAAGCTAAATTTTGATCATGAACCTACATTGTTTCAAAAAGAGCAACATTTCATTCATAAATAATTTCATACTTTGAAGTTTACACTTTTTCTTTCGTGTTGATTGGCTGAATGGGTAGTCACCTGATCTGATATTTGGAGTTCACACACCTGTGAACGGCCAAAAAAAGTTCACACGATGTGAACAATATTTTGTGAAATTGATCGTGTGATCTTTTGCCCGAACTACTTTTTCCGGGGTTCCCCGAATTCTCGATCGGTGTTTACGATCAACTCGTTTTTTCTATTTTCTTTTTAATCCCTGAATTTATCAGCAACATAATTAATTTAGTATTTTTGCCTGGTCTTGGAACATTTCATCTGACTTATAAATAATGAATGCTTTGGTTCTGGTGCTTAATGTCGTCTAGCTGCTACATGAAACAAAATGGATTGTCCTTATGGTGATTTGGATGTGGTATGGCTATCTTTCAATACTAATAACGCAAGTAAAGAAAATTAATTCTGTAAAATTACTGAGGTGAACGAAATTGATTTATTATGCGATATTGACTTTGATGCCTTGTTTTCGGAAATGACAGGAATCTAGCAACAATGAAAACAATGTAGTACCCTGTTCAGATGAGGCCGCTGACACAGAGCAAACGCGATTGCTCCTGGTCAATCCCAAACTAAAACTCGATTCTGTATCGTATCGGGTAAAAATCTAAGATTTTGAGAAACCATAATACATAAGCATAATAAAAAAAATTAAAACAAAAAAAACTTGCCTACCTGTTTTACTGATTGGCCATCGGGGACGAGAAAATATCCCTAGACGGAATTAGAAATCTACTATTGCGGTTTCTGAGTTGGCCGACCTTCCCCGTGCATTCTAGGCCGAGAAGCGGCGGCACATGAGGAGTGACGGGGCACAGTAATGAAGCTGGCATCAGGTCATACTGTAGGTCCATCTCATGTGACAAGAAACACCAACTAAGCAAAGTATTTCAGCACACTCGACAAATCCCAAACTCCAAATATAACATACCCCGACATTGAAAATTATTATTAAGTTTCAGAGCACTCGGTTCAATTCCCACCAGTCCATTCCGCATCGTCCGAATTGGTTTGCGATTATCCAAACACATGCAACACATTGGCAAATCGGTGATATTCCCAATTTGCTCGTGTCATGAGAGGGTTCATGCGTCGGGGTGTTTTCTATAACTGCTCCATAAACGTCATTTTCAACAGCAGTAATTATAAATTTCCTCATCTTGCTCCCGTTCGACTCGAAATGCACCTCTTTACAAACTTATGTGACGTCATATATAAATCCGCGCTTGAAGGTTGACCTCGCCTCGGTGCATATGTTTGTTCAACTTCCTGTAACCTATTTTTAAGGTTTGATTTATCCCAAATAGTGTTTGTAAATTTGTTCAGAGAATGAAATTATGTTGACATATTTCTAGATTATGTTGTATATATTCAAAGAACTATTTTTCGTTGCGTAACTGAGTATGAGTGGGGAAAGGTATGTGACCGAGAGCCGGCAAATACCGACAAAAAAACATTGTTGCAATGTTCTTTGGCGAAACCAGAGGACTTCAAATTTAAGGAAACACTGTTACGATATTATTCGGCGAGACCAGTAAACTACAAACTAAGAAATTATAAGAATTGAACGTCAGTTTGGATGGGTTCATTGAAGTGTGAACGATTTAAAGGCGCTGGTTAGACTTCGCAAGCTCGGAGGTTCACACAGTTTAACCAGCGCCTTTACATCGTTCACACTTCAATGAACCCATCCAAACTGACGTTCAATTCTTAAATACACGCCTAAGTTAAATGTAAAGGCGTAAATTATTTGTCCATTGTCACCTTGGTATTGTGATGTCATAGTTTCCTTAATGTTATGACGTGACGTAACTACGAGTTGAAAGCGCTAGCCTATTAAAACTGTGTTCAATCTTACTCCACTTATTTAATTATATATATATATATATATATATATATATATATATATACCAAGGAGGAACTTTGAATTAAATGTCTGTCTTGCTTGGTGTTCTTTAAGAAGTGCACTGTGCATAAAATAAGTTTATGTTAAAGTTTCTGCTTTTAAAGAATTGATAGAGAAAACTATTGTGTCTCCTTCCTTCTACGACCACATTTGAACTGTAAACCCTTCTGTTGTTACGATTCACCCGATATGTCAGATGTAGGAACATTGTGCAGTCAAATGACCGTTATGGGCACCAACCACGAGACGGATGTGAAGTACATGTAGGAGGAGGGAGTTAACATGGTTACAAGATCCCAGGTAGCAAATATAAATGTAAACAAGCGCAAGAACGTGTCTGGTGACAAGAGATATTCTTGAAGGATCAGCCAGTCGAAGGAAGCGACCGGGACCTTTCATTATGTATTCCGCATGTACATAATTGGTATGGGATACCCGTAGTCTGCGACATCCTGTCAAGGTATTCACCAGCTCAGTCTGTAACATTCCTGTAAGGCAGCCGCAAGTGAGCCCCTCATCCCTCTCAACCCCCGTTAGGATTCCTTAAGGTAGGTGTGCCTGGGATATCCCCCAAGGAATTCGCAAGCACCGTAAGTTATGTGTATGTTTGTCAGTCTATTTCCGATAATCATTTATTTATTGATGCACGATAGTAATTTACTTTCAAATTCTTGAATAATATCACGTAACCGTTTTATTATATCATATTAATAATATCAAATATTTCCGAATACATTTCTTATGTGATATCTGAAACATACAGCGAAATTCCGCATTTGTCTATGTCGCGAAACATCGACCACTGTCACAGACAGAAGCACGTCAATAAATACATACAATGAAGTCTCTGATCATCTTCAGTGTCTTGGAAACATCAGCATGAAAGACTCGGTGCAATGACGATATCGCGAGATTGCGTTACTAATGTCGAGTCGGGATCAAGGTGGAATCCTGAATCTTATTCCGCCGATGTAAGGCTGTCTGTAAGTCTCTCTTGTAATCATCACGATAACACGCGTAATGCCACATGTAGGTTAATGGGTTATGACGTATGTGTTTGAAATACAGACTGTTTGATCGTCTGTCCCATATTCACTATTGTACATGCTATATTGATCCTTGATGCATTGTTCAGAACCCTTTTATCTTTTGTCTACGGTAAAATGCTCAAATTGATGGACGTTTATGATTCTCGGCACTTGATTTCTTTATGAAATATTGAAGGCTTGAGTCTCAACTACATTCAAGATTAATGCGTTCATGTCACGTGGGCAGGTTTACCTATTGATTGGGCTTACATGAAGGGATTCCGTATATATGTATTGATGTATGCAGCCCAAGGGATATGCTATGGAGTTAGAGGACTAAGTGAGAGTCACAGATGGACGCCACGGGTGTGAGACACTATTGTAATGCTATATTTGTCCTTGGTGCATTCTCCATAACTCTTCAATATATTTAAATTTCTGCAAAAAATGATGGAAATTCTCGGCACTTGGTTGCCTTATGAAATATTGAAGGCTTGAGTTTCAACTACATTCTAATTAATGATGTGAAGGTTTAGCATTATTCGAATGGTTCAGTCGTGTGGTCTTTAGGCAGGTTTACATATCGATTGCGCTAACGTGTAGGGATTGCGTATATAGTTATTGATGTATGCAGGGACAAGCTTTAAAGTTCGAGGACTAAGTGGGAGGCACAGATGGGCGTCATGGATGAGAGACATAGGTGGGCGTCATTGAGTGAGAGACATAGGTGGACGTCATGGTGAAAGCCATGTTTTGCGTCATGGAAGAGAGACATAGAGGGACGTCGTGGGCAAGAGTCATAGGTGGGCGTCATGGAGATCGAACATCTGGCTTTCCGCTCTCCAGGCAGACACTCTATGCACTAGACCACGTAGGTAGGCTGTCAATGTCACATTGGCATATTTCTATGATGGACAAGCATGCTGTATATACAGGGGACAGTGGGATATAGCTGAAATACATGCTCACTGATATACAGACGACTACCTCGGAAAGTATATTTCAATACTATAAATAATGTATCAGCATAAACATATTATTTCTAAAGAAATAAAGTTATGAACGTTAATTGGGGCATAACCTTTGACGTTTCAGAGAATTGTCAGTCTCAAATATTTGCCGAAACAGCTTCCATAGGCCGTAAAAGGGCATAACAGAGATGAACATTATACAAATGGATGACTAAAAAGACATTGATTACCGTGCAGATTTACCGGTAGCACACTCAAACAATTTTCATTAATTAAGTGCCAGTGAGCTAGAATGTCTACCATTATATGCCTGGAAGGATTGGATTGAAAAACATAAGTTGAAAGAAAACTGTGACTCTTCGTAGAAATAGAACAAAATGAAATGTTTGAACGTACCTAAGAAACTGAGAAATGTAGACGCCGTAAGCTGGAGGTGAAAGTGTATTGCACGAGATGGAGGGGTTGATGAGGTGAGGGTATTCATTCATATTGGCGATGTCGAAACAAATGGGGGCCATCATATCAGAGACTGACGTTTACTTTGTAGGCAACATGTCCTTTATTTGAAAAAAACGTTAAGTCGTCAAAAAGTCGTATTTGTGTGCAAAGAAAAACAGACCTGCCTGGAGAGGTGCACAGTTGGTACCTTAAGTTTGTTTTATGTCTAAAGACCGAATTGACAAAAAATGTATTTGAACGTTAAAAAGGTGATGTGAAAAATAATAAGAATTGTGTAAATCTTCAAATTCCATTATTATAGATAGAAGTGACTACTCAGAGCATAGTTAGCACACTCAAACGACAGGCAACAGACATATAAAAGATGCATGACGAAAAAAACGTATAAATATTGTTTTCCACAATCTCATATCTACATGGTTCCATGAGGCCTATACGTCACTGCGATCCTGTCATTAAAGAGATTTAACACCATGAAGATGGAACGTTCTCAATTTGAGGTCATCAGTTATCCCCTATTAAGAATGAAGCAATGCTGTCTTATATAAAAACGAACCCTTGTGATATCGAAGGGTTATTGCTTACTGTCCCTTCGCAATATTATTATGAGGACATGTATTATCTTTACAGCATATCACGAAAACAGTCATATATAAAGCATTGGGTACAATGCGTGAAACCTATTTATGGCGTCCCCCGCCGTGAAATTGCTGGAATATTGCTAAACGCAGCGTAAACAAAACTCAGCCACCCACTGTAAACCATTTCGGCTGATACCGGAAGAAACAGCCAAATACACATTTCTTGCAATTTGTTAACAAACCGTTAACACTCATAATGTCTCATGACAACTGACACCAAATAGTACCTATTTTTAACGGTTTTTTAGTGTTTTTAAATGTTAACGACATGTCTACTCAACACATCATTACATGTACATGACCCCATTATTCGTGGTAGTTATAACACTTGCAACAGCTGTAATATTCTAAATTTGGCTCTGACACTGGATATTGACGTCTATCAGATGATAAATACCGAGGAACACGACGACGTGGTTTAAAATGCAAATATTATCAACGTTAAGACATACATAGACCCCCGGGCACTATAGAATAAGAAAATCTCAAACATACAGTAGTTATACAGAAAAAAATTAATTGAAATAGCGTGCCATCAGTCATTGGTATGTGGGGCACGTAAGCCATTTTGCTTTCGTGGAGTAAATTAACTCTGCTTGCAGGTAGAAAAACTAAACAAATTCTGCTTCTTTGGAAATGTCACTTAATATGTCAGGCCTTTGATATGAGGCAGTTGGGAGTGAATGTGGGAAGTGAAAGGCAAGTGTCATGTCGTGTTCTTTTGAAGGCTGTCGTGCTATTCAAAGATTTTAAAATTAGAAGCCAACGTCTTTTCAGATTACCTTGCCGCGCTGTTAGAAGAGGATGAACACCTTTCATCTTAATAATTCTTCCGAGTAGTATCCGAAAGGTGCCTTGTCTTCTACAAATCAAAATTACAATCCTTAATCCTTTAAAATTCAAATGTTCCATGTTGTTCATTTGCGTTTCTCGTACTCGTATAAAAATGTGACATCTAGTGGCAATGACATTCTGTATCGAAATTGCTGAAAAATAATTTGTTAGGCTGCTCCTTTCAGAAAAGAATTGGTTTGTGGTGAAGCACTTACTGGAATATTGCTGTCTTCAGCTTCAAACGCCATCCATTCAACTCAAGTTTTTCATGTTCTTGGTCTTTCGTCTCACTCGCTCCCATTCTCAACAAAATCCCTCTTGACCTCCTGGATAGTCTGAGAAATAATGTGCTGTGGGTCCCCCAAAATGTTTGGCCCCTCCTTTCAGAGAACAAATTGTATGTCTTGAAGCACTGACTGAAAAATAATTTGTTTCAAACACAATTCCCGATCCCCATCCCTGAGGGTATTAATAAATGGTTGCTAACTTTAATAAAATAACACCAAAAATAGACACTCTTCATCCTACTGAAAAGTAAACTGCCGGGCAAAAGAAAATATACATTCATGTTTGATGGTGGCTAAGATTCAAACAAACCATATTATTCGATCTTGATCAATTTGATACGGGTATCATATACTCTTAAAGAAAGTAGGGGATCATGACATATAAATGTTAATACTGAGTATTAGATAAGTGTTGACGACTAGCAACCTATGCAAGAACGTTAATGTTTGTAAAACCTCACACCAAAACACATCCTATAGTTTACAGTAGCACTAACGTCGAACGTCGAACTCGTTCAGGGCGTACTCAACGACAAGAGTACAGGGTCGATTGATCCGAAACCAGGCTCTACGAAATCGAGCTAAAACGGCGAATCAAATTGCTTCAACCTTTCATCAGGCTACTCTTTACTGCTTTACTGGAGAACCGCCTACATACATCTCCATGCTCCGTGATACGTGTTCTGCCGCCCCTCATAAATCGTCAATGGTGTACACAACGTCGAAACTGGAGTAATCGTAGCTGGTCACGTGTCACGTGTTGGTCGACGTTTTGTCTTTCAGGACGACAACGCCCGTGCCCACCGTGCACAAATCGGCAATGCTCACCTCCAGCAGCACAACATCCATAGAGTGCCATGGCCAGCAATGGACCCAGACCTTTCCCCCACTGCACACGTTCTGGACATGATAGGCAGACATGTGCGTCAACGTCATAGGCCGCCGACCACGTTAGCTGAACTTGGCCCGGCGCTGCAAGAGGAGTGGGACAGACTCCATGATATCACAAGTGGAAGACTAACACGCAGTATGCCTCGTTGAGTAAATGAATATTCCACACATCATAGCGGTATTACGCACTACGATTCGAAAACGTCAACTTTGAGATTTCCCATCTTATCCCTATTGTCCTTAAAGGTCGTTGGCGGTCAAAAAATCTACTGTCATATTTCACCACAGGTTGTAATTTGTTGCAAATTCGTTCATTGATTATCATACATCTATTACTGGAAACTGACATTTCTTACAATTCTGGAATTTTAAAGCTATTTTCGATATCCCTTACTTTATCAGATTTTGCCACTGTGTGTTGAACCTATGTTTCGGTGACTGTTTGCAACTTCGTAACGTTTTGATAACGTTTGTTATTTTTTCGTCACATCCACTTTTCAGTTATGTACTCACTTCGGTCTGGAAGTTTATGTATATTTTGAGTTAACAAACGGATGCTGTGTGGTTTGGTTCATAATGACGCCTTACCGTGCCTAGTTTGAAAATTAAAACTGCAACGCTCTCAAAATCACTTTAGCGTGGCTTGGTTCTGTATGGCGTGAAGGTCTCTAGTTTAAAATGGTTCCAAAGGACCCACATGCTCTATCTGTAAACTGTTATCCTAACCAAGAACTGCTTGGATTATTGTGCGTGAATTACTGTGACGACCTTTCAGCACAATGAAGTCGCTCAATTGCTGGCACTGACATACTGGTGATGTGATATCTGTTATACCACATACACTCGCCTAACCACCTGATGTTCCTAGGACCACGTACACTGCGTATTTCCACGTCGTAACGTCCCACACACAATCACAACCGCGGTAATGACCAGATTTCTTTTTGTTGAATTATTATTCGCTGCTCACACCGATGTCAGACATACCAGGTGTTCACGAAAACGTGAGCATATTCTATCCCCCTGGTGGCACCCGTCACAAACACATGCAAAGACAAGTCAAGTCATCACCTAAAATAATCACGGGAACATGTGAAAATAGAGATTGTATCGGGCATCAGTTTGGTCACTGATGCATCAAATTAGGAAATGTCCTCCATATGTGCTTTATTAAGGCCCTGAATGGTGTAATCTTGATCAAACATCTTTTGAGCAAGAGTCGTATGACGCTCTTTGAAACCTTCGTAGAAGGAGCATGCTCATTCATTCGTTTTTATTCTTCCATGCTCATGGCCTCGCGTCGCCCTCTCTCCCATTATCCGTCACCAACTCCTCTAACGCCCTCTTCTTCTTCACCCTCTCAAACACCATCAACGCACATCACCGTCTCTGCCACCGCCCCTGCATCTAGTCATGCAAATTGGACTGGAGAGACCAACTTGTCGTTTCTAGCTGGTGAACATAACGATGACACTGCGGAATCAATTTTAATTACTCAGAGAGAAGCTGTTTCGATTTTATTTTAATCTTTCAACACAACGAATCAATATTAAGTTGAATGTTTTTCAATGTAAACTTCAGATTCCATCTAAACTTATTTGTGAAAAATCTGATATCCTGAACAATGTCTACTGGACATCTCAACTAAAAATATGGGCAAAGAGATATGGCATTGCAAGTCATTTGACACAGTGATCTAAACTTATTCCATTTCAATTCAATCACTGAATAGTGCAGAGTTTGGTTAATCGAAATCCGTTCTTTAAATTAAATTTGATCTATACCTTAACAGTCTGTGAATCTATGGCTTAAAGTGCACATGAACACCTAAGACGAAGCACGTCTTTAACACAGAAACCCTGGACGAACGAGTGTTGTGTCTTGATTATCTAGAGTATATTAGTATGTGAATGAATCGAATCTTTGATTCGCCCTCGTTATGGGCATTTGTTTGTCAGCAACATACCTGTGCATGTTGGCTTCAAAAAAGAGGTAAATGCCTCTGACCTGCATCACTTTGAGCTTTCCCCCGTATCTGATACACCTTGATGAAATGCTGTTCAAAGGGTCAAACCAAGCCACGAAGTCCGAGATTCAAGTGCAGTAGGCCCGGGCCAACTGGCTATGATAGAAAATTGATCATAGTCATTCACAACTTGATTGATTTATTACGATAAATGTAATAATGCTGACCAATCGTGTAGTTTGGGAACCCTGATATGATCATTCATATGAGCTTCCGGAGACGAGAACAACTTGCTTCGTACGTTGTAAGTGCAATCAAACTTTTCACAGCAACAGAAACTTATCTTTTAATTTCAAATTATTCCGATGTTCTGTTATTTTCAGTAGGAGCAAAGGACGCACAATGAAATCTCATTTTTGCTTATTGGTGAACTGACTCGATGGACCAGAGACAAAACGCACAATCAGGAAATTACAACAATTACACACAATCTGAAAAAAAATATCAGTAGATCATATCATTCATCATATTTGTCTTACCACACAAACTTACAAATAAAACTTTTAAAAAATTAAACAAGAAAGGGAGTGTCATATTTTTAAATGCATCGTACGTAGTCTCTGGCCAGTCTCCCGCAGGAAAATATGATACTAATATATATTTTTGCTTTAAAAATACTATTAATACATCCTTCACTTTGACAGAATAAAATTACTGATTAATAATTGTACTGACCGATTCCTGCAGCATAAGACCCGTGAAGATCCGGGGTAGAATAGGTCTTCAGCAACCCATGCTTGCCGTAAAAGGCGACTATGCTTGTCGTTAATGGCGACTAACAAGATCGAGTGGTCAGGATCGCTGACTTGGTTGATGCATGTCATCGTACCTCAATTGCGTGGATCGATGCTCATGATATCAATCACTGGATTGTCTGGTCAAGACCCGATTATTTACAGACCGCCGTCATATAGCTGGAATACTGCTGAGTGTGGCGTTAAATAACAAACAAACAAATCATGCACGATAAAATAAATGCATTTTTACTATTGAGTTACACATATGTATTTTAATATTTTTATATACCCACAAACTATACGCCCTAAATTATTTTTTTGGGCGCCGAATTCCAAACTAAAAACTGCACGTTCATGATCCCTGAATAGTACATACAGTAGGGTCTTATCCTCTGCAAATATAGATCGCCGTGGTGAACAGCCTCGCCGGTAACATGTATATCCCTGACAACAGCAGATTGACGAGCGTGATTTTCAACTAGATAAACACAGAGTAAGCAAATTGTGTCCGGTTAAACATTCGATGACTTGATTACTGAAAACGTATCATCCGTGTATTTTGTTTGAGATAAGGATACTAGTCTGTGAACTTGGCATGTATTATCCGGCCTCGTGTGAAAATGTTTGGGTCAAACAAAGGGAACTCACAATCTAAAGTTATTAGTCTCAGAATAGATCCCAAGGATCCGTCTCCACTTCATTAACTTATATAAATACGGGGGATCTGTAAACACAAAAGGCTGCGAAAGAACTGGGCTTCACCGTCTAGTGCGGTGTCCAGACTCGGTCTAGACGTTGCAGTGAAAGCAATGTTTGCACCTTGGACATTATATCTTTTTAAACTGGATATTCGTCAACTGCTATATAAAAATAAATACTCAAATAAAAAAATGTGATTCAGGAGATATGCAAAATGGGTTTTAAATGATAAGACAAGAATCAAATTGCAGGTACCAGAATACCACTTTTAATCGCCACCTTAAATCGAGCTCACGTTGAGCAGTATAGATCTAAAATTCGTGCAGACGAACTAACTTTATCACAATATGCCACGAACGAAACACATATGTTACAGATAAGCAAAAATAACGTTGTAGCTTTAAAGATTTCTTTTACCTGTTAAAGGTCATCGACTGGGTCAGATAGCACGAAAGCAGACTCTACAAACGGTATTCAATACGATTTGATACCGGGCTTCCATTTCCTAGGCTGTAAAGAATCCTGATTTTATAGGGCAAAGTTAAGAACTCAATTGGAAAAAACCCTAAAATATACACCAGGGGAATTGATTTATGTAATACAAAAGCATCATATTCCTGAGACGTCTAAAGCCAAACATATCCAGTTCAATTTATAGAAGACGGTTTCATTTCATTCATTGTATGGAACATCCTAACATCACCATACATACAGTTAAATATGTCAGGTCATGTCGGACTTGGCCGGACCTATCGTCGACATCTCGTCTGTAGATGCTGTAGTTATGGCTAGCCATTGCTCTGTCCATGACCTGACGCTGGCAAAACACCCTTATGTTGTGCACGTCAGTAATCATATTCAAGATTTGGACGATAACCCTAGTTTATATTACCGATCGACCTGAGAACTGGCCATCTATTTGCCTTACGGTGCCCGCATCGTCGTTTGCAGCACCATCCACAGGAGCTAAAACAAAAGGATAGGATATCAGTCCTGTAGAGAACATTATAAAGGATTATTGTAATTAGGCTGTATTTTTTACATTCCCGTTCGCCCAAGAAGATGATAGTCTGCTTAGAAGATTATTTTCCACCATTACAGCAGACGACAGAAAAGACACGTTTAATATATAATAAGCTCGACGCAGCATTACGAGAATTTCAAGGCGTGTTAAGAGCTCTTCAGATCTGGAGACAAACGGGTCGCTTCCTTTCCAGAAAACAGGGTGTCCTTTCAGGTCACCTTCTATAACAAGTTCAAGGGGTTTTGTTATTGCAGGTGTGGGAATTAGCACTAAGAAAATATTCCTTCACTTAATGGAAAGACATAAAGCAGTTTCAAACTACAGCAGCAATGTTCCTCGCGGTTTTACGGACATATCAGCACTTTTCCAGCTTTATCAGCAATTTTCCTGCGATATGTGCAATGTTCCTCCTATATCAGCAGATTTACAGCCATATCAGCGGCTTTTCCTGCTGGATGTCGACAGCCTGTCATTAATCGAATCTGACCCATGGGCTGATAGCATGGGAACAAACCGTGTCACGATGACGTCACACAAAGTAACCGCCCTGTCATCGACTCTAATGACATGGGATACCAGAGTACTGGGGAACTATTGGAGATCGAACCCGGATCCTAGGGGCATCCAATTATTAAAACAAATTGAAATACTTAGCGTACAGATGCTTCAACAAAATCAAGCACATTGAGGCAAGCACGCGCACTAACACTTACTCACGCACACGCACACGCACACGCACACGCACATGCATACGCATACGCACAGGCATCAATGCATATCAAAACCACCCTCCACATAATTTTAAAAAAAATACCATAATCATAATCGGACAGTTTTCAAAATGATCCTTCCCAAGATTTGTGATATACACAGGCATTTGATCTTACGCTTTTGATTGTTATAAGTGTATCCGACCTCGTGAGTATTAACAGATTGTAACGTCCTTTAAAAATAAGATCTTTTTCTGAAGTTGCCGATGACGTTATGTGTTCAACGTATTACCTCTTAAGAGTTATGGACGATTTTCATATGAACAGATAAAAATGACAATATGTGAGTTTAAGAGACGTCTGTGAAGACTTCCCAAAACAAAAAAAATTCTTCATTAAATTAAGAATCATTTATTCTAGATAATCTGTACTATCTCATTATCTTAATGTTCCTACAAGATACCGCTTGCAGTAAACTGTCCATATAATGCATAAATGTCAAGAAGGCGACCATTCGTATTTTCGTCCATAATATTACAATGTTTGAACTTTGAAATCCAAATCGTACCTGTAATTGTATGGTATTTTATTTCAAAAGGTTCACCTACTGCAGAATAGGGAACAGTCTCTATCACAGATATGCTGTCTTGAACAAATTACAAACATGCCGCTGTTGAATCAATACAGAGCCACGAAACTATCTCTCTTCATACCCGAACTGTATTACAGTATCCTAGGATTGAACCAACATGAAAATATGTGGCCATTATCTTCCTCGCTGTGAAGACGCTTGAATTCTATGACCCTTGTGCAAGACATTGAAAGAACCATAGCTTATCCGCAGCCATTTCAAGTAGTTTGTTATTATTTATAAGTGGTTGGAACAAACTGATGGGAAAATATAACGAAAGGATCAGGAGGAACTTTGAATTAAATGTCTGTGGCTTACTCTGGCATCTTTAAAAAGTACACTGATCATGAATGAATATATCAAATCAACAAAAACATGATGGGTTAGACGTTTCAGTTATCCTGATCTCAATATCTGATATTCCCAGTCGTTTCTGTCTCGGGACATAGGATAGACGTGGCCGTGTTTGGACAACCACCTTTGATTCTATGAATATCACGAAAAATAAAACCGCTGTAAAGTGGGCAACGCTTCGTGTTTGCTGTGCATAAAATAATGTTTGATTTTAAAGTGTCTGCTTTGAAGAATTCATTGAGAAACCTATTGTGTCTCCTTCGTCCCACGACCATCTTTGAGCCTGGAAGCCCTTCTGTTGTTATGATTCACCCGATATGTCTGATGTAGGAACATTGTGCAGTCAAAAGACCGTTATGGGCACCAACCACGAGACGAAGGTGAATGAAGAGGGTGGTTACTATGGTTACAAGACCTCAGGTAGCAAATATAGATGTTCTTGTAACGAAACGGGATCACAAACAAACGTAAGAACGTGTCTCGTGACAAAAGATGTCACGTACACATGACGATTGGGACCTTTCGTTATGTATCAGCATGTATATTATCTCCTAAAGCAGTGGGCCATATTGTAAGATATACTCAGTGATTGTACATCGTTCCCTATAAAGAATATTTAAGGTTTTGGTAAGGCCACCGGAAGCTTGGGACATCCTGTCAATGTGAACATCAACTCGGCCTGAAACATCCCTGGGGTATTCGCCGTTGCACCTCTATCCAACCCTCCCTCCCCCCTTCATTCCGGGTATGCCAGGTATTCGCCATGTATCATGCCTTGAATGTCTCTTAAAGACAGCAGATAAGCCAGGGGCATCAGTATTCCCTCTTAAGGTATGCTATGCCTGGAACATACTCCAAGGTTGGGACTGGGATATCATATACGGTATTCACAAGCGCTGCCTGGAATACCCCTTTAAGGTATTCGTCAATGCGGTCTGGAACATGCCTTTAAAGTCTTCACCAGGACTGATTGGAACACCCCTTTAAAAAATTCGCCAGCTCTTTTAGGCATTCGCCAGCTAGGTCACCAGAGCAGTATTCACCAGAGCACAATTTACATTCCTGTTTAGGTATGTTGGGGTGGCATGGAAAGAACTCTTAATTTATTCATCAGCGCCTTCTGGAACATCCATTTATAGTGTTGGTCAACGCTGCCTGGAACATTCCTTATTGGGTGTTCGAAGCCAAAACCTATGTTCATGCGAGTGGGTCTAATCCCGATAATCATATATTTATTGATACACGATATTAATTTACCTCTAACAAAATATCACTTAACTGTTTTATAATGTATTATAATATGTTTCCGATTACATTTTTTAGGTGACATCCGAAACATCAAGCGACATTCCGCTTTAGCCTACCTCGCGATACATCGACAAGTGTCGCAGACTTAACAGAAACACATCAAGAAATACATACAAATTTGTCTCTGATCATCATCTTCAGTGCCTTGGAAACATCGACATGAAATCCTCGGTGCATTTGCTATAAGTGTCATGGATGAGAGTCATTGATGAGAGTCATGGATATCGATGGGCTCGTTCATGAGATTCATGGATGGGGCCATGGATGGGGTCATTGGTGAGAGTCATGGATGGGGTCATGGATGAGAGTCATGGATGAGAGTCATGGATGGGTCATGGATGAGAGTCATGGATGAGAGTAATGGATGAGTCATGGATAAAGGTCATGGATGAGAGACATGGATGAGAGACGTGGATGGGGGTCATGAATGGGCTCGTTCATGAGAGTCATGGATGGGGTCATGGATGAGAGACATGGATGAGAGTCATGGATGGGGTCATTGATGGGCTCGTTCATGAGATTCATGGATGTGGGTCATGGATGAGAGTCATGGATGGGGGTCATGGATGGGCTCGTTCATGAGATTCATGGATGGGGTCATGGATGAGAGTCATGGATGAGATTCATGGATGGGGGTCATTGGTGAGAGGCATGGATGAGAGTCATGGATGGGTCATGGGTGAGAGTCATGGATGAGAGTCATGGATGGGTCATGGATGAGAGTCATGGATGAGAGTCATGGATGAGAGTCATGGATGGGGGTCATGGATGAGAGTCATAGATGAGAGTAATGGATGAGTCATGGATAAGAGTCATGGGTGAGAGACATGGATGAGAGACGTGGATGGGGGTCATGAATGGGTTCGTTCATGAGAGTCATGGATGGGGTCATGGATGAGAGACATGGATGAGAGTCATGGATGAGAGTCATTGATGGGGTCATGGATGGGCTCGTTCATGAGATTCATGGATGTGGGTCATGGATGAGAGTCATGGATGGGGGTCATGGATGGGCTCGTTCATGAGATTCACGAATGGGATCATGGATGAGAGTCATGGATGAGATTAATGGATGGGGTCATTCGTGAGAGGCATGGATGAGAGTTCATGGGTGGGGTCATGGGTGAGAGTCCTTTATGGGTCATGGAAGAGAGTCATGGATGGGGTCATGGATAAGAGTCATGGATGGGTCATGGGTGAGAGTCATGGATGGGGTCATGGATGAGAGTCATGGATGAGAGTCATGGATGAGAGTCATGGATGAGAATCATGGATGGGTCATGGATGAGAGTCATGTTTTGGATCATGGGTGAGATTCATGGATGGGGTACATTGATGGGGGGTCATGGATGAAAGTCATGGATGGTGTCATCAATATTACAGTTATATCAAGGCAACCAATAGTCACCAATAGTCACCATAGCTGTTACAACACAGGAGGAAGAATTGTATAAGTGTTCGATACGCCCTTTTATTCACGTTTCCGTCACGAATTAGTGCAATTTATCGCGAAAACAAATATTTAAAAATCAAAAGGAGGAGGAATTGTATTAGTGCTCGAAACGCCCTTCGATTCCACTTTCCGTCACGACTTAGTAACAAGTAAAGGATGCATTGCTTCCCCACAGTAATCGTTATGTACAGTGGAACTTCTGACCGTGTCTTAAAGAAATCCCACTTTGAATGATAACCTCCCACCATATCACCAAGCCTTAGGTCTTGTATGTTTATTGCCTTATTTATGAAGGAGTGTATATGTATGAATACATTTTACTAAATAATATATATATATATATATATATATATATATATATATATATATATATATATATATATATATATTAAACCACGACTGAATTACACTTAAGAAATATATATATATATATATAACACAATTTGAGTCTCCTATTGATCTGGTGTAAGATTTAACCTATCGACATCCCACATTGACTACAACGCTCCGTCAGGGCACAGCGTGATGGACTGTGAAATTTAAAGTAGAATTTTGAGAAACACACAGAACGTGCCATCACTCATACCGTGCAGATCTATAATGCTCTGGCTTTGCTCTAACGTTCTCTCCAGCAGTTGTGGCGTCATAGAAGATGACCGAAATATATTTCAGCATCCAAACGTCGTTTATACTTCGATCCCGATGGATCGTTGCTAATGCTTTCAGTCACCATGCCCAGAAGCGATTATGTTATAGACCATCGCGATATGGTTGATACATTGCTGACGACTGGGACGCGGAAGAACATCCACTCACTCACTGTCATTCGTCATCTGTTACAGAACAGAGTGTGGATTCAGAGGCAGGATATATTCCCAGTGCACCATGCTTGTAATAAGATCGGAGGATCGGATGGTTATCATGTTTACATGACCTTGACTATAATGTGTCATCCTCGTTGCTCGTGATATCAACCACTTGTTTGCCATGACCCCGCTACGAGTGCTTACAGGTTGTCGGGAAAAAGCTAAAATATAGTTGAATGAAACGTGACACAACGAACCTTAACTCTCCCGTTCACTCAACTTTTCACCAGCACTTTATTTCTCTGCATCGGCATGTGAGGTACAAACAGTATTTAACATTGCGGTGGACAGAGGTTAACCGGGAGTTGTTACAATTTTAATTATAATGTTAACAAATGTACATAGTTTCTTTTGGACAGATATCTTATGGCAGTCTTATCTAATTGCTGGAGTTGTAACATATTTGGTCTTTTTAATAGTGTTTTGGGATGTACATGTCTCTTTGTCAGATCTAACTCACCCACGCTAGGCGGCGTTTCCTATCCCTTGATGAGGTGTCCCCAATGAAGACGACTGTGAACCCAGTCCCCAATGCGTGTGGTATTGGACACCTGAAGGTATTGAAGTGAGTGAGTGAGTGAGTGAGTGAGTTTTAACGCCGAAGTGATGCAGGTCTCAAACGTTTACCACTTCGGTGAAACCCACAAGCACGGGTATGGTGCTGACAAACCTAGAAACAGGGATTCGAACCCACAATCATAGGTTTCTGGCGCCACCCGTGCCCCTGAAGGTATTGGACGGACAAATCGGCCGGCAGTAGATGAGTAATCAGTCCTCAATCTTCACCTGCCTGTCGGAATGAATTGATATATGCCACAGAGTCGGTCATACAATGTAGGTCAAAGAACGTTGCCAGCTGGACATTGTATCCATTTAAAAACTAGGTGACTGTCACGTAGTGATATGATTCTTGGAAGACACCAGCCCGTATTGTTAAAAATGGTAGAGGCTAGTTTTCCAAAGGTTTGTCGTCTCTTTTATCTGAGACAATAATCCATTTTAAAAGCTCTTCCCAACAAAACTAGTTGCTCATCTAGGTCAACCAGGCTAGTATTGGTTACCTCCATTAATAGGAACCAGTCTCCAAATTTCACGCGGACTATTATTAGACCGTCTAGACCTAGATGGACAACAGGCGTTGGAGGCCGGGACACTGTCTACTACAAGACAACTTCAATCAAATCAAGTACTTAATATCTATGATTATACTTAATGAAACAAACAGGATGTGGTTAGCTCACCTGTCACATTCAAGATGGTCGGATCTGAAGTCACTCTTCCTTTCGTTCCCTTTAACTAGGTTTATCCATACAAGGCAGGCGTATTTCCAACAAATGTCATTATACATTTTGTTCGCAGACAAGATACTAGTTCCGTGGGATTTTTTTTCTAACAATCACAATGCTGTATGGTGTTTGGTCGTTATATGACTTAATCTGTCCTACCTGGCGTGTTATTGAAAAATTCATTTATCCTATCGGGTGGTCAGGTTCACAGACTTGGTTGATGCATGTCACCGTATACCAATTGCGTAGATCGATGCTCATGATGTCAATCACGGGATTGTCGGGTCCAGAAACATTTATTTACAGACCGCCGTCATATAGCTGGAATATTAAAAAATAATACTGGAGTGCAGTGTTAAACAACAAATAAACCAACCAAACAAAACATTCACCCAATCCCCGAGACTAGTATCTAGTATCTGAAATGAACATATTTTACAGGAAAAAACAGTTGTTAAATAATAAAAAGGAGCGTTTCCTCATTTTTAGATACTGCATTAATCTAAACTTGCCAAACATTATAGACTTGCATGGATCTGTATTGGATATACTTGTTTCAGGGTCTGTATGACAGCCTACCAATCCCCCATTGATTACATGTACATTATCACCCCTTCATCCACCCGAACATATCCATATACAGTAAAACCTCGTTAATCCGGAGCCCCCATCTTCCGGAACATAACTGTAGTTGTTAATCCGGCCAATTGTTCATCCGGGCAATTTGTTAATTTCCCAATTTCACAGGAAACGTTACCGCCCGGGTTAATGAGGTTTCACTGTATACTTATCAATCCGTCACTAGCACCTTCCTGACTGACTTACTCAATCAACTCTCACTTGGTAACACATCTCCAGCTAAGTATTACAACAAAGAATATGGATGTTCTACATATATGGTCGGAAATAACACATCTATAATAACATGATCTCGGCAGGGAGCGGTCTGTCACGGACCATATATCAATAAAGATGTGACGTATTTTACCTCCCGATATAGTGTTGTTGTCAACATGTTTATGTAAGCCAGGGGCTTGTTCCATTAAACGATATTGGCGCTAAAATGATCGTAGCTAGCATACTTTAACGTCGGTTCTTATCAAGGAAGAATCTGAGAATTTTGAAATAAAGGTTCAAATAACTTATATTTCATTATGGATGCTACGTTTACTCTTCCAAAGAAGGTAGAGCGTGATGTTGGGGATTTGGGATGGGGACGGGGCACCTCGCAAAGCCCATCATATAAATCCGCTCAAGCCTAATTCGCCCTGTGTGCAGCTAATCTAAACCATCCCTGTTTCTGTTGCGAAAAATATATTCATGCACACATTCTTCATGGATTTGATATATTTCCCTTGATTCCTAAACACAAACGTTATAAACATATAGCTGAACCCAATTTATATCATAGTGAGATATGAAATATATAACCTTATTCCATGAATCGCACATAACTAAACATAAGGAACAGGTTTTGGAAACTTCACTTAAAGAAAGTTTGAGAAGATATTAAAGTCCAAGCCTTGTCTTAAACGCCCCAACGCTTAAATCACCCATCAGTCGGAGACAGGTTGTTTTCGTGGATTTCCAATCAGTTCAAGTGGTCTTTTCAAATCATTCCAAAATGTGATCTCAATTCCTCGTTTCCGCTGCCGTTCAAACTCTGCCAAAGAAGAAGTCCGGGACTACTTTCAAGACACACAACGCTGCCATAGTTCAGTATTGATGTTTTACAGATAACACGTGTGTTCGTCCGCTGCTGACAGGATAGTTCTCGCTAACTTCTCTCGTCGTTGTATGACACTGATGAGGGTTGATGCCGCGGTTGGGATGTTCTCAATGAAAACACGTTGATCGGACGCTGGGTTTAACAGACATGTCAGTTTGGAATATCATACTTCGAATGTTCTATAAACTTCTTAGAACTGTTTCTGCAGAATTTTTAATGTGTTCACATAGTTAAACGTGGAGAACTCCTGGAGAGGCTGAATACAAAGGTAAGAATCCGTTACTCTTTTTCATGAAACGTTGCTCTCGTTGTGTTCATTTTATATTTTTCATAGTAGCCATCTAGTATTAATCCATTATGTTGTCATGGCACATCACATGCTTACACACGACCGTTTCAATCGAAGTAATTATAATATGTTCTAAAAACTTTTCAGTTTAACATACAATAATATGTTTTTGTACATGTTTTTCAATTTTGCAATTTTACGGAATATGTTAATATGTTAATAGTTCCGGAATAGTAATGTTTAATCTATTCCACTTTGGTAGTCATCGACAAACAATTAGGATACACACTAAAATATGTTTTATTAAAATATTATATTGCTCTTCGACTTGAAACGTGTTTGGCTTATCTGATTGTTTCAAAAGAATATCGGTTTTAATGTTGAAAAGGCAAGAGGCACCGACCTGGTTGTCCACCTTCTTATCAAAACTCCGTTTCAATTTGTCTCCAATATGCCTCCTACAAATTTGTTGTCTGTGATAGAAATCAGCATCTAAAAAAACGGCACGAAAAGGGTTTTATTTTATTTTTAAAAATATGACTTCATTTTGTGTATGGTCAGACCGTTATGAGAATGGCTTTGTTGCTTTTATATAGATTATCAGTACAATGTGCCGTTAAAATGGACTGTGATTAACAGTACGAGCGAAGTACAAGGAGGCATGAAAAGTACAACATGGCGTTGTAACGGATTGTAACATATGTATGTATGGGCATGGATCAGTAACTGGTTAGTAAGCGTTCGCGATCGATGTTGACGCGAAATGGACAAAACAATAGAAGACTGCAACAAATAGGTCCCGAGGACATTATCTCGGAAAAAGTCTTTGTTGTGAAACAAAACCCCTAATTAGAGAGCAAGTCTGTCTGGTGTCGTGATTAAGGAAATGTTGATTGGATCTAGGTCCCGGACATCAGGGAATTGATAGTCGGTTACTTTAAGACCTTAAAATAAATTGGCTAATCATTTACTCAAAGACAAACATGATGTTCAAACGCGATATTTCAGTTTGTACTTTCTGCATCTTGGTCCGTCCCATGAAACGTCCTCTTGGCCTGGCCAATCGTTGATATTTACTATTTGCAACAGGGAGAAACTTATTTTCCTGTCGTATATATAAATTGTTATAAACATGTCAAAGATCTTATTGTATCTGGTTACCTGGTTGAAATGATCATGTACTGAAGAAACTTGGTTTAGATATCAACTCCTTTATTTGGATATGCAACGTTTCGGAGAATGTCCTCACTCTGTCATCTCCTGTCATCTACTTGTCTCGCACGCATTACGTGAATTTGTTTTATCTATATTGGCGTCTTTATTGTTGATAGCAACACGAAGAGTCCCCACACACACTCGTCAGGCGAATAGGAGTGGGACGAAGCAGTTCGAACAAAGACACTCCGTAATGTGTAATTCACCTGATAAAGGAGTTACTCTTTAACGTTTGCTTCATCCGATGAACATGGCCCGTCATGTTTAATTCACTGATGAAGGAGTATGAACATCCTCTGTAACGTTTCATTCACCCGATGAAGGAGTTAGACGATACACCGTAACGTTTAATTCACCCGATGATAGAGTATGAAATTAGTCTGTAAAACTATATTTTCCTGATAAAAGATTATTAATGTAGTCCATAACGTTTAATTCCCGGAAGAAGGAGTATGAACATACTCTGTAATAATCAAGTTACCTGATGAAGGAGTTGGAATCACTGATGAAATCACTGATGAAGGAGTATGAACATACTCTGTAACGTATAATTCTCCTGATGAAGGAGTAGGAAGTCTGTAACGTTTATTGCACTGATGAAAGAGTTGGAACATGGTCCGTTACGTCAAACTCACTGATGAAGGACGATAAATATAGTCCCCAACGTTAAAACAAACGTACTCCGTAACATTTAATTTACTGATGTAGGACGATGAATAAAGTCTTTAACGTTTAATTCACTGATGTAGGACGATGAATATACTCATTAACGTTTAATTCACTGATGTAGGACGATGAATATAGTCTTTAACGTTTAATTCACTGATGTAGGACGATGAATATACTCATTAACGTTTAATTCACTGATGTAGGACGATGAATATAGTCTTTAACGTTTAATTCACTGATGTAGGACGATGAATATAGTCCCTAACGTTAAAACAAACATGTACGCCGTAACATTTAATTCACTGATGTAGGACGATGAATAAAGTCTTTAACGTTTAATTCACTGATGTAGGACGATGAATATACTCATTAACGTTTAATTCACTGATGTAGGACGATGAATATAGTCTTTAACGTTTAATTCACTGATGTAGGACGATGAATATAGTCCCTAACGTTAAAATAAACGTACTCCGTAACATTTAATTCACTGATGTAGGACGATGAATATAGTCTTTAACGTTTAATTCACTGATGAAGGACGATGAATATAGTCTTTAACGTTTAATTCACTGATGTAGGACGATGAATATAGTCTTTAACGTTTAATTCACTGATGTAGGACGATGAATATAGTCCCTAACGTTAAAACAAACATGTACGCCGTAACATTTAATTCACTGATGTAGGACGATGAATAAAGTCTTTAACGTTTAATTCACTGATGTAGGACGATGAATATACTCATTAACGTTTAATTCACTGATGTAGGACGATGAATATAGTCTTTAACGTTTAATTCACTGATGTAGGACGATGAATATAGTCCCTAACGTTAAAATAAACGTACTCCGTAACATTTAATTCACTGATGTAGGACGATGAATATAGTCTTTAACGTTTAATTCACTGATGAAGGACGATGAATATAGTCTTTAACGTTTAATTCACTGATGTAGGACGATGAATATACTCATTAACGTTTAATTCACTGATGTAGGACGGTGAATATACTCATTAACGTTTAATTCACTGATGTAGGACGATGAATATACTCATTTACGTTTAATTCACTGATGTAGGACGATGCATATAGTCTTTAACATTTAATTCACTGATGTAGGACGATGAATATACTCATTAACGTTTAATTCACTGATGTAGGACGATGAATATAGTCATTAACGTTTAATTCACTGATGTAGGACGATGAATATAGTCATTAACGTTTAATTCACTGATGTAGGACGATGAATATAGTCATTAACGTTTAATTCACTGATGTAGGACGATGAGTATACGCATTAACGTTGAATTCCCTGATGTAGGACGATGAATATACTCATTAACGTTTAATTCACTGATGTAGGACGATGAATATACTCATTAACGTTTCATTCACTGATGCAGGACGATGAATATACTCATTAACGTTGAATTCACTGATGTATGACGATGAATATACTCATTAACGTTTAATTCACTGATGTAGGACGATGAATATACTCATTAACGTTTAATTTACTGATGAAGGAGTAGGAACACAGTCCGTAACGTCAAACTCACTGACGAAGGACGATTAATATACTTATTAACGTTTAATTCACTGATAAGGGAGTTAGAGCATACCCTGTAGGCTCAATTCACCCGATGAAGGAGTTGGAACATAGTCCGTAACGTTTTATTCACCCTACAAACGAGTATGAACTGATGAAGGAGTCACTGATGAAGGTGTATGAACATACTACGTATGTTCAATTTGCCCGATGAAGAAGTGTGAACATAGCGGTCTAATGTCTGTAAGAAAAGATTTCACCATCATGCATAGCCTTCTTTGTTAGGCGCAGAAACTTCTTTGTCATTGGTATTGATGTAAATTCTCTTTGGCAATATAAATGTATAATAACGAGTATGGAAACTATATGTAAATACTTTACCATGAAACTGCTTTTATTAGCCATGATTCTACAAGTTGTTAAACGGTTGGAAGTCTATGTTTGATTTACCATATCCATTGATCTTCTTGTTATATTAGTAAAGGTAAATTATATGTTGGACTTGGGGAGTTGCACGACAATTTGGTCGACATTGTTGTAATTGAAAGGTTTTGATATAGATAAGTATACTCTTGACCAAACCATATTTCATATTTGTGCTAACAAAATATAGTTTGAACCATAACATATGAATGGCGTAGCAACGGAACCAAATAAGCAAATTGGAAATATCAATACCGAAAACTTGATTATGTGGACATCAATATTCTTCCTGGTTTGGGTACTGATGATAAAAAAAATTTCTCGTGGAAAGTGCCAAGAAATATAAATGAGCCTTATGTATTTTGTTGGTCACACGGAAAATGCGATCCTGTTACTGAAGTGATGTAGAGTTTTACAACAGTCCCATAGTACAAGGAGTCCTCTTTGTCCCAGTGATATACAGACACTATTCCATCAAGCTTTACAGAAAAGGCTAATCAGGTCATGAACACATAATTATCATTACGGCAAAATATCTATCTATCTGATTGTCCAGTCGCCGTCTTGTAAAAGCCTATGAACGTCGGCTGGCAGGCCCATGTGGACATTATGACGTAAACGACTTTGATTTGACGTCTCTTGATTGTCATGCCAGAATTCACCCTTTTTGTTTCAAGATTGCTTACTGGGGCTCGCTTGAGATCAGATGATAAATCTTATATTGGCACAAATAATTTCTCAGAAACTAAAAAATATTTTCCATAAAATTATCTTCTGATAAAATCAAGTTTTATTCAGGAGATACTAAGCCCCTTGATCCCCAAGTTTGTCGACTTTGACGAAAGGAATCAAGCCTGTTAGTTACAAATCACTGACACTATAATTGCTAACAACTTGATTATGCTAATAGTTAATGTATATTTGCATCAAAACACATTACATATCTAGAGAATAAGAATTGAGGGTCGAGAATGACGAATAACCGGTACAGGGGAATCACTGTTTTATGTCCCGGTGTTAAAAAATGTACACAAATTAAATTGGTGTTTATAGTGAAAACTGATCACAACTAACGAGAATTACTGAAAATAATTTCACCGATACCCTTGCCTCTATGGATAAAATACCACTAAAACTACACTAGAGTGCGTTTTGATGCTCGCATCAATAGCTGTATTTTTCATTTTTCATATTATGCAACACATTGAGCAGAAATGCAGTTCCTTATTCATACCTCTGTAACAGTGAGTATCAATTCAAATGGAAGTTGTAACATGCCAGTCATCTTAATATTCCTTCCATCTGTAATTTGTCTGTCCGCACAAGCCCTGGAATTGACTGGGTTCTTTTTTAGCAGCTTGGACAAAATCGTATTGCAAGCTGCTCGTATAAACAGTGGCACCAATTAATTATAACGTGCAATAAAAATGGCCCATTAGCACCGGACGTTCTTGTGATTGATGATGAAACCATGATGGAATAATTACGTACGTCATTTAATTCTGTATCGACCACAAGTCGGTGACGATTAATTTGTACTTTGAAAGAAAGAATATGCAGAGACGCAGGACTGTGGTATGAGAACACAGACGCTTTACGTCAGTAGTTTGGTGTTGATCACTGAAAAGAGAATACACGATCATCATCGTCGTCGTCGTCATCCGTCATCACACCAGAAATCGGCTTCACGTAGTGTACCCATGTGGGGAACTGAACACTGGCCTGGGACGTGACAAGCGACAGCTTTAACCACCAGGCATCCACACCGTCCAAAAATGATAATGAATTTATAGAGCGCCTGGTATTCAAGTATGCAGCTGTTCTCTAACACTTAGACATGCAAGCATCATTTGCCTGTTTTGCAGATATAATAGTGGACTTGATGTTCAGATGTTAGATGATCATTATGTAGCCACTGTTACGGATTTTACATATTTACTGGATGAACCATATACCAGATACTATAAACTACGTTTATAACGAAAACGCTTTTAACGAACTGACGGATATAACGAACTGGGTGTTTTTGTCCCGGCCATTGTATATATGCTTATAACGAACTACTATTTTACCGAACTACTGCAATAGCGAACTAAAATAATTTGAAGCAGTTCACCATAGTCCTATTTCAATGTCGTAATTCAATCTTTAAGGTCTATTAGAACAGAATGTCATGTAATGGTTACCAAGGTACGGCAAGCCGCGTGTTTGTGACGGGTGCCACCAGAGGGCAGGATACGCTCACATTTTCGCGAACACCTTCTATCATCTGTATTGTATAGTGATTCATAGGGCTGCAACGATACAGGAAGATCACGATACGATACGCATCTCGATATGTTGGTTGCGATACGATACGTATCTCGATACGCAATGATAAAAAAAAACAAGACTTAAAGCATGTCAAGATTGAACCTTTCATGATTTTGGAACAGTCAAAATTATTTTATAATAACAAGACTACTGAAGTTGTTCAACTTTCCTTCAAAACAATTCAAAGTTCAAACACCAGAAAATAATCAATGTACTCCACCAGTGATACAACTTCAAAGAATTTTGATGCAATGGTCGAAGAAATTGTATCTGAAATTATTGTTTTATCAGGAATAATTTATTCCAATATCGTGTTACCTTAGTTGCAGCTTTTACTATATAATTATATATTTATAATTATAAGAACCACACGTGTAGCATTTTGGTACTGGTGATTGCTGTTGCAGGATATTTTTACGTATGGCACAATTTGACCAGTCACCCTAGGGACTTCCCGTGCGACATGTATTTCGATTGCGACAACGTTATGTTGACATATATTAGCCAAATTGCTACAAATATGACTTTTAACGAGTCAAAGTATGGCATTTTTAATATATGTATCCATTCTCTAGCAACTAAAGTTCGTTTCAATGCGTCAAAAGCGGTAATCTGACCGTGGTTGCTGTATCTCTTCACACACGATTTCACATAACTTAATGAAACAACATTAAATGAAATTTTGAATAAAATTAATAAAATAGATTACAAACACAAGTCCAGATATACAATGAACACGTTTTAATAACAAGATAGTATAATAATGGTATTTGAATTGATCAGCTGATAATGTTTTATGAGATGGGGAAAAACATCTGTCGGTGTAAAACCTGAGCTTATTAAAAATGTAAGTACGTTTTTGGGAGCCATGCGTTAGCGCGCGCTATAACCAAGTTAGCGGTTTATTGAAAGGCACAATACCGAGGAAACGCTGTACTTGAGATTTGCGTTCCGTATTGTGGCGTATCGATAAATGGGCCCACGTTTATCGTATATCGTATCGTGGGTCAAGTATCGCGATGCAACGGAATATCGGTGTATCGTTTCACCCTCAGTGATTAATACATATATTCTCATGATAGAGTCGAAATCGTACAATCGACTCTTTTTGGCAAAGACTTCTTATAAATATGGAAAGGGTTTTATCGCTTTTATTATTATAACAGTTATAAACACGGCTACTAAAAGGACATTCTTCCATGAAAGAGACAGATAAATCTCACTGGTTTTTATAGTAATTAGTATAACATGATAAGTTCATGCCAGTGTTGTGTCCGAAGTCCATTTCACTGAGTGCGAGGTTAAATAATCTAAATAAACATGTACTTAACTAACTTCGCAGTAGGTCATTTAAACCTTTTCGATGTTTTGGAGCTGAGTTATTTATATCGTTCGTGTTCCTTTGTGTTGGTTTTCAAAACGACAGTCATAATTTAATGAAAATGCCCGAGGGATTTTAACTCTACAAACACAATGTCATGTAGGCTGCAATTGCCAACACCGATGAGCGTTCAAGTGAGCGCGGCTAGCAAGAATATGAGTCCTGGTTTCGTCCATAATAATACGACCCTATCTCATTCCTGTAAACGTCTGCTCCAACAGGACAATAATTGGCAGGTGCGAGAAGGTTTCGTGACGTCACACACAGCACCAGATTTAGAATCAAACGCATTGTGACATTCAATACCTTATGTCTCTGTTGCGCTGTCAACTTTAAAGTTAATCGCTGCCAGAACTTTGGTATTTCATCTCGAGAAACTCGACCTTTGCAATTTATGATCTTTTATTTACTAATGAGACGATTCTGCTCTCCTCGTGTTATTAGCAATGCCTCGGTGCTCTATGACAAGACTGTGAAATAGGCTGTTTTCTCTTTACAAAATTGCCACTGGCAGGCGACTGTTGTTCTGTCAGTCGTGCTAAGATCTTAATAATCAGCAGAGGCCAACCAGATTGAACGTCACAATGTGTTTTATCTTGTTCTAATGATTACATCTCTTCGGCGCAATCTCTTTATTACTGGCCACCACAAAGGCTAGATCAAATAGATAATGTTTTCACTCAGGAGAACAAAAGATTGAATTTGAAATATTTGACTATTGTTATTGTTGTTTCTAATTACTTTAACCTCTTTAAACTTCATTGGAATCGACTAACGAATCTGATGATAACTAAGCTCATTCGAGGTAAAAGGGGTCGCTCGTCATGCCTTGAATAAAAGTTTAGTAATATGGATACAGTGTGTGAGGCGCACCATTTGTGTCCCTTTTTACTGGAATATTGGTTAAAACAGCGTCAAACCTTACTCACTAGCAGAAACATTTTGATTTTGATACAGCGTTGGTACATACAATGACGCTTTATTTAACATCTGTCTAACTAATATTACATATTTTATTCCGATACCATGCTCTCTGCTTGAAGTTCTGAGGATACCTCCACAGAAACCTGAGCCCCGATTTAAATGAAGGATGTTTGGATGCTTAATCAAATCAAATGTAAGCTTTCTAAAACGATTCTGCTTATTTCCTTTTAATTTGAAACATAAACAAACAACACAGAACACAAATATTTCTTCGATTAGGATAAGAACCGACTTGATGGACAAAACAACCTTAATAACAAAATAGCGCGGCCTTTATCATTTACGTTCGGAACAGGCCGATTAAGTTCGTTTTCGAGTAACAGAAATCAAATATGTTGGTCTGAATGCTACTCTGGTTCGTTCCTTGACTATGATTGGCTCATTCAAAATGATTCCTGACGCAAGATTTTCACGCAGAGAGGGATTCTATCGGAGAAAATGGTAAATGACATTGAGGATTACATAAAAGCGACGAATCATTTCCGTACGCAAAGAAATCTCCACTCAAAGCAGACTCAATTGAACGACTCTGATTATATCATAAATATTCGTTTACGAATCTTATAAGTAATGTTGCAGGCGCAAAATGGTAAACGAATCCTGTCCCGCCGGTGGTGCCCGTCACAAACACATGCATAGGCAAGTCAATTGTTTACGTGAAAAAACAACAACGCGAACATATGGAACAAGTCAAAATAGGAAATCGCACCAGACATAATTTTTGTCACTGTATATCATGACACTTTGAAAACTTTACCTTGAATGTTGTATTCTTGATCAAACAACTGCTATGGAAGAGTCGTATGACGCTCTTTGAAATGTTCGCAGAAAGAACATGTTCGTTTGTACCTCGAAAGTTGGTTAATGTAGACATCAAAGACAGGAATGGCTGGAATATTGCTCGACATGAAGGGAAAGTTAAGTATTGGAAAGATGGACCCATCCCTGACTTGTGATGCAGATTTGTGGATCGTGGTTTATCGCCCAAAACCTTCTTGCATAGATCTTAATAGACGACTTCATTGGTACATTTTACTTCTAGTTAAGATGGATGGAAGTGAATTGGCTATTTGACCATTATTGAACGATATCATATCGATATACCTGAAGCGCAAGTTAAACGTCTTGGCCAAATTCCAGCTTTTCGCCATTCAGAACAAAATTTCCGATTCATATTCATAAAAGAAGATATCAGCAAGGGGAAGAGGGCGACTGGTGCCCATGTGGGTGCCAACGTCTAGCCTAAATGGCATATGCTCATATTTCACACGTATGCTATGTCCGAGGAAGTCACGTATTGTTGTCTCAGTACACTTCAGATGACATGTGCCTTTGTTATCAATACATTTTCCTCAACCTCTGATTATATAACCATATCTATGGTGACTAACTTTACTGACAAATTCCGTTTGGATCGAGGAATGAATTGTTCTATACGTTTCTCGTGGGGGATAGTGGTTGAAAAATCTAAACATTATTGAACTTGGTTCCTTTCTGAGATTGAAAAAATTCAGGCGAGCAATATGAGGATTGAGTGGTTACAATTCTTTTTTAATTTAATCAACCACTGGTCCAGAATCAAGTTTGTACCTTCTGCCAAGATACAGCTGCGGTATGAGCCTATCTATCTATTCACCTTGATTGAGAGGAAATATGAAACTCAACCACATTAATATGGTCTACAAATTAGGCTATTACGACTGTTTAATATTAATGGACTCCCGCTGTTGAGTTGAGATTGTCTGTGCCATGTTCCCAAGTTTCAAAATCTTTGGCATCCATGAATATGCAGTGAAAACTCTTTAGTACGCATCCGCTTACCCTGTTAGTTCGGAAGTCCCTTCTTCTGGACAATTATATTTCAGACGTTTACATGAACATGAATACGAAGGAATAATCTCATTCTGGTATTTATTATTAGTACTTTTTGAAGAAAACAGTTTGTCCCCCCAGTTTGACACACACACCGAAAACAAACACACTCCAGGTAAAACACACTGACCTTAAACTTCCTGCAAACTGTATTTGGCAATAGGCGGTGCCCCACACTAACAAATTACAAATCCAAATATTAATGTGGCAAACTATACAATTTACATACTTCATTTATACGTCAAAATTTAAAATATCCCTAAATACCAAATTACTTGAAATTTCTATTAAATATTATGCGCGATAAATAAGCATTGAACGATTTAAATTAATAAACGGTAGTAATGAACATTCTTTCGTTGAATGGACGTTTCGTAGTGTTAAATTAAACATTGTTCAATCTGATCAGTTTGCCGTTTAGATTAACACTATGGTGACAGCCTGGTATACTTCCGATCCTGCCTGCAAATGGTTTCAACTCTCCCAACATTTCTAATGTTTGATATCACACACGCACGCACGCACGCACGCACGCACGCACGCACGCACGCACGCACCCACCCACCTTCCCGCCTACGCACACACGCACGCACGAACACACACACGTCCCTTAAGCAATTGATTATTTGTAAATAATTAGCTATAAAAATTTCCAATAAAAAAACTTATACTTCAAGTTTCTTTGTAAATCTTATTCAGTGCAAAAAAAAAAGTCTTTTTCGACGAAGTCATGGGTTATGAAACATTTTGAAAGCTCATTTCCTAAATTCTTTCTATAACATTGTGTTACGCAGGGGCCTGGAGTTAAGATCAGAGGGGCAGGTCATTAGTTTTCAATAAACACTCTGCTCAGGCGTCCCAGCGTCGTTTTCTCTGACCTCCGAATCCCTTCATTATCGCTGGTTCCCAGCAAGATATTCCACCATTGAGGGACGAACACAACCTTCAAGAGCAATCCTGGTGACTGATCTCGCCTTTGAACGAGCTATCAGCACCATTGCAGCCACAACAGCGGTCCAATTTTGCCACTTGCCCTTTTGAGAGAGTACCCCATGGCGGTTCCCTAAGGGGGATAACTCCGACTAACCAGTCTTTTCATTTCCGATCCAGTGTATTGATGAGAAAACAAACATATCGAAAGAAAGCGCCGTCGGATCTATAGGTTTTGCGCCGACAACTCGATTAATAGAGGCATTCAGTCATTTTGGAGACGGCTTCAGTCGTACAGTGAAGGGAGATAACCCAATTACGATGAAATAAGACTTGTTAATTCCTTTGGAATTATCTCCCATGATTAAATTACTGGGCCAAAACGTTAGATGACGAGAAAATTACCAGCTTGTATGAAAGAAAACTGGTAGGGTGTATTGTCGTAGACCGTTGGGCGTGTAAATAGTTTCATAATAGTCAGGAACGTTTACAAAAGTAATTGATTGAGCAGAGGACCTGTTATGTAGTGTTTTGTATGTAAGAAGATGTCAACCATGGTGTCTGGAACAGCTTTGTGTAAAGTCACGCGTTCTTCTCACTACCATGTGTACACACTTACAGTTGGTAAACCATGTTACCGAAGCGAAATTCACCGCAGCCTCATATTGATGTCGGTAAGAATGAATTCAGACATGTTAGCATTCATCGTGTGAAGTGGCAGGATGGGAAAATGTGAGATTTGTAATCAAAGTATTATATCTTTTTAATAGTTTGGTGTTTTCGTTGAAATTAAGAGAGTAGATGCTCGATATCTTTATTTGGATATCTTGAAATACTGTTTCAACTCAGTCAAAAGGGAACGAGACTAAAGTCAATTGGCAATCCTTGAAAGTTTGATTTAAGTCATTCAAAACGCAATTTATTTGTCCGCTACCTTCATTTTGTGATCAACATCAACCTTAACTGAGTTAATGATTACCCTTTTCACACAGAGGTAATGTCAATAACAGCGTCCTAAAGTGACCCGGAATGGGCACCAGCCCGTTCTTTTTTTATTGAAAGGTAATTGCATTTTTCTTTCACATTATTGCTACGGTCTCGTAATTCGGACAAATCGTCCCTCGTTGTTCCATGCACTTCAGCAAGATGTCACAAGTACGGAGTCCTTTCCATTTAATATCAACAACCCCATACGCTTTTCCACTTACACACAGTCACATCACAGCCATCCTAAGCCATGCCGGAGTCAGACGTTCTCCGGGACTAGACACGTACCACCAGGTGGCGCGCTCTGACACAATGAAGGCCATCTTGAATGCAAGGTTCACTCCAGGAACACTTAGCCTAATGGACTGATTTAATGAGCTTAATACTGCTTCTCTAATACCCACAGTGGAATTGACGACTCCTTATTATCCAAGACGATTTGCATCGATCTAGCATCGAACCTAGAAATCAATATATTGAGGAGTACAACTCAAAGGGGTACGCGTGCGGGTCTTGCAAGTTATACATCTAAATGGGGGAAAGGAACATGCCCTCTTAGCTGTTGCCAATGTAATCAAGGCGGCGATAGAATATTTCTATTATTCCTGAAAGTGAACCACTGTCGGATCCTCAATTCATATTGATGGTATCAATAGTTGAACCACATTAGACGTATGTCAAAGGTTTATCAAGGTCCACTTGCTTTAGAAATTATTAATTTGTGGCACTGGCAATGTGGAGCTGCGGTGAAGAAGAGCTTCGTGCAATATTGACGCACCACCTCTGGACGAAAGATTCCTATAGTCGACTCATATTTGCATGAAAAATGGAAATGTAATATTAGACGTGTATTAGATTTCCACGGCCAAGTACTGTCACCGTTTGAGAGATGCCACTTCCAAAAAACTATTATTATAGGAAACCTCTTCGCGTCGCTTCTAACATACGATCTGATCCAAGGCTGATATGTACATTAGCTTCACATGAGAAGACATCAGAGGCTCTCGGAATTTCAAAAGAGTGCACTCCCCAAATATGCCAACCATAGAGGAGGTTCATCAGCGCCTAGCAATGATAGCTGTGTGTGCCGACTTGCGTTATATCGGTCAGAGTACATGACTGTATGCAACGAACCCAAGTTATTATGCGCTAGTCACGACTGTGTAAGGGATGTGCGATTAAACGCGCTCTTAACTGCTACTAAAGGTTTGTTTGTATGTTTGTTTCTTGTTTAACGCCGCACTCAGCAATATTCCAGCTGTATGACGGCGGTCTTTAAATAATCGAGACTGGACCAGACAATCCAGTGAGTGAAATCATGAGTATCGATCCACGCAATTGGCCTGGGATACGATGGCATGCATCAACAATGTCAGCGAGCCTGACCACCCGATCCCGTTAGTCGCCTTTTACCGTAAGCATTGGTTGTTGATTCTACCCGGATCTTCACGGGTCCTGCTACTTAAGGGATGTTCAATTATGCCCGCTATTCACTTCTGTGTAAGAGGTGTTTACACCCGCCATTCATTTCTATCATGTACATGCAAGGATGCTCGATTATATACGCTATTCAATTCCATTGTAAGGGGTGTTTGATTCATGAATCTGCGGCATTCACTTCGATGTTGGGGATGCTCGATTATATGTGGTATTACTTCTATCATGTAAAAGGTGTTCAATTATACACACTATTCACTTCTATAATATACATGTAAGGAATGAGCGAATGTATGCCTATTCACTTACATGTAAGAATTCGAAATGTGCGAATATATGCCTATTCACTTCAATGCAAGGAATGGGCGAATGTATGCCTATTCACTTAAATGCAAGGGATGTGCGAATATATGCACTATTCATTTACATGTATGGGGTGTCCAAATATATGCACTCTTCACTTTTGTGTAGGGGATGTGCGAATATATGCGCTTTTTACTTCGATACAAGTGATTTGCGAATATATTTGCTGTTCACTTCTGTGTAAGGGATGTGCGAATATATAGAGGATATATCATGTGTCAAGTGAAATATCATGTTTCTCTCACCGAGTGACGGGGGGAAAGGAGATATTTTCACGAGTGGCGTAGCCACTCGTGAAAATATCTCCTTTCCCTCCGTCACGAGATGAGAGAAACATGATATTTCACTCGACACATGAAATATCCTATTTATTATATACTTTTGGTGTAGTTGTCTGTAGGAAGATTAAATTATTTCATTAAAAATGTAAAACCTTCAAGCGTAAATTCTCCCTACATAACACACATGGACGGTTTTCCACCCCCTGTAAGTACGACTAAAAATGTAGTTTTTGCTAAATCTTAAAAAATATAAACAAAAGTAACCAAAAATATTTGATGTCACTAAAATTCTTTAGTATAAATTTGGATATGATTATATACAAAATCAACTTCATCAAAAAATAAATTTCAAATCAATGAGACGGTTGTTCGAAGCGAAAGAATACACGCAATTCAAGTAACAAAATGTCGCTTTGCGAAACGTAAAGTATCGACTGACAAATCAGAAGAGAAATTCACAGTTTAATACAAATCATTTTCAACAAAATAACAAACGGTAAGAATCGGTATTAACTACATAAATGACCATGTGTCATTATATGACTTGTCAACGTTGAACTGACGTAAATCAACAGTTTGTGTACGAGCTGTCTCGTGTAGGCCAACATAGTTCCGTCAACGTGTTATGTTCACTGCAGTGAAATATCAGGTGTTATGTTCACTGCAGTGAAATATCAAGTGTTATGTTCACTGTAATGAAAATATCACTTTTCTCAACTTCAGAAAACTCAGTCTTTCACACTGAAGTATATAATAAATGTGCTATTCACTTCTATGTAAGGGATGTGCGAATATAAGCGATATTCACTTCTATGTAAGGAGCGTCCAAATATATGCACTATTCATTTACATGTAAGGGGTGTCCAAATATATTCACTCTTCACTTCTGTGTAAGGGATGTGCGAATGTAAGCGCTATTCACTTCTGTGTAAGGGGTGCGCGAATATATACGCTATTCACTTCATTGGAAACTTGTGTGTGTGTTTCCACGCCTGCTTATAGTGATTCTGTTGTAACTTAATTGATTCCAAATAATAGCACAAATAATACATGACAAAATGCAATATTTCATGATCACTGTTTAATTTCTTATAGTTAGAAAGTATGTAGATATTTGATTTTGTCTTTTGTCCCGGATTTCAAAGCTTCACAAAGAGAGAGATATTGCGGGGTCCAGCAAATGTGCCACCAAATCCCTGTCTCAATAGTTGACCATAATCCTTAATGCAATCAAGAAAGAGTTTTCTTTATATTCACAGAAATATTTGAAACAAGTGGAACGAGTCCTCTATTGATGCCCAAATGTGCTTAAATGTTTCAAATAAGTCATCTAAAGAAAAAACAATTTGTGAAATGCTGGGATTACTTGTAGATAATATTTATGTGAAATTGGGGATATAACATTAAGGCATGAAGTAAGAATCCCTGTGGGCACCAGCCGTGCTCCCTCCCTTGTCGGTCTATTTCTTTATGTATAATGAATCGGAAGTTTTGTTCGGACTGGTAAAAACACCAGCATTTGGCCCTTGTCGGTCTATTCCTTTATGTATAATGAATCGGAAGTTTTGTTCGGACTGGTAAAACACCAGCATTTGGCCCAGACGTTTAACTTGTTCTTGTGTCTATCGATTGTCTGATATGGTTCAATAATTGTCAAATAGCCAAATCCCTAACACTGAGTTGTCTACCTGAACTAGAAATAACAGAGACCAGTGCAACTGCCTCGTCTGTTTCATATCTAGATCAATGCATAAATGTTTAGATTGACAAACACCAAAACATGGCTGAATTACAAGAATGATTCCTTCAGCATTCAAATGGTTGATGACTTTCCCTTTATGTCGAGCAATATTCCAGCAGCTCTAGCCTTCCGTGTCTACATTTCACAACTATTTAGGTACAAACGAGCATTTTCTTTCTACGAATATTTCAAAGAGCGTCGTACGCCTCCTCCTCAAAAGAATGTTTGATCAAGGTTACAACATTCAACGCCTAAGTTAAGCTTTCAAAATGTTTTATAGTAGACATGTGGACGGCATTTCCAAAGTTAACGCATATGTGACAAAAGAATGCCATATGACGTACCATATGTTACTTTTGTAAGGTAAACAATTGACTTGCCTTTGCACGTGTTCGTGACTATGGCACCACTTGGCATCACCACTATTTGATAGCGATTCATAGACCCGCGCTTACGATATACATGTAGTCGGTATCGTACAGTGGACTATGGAAAGACCCTGCTCTTATTTTTATGGAAAAGTGTCTTTCGCTTTTATTCAATGAAATTTGTTTTTCTCGGGCGTTGAAGTTTTATATATACTCATATTTAACCAGCAAAGCCGTTCTTATTCAATTCTACTTTCTATTTCGCAGTTCACTGTACAGAGTCCTTTAGTCATGCCATGCCCGTTGGTTCTTGGTTTGTCAGGTATTAAATTATGTGATTGGCGGAATGACTAAATTACAGTATCGTCCATTCAGGGACGACACCTGGTGTTTATTATTATTATTGTTATTATCATTATTATTATTATTGTTATTATTAGTAGTAGTAGTAGTAGTAGTAGTAGTAGTAGTAGTAGTAGTAGTAGTAGTAGTAGTTGTAGTGAGGTGGTGAGGTGAAATGGGGTTTAACGTCGCGTCCAAGATTATTGCACTTATATAGCGACGTGCATATGTGTTTGTGTGGCTGCTTGTACTAGTCCGGACTGATGCCGATTTATAGTGCTAGCCCACTGAGATACCATGCCGCAGTTTAACATGAATTCCCCACTCAGACACAGTATACTGACTCCGAGCCGACCAGTCCTTGTTTTAGCCCCTTAATGCCGAGCGCCAGACAGGGTAACAACAAGTACCATCTTTTAACGTCTTTTGGTATGACGCGGTCGGGGATCGAACCCCGGACCTTCCGCTCTCCGGGCGGACGCTCTACCACTAGATCACGGAGGCGGTCAGTAGTAGTAGTAGTAGTAGTAGTAGTAGTTTTTATACCCATTCTTGGGTAGTGAAATGCAAGGGGCTTGCATAAAAGTCAACTTTTGCATGGAATGCAGGTTTTTCTGAAGCAGTTGCGTTTTTGTGACTTGATTCCATAAATGTACTACAATATTGAAAACCAATCTTTACTCGTTTGAAAAATACACCAAAATATTGGTGTCACAGGAACTTTTGTTGTTGAGTATAATTATCATTTTCCATGACCCCCTCTACATATTCTGGGTCGTACCATGAATGGACCTCTGTGTCAAAACTACAAACATCGCGAAGACGATTATAAAATGATCGAGCCGCTCCATCATGTCGTTAAAGATACTGTATTTGTGCCAAGGCTGGCCATCCACTGACAATGTGTTGGACAGCCTCATTAAAATCATTGCATATTATTCATATTACATTTTGATGCAAAATCACACATTAACGATTTCGAGTGGAAAGTGATTGGTCCTGAGCAGCAAACAGAAAGCCTTCTGTTTCACATTTTAGGCCAGCCGACTTCATCCAAACGAAGGACTCTGCAGGGTTGCTGACCCTCTCAACCCACTGCAAATAGACTCGATGCAGTAGTCGTTCAGACAGCCTCTCCTTGAAAACTGATTCTGGGTTGATTTGATATGAAACATCTGAGCTTGGTTGACACACATTTCTGTACCGCCCAGCAGTACAGAACAATCAACAAAATCAACATTGACATGCTTCACAAGAGGATCATCAGACAAATAAACTTTCACAAAAGTGCACAATACAATTCAACCACGAAGAGCCTCCGCGTTAATCAAACCACGCCATCCCATTATAAATGGTAAATGAAAGCGATTGAGGGAAGAGCGAGGGTGGTGGGATCTATTGTCTGAAATGATTCTTCGTGTGAGGATGTCAATACGCTGAATTTCTTGTTTCGTCCAATCAACAGCACCAAAAGAATACGAAAGGACGGATAGAGCATAAGTTTTTGTGGCTTTGACTTTATTGCGAGCGTTCAGCTCTGAACTCCAGATTTCCATAAGTCTACATTAGTATTTATTATCGTCATTATTGTTGTTATGAAAGCGTAACATGATTGATGCGTTTTTTAAATCCACTCTGACGCTGGTACTGTGGTCATGTCAAAGGGTATATATTATGCGTTATCTGCGCTTCTGAGGGAAGATACGAGCACAAGAACTGGTGTAGGTTCGAAAGGTCGAATTATTTATTCGATCTTTGAGCAATGATTTGTAACCTTACAACTCTGTTATCTCTGATGTGACCTTGATCCTACTCTTCCTCCATTGGTAACGAGACAGACACACACTTACAAAGACGTGATCGAATGTATTCTGACTTATTTTCATACATAGATATACTGTTAAGTCAATAAGGTTGATAAATAAAAACGATTCATCAAGTCTTTAATCACAACCCTCCGGGTATCCATTTTCGTCGTTGTAAGAAGAGAGGGACAGATAACCAAATGGTACAGACAGTTTAAACAACTTAAACAACTGATTCGCGCGATCTAATATATAATCTGGATCAACCACTGATTCAGAGAATAGTATCTGACGCATAGTCGCCAAAGAAAAGTGTTATCAGATAAAGACAATACCTACAAGGACCATGTAATATGTCCAAGGCCTTAAGCTAGGTGAGGTGCAATTGGGTTGGGACGTGACCTCTGTATGTGTGTGTGTGTGCGTGCGTGCGTGCGTGCGTGCGTGCGTGCGTGCGTGCGTGCGTGCGTGCGTGCGTGTGTGTGTGTGTGTGTGTGTGTGTGTGTGTGTGTGTGTGTGTGTGTGTGTGTGCGTGTGTGTGTGTGTACCGACATTAAACACTAATATGATGACACCGGCTCAACATTTGACACAGCTATAGTTAAGGTGGAAGGTGTGAAAATATAATGATAATCATATTGTATATTAAATTAAAATTGTACAATTTGTTTGGGTACACATGCTAGACATGTTTAGTTCTAAACGTGTTGATGATTGTGTTCTAAAACTAAACACCAAATCTAAATATCAATTTCCGCCAAACTCTGTGTTCTGTGTTTGTCACATTTGCAGCAGATACCATGAGCAAACATCGCCATACTAGCAGTAATGAAACCAGGTGATCGTGAACAATTGGACTTGAAACAGCCCTTTAAGAAGCATTGTTGTTTCATGCATAGGTAATATCATCAATATTTAAATGTTACTTGTAAATGCTTCATGCAAATTTCAGACCTAACACTATTCTCTCCTAAACTGTGTCGATGTTCCAACTAAAGCCTAAATTAAATAGCTAATCCGATAAAATATTAAGAGACTAAAAACACATATGAAGCACATTGATTGTGGATTATGTGAATCTTTTCAAACCGATTCTCAACAGGAGACGCCCATCTGGATGGATGTTTGTAGCTTTGTTTATAGCGTTGTAGATAAAACACACATAATCGCCCATCTCAATCTGTTAGTGTTCTATTAGACGGCGATAATAGCCTGGTTTATAGGAATACACGCTTCATGTTAGGGAGAAGTGGCTGTAGGATTTATGAAAATCCTCCCAAGAAACTAATGAATCACTATGATTAATAGGAGTTCAACGGTCTTGTATGATGGAGGAGACCCATAGGAGCTTTGCGTGCTTCTTATGTACACCCTTTACCACTGGGGAGAACTGTCCAAGTATTTCATATAATATTCGTTCTTTTAGATTGCTTGAATGGATGGCCAGGGCAACTTAGCACAACACTAGATAGAAAAGATTTGTTTATTCTAAATTTTCAGATACTTACACTTCATCCAAAATAGAATTGACTAATTAACATCTTAACTGATATTCCATGTTTTTGGTGATTATTCTGTTAGCGTGAGTGTGTGTGTTATCTATAAATAATGTAAACGTCAAACGTCAAAATCATGTTGTAGTCAAAGGTTAATACAGCATGCTCTAATGCACGTATTGCACGTTTGTAAGTTTGAAAAGTCTACTCGATTCCTAGCAAAAAATCCGTATAGATCAAAACCGTCGAGTCAAGGTCAACTCGGCGGATCAGATACCCCTACTGTAAAGTAAATCAATTGTCGGATTGTTTTCTTGAAGTTGTAAAAATATTTATCCGTTGAATCTATTAATTAAATGTAGCCCAAACAAATTAGAAGAGAACGCAAGCGTGTGTCTTGGACTTTTCGTGCACTGGAGTACCTAGGGAACATGTGCTGTGTTGTGAAACTCCGTTAGTCAGGACCCTATTTGTCTGAAAAAGCCGCCTTTAAGACGGAGACGTTTTTATATATACGTGTCCCAAGTTTGCCATAACTCAAATACAACTAACTCGTTCATCTGGAAAAATGTGCATCCGGATGATTTACCTAGGAACTGCATTGTCCTTATTGACGAGTAACACCTTTTCTCCAATACCTGGCATCATCACTATTTCATAGTGATTCATACACACATGCTTATGCTTTTGTAGGAATCGTATAATGGACCCTGTTAATAGAGATTTCTCAATTGAGATTGTATTCAGTGCAAATGCTTCTCTGTGGCATTCGAAATTGAAAATCTTCACACGGATCAACATGAAACGATTGCCTTAGAGTTTTTCGGTTACTCTAAAACTCTTTATTTCAAACACACCACCAGTTCTAAAATGTAATTTATATTCATCAGATACAGTCTCGTCTTATGAAAGTGTTTTCTCAACCGAAGTTCCAGTTGTTCTGATCGGCAACGGAAACTATGAAGTTAAATTACGTTAATGTATAATACAGACTGATGGTGTAAAGCATTACGTAGAATTGTCTATACAGTGTCAGGTACAGTTAGCCAATATCTATATAACTGAAATTGCTCCTTATCCAATATTCTTATCGACCCGAGTCAAAAAAGATTTCAGATAAACTTTTTCTTAAAGGATCAAAGGACATTTTAAGAAACACTTTCTAGATTCTCTGGAGAAAGAAGAATAAATTAATGAATGAATATGGTTTTATGCCGCTTTTAGTATTATTCCAGCAATATGACGGCGGGGACCACCAGAGATGGGCTTCACACATTGTACCCATGTGGAGAATCGAACCCGGTGTGGCATGATTAGGTCACCCCGCTAAATGTCCCTCAAGAATGATTTCGTCCTAAGATCGAATCACCCACGAGCGACATGATTCCAGAAGGGACACACTCTAGAGTGAAATTAGACCGCCTCCGTGGTCTAGTGGTAGAGCGTCCGCCCGGAGAGCGGAAGGTCCGGGGTTCGATCCCGGGCCGCGTCATACAAAAAGACGTTAAAAGATGGTACTTGTTGTTACCCTGTCTGGCGCTCGTCATTAAAGGGCTAAAACAAGGACTGGTCGGCTCGGAGTCAGTATACTGTGTCTGAGTGGGGTATTCATGTTAAACTGCGGCATGGTATCTCAGTGAGCTAGCACTATAAATCGGCATCAGTCCGGACTAGTACAAGCAGCCACACACACACACATACACGTGCATGCACGTCGCTATATAAGTGCAATAATCTTGGACGCGACGTTAAACCCAATTTCACCTCACCTCACCTAGAGTGAAATTATCCAAGGATCCAATCACTCCCCTCTCAGGATCAAAACACTTCAGGATATAATCAATCCCCCACAGGGTCAAATCACTTCCCTTTAAGGAATGCAAAATACACATTTATTTATTTGGAAAAAATATAACTCAAAAGGGATACAAAATCTCATAATAATTATCAACAGGGGTGTTACCACTGTATCATGTGTGTATGTGGTGTTGTTGTGACATTCACATGTTTACGAATAATGTTTTACTAGTATGAAATTCATTCAAGAAGTTGTATCATTCTTCTTTTCAAACTAACCGCGCTTAATTGTTGCAACTAACCAGAGTAAAAGAAAAGCATGAGTCAGATGGGGTTTTTTTCCAGTGAAGACTAAATTAATGATGTATGATTCGGCAGCTGTTAAAGATAATGTTAATTTAGTTTATTTGAATTAAATAAAATGATTGAAAAATAACTCATCTAAAATATTTACACGTATACATAAATATATATAGATGATTATGTTTTATTTAAGAAATAAACGAGTGGGAGTTGTTTATCGTACAATAAAACACGAGGGGCGCGGGGTAGAGGGTAGACATTTGCTCAAGTTTGAGTTTGTTTTTGTGCTTGTATTATTGATTTTGATGATGTCCAACATGAAATGTCGTCAGCGAATTTAACTGTTGAAACATTTTAGAGTGGGTGTTCTTTGTGCTGTGATTAATGCGTCTTGGGAAGGGGATGGGCCGAGGACCATAAACATAAAATGAACGAAATATTGTACTATATAAGTATGAAATCAATATTTCAAATCAATAATCAAATAATTCGCAATGCATCGTCTCTTCTCTGAAGCAATCGGATATCCGTTTGTGAGAAGATTAACTGTCAGAAACACACTACAAGCAATCACGTATTGTCTTAAACCCACAGTGTCAAGGAAAACAGAAAACTCGCCAATGATGCATGATTCATATATGAAACGTAATTCTATTATTGAATGGCATGGTCTACAAGTAACAAAAACTAAGGATTAAGAAGGGTTAAGTCAAACATTACTTTTGTTTGTTTGTTCTTTAACGTCATACCCAGCAATATTCCACTTGTATGACAGTGGTCTGTAAATAATCGAGTCCGGACCAGACAATGCAGTGATTGACATCATGAGCATCGATCTACGCAACTGGGATACAATGACATTCATCAACTGATCATGAGTCACTGAGCCTGATCACCCGATCCCGTTAGTCGCCTCTTACGACAAGCGTGGGTTGCTGAAGTTCTAACCCGGATCTTCACGGGTCTATCGTCACTAATTCCATAAAAAACAAATGACAGATGGAGTTTATGACTAATGAACTCTACACTTGCATATAGATTAAATACATGTTTTTAATAACCTTTAATGGGCCTAGAAGTATATTGACAAGACATAGTTGTGTCTCTTTTTACTTATCTTACAATTGAATAATACAATAAGTAGAAGCGCGTAACTGGTACAATGTTGTATTTAACACTATAAAATGTCAATTCCTTAAAGGAATTACCGCGTTTATTTAAATTTATATCTTAAAATGCTTATTTTATCGCGCATAATATTTAGTGGAATTTTCAAGTTATTGGGTATTTAAGGATATTAAATCTTTACGTGTACATGAAGTATGTAAACGGTATATATAGCCAATTTTAATGTTTGTATATGTGATTTGTTAGTGTAGGTCGCCGCCTATTGACAATACAGTATGCAAAAAGGGAGGTGTTTTCATCCTGCAAAGGGGGAGCGTTATGATCCTTAGGGGAGTGATTTGATTGCAGGATGGAATCACTCTTGACTGATTTGGTCCTAGGGAGTGACCCACTCCTCCAACACTGGCACGACGAGCGAACGTTTTAACCACTAGGCTACTCCCATCGCCCCAGAGAAAGAGGAGGTTAGCGAAGAGATCTGATTGTAGTAGAGATTTCTTATGAATATGGAAACGGTTCTGTCACTTTTATATATTACAATAGAACAACAATGGTGTCGCTACCACTATGTAGATTGTTTGTGGGAGTTGACGTGTAAATAAGGGCGACACACCTTTTCCATAATCAAACTAAATATTTGCTAAAATCAGAGTCGTTTGTACGATTCCGACTGTAGCAATCATAATTACACCACATTATTAGGGCATGGGGTAAAAGTGCTGTGGTTAACAAATCTTCACATTCTAATCAGCAAATGATAAGGATAACTCGTGCGTTTGATGACATTTCTTCACTCCTTCTTCTTCTTCTTCATCTTCTTCTGGACCGCCTCCGTGGTCTAGTGATAGAGGGTCCGCCCGGAAAGCGGAAGGTACGGTACAGTAACTTATCTCATGGCGATGTTATAGGTACGGTGTTAAATTAATCTTTCTTATACAGATGAAAGTAATTTGTAACTTTCACAGTGTCTGTGATACTATCAAGTTGATTTATTGGAAATGACTTTCATCGTAGCTTATTTGAAGTGACTGACATATGAACACATACATGTACTTCAAAGTAAGTTTTTACATTTTTTTACTAAGATCTCACAAAAATCAGGTCTAATTGAAGACGGATCCATGAGGTTCTGTTTACTTGATTTCTACACGGTTATTACTTTGAGTTATGTATCTCTCATCTTGCCCTGTATTGACGCAGATGACATGCTGCTGATGCATCTAAAAGAAGAATGTTCTTCCTTTCAAATTTCAAAATCAATATGACATATGGAACAGACGCATATTTACTCTCACACCTTGTTAGAAGGAGCTCGCTTTTTCCAAAACCTAACACAAGAGATTATTGTGATGCTGAAATTAGATACGAAATTGCCCCTCTAAAAACTATTACTTTGTAAATATCAAGATGGAACTCGGACTCATATATTCCAGTATGGCTACGTACACCAGTGCAATTCGTGTACATTTGCCCTCTGTTCACAGGCCGATACGGGTGTATAACAGCATAATGTAAAAAAGATATTCAGGTACGTGTGTACGTTTAACTTTTCAAAGAACGAACATATGAGAAGAAGCAAGGTCATAGAAGTCTTTTTAATATTAGCTTCTGGACATTAAAATATATACTAATCCGACGGAGTTAAAGAAACCCGACCCTTTCATGTTACTGTCGTGATTGTCATGCGAAACAAGTAGAGTTATATCTACTGCTCTTTAACCTCTCTTGAATTTATTAATAACAGTTTAGTTTATAGTTTTACTAATTTGTAAGCACATATTTTATAACGTAGGATCACAGATAAATGTCACAAACAAAGCATTAAATTGTACTCGTGAATGACCTTCTTGTACAACATTTGATCTTGAAGTTAAATATACCTCGAAATCATGGAACGTTTTCCTTAATTGAATCACTCCAATTAAAGAGTTTAATGTAGAATTGCTTAAGAAAATGAATTAATGTAAAGAACGTGCATATGAATGCCGTCTTGGTAGCGTTCTGTCAGCCAATACCAGACATGTCTATTCACTGTTATTGACTTTAACTCGTAACACAATATACCATTCTCATGGCATTGATAATGACCGGTTGAAGGAAATCAGATTAGATCGTTCCGGTTGACGAATGTTGGAGTATTTATGTCTAGGTCGATCTTTTGTCATCCCTTTAACTACACGATTTCGAAGTATTTTCACTTGGATTTCTGTGATGGAGCTTTTGTTCTCTGGCGTTGCCCAGAGACAGTATTTGTTTTCTTAGAGGTTATACCCAATGTATACAAATCATTTATGCTATCGTCGCTGAATCATGCATGATGCAGACTTATATTTAAGGATCCTAACTTCTCACAATAGTTTCCTATGGTGTTTATGTTCAAAATATGTTCACACACGCTGTTAGTGCTCACAGATTAACCGCCGTCATAAAGCTGGAATATTGCTGAGAGGGGCGTTAAACAACAAATGCTTACATATTCCATCGGGCGCAAAATGCTAAGAGCAGTGTAAGTTATATGAATAGATCACTGGAAATCAGGGATGACACCCGGTGTTCGCGAAAAGGGTAAGCATGTATAGTAAGAAATCTTTACTAAAAGCAGAGCCCATTGTACGATTCCGACTATATCCAAAGCGTCCGTTCATGAATCACAATCAAATAGTGATGATATCAGATGTTCGCCAAAAGGTGAGCGTTTCCTTCCCCACCATTGGCACCCGTCGTTGTTAGTACTTACATACACTAGTACTATTAGTGCTTCAATATGCTATTTGTGCAAATTCTTTTAATCTGCTAAAGGAACATGACATACTACTGGATAATTTGACAATAATGAAAAGTCTACATTTGTTACTTTATAGTTTGTGTAATTAGGGCAGTAATGAACTACAGTCTGTGCCTTTATGTAATTGCTAATATCATGAATTATAGCTCATATATATGTCACGAGTATAACTGGGTAATAAAAGGAGTAATCATTCATATTCCGACTTTGACAGATAGCGGATTAATTAGGTTAAGAAATGTTTGTCTCAAAGAAAATTGCGAATAATGGTGTTATAATAGTGTCATTATTTTTTTTCCACGTTTAACAACATCTCATAATTACTATCATCAGTCAGGGATAGGAAATAGTCTCATATGACACTATGCATAAAGGATTTCATAAACACCGTTCAGGGTTTACAAATCCAAGAAGACCCTGGCCCTGGTAAAGGATTATCAACGAGCATGAGCAATATCAAGCATCACGTTACAATAATTAGCATTGCAAGGAAAAACATTACATTTCAACAGAAGCTAGCACATGAATCAAGTTAGTCCAGGCTGACGTCACCTTAACCTGTCGGTTTCAATTGTTGACAGCATTCACGAGAGGTTTCTACTCATTGCTGATACGATTTTCTTCTTCAAATTTCTTACTTAAACCTCATGCAAATTGTAGACTTATGACATGATCAAATGCAGAAGTATGGCTTACACGAGGCATTAAGGAACCTTTTGCCAACTTCAATGGGAATTCTAACTATGAGAAGTGCAGATGTATGGCTTACATAGGAAGAAAAGTGTGTTTTTCTAACTTCAAGAGAAATTCTGTGAACAAAACATCTAAGTAAAACCAGCTTGGTCAAAGACCTGCTCATGTTCAAATACTGAACAGTCACATCATGAAACCCTCTTAAATCAGCCTTATGAATATATTTTGATGTTGTTACAAGTAAAGAGAAACTGGTAGTATTGAAAAGGACAAAGTCGTCTTCCATCAACGCATCTGAGCTCAGATTATTGTGATTTCTTTGCGTGTTTCTTTGTCCATTTGTGTGTTTCTTTTGCAATCCCCGAAAAATAACCAAATTCCATTATGTAAAAACATTTGATTTTTCAACTTTGTACACCACTATTCCACACGAAGAACATTAGGAAACAACTCATTCCTTGATCCATGGGGCATTTGTTACTGAACGTGGGGATGATGGATATAGTTAATCTCTTTCTTCAAAATGTTCGGGACAATGTGTCAAAAATGAAAACAAATGCTCTCTAAAGCTTACTGAGTTAATTAAACAATATGTGAAATGCTGGACTACCTCATCGATGACATCTATGTGAAATATTGGGATAAGACATTTAGACAAGAAACAGGCCTCCCCAATTGTGCTCCCCTCCTTTCACATCCGTTCCGTTATGCGTATGAATCGGAACTTCACCTCGGATTGAAAAGAAACCCCACCAAAAACAACGAAACTTGACCAATCAATTCAACTTGCGTTCCAGGTTTATCGATGATCTGTTATTGTTCAATAATAGTCAAATATCCACATATATTCATAATTCAATAAAGCTACAGTGTTATTGTAGCATGTTACGTTCTCGCCATTTGCGAATAGAAATTACTGTATTACTTGTGTCAGAAGAGTATTTCATTGTAATTGAAAATTCTTTGATAAGAGACGAGTATTGTCACATGTATTGACAGTGTCAACAATTGATAAAAAAATAATAACTTAATAACACTGTAGACCTAACATGAGTTAATATTATTATTAATAACTTCTTAATTGTACACTCTTAATATTACACACTTCAAAAAATAATTCTCTGGTATCCCTGTCGTGGAATAATTCAATTTGATTTATTTTTACCAAATCCTGATGATGAAACGTGTTTAAAATACTCACAATTCTTAGGTCCCCACAATATTGTGTGACCACTCAAGTTAAAAAAACTATCATGTATTTTTTTCATTGGTCCAATCAAGATAACACTGTGTCATAAAGAAACTTATTGCCTACATAAAAAAATAGAATAAAGCGTGAAAGTGGCTCATAAGTGGATTCCAATTTCAGAATGAAAACAGCACACATGTCATGATATTGAAATAGTTTGCACTGGACAGAAATTAATAACCACATATTTACCTTATGTTGTCCAACTTAACAAGCTATATCCTGCCATGTTTTATTAATCGAGACCTGTAAAGTCATGATCAATGGGTTTTAAAAAATCTGACCAAGTAAACGGGATTTCTACGACGATTCCCTGACTTGTAAAGACCCCGCGTGACTACCACGTGTATCGTCCCGAAATCTGTCTGTAACAAGGAAAAGATGAATCACTCTGAAACACGAAGCATCTCATGATATTCGTGTTTTTACTTTCACCTATCGACACATGATTGAGTCTTGAGACGCGATTTTATGTCGTAGAATTAGTGTGGGAATTCGAATGTAACATTCAAAGAAACGTTCCACTGGTTTGGAGTTATCGATTTAAACTGTAATCGGTTTTGAGCACGTGTGGGTCTTGTTCGGTCTTAAATCTAATTAAACACATAAAAACTGAAATTGATTGCAACATACGGCAGGTAGATTTCTGGAATGTGGGAACTGCTTTCCTGGTTTAGAATGTTTTTTAGTCAGTCTCTCTCCTGCAACTATTATGTTGTCACTGATCGAATTTTACGCTTTGTTACGTCTTCAATTTTATTTTACTTGAACGTTAAATCGCGACTTTTAGGAGTTGAAGGAAATGAAATTGGGTTTAAGGGAATGTCATTTATGTTTTTTGCTACTGGTCGTGTTAAGAAAAAGGCATTTGATGCCTCGTTAAAGTTCTCGACAAGTGTAATCTTGATTCGTGAATCTTGAGTTGGTTTGACGCAAGTATTTTATTGAAATTGGTCCAATAACGACATCAGTAAGTTAAGGATTTTAACTAATTCTAGATAAGAAAAACTGCAATTATTCTTAAACATATTTATCAGCAATTAATTTGTAAGATTGTTTTGTTGTTACGAGGATTGTCTTCACGAGTGTTTTTTATGACTTAAAAGATATACAGTACATCTGTTCCTGGAGATTGTGGGGTTGTGGGGACCCTCGAAAACATATTGAAATATCGGAGTCGAGGAGGATACATGGCAACTGTGAGAGTACAGTCTATAACCAGGACCAGAACGTTGTTAACGAGGATACACATGCCAACTACAGGAGGGCGACCTGTAAGTAATTGTGTCTGGATCCACATCGTAGGGCTACGATGACACGAAACCAGCCACGTCACCGAGCCTGACAACCTGATCCATTTCGTCATCTCAAGCATAAGTGAGTGAGTTTGGTTTTACGCCGCTTTTAGCAATATTCCAGCAATATCACGGCGGAAATGGGCTTCACACATTGTACCCATGTCGGAATTCGAACCCGGGTCTTCGGTGTGACGAGCGAACGCTTTAACCACTAGGCTACCCGACCGCCCCTCAAGCATAAGCATAAGATTATAACCGGGAACTCTCCAAGATGCAGAAGTAAAATGAAGTGACATGAACAGTTAAAGTAGATAGTGAGTGAGTGAGTGAGTATGGTTTTACGCCGCTTTTAGCAATATTCCAGCAATATCACGGCGGGGGTCACCAGAAATGGGCTTCACACATTGTACCCATGTCGGGAATCGAACCCGGGTCTTCGGCATGACGAGCGAACAGAGTAGATAGAGCTGGGGTTATGTTTGTATATAGGCCAACTTGTCATTAATATACTGGGCAATATCAGTCCTGTCTGTCCACTGTCATGGATTCTAATTAACATCCTTAAACTATGTACCAAGACATTGATAATGGATGGTTCAGGGATATGTTGTAACGAACATCGTAATCCAAGTTGCATCATACGGTTTTATTTAACAATGCATTACAAATTGCCATTTATATTATAGTCGTGTTTGTGTGAGTCTGATTGACTTTATTAAAGTGTGTTAATTCTTGTTCATTGTCAAATGAAAGTTAACATATACTAGTTAATTAATCAGAATGACGCTTAAACATCTATAACACTTCTTGGTCAAATAACCACTTGGGGACAATTGGTGTTCGTGAGCACGCTATTGATTGTCGCAAGAGGCGACTGTATGGATCGGAGGTCAGGCTTGGTGACCTGGTCGATTGCATGACAGCGTCCTTCAATGACGTTGATCTTTGTCCACGTCACTACCACATTCCCTTATTCAAGGTCAAATACTTGACAAGCGTTGAACTAAAAGAACACCATTTACTGCGGGGGCAAAGTACTCAGGATGTGATCGTTCGAATGGTTATTACTGCAATCAAATTAACTGTATTATTTGAAAAAATGACGAATGTTATGTTGTATGGTATCGTCAGTGACACATAAGAAACACGTGCCCATGTCTGTTCAGGTGAACACTTGCCTTGTCTTTGCATGTATGGGTGTCACGGGTTAGGAAGGATATGGTCACTTTTTCGCTAAGTCCTGGTATCATCACTCTTTGATGTTAATTCTTAAACAGATATCTTTTGCTTGAGTCGGAATATTACAATGAACTCTGCTTTAAGCAGATACTACTTATGATTACATTATTATATAATACATTTGTATACCACAGGTATCCAGGTACTAGTATCTGCTCAAATGCGGTTATATTTGTTCCCCGACCAGTGGATCCGTTTGCATTCCAGTTACCATTCTCAACTCCCTCGGGAGTACACAATCAAAGTTGCATAGGGGCGCTAGAAGGTGTTAACATCCACCTCACATATCGGGTACCCATTGCCTGCTGGGTGAACTGCAGAGGCATATTTGAACTAAGTTTGAACTATGATATTGGAAAGGGTTTGGGCGCTTTTATATTTCCGTTAAGTTTGAATTTGTAATCAGCCGATTATACTTAGGGACTTGAGTAATTAAATAATAACCCAAACCATTGAAATTCATTGAGTGCTACATTAAATGAATTTGATCATAGCTCTGCATTTGTACAGCTTATGAGAATTACAATATCCCTGACCTAGCTGGCTTCGTTAAGACCATGAACATGCATTCGATTGGGATTGGCTAGAAAGAAACTCGCAGCTTTACAATATTGTTTCTTTCGATGATCAAATGCAAAGCCTGAATTTCCATTGGTCAAATTAGCTCTGTTAGGCGTGGTGGCATTCCAGTGTCAATCTATAACCTTAGAGTACATGAACCACCATGCGTCCTAAATACCAAGGCCAAACGAGGGCCCCAATACAACGAGGTCTCCTCAGCCTTATCACATCATTGACCTGTACTGTTCATCGAAGACCAAAGGCTGACGGGTATTAGCAAGTCACAACCACAAACCAAAAGCGCCTGAAGCAGCGAACCTTGTTCCGGAGCAAGCAAGAATACATTGACCATGTGGTCGATGTTTCCTGAATGGGCAAAGGAAACGCAGGGACCTTCGGCAATGAACAGTATGACCATGCATATTTTTGGGGGGGTTTCCTGGGAACAAACAGGCAGGTGGTCCCTAAAGGTTACGTCGTAATTAGGTGACAGACAACTGCTCTCCGGGCTACTGGAACAAACGATTAAATTAACAACCGGCAACGTCACATCATGAAAAGATTTCAGTTTTCCGGAAACTTTCTGGATACCTTAATTTTCCATTTTGGTTCCAGTCCGGAACACTCACGGAAACCTAAGAAATGTCAAAGATTTGGTAGTGCATTTTGTTCAATTAAGTGTGAAAACATAACCTAAGAAAGTTAAAGAGCGCTGTGCATGGTATGTATAGGAATCTTGTTACTGGAACTGTAGTTGTACGAATGTTATAGGCAGTTGTAGTCTTTTCTTTAAAACTAAAAAATCGACTTCTTCCTGTTGAGACAGAGACACAAAAATGATAACCCGTCATGCCTTGGCCTTTATATTTTACCCTGTCGTATAGCACGAATAACACATGTGACTGTCTACAGGTTTTAACGGATTGGCATGGTGTTCTTGGACTCCTGAGACGTCACCATTAAACATACGCTTTGGGAATTGACCGTGATGAGTGTGTCCTCAGCAGCCAGGATGACATTTTCGTCGTGTTTATATCCACAGGAACCAACACAGCCAAATGGGACATTGACATACAAGTATTAATCTCAGCTTTTATTTGGGCAATGCGTGGGCACATTCCAGCATTACCTAGCTTTAAATCCCAGAAGAGCACCTTTATGGTGAACTCATGGAGATGGTCATTTGGCTGTTGTGTGGGATGTATTTGTGCAACAGCATTTGAGAAAACGTCGCCGTGTTACAGGTTTTTGTAAAATCTATATTCATCTTGGACCGAAATTGTATCTTTTCTGTTATGTTAATGAAGTGAAATGCCTTTTGATGTTTCCCTAACCCAATAACGCATACTCGAACAGCATACGAAATAATAATTTGAAACCATTTTGTCCAAGTCAAAATTTTGATAATTATAGATAATTGTACATTCATTAATTACAAAATAATAATGTTTATATAAATAGTCAACCAAAGTGTGTAAATGTATTTCCTATGGTGACACAATGATTTTGTTCATGTAAGTGATCATTACCTAACCTTCAGTTCCATAGTTCTTATTTTCTATTTGCCTAAGATCGAACCCCAGGCCACACACCTTACCATATACTTTCCAGTTTCAAAACTGATGATGTGGGAATGCATTGGTAAAATAAAAGCTATGTTTTTTTGCAGGCACATTCAATTTACATAATACAAAATAGACAAAAGTAAATATCAATGGATGTCTTTGAATGTTAATAAGTATTTTTCAGTGCTTAAATAATGCATCTCCATTTCTAGTTTGTTATATTGCAGTGTATTTTATTGTTTAACAATGATTGTAACTGTGTTACATTGTTTCAGTTGAGATTCGGTAGACGCTCATTGAATTGTGTTTGGACAATGATCAGATGTCCGGAAGTTACTATATTTAGATGCCAGCGGTGTGTGTAAACTTACGGGCCTGGAAAACCGCGGACGGTGATAGTATGTTATCGAAATTTATGTAATGGTTTATGTAGTGAGGGCACCATGTTGCACATTTCAGTAGCTGGTTGGGCTATATAAGGAACCCTCACGTGTTTCCCTCACGCATTTTCATCACGTCAAGACCAGCTTTCATATGAGGGTCGCTCATCATCCCTGATTCTCTGGCAAGCCCATCTCGGACGCTTGACCACTGTCGCCGCTGGGTGAAAATATGTTATTGTCACTGACTTTTGCTATCACCACTGTATTTTTGTTTTTGATTCTGACCACTGCCATCACATTATTTATTGCCATTGAACATTGTACTACCACTCAATTGTGTACTACCACTCAATTGTGCACGGCCATTCTAATTATTTAATTATTTTGCAGTAATTTGTATTAAGTTGTAACCTGGTTAATTTTTGTAATACATTTGTTGATTGTATATCGTTTGTTGTTTGTTTGTTGGTTTCACACTAAGTTCTTTTACGTACAGATTTCTGGGTTACATATTGTTTCATTTTATCGACACGTAACATGTGTCAGTAACACAGTTCAATTTATGCTCATTTAACCATAGAAATCTTGCCCTACATGTATGATAGCTTTGTAGAGCAAGCAGATCAATACACATGCATACAAAGACACATTCTGAAAATGTAGCTTAGGGTTGAAGACACACTTTGTTCCTGAGATGAGATGAAAGCCCACATGTAATCACATAATTTCGTAAAATATTTCTCTTCACAAAGCGTGAAAATCGATTTCACTGTATTTATTCTTCGATCAAGGAGTTCATCTGAAACATACTTAATTAGTTTTTAGTTGTCGAAAATGTGTCACTTACAGTCTATACTCATGGTTTGCTTTTATGTATTATCAATCCCAAGCCTCCAGTACAAGAAATGGGCATGATTTTCTTCAATTATGCAACAGGTAAATATTTTCGTTGCCTAACTTCGTTTCTATCGAATACATACTGCACATATCCCGGCGTGCCCCCCCCCCCCCCCCCCCCCCCCAAGCAGATGTTGCCGATCCATTATATTAATGAAATTAGTCAGCCCCGATGTCAGACATTTACATATAGAAATGACAACGTGTTACAAAAGTCGACTTACTTAAGAAATCACAATACACACTCATCTACATAGTTTGTGCTTTTCACTCCTAAAGCTGTCAGACATTGAGGAAATGCGTCTGCATACGCTTCATCTTCTAGGCTGATGATGTAGTTTGGAGAGCTACACCGCCAAGGTCTATAGCCATGTATACACCCCTCGGCCCCACTCCACTCTTTTCACTCAGAGTCCGAGTCCTTGGGGATATTTCATTTTTTTTATAATTGAATGCAATCAATAAAAATCTTGAGACGAGCCAGGGGGGCCTATACCATCGTTGTCCCATCATCCCCGTTCGATTGGACACTGTCAGGAAATGTCTCGTCAAATTTGACATGTTCGATTTGGATGTTGCCGATGTTTTTGTGGAACAAATATTCACTGGAGTACATGATGTGCCTCAGTTGTGGCAACCGGCGCGATTGGAAACTACAGCGTCGCGGTTGTGCCCATGTATTTATTTCAATAGGGTTTCGGTTTAAATGGGTATCATTTTCAGAGACAAGAAATTTTATTCGAAATGTCCAAATATATGTCGTTATCGGACTTTTAATCTGTTACTATTTCCAAGTATTTAGACGGCATTGTATCACTCAAGGGAATAAATTATTTTTCACATAGCACAGTTGTTACTCAATGAAAAAACAACTGTTTTTTGTGTAAAATTTAAGAGGATGATATTTAAAAACTACAAATTTCTTAATCATACTTCAAATATTAAAACCATTTATTCCTTCTCTTTTTCAATGTCAGACTACGCATCGACATCGACACTTTTTTCCAAATGCAACATGGGACCAGCCAAGGATATCAACTGAAATCTGTTTATGGAAAGAACACTGCAATATCAAGAGTGAGCGAGTGAGTTGTGTGTGTTTAAGTGACTGTGATGGTGAAACCAATGAGCACGGGTAGGTGCTAATAAACCGAGAAATATAATCAAGGCAAACCGAGAATCGAACTGGACAATAGGTTTATGGCACGTCTAAGGGTTTCAACTCGGCACAGTAAATTACGGCGTCATAGACCGCATGTACCAGGATGATTTATTTGAATATTCACCAAAGATATACAATAAACTAAAAGAATGTTAACCTCACCATATCTCTGAGGAAATCTAATATCCCACTTTTGTCATCTCAAATCTAGTGTCAAATGCTTTTATTCTGACAAATTAAGAGTAAGAATGTATATGATACGTCTTTGTCAGTTTACCTGTATTTGAACGTTTAGTATAATATTATAGCTAAGCACCACCTATCAACACCACATGTGCCTAGATGTAATTGGACTTTTACCGAGAGAGGTGATTTACATGGTGAAATAGCATTATATAGTGTGTGACAGATATGCATCATTCTTACAATGCCATAATCATTTCCTTGTTGCTTACACTACTCCGGAGGATTATGATGAACTACTTATATTGTCATTTGTCACGACTTCTATCTGTAAAACGTTCTCTAAGTAGAAGAGAAATAACTATTTAAGTGATTTATGGAAATATAGATAATTTGTCCTCTCAAGATATATTGCCATGGTGGGATCTGCCTGTCTACAGACAGAAAAGACCTTCATATAATGTAGTCATTTGTGATCTCTTGTAATTCCTGGACAATCCCAAAATCGTATCCTGCGCCTCTCATGGCCGTTTTATCAACTTGGTTAATTCTTTGTACAATGGCTCACAGAGACAGAATATTCAGCTTGTTTTACGAATTCAGACATTGCCTTGCTCGCCAAGCATGGCGTTTTCTAAATATAACATGGCTGCAATTGATCATTATTGTTCACACAATAAAACACTGCAGTGAGAATAAATGGTTTATTATCCCTGTGGTGTTTTATTGTTCGATAAACAATGACCACGAGCCGTTTATTCCTTATATGAGATATTAACATTTTGTACAGCCTCTAAAGCTATGTTAATCGAATGTACAATCTTATAAAAAAGATTACCCGTATTTAAATAATGAAGACTCCCTGAATAAAATCCGACCTCGTCAGTGTCGGACAAGTCTATTTTAAGAACGGGTATGGAGGGTGGTGTGGGGGGGTTACGTTTGGTATTTCCCGGATATTCTCACAATTTTCACGAATATTCTATATACTTTTCTCCAAAAGCAGATTGTCTTTTCTCTCCAAGCAAATTGTCATACCTCTCCTTTTTTTGAGTGCGATCGTTCGGCCATTGCGTTTATCTGCGGTGCCCAGCTACATCTGTCGAGAGCATCTCACAAGACACTTCCCTCTAAAAAATAACGTCGTTCAATTTACGAGTTGCGGACGCATGTTCGAAATTCCAGAAATGACGTCATGAGAGAACAATTTTTTACCGTGAAATAAACCACGCTTCGTTCTTCATTGTCATTTGCGATTTATCGCGTATCTGACTTGAAAGGCCTTTATATATATCTTTTCTATATATCTCGTAAGGCATCCGTGTTAGAATAGTGCTTAAAATTGCTCCCATACAATTTATACTGGTCGTAAGAGGCGACGTAATGGGTCAGGGGTTGGACTCGGTGGCTTAGTTAATGGTGCGTCAACGTCCCCCAATGGCGTGGACTGCTGTTCATAATATCAGACCCGTGAAGATCCGGGGTAGAATAGGTCTTCAGCAACCCAGCTTGCCGTAAAAGGCGACTATGCTTGTCGTAAGAGGCGATGAACGGGATCGGGTGGTCAGGCTCTCTGACTTGGTTGATGCATGTCATCGTTTCCAATTGCGTGGATCGATGCTCATGATATTAATCACTGGATTGTCTGGTCCAGACTCGATTATTTGCAGACCGCCGTCATATAGCTGGAATATTGCTGAGTAGGGCGTTAAACAACAAACAACCAAGAATGAAAACATTGTTAATTGTATTGTAACCAACCAAATCATAATATCAATCGCCAGATTGTCTGGTTCAGATGTGGTTATTTACATGCCGCCATCATAAAGCTGAAATATTGCTGAGTGCGGCGTTAAACAACAAACCTTTCTGTATAGAAGTTACGTATGAACAATAACAAAATAATATTGATTGTGTCAGTGTATGCTATTGTGCATTCAGCATGTATAATATTATAGCACTAATGTGTTGAAAACAAAACTGGTCACGTTTCAATGGGGGCATCTAAAAGAGAAATCCCTTTTTAACTTTTGGTCAGTAATTCTTCCTGAAAACAGAGGTTAACTGAGTTTTGATCAATACCATATTTACCCATGTCGGGCTAAGCAAGGAAGTGACCTCACATATCGTTTATCTGTCAATACTCGCGATGCCTAATGCTGTTCTAGTCATCAATATGCACTTCAAGTCGACATGGAGTAAGTCGGTCAGACTTTTTGTCAACATTTGTTATAATTGTTTCTCGACTGACTAAAGGTCACAATGTAGAGACGCTGCCAAACTGTTCGTTTTGATAATGATTGAACATCGATTAAATGTTTTCTTTGATAGAACCTTGCAACAAATACTTTATAACCAGACACTCGGACATGTGCCTTGGGTCCGACGTCGTTCTAAACAAGTTATATCACTGGTCGCTTTACCGTTTTCAAAAGTTGGTTAGATGCAGTGGAGGAGCCTTGTGGTCAAAGCGTTCGCTTGTCACGCCGAATGCCCGGTTCCCAACTTGATCCCAACATGGTCCAAACATTTATGACAGACCCGGAAAAAAAATCGTTTTTTCTATAATCATAAGAAATTTCTGTGGTCCCGTGTACGATTCTGACTACAGCATGTGTTCATGAATCCCTATCAAATAGTGAGTGAGATGGTTTTACGCCGCTTTAAGCAATATTCCAGCAATATCACCAGAAATTGGCTTCATACATTGATCCATGTGGGGAATCGAACCCAGGTCCTCGGCGTGACGAGCGAACGCTTCAACCACTAGGCTACCCCGCCGCCCCTTCTATCAAATAGTGACGATACAAGGTGTTCACGAAAAGGTGAGTGCATGCTGCCCCACTGGTGGCACTCATCATTTACACATGCAAAGACAAGTCAATTACCCTGATAAATCACAGGAACATGACAAAAGTCAAATATCATTATTGTCACTGATGCGTCAAGACACAATAGTATGTACTAGTAAGACCATGTTCAGGTCAAATGTCCGATCCATTTAGAAAATAAAACTTGTTTAAATATAAAGAACAAACAGTTAGTGATATGCTGAGCCCTTATTTCCTATCTTAAATGTCAAGCACACAGGTTTCTCATTTTTCAAAGGTTTTGGTTTTGAAACACACTCTCTTACCGTAAATCATGATTTACAGACGAGAAAAAGACCCCAAAGACATTTCCTCATTATGCCAACGATATATTGCATTCCGGCCGCTTTTACGACCGCCTTAGATGTCGGTAATCCCAAGAGATACTGTACTTGTACTAAACTGTCACCTCGGACTGTCTAAAATAGGACTTCAAGTTAATACCATTAATAGGGGGATCCATAAAGCACTGATTGTATTGCCCGGCTGATGTTACTCAGTAAACAGAAACAAACATATGTTCTTAAGGTACAGTAGGTACTGTAGATCTGGTGTCAGTTCTTCAAGTGGAGCGTTGCCTTATCGCTTAAGATTTGTACGTTAAGGAATTTTAGGTGACAAAATATCATCACGTATATTTTAACACATGGTTTCATAATAAACTTAAGCGGCGATATACCCGTGTTGGGATTCTTTAAGTTTCGATTTTGTCATTTTTGACGTCTACAGCTGTCCGGATAAGAATGCATCTTTTTAACTCATAGGTACCATAAACGAAACGTGAGACAAGATCCAACATCATTAATACTCCGAGATGCTTAACCTCAAGCCGACATGGAAGAAGTCATGATGCTAAAGAGTGACTGAGTGAGTGAGTTGGGTTTAACGCCGCTTTTAACAGCATTCCAGTTATATCACGGCGTGTCAGCTTAATGTGGGAGGAAAGCCCGATGTGATGCAGGTCTCGGAAGTTTACCACTTCGGTGAAACCCACGAGTACGGGTATGGTGCTGACAAACCTAGAAACATAATCGGGGCGAACCGGGATTCGAACCCACAATCATAGGTTTCTGGTGTGCCCAAGGGACGCAACTCTGCACAGCGAATCGCGGCGCCTTAGACGACTGGGCCACCCGTGCCCCCTGACGCTAAAGAAGACCATATGACTGGTCATAACAGTAATCACACACCTATCTCTTTTAATATCTGCAAAACTTTTTAAATTTGATGTTACAATTTCCTTTCCATGCCATACTTTACACGGGGTGGTATGTTTGCTTTGTGTTCAAAGCATTCGCTCGCCGAAGTCCTAGGTTTGATTCCCCACTTGGGTACAATGAAGTCAATTTGTGGGTCCACTGCCGTGAAGACTACATATGCATATTAGTGTTCATGTGATGTTACAATTCCCACGCCATTGATGTTCATTCAGAAACTTGTTTTATGTCGTGATAATTGGACAGCTCCATATAACCTGATCTGTGAATTTATTATACACCTATCAACCTCTGCTTCAAACCCGAGACACGCTGCCCTCGGTCTCCAAATAGAAAGATATAATCTTTCCCTTTCCCGTCCCGAGTGGTCAGTGGGTCAGTTAACTGGCCGTTCATCATGGTCAACTTCACATATCCCTAATTGATATTGATTTCACCAATTAGGTCACGGAATAAGAGATTAAAGAATGTTAGACTTCTGGGAAAGTGAAATTGGAAAATGAGATTGAGTAATTGAACATGTCATATTTTGATATACGATGTGGAATGTATTTTTTGTGCGCTACATAGGAAGGAAACAATGCTCGTGGCTTCGAATCCAAGATTCGATTGTGTTTCTAGGTTTGTCAGCACCTACCCGTGCTCATGACTTGCCTTTGCATGTGTTTGTGACGGGTGCCACCGGTGGGGCAGGATACGCTCACTTTTTCCCGAATACCTGGTATCATTACTATTTGATAGAGATTCATAAACACATGCTCATGATATAGTCGGAATCGTACAATCGACTGTGCTTTACGCTGAGATTTCTATTGGATATGGAAAGAGTTTTGTTGCTTTATTTCACCAAAGTGGTACACGTCCAAGACCTCATCACTTCACTTATTTTCCAATTCAAACTTACTCTCCTTAACATAACTTCAATACTGTTCAAAGCCGTGTGAAACCAACCCATGTCACATCGATGTTAATACGGTTGACTTTAATGTGGATGGTCTTTCCATCCATCCAGTCATCCCTCCCTCCATTAATTGCTCCATCTATCAATCAAAACCAACAAATATGGTTTTCTCGTAAAGAGTACTAATTCATCTAGTTTGGTACGCGTGTATGTGTTGTTAAAGCTCCTCCAGACCTTTTCTTCCATCTACATGCATCTGTCATCAAAACCAACCAAATACTGTTTGTCTAATTAACTTAGTAGCTTCTTCGTCAGTCTTTCAGCTAAGCATTCATTGTTTTAACAACCATTCCTAGAGATGTCTGCCTATCACACCAACTAATGTCTGTTTATACCGGTTAGCTGTACTATGCATAGTCTGTTTAACTTGTATTCTGTTATTCTGTTCTGTTGTATTCTATTTTGTTCTGTATTCATTTCATCAATCTCTCCATATACTCGCTCGCGTTAATATAAAGATTTACAGTATGTACACCTGCCCATCAAACCACTGGCTGTTAAACATACATGATGCGTTTGTCATATTATTTTACTATTCATTGTTCGTTTTATCAATCCCTCCATGAGTGTTTGTTGAGTTAACTATACCTCTTGTCTGTCTGTCTTTATTCATCGTTTATTCCGCGCACCATCTACACGAAAGTCAGCCTAACTACGTTATCGTACCAATCAGTCAAGCTTCTTGTTTGTCTGAGTTGAAGTAAGGAAATATATATTGCTAAACAACACGCCATTTGAAGGAATAACCTTACATACAAAATATGATTTATATAATGTCTGCTTTCGAAAGTGTTTTTCTACACGACTTAACAATTTTGATGGTTAAATACAGACTCTCGTGTCAAGCCATCTCAAAATGCTCGTAACTTTTCCGTTTTCAGACCTCGATAACTCCTTATTATCGCAAATACAGTGACTTAAAATGGAAATTGACCGAAAGCGTAGACACATGGCGCTATGAAGGTTCAAGTTCCATTTTACATTGATGTTATGATGGAGCTCTACTACTCTGCCAGTATTCTTCAAAAGAGGTATTGATGGTTTATTACGATTTTATTCGTATAAGAATTGATTAATTTGTGACACGAGGATGGAATTTCGTGTACTACATTCTTCACTGGGTTTGTCTCTCTCCAAGAGGATGTCTCGGCCAATATTTCACAAGTGTCGGAATATCGACATGATACTCAAACTTCCAACTCATGAAAGGAAATGTTCAAGGTACTTCTTACGCGTATTTGGAAACGTACGTGTAGATGTAAATCAATTTGAATTTGTTATATATCCTGATGCTGTCTGGGTGATTTTGATTAAATCCTGTATTTTAAAATAGGATAGTCGTAGCGCTTATACTCTCTCTCACTCACTCACTCACTCACTCACTCACCCCCCATCCCCCCCCCCCCCCCCCCCCCCCACACACACTCACTCACTCACTCACTCACTCAGAATGGTTTTATACATTCCAATAAAACATTCTGTCCAAAATCAAATTTTCAAAACATGAGTACCTATGCACCGAGGAGCAACGGGTAGCTCTGCAGTCACAGGCTGAGTGGCAACCACTGATCTATACTTGTGCCCGCTGGTCCCTTGGTTTGATTCCCGTATTCAGCTTTCATTCTTGAACCCTTGTTCGTGGCTTTCACCAAACCAGTTAACGTCTACGATCTGGTCACAGGCCTTTCCTCCCACACTACGCTGATACACCGTGATATAACCACTGTTCAACCACTGTGTACCTGCTCCACCATAATCCTCGTCACCTATTATTCAAATTGACACAGCAATCTTATGTGAGAACATTCATCTGAATGCATATTCTACAGCTGCTCAATGATCTTACGCTAGAGAACAAAAACAAAGGGATCAAATAAAGATCCAATTAGATTCCTCTTTCGACGTGTTTTACTTTTATAATGCAGTTGACCTTTATATCAACTTTGTAGTGTGTTGGCATCTCAATCCCAAGCAACAGGGGTTTCCTTCAACTGGTAATATCATGCCCTAGAACGGCGAAGCTTGGCCGTGACATTTGATGCTTATAATCAAATCAGAAAATGTCCGCCAAGTCGTCAGGCATCTTTTTATTAACATCACAGCACTAATGACCCGTCCAGACTGACTAGTACCTTCAGAGCGACCCACACTCAAATGGTGGATTTGAATGACGAACGATTTATAATGATTAGTTGTGTAGACGAGGTAAGCCCGTCGTCCTCATTGCGAGCAAGATTGTAATTGCCAATCCTCCGTCGGCGTTCCTCTGAACTCGTCACTGGGGGTACACAAGTGTTCTACCACACCGAGAAATTGTTACCAGACCGTGGGAGATCGACGGAGGAGGAGGAACAACACCTTCAGGCATAAATAATCCGATAACACTTCGTTTGATTGCATCACAATTTTAAAGTTGAGTGCCCAGATTTGATGTTGAAGTATGTTTGAGGGCAGAATTTCAATTAGTCAGTATGGCGATAGTCTGTGGAATCGTAAGAGTGTCTTTTAAAGTTTACCTGATTGGATAAAGAAACAGTTGTTTGGGACTGGTTGTCAAATGTGTTTGGTATGTGGTTGGGGTTTGATTGTTTAATCTCTGTAACATAGACACACAAGTGTGGGCTCCTTTGTGCTTAAGCTGCGTGAACTCACTTTAACTTCTTGAAAAATACATCACGTGTACTTTCGTGGAAGATAAGTGTTGTTTGGGGTTAAGAATGTAATCTTTTCTAAACGTCTATTGTACATTTACGACTATATCATCAGTATGTGTTTATGATTTTTTACCAAACAGTGATAATCCCAGGTGTTCGCGAACATGCCCATCCATTTTGACAGGCCATGACTAATCCGTACGATTTCCCAGGGTAGGATACCGGCCGGGTTACAGTTGTATACTCTTTATTGTTCTAGAAGGTGATTATCAAACACAGTTGGCACTTTTGTTATATGTCGTGATGCCAAATTGTCTCAGTAGTTTAATATCATGGCAATGACATATGTAGTATTATTAAATTAAGAAAAAGATTGTTTATTCATGATTCTGAGACGTGGTTTTGCTGCTTCCCAGTGCAATCTACTCGTCCAACTACAAAAGGATTAAAGAAAAACGCTTGGGAGAGGCTTTGCTCAATTTCTCGACTGCTGAAACAAAGACAGGATTTATCTTGTCAGCATATACTTACACTACACTACTCTGTATGGTATCTGTTCTTCAAGATACACCATGCCCATGCCAATGGTACAGGTTTAAGACCTCACCCTTCCACATCAAGAGACATTCCCCTGAACAGCCCATCTTCCCCACGACAGAATAGTTTATGCCCTGCGTAAAACATGCAGAATCAAGGGGTGGAATAACATTTTGAAAGAACGCAATAAATAAATAAATAAGTACCACGTTAACATACAATTAGATAAACAATTATACATTTTTTTCTATTATGCAGAAAGTTTTTACACATAAATACAAATACAAATAAATGTTTGAGAGCATTCCCTCCTCTATGAGTTTCAAAAGTTTTGTCTGGAATAAACAATCATGCTCTGAAGGTCCATGACAATCTTAAAGTTTAGTTTTTGACATTTTAAGAATTTAATATTTTTAGCTACTTAAGCACATGACTTTATCTCGTTTATATGCAGAAGTTTTATAGGTTTATAAAAGTCGTGCTATGCCATTTTTTTCAAAATAATACAATCATATTTATGGCATTCATCAAGACGTGGATAGGAGTAAATGCTGGACAACGAGGACACCGAATACCTCTGGGTGTAATACGGCTTGGCATGTGCGCTATAATCGATTTTGATTGGCTCTCCTCGGCCCTACCTGTCACTTGAGATGGGCACAAGCTTTGAAAAGGGGATTTCCCTGGGTTCTCAAGAGATGAGATGCATTGAGTGTCTTTTTTACACAAGGCTTCAAAGTTTGTAAAATATTGAATTATTTAATACTGGAATTTGTTTGATGTGATAACAAGTTAAAATCAATGGAGTTTGTCAACTGAAATTGACAAATGAAGCGTGGCATGAGATGTGGGCATTGATTGATTTAAAAGGTCACGTGACTTGATAATACCACCATCTTGACAAAGAGTAAATACAGACAGATCAATATAGTACGAATGTTCTTTGAAATTGAAGGGTGTTAATTAATAAGAGCTGAAACTCGGGTGAACTTAATCTCGCCGCAAACTTCTATTAATCCAAACGTGAGTAAATGATTGTTGTTTTACACCGTCCGCTTTAAGCAGTATTCCAGTCGTATCAGGGATGGGGTGACGCCAGAAGTGGGCTTCACCTTTGGGAATAAAACTCAAGAATTAAACACAAAACGCTTTAACCACACAACTACCATTGTCCTGTTTAATACTTAACGGAATACTTAGTAATGAGCATTTGATAAAATATCTTGACAGTAATTCAAACGATCATAACGAATTGATACAAATTTATACATTTTAACAACAGTTCAAATGTCAATATAAAAAGTAACCGATTTGGGAAAATCCTCCTGACTGTAAATCAATACAGCATTTCAAGTGTTTCGTTGGTATGTGAATGTAATTTGATTTACTTTGGAATAAAGGTTAAAGTTATGTGGGTAACGCTCCCTTGAACAAAACTTCAGTTATATCATATGCAGAGGAAAGATCAACGTTGTGCTGTTGTATACCCTTAAACACTTTTGTGAAACCAAAACTAGGGCTAATATTGAATTCGAACATCAGTCTGTTGACCCTGGCAAGACCAAGGGACATAACTCAGAGAGCTGTCACACTAGTGACCTCTTGCGTGGAGGAGAGGTAAATGAGATTAGATGACTTTTGTACCGTTAAAAAATGTGTTCAAACTTCTCTGATACACTACTGACTGTGTACATGATCTCAATATTATGGCAGAGAATCTTGAAAGTATGGAATACTGCAAGGGACATTCTCTCGCATTTCTGGGCATTTTGCATATTTGTCTTGCGCTTCTAGATCTGTTGCTGATTTGTCAATCCTTCACATCCATCTAATTGGTATCTTTCTGATCTTCATAAAGACAAGGATTTACACGCCCTGGCTCTGAATCCCATTTTTGCCCCAATTATTGTTCTTCGTCGTCAGCGCCATACCACTGCTCATGGGATTCAGTGCCAAAAGTCTTCGACTTAAGCCTTTCCTAATTTGGTAATACTGATATACCGTGATGTTCCTGACATATTGCTGAAGAGTTCTTCAAACCTAGACTGGAACAGTCTCCATTTAATTATAATATACAATGTCAACGCCGGAGAACAACCATGTTTCGAGTACTGGTCAAAATTATATGAATGGATCACTGAAAATCAGCGATGACACCAGGTGTTCGCGAAATGGGTAACCTACCGGCAGGTTGCCCCGTGTAACACTTTAATACTGTCTCAAATTACTTAAAACAAACAAAAATGCAAAACGCAAAAAACTAATTGAAACTGAGTTTCGAAAAAAATGATTAAAATGTTTTTATGCATTCGGAACAAACCAGGGAAAGGGAGAAAGAATATATCTCGGATTTTTCATATTATCAAAACAAATCATATTGGAAAAAGGGACTGCTTCCAGTCTACGTCAAACCAAGGTCTCGCCCCCATATGGATTATAGCTATTAGGTCCAAGCGTGCTACACACACGATCAGTAGCAATAAGCGCCTCATAAAATAACATTTTTGGAAACGCTCTTCATGGAGTTAATCTTCGAGTGTAGTCACCACAGCTCATTGTTCGAAATACGACTATTAGAACGATCAGCAAACATCGGTTTGTTCTAAAAAGCGAAAGAGCGTTGCTAAACTGGCGGAATGAAAGAACAACTCGACGGTTATTGTGCAATTAACTATACCAGATTCTATAGGCTTGACTGGTCAGCTGATTTATAACTCTGTCAGCTGAAGACCCAAGCCAGATTGTGTTCAATTACACACAAACTGGATTGCTAATGCTCTGATAGACCTAGTCGGCATTGACTGACTCTGTTCATATACCGATACGTACATCACGTGGACCCATGGGTGTGTCTATGTATTTATTTATGCATTAGTTACATATTTGTAACGTACGCGCCATACCGCCATACACGCAATACCGTAGTTATGATGAGGTGAGGGAAATGGGGTTTTACGTCACGTTCGTGATTATTGCACTAATGTAGCGACGTGCAAGGACGCGCGTGCATGCGTGCGTATGTGTTTGGCTACTTGTACTAGTCCTGAATCATGCCGATTTTAAAGTTTTAGCCCACCACTGAGATACCATGCCGCAGTTTAACATGAATACCCACTCAGACACAGTATGCTGACTCCGAGCCGATCTGCTCTTGATTTAGCCCTTTAATGTCGAGCGCAAGGCAGGATAGCAACAAGAACTATGTTTTAACGTCTTTTGGTATGACGCGGCCGGGGATCGAACATCGAACCTTCCGCTCTCCGGGCGGACGCTCTACCACTAGACCACCTCCGTTTTACACGCTATACCATGGTTATACATGACATACACGCCATAACCCGGTTATACATCGCTTCTTTGGTTATACATCGCATGCCGTGGTTATATATTTCATACCGTGGTAATACATGCCATATTGCGGCTATAATATCATACCGGGGTTATACATACCGTACTGTTATCCATGCCATACCAGGTCGATACATGCCCCGCCGTGGTCATACACGCCATGCTGTATACTAGTATCACATTAACAGGGTAGGCGTATCCCTAATAAGGTGTCGTCAATTTCAACCCCCAAAAATCGCGAAATGGGTAAAGGGGACCAACCATTTCACTTTGTAAAAAAAAGCCTTATAAAAGAAACCAACACTCGCAAAGGAGGCTAAAAACAGCATATTGTGTGCCTGGTAAAGTATTGTGTCACATGCGATCCCGAAAATCAGAAATAGTTACAAGCACCATTCCTTATTCCATCAAACATGTATTCCTATTATAAACCTTCTTATTATTTTTGAATGCAAATCATAAGCATTAGCTATGGTGGCTGAACGTAACGACCTTGTATTGTTGAGAAATTGTCCTATTGGCACTACTGCAACGGTACGACAGCACTGCATTGTTTCGCGAAGCCAGTTATGAAGACCACATTTTGTTTTAAAGTTTTTTTTCGGCATGGGTTCGAGATTGTATAAGTTTGTGTTGTTGTCATTTAACATTTACAACAACATAATAACTTTAGTGCTATTTTGCAATGAACATGAATTGTAATATGCTGTTAACAGAGAGCTGTCGAGGGAATGACAATTCAAACAACACGAAGGTAGAGAGAAGCCCTCATGGATACCGAAACCGTTGTTTCTGTAAAACTGTTTAATGTGTTCAAGGGAGACTAAATTGCCTATCAAAAGAAAGTACACATGATTAGATTATGAATAGATGTTATTACCCTCGATAAAGGAAACTGAATTGATGTCTTCTTGAAAATGAGTGCCCAAACACACCCAACACCATGTGATGATTGTTGTAAAATTTGTTTTTTATATAGCTCGAGGTGAACATGTATATATGGTATAAAAAGCAAGCGGTTGGATCTCAAAACCTTACAGTTCATAAAAGCAGGCGACAAACATGCCAAGGTTATCAGCAGGACACAGACACCGGGGTCTTTGAATGACGCTGATGAGGGGCTACGCTGTGCATATTTCAAGAACGTTCAGATGCAGCCTACTGACAATTACCAGGCTACCTTAAGCGATATCACCAGTCGTGGTCATCGCCGGTCACGTAACCGTGACGCTGTATCAGCAGACGCACAGTGTCAAGACGATTACGTGCTGCCGGAATTTGGACCTACAGACCCCGGCGGAATCGCATTAATCCGTTAGCATCGTCGAAAACATACCTCATTGGTCTCGAACTGTGAGACATTGCCATCGACGTGATTGGCCATGGGTACTCTTCAGCGACGAGAGCCGGTTCAACTTAGTCCACCCTGATGGATTGGCTCTGGGATACATCCAGAACGCTCACCCTTTTTGAAGATGTGGCGTCATGGTGTGGGGAGCGATTTGTTGTGTCATCGGCCGTGGAAATGTAAACGACCAACGTCAAGAGAAGTGTAATTCCGTAGCCAGTTACCCTTCTCTTACTCAGATGGGATACAGCTCCAGCAGGCTACACACTGCTCGAAGAATCCAGAACTTTCTAGAACACCAATAACGTAGCCGTTTTGCCCTGGTCGCCAGGCTCATCTCTGAACATCTCTTGGATCATCTTGGCCGACAGATAACACAACGTCGAAACCTGCCGAAGAACGTACAGCAGTTTCGAAAGTGCGTTATTAGAGGAGTGGGAATAGATACCCAATGACGTCATCAGGAGGCTATGTGTTCGATGACGCGTCGTGTTTCATCCCAAATTCCATAAAATTGTCTTTTGGCTTGTTGTACCATAACTGATAGATAAAAATACATTTCAAAACATGTATGTGCATTTTCTCGTTTTCTTCTTAAAAGGAGCCCAACTCGATGTACACGATGTTTCATGTTTAGATCTATACCTAAAGATTCAGAGTGACAAAACACTCTCTACAAGACTATGTGATAAGAGGGATGACTTCAACTTTCCCTTTAGGTCGAGCAATATTCCTGCAGCTCCAGCCCTTGGTGTTCAAAACTTTGAGGCACAATCTACCAAGATTTCAAAAAGTGTCATACAACACTTGCTGAGAAGTTGTTTCTTGAAGGTAAAAACACTCAAGGCCCCAGTATAACTTTTAAAACGTTTTATGGTAGACATGTGGAGGTCATTCCAAATTTGACGCATCAGTAACAAAAAATATGTCCGATGCAATTTTCTATTTTGACTTGTACAATATCTTCCCGTGTTTTTTCAGGTGCCTTTGTATGTGTTTGTGATAGGTGCAACCGGTGGGGCAGGATACGCTCACCATTTCACGAACACAATGGTGTCATCCCTGTTTGATAGTGATTAATAAACACATGCTCATGATACATTCGGAATCGCACAATAGACTCGTAGGCATTGTGGCCAATGCCCTATGTAACACTGAGACACAATTATATTTCAATAATTACGTTAATCGGTATTTGGTAAATTGATATACATAATGAATTTAGACTTAGAAGACAAAGTGACGATTGAATGATTTTAATCTTACTTGATAGACCTGTCAATAGGCACGAAATAAGATCATCTATAAATGAGTAAACCTGTTTGTCGTTAACGACATTATAATGAAAGTTACATTGATGGAGTGATGAACATATTAACTACGTCTTCACTTCTAATTATGTCCACATTTCCATGACACAGGGAAATGTGGTTTACCTTGAAGTTCCATCTTATTCAAAGCGAAAATTATTTCAAAACAAAAAGCATCTAATCGATAAAGGATTGTGATGTGAATAGTTTATCGGAGGGACCACACACCATGGAAAAACATTTTGAGAGCATCATGAAAAAAACCATATCAGTTTAATGGAACTGTATTCTGGAAATTGGTCATTGAGTTACAGAACCTTTTACATCCATTAGCAACATTGTAAAATGACTGGTCCTCAGGCTTGATAACCAGAACAAAGGGGAGGTTTCCGTGATGACAACAATACATCAATGTAAAGCCTGTATTCCCATCAAACACAACTTCAACAGCAGTAGCATCAGTTGCTGTGCGCAAAAGCGCTTGATTGATACTGGTATTTAGCTGTAAGTACTTTAACATGGTCTGGTGATTGCTAGACTCAATATCATCTTGCTGCAGCAACTTAAGCTGGGGCTGAAATCAAAGCGCCCCGGCACATCACTGCTTGTGTCCATCCCAGAGATCAGTCACCATGTCCCTTTTTGAAGGTAATCTGCCCATGTCTATAATTCCTCTATTCTAACATGAACGTTTTGTCTTTAAAAACTATCACTTTCTTGCTAGTACGTCTATCTGTCCCGTGGACCTCTGATCCTGGGTCGGATGCCTTGTCCACATGATCAAAGCTGAGACGGTCGGCTGTAGAATGGCAAAAGAATAATGAGGTATCTAGTGCCGCATAGTAGACTATAGAGACTCAGTTTTCATCAAAATTGATATGTACGGTCGCCAAAGTTGTCAGAAACACAATTCACGATTCCCGTGATGGGATTCGAACCACAGATCTACTGATCCGAAGTTTGACGCCTTTCCACATGACCAACGAGGCTAACCCCGTCAGTGGCCGACAAGATCACGAAGTCGTCTGTGGGATAACGCCACGCCCGGCTACTAACACAATACGTCAATAAATGTTCAGCTAGAGAACGTTCACATTACCTCCAGGTAAATGTCAGACACATTATGGCCTCCAATCACGACATGTTGTCTGATCCTTCTTTCGGTGTTTTGTATCAGCTGTATCAGCAACGTTCCAGCTACGTACATCACAGTGGCCCGTAAGAACCGATTCTGATTTGGCAAAACAAAGGCTGACAGCAGGATCAACCATCCACATCGTCGGTGCAGGATGGCACACAGGTAATACATTTTAGCATCCCCATCCTTGGTCTCTTGCGACAAGACAGTGATATTGGGGACATATCCTACCTCATTTGGGTTCATTAACCCATTGGGGTTCTGAATCCGGAATGAGTGATGGTCAGATATTATCCAATTTATAAATGCCGACTCTGGAAACGGTGCACCAGTAACTATAAACATGACATTGAGGAACCTTCCAACCAAATATGGTGTCACGCAGACAGACACAGAACCAGAGTTACAGAACCTGACCTGCATGAGCTGGTGAATGTCAACTGGGTCCTGTGATCGACTTCAGGAGCAGAATAGGCTGGATATTATGTTTTCATCATAGAGCAATGATGTCAATATTTATGTTAGGTCGCGTTAAACTTGTTAGATACATTAGCCTAGAAAATTGGGAATGTGATGTCAGCTTGTTTCAAAACAGGCTAGGGACATAGCGTTTAATAATTTAATATTCTTTGAGGTAGGGGAAGACAGACTATTATTTCGGCAAGGGCTTCAAAATCTTTGTCTCTGAAATAAGAAGCCCAACACTCTTTTTGACCCACAACACATTACTTTGCTGTACATCCAGCATGCCACGTGGGATTAAGTTTGGAGTTTATACTTGAATACATATTGTTTTGTAAACAGCATTATCAGAAAAAGATTCTATTTTTTAAAATACACCACCACCCTTACCCCCACCCCAGTCACGCCATTCCTAAGAAAATGAAATTTTCGGCCCCTTGTGTGCTTACCAAACACGTGGTGTTCAGTGCATATATGGCACGACCAGTATGTGTTGTTTTTATAAATCACCCTATTAGACAGATGGTCACCAATGGTCGAATATACTTTCAAATGTGATGTCTCAGGGCGGTTAACTTCCCGCACCAAAACACGCAAAGGTATATATACCAGCTGTACAGGGTCCATAATACATTAACATATTGGTGAAATACCAGCAGACCAAATGAGCATCTCCTTAGAAGTATAACTACCAATGTTAAGATGGATACCGCACTTCTGCTGTATGGAGTCAAGGCTGCTATGTAAATGAGAACAGGATGTCAGTGTAAGGGCTATAATAGGCGTGACCACTGCTGGTCGAGCGCAGGCTGCTGCTAGAAGATGGAATGGCGATGTGGTTACATGAGGAGCTACATCCTGAAATGTTAACGAATCGATGTAATAATAATATGAAGCCAATGTCCTGGCCCATACTTAAATAATTCGTTTAGCGACACTTCGAAATGGTATTAACATATAAGGACAAAGAACAAGCTGTTGCAAAGTAATACGCTAACCATTCCTTACCCACAAGTGTTATATGGATATAGGTGGTGATAATCAACTAGAATATAAAAAAACAATCACTGATGGTAATTAAGCACCTTCGTTTCTACGGCTATGGGTGGTATTATTAAACTAGAAATGGAAATCAGTGATAAAAAATTATCACTTGCTATATGTGGTATTATTCAACTAGAATTTAAAATCACTGAGGGTAACTTAGCCACTTTGTGTCAAGAATACTGATTGTAATATTCAGCTCAAATTTACAAAATCTCTCATCCGTAGTCAGCGTGGCCACCTTCAATGTGTGATTCATGAACGTTAATAAGCAAACGTATTCAAAATGCAAGTTAGTAAGCGAGTGAAGCCTGCATATTTCTTAATCTACGTTTGCTATCGGACTCGCCTATAGCCTCCCCCTTGTCGCACATATATTGTCCCAAACAAAGCCCATGAACAGACCAAAGTAGGCAGTGGGCAAACAGTGCTAGATTGGACCCTGGAGAGAATTTAGACTCAGGTTTCAATTTAGTCTCACTTGATCAAGACGTACGGATTCCTTCAAGAGACAAGCATCGCTATAACCAGGTTTAAATCACTATCTTGCTATTACATCAGATACACACAAGGGCGCCAGAACGATGGACCTTTAATTCCATTAGCACTACAGTATGGAAAGTCTTGAAGCACGTGATCAAGAGGGCCTCGCTGTGAAATCGTCGACTGAGAGGAAGACTTTCCGGTCAGAGAAAATTGCATTCGAATTAGAGAATTCTTGTTTGGAGGGCGGTCGGGTAGCCTCGTGGTTAAAGCGTTCGCTCGTCACGCCGAAGGCCCGGGTTCGATTCCCGACATGGGTACAATGTGTGAAGCCCATTTCTGGTGAAGCCGTGATATTGCTGGAATATTGCTAAAAGCATACTCACTCCCTCACTCTTGTTTGGATGAAGTTTTTGGCCGAGTTTTGTTTCGACTGGTTTTTTTGTTCAGTGTGTTGTACAAGTTAAAAATACTTCTGTTTGTACAGATACAGTCAGAATATTGTTCCTAGTATTACAGATTGATAGATAATTACTGATAATTTCATTCGGGAATGTTATCTATGTAGGTTATTGTTGGGGTAATGTATTTTTACGGTGAGGTGGCGGTTATTGCACTCTCTGGCTACCTGTTCTTTGATAAATTTACGACTAGATTATCTCCCCTCGTTAACGCGTTCATATCAACTGAGATAGAAAATTGTTTGTACTTCAACGGTTATATAACAAGCCTCAAGTTACATCCTCTCAGAAACTCCAAACAAGGTTATGGGAGAATAAGTGGCAAGGGACATTGTGGAAATTGAATACCGCTGAATCCTGTTTGGCAAAATTTCTAAAATCCATTTGCGAATCCTTTCAGGAAATGCATCTAAATCAACCTCCACATAGAAACCTAATAGGAAGGCTGCAGTGTTTTCATATCGTTTGACAGCTTTAAGACGTCCCGTACTCATTCAGACATCTTTATATTCCTCAAGAGGCCAGTCATACCGCCATATTTGTTGGACCAGTATAACGGAATTTGTCATCCCGATATTAAGGGTTGACTTTACAGCTCCCGACTATCTGACGTGTGAGGAGCTGTGTTGTTTACCTGTCCCTGGTTGCGCAGCTGCAATCGCAGCCTGTTAGGACTCGCTACTAAAGGTGTTAAATGAGGCTGTTGAGAGCCTTTCACGAGGTAGTTTTGTCGGCCAACAGACGTGATTAGTCCCGTGTTGCACTCAGAGCTGAACCTTATTGGTAGCGCATCAATATGTAAATATAAACTCCTCCCAGAATGAATTTGTGTGTGCCGAGATCTTGCTGGAGACACTGATGGGGGACCAGTCAATATGCCACTGACATTTATTAGAAAATGGTTATTTTTATTGAAAATATCATGATGTGGTTGATTCGTGTTCTTTTAGGAACCTGCTGTGTTTTCAATTTAGAGGTTTCAAAGGTAGATTCGACACCTAAATATATCATTCAAAACTGAGTTCTTTATCGCGGGATTTTACATTTCAGAAAATAACTCAACAGAAACTTCTCAAATGGAAACAGACATAAGAACTAAGCTTCTGATTGGAAGGCAATGTCGTTAATCCGACAAAAATATAATATACACGAGCGATTTTAGTTAACGATTAATTATATATCATAATTTTAAAAAAACAATAAAGTGTTCGATTAGCAGAGCCTGTTCTAAACCAAATAACCATATATTTCCATCGCCCTACACCAGGGTATTCGAGAAAAGGTCATGACCGCAGGTATGGTGAGAATCAGTGAAACAAGAGGATGATAACAATCAATCAAATACTTTGATTCAATGTATTCTTATTATTAGATATGTTGGTGAGGGAGTTAAAGAGAAAAAAATCATATTGTTTGTCTCACGCTGTCAGACAATCACCTTCTCGTTAAACTCTTTCGGCGTTGTTTGAAACACAAGCTAGGGATGTCAAGTTATGTTACTGGAGCAACATGTTAAATTGTTAATTGTCTCATCACTGTGTCGATTCGTACGTCAAATATACGTCGGAACATAATAATTGGTAACGCTGTCGAACCCACAATCATAGGTTTCTGGCGTGCCAAAGGGACGCAACTCTGCACAGCGAATCGTGGCGCCTTAGACGACTGGGCCACTCATGCCCCCTCAGAATTAAGTTATGATCACCTTTTTATGAAACCATGCTAGTGATGATATATGATATGAAATCATACAAACGTATCTGCTTTTGGCAGATATTTGTACACACTGCTTTACACACGTTGTGGCTTAGCGAGAAATAACTTCATTGATTGGACAAAATAATGGTCTAGCGTTGACTCGATACCGAGAGCGGACCAATCAGCATACAGCATTCAAATTCATGAAGTTAGATTAGAATAAGGTGTGGATAAATGACTGGTACAACATTCTAATAATTTATTTTTTTTAAACTGAAATTAACATTTGAAGAATTAGTTCAAACCGTCCAATTTGGGTGAGGTTGGCGTTAGTGTTCATGCAGAATATCACGACACGGAACACACGAACGTAACTAATCGTACCCGGGCCTATGTGATCGCTTTATCTACTCGACTACGCCAGACAAATGCAACTGTCACCGGGGGTTTGGCGACGGACTCCAGAATACACACAAAAGTGGTGGTTGAGGGGAAATTTGGTTTAACGTCGCGTTCAAACTTGTGCACCTGTTTACATAGCGATGTGCATGCACGTGTGTGTGTGGCTGCTTATACCAGTCCGAACTCATGCCGGTTTTATAGTGCTATCCCACTGAGATACCATGCCACAGCTTTAACAGAAATACCCCACTGAGCTACAGTATACTCCAAGGCGAGCGCCAGGTCGGTTATAAGTGCCATTCTTAACGTCTTTTGGTAAGACGTGACTGGGTATCGAACCACCGTCCTTCCGGTCTCCGGGCAGACTCTGTATCCACTAGACAACGGAGGCGGTCCACACGCAAGAGATACCCAGGCTGTGATCTTGTTTCACCGTAACCTGCGATTGAAGGGAGGCAAGTATCCTCCACTATTCTCGGTTAAGGCTTCGTTACGAATGTGTGAAACTTAGACATTAGGCAGTTAGGGTAATCATTAATTATTAGGCTGATTTACATCATATAACAGTATAGCAGTCATCCAAAATTGTGTTTGAACGACGTGAGTCAAATTTGTTTTGGCCTGTATATGGACAAATCTTATGAGACGTAAGACAAATTGTAATAGTCAATACATGGAACTTTCAGAGATCCCGGTTCATACAGAACTGAATTGTGAAATCAGCAAATAACCAAACACGATCAATGAATAATTATATTGAAACACTGGTACATGATTAGGTTTACAATCAATAAAGGCAATACAATAGATTAAACATGTGACCGCAGCAAATATATGACAGCTCTTTGTACATACGCACGTGCACTCACGAATGTCCAGAATTTGTCATAATTGAATGTCTTGAATGAGGCACGTGCTCGGTTCTTGAATCCAGGAAACAGTGTTGGAAGCAGCCAATAATTCGATGTTTTCCAATCGTCCTATCGCTCTAGCCTTGCTCTTATATAGGTACTACAAGTCTTCTAGAAACTGTTAGCTGGAATAATGCTGAGTGCGGCGTTAAACAACAAACATCATCATCATCTAGACACTGTTATCTCGCGAACTTCTCGAACAATCAAGTTTATCCCAGTGTCGATACACAAGGGCGGATAATTGTCAAGGACTTTGGTTGTTGCATACTGTCATTTTACGAACGCTTCAATCTGCTGCCACTAACAATCATCAATGATAAAGGTATACATAATTATCTATTTATATATTTATGCATCTACTGTACCTACTGCCACATAATACTATCAGATATAGAAATATGGTTCCAAATTCTGATCTGAGTCATGACTTCGTGTCGTGTTTGGCATTTCACACATGACGTAACGAAAGATGTACCCTTCGTGATGTACGTACAACGGCACGAGGTATAAACGACAAAGCAATAGGAACGAGGGAATTGAACAACTGAAATGCAGTTGAGTAGCTATTACGTAGCACACAAAGCAGGTGCTCACATTTTGAGATCGTGACAAAAATAAGTTATCAAATGTCTTCTACGGTGTGTTCTTTCAGTCGTTTGTTATGGTTACATGATCTTTGGTAGTCTGTCTTACAGAGCCTGACCCTGATACAAATACATCAATTACAGCCCATGCAAGTCTATAACGTTTGGCAAGTTTAGATTACTGCAGAGTCAGAGTCTCTGGGCTCCTTTTTATTAAATTTGTATTAGAATAATTTAACAACTATTTTTTTTCTGTACGATATGTTAATTTCAGAGACAAGATGTTAGTCTAGATATCGATCTTTGGTTAATTTACAGGTTGGCCTGGCTACCAGTGTAAAAAATGTCGTTGATGAGTTGGTTCGATGTTGTTGTTGTGTTTGTTGTTTGGCATTAAATGTTCTACTGATCTACACTTAGGGATCATTAATTTAGGGATTGATATTTAGTGAACATCTTCAAACAAGTATTCTAGTATTCATTTTCACTATTAACGCAAAATCGTTTGTCGTTTTTGTATTTTCCAAAAAGTAAACTACTCATATTTTTCAAAACTTCGAACATACTATGTATTTGGGTATATTTCCCCAAAAAACTATTCATTTAAAATATCATATCGACCCCATAGAAATCATATGGATGCTCCCTTACAGAGGGATATGCCGAGAACATGCATCGTATCTTTGCGACAGCCCTGTTTCTGATATACTGTTTCCAGGCCTGCTTGTGTTTTGGTCTTTGTTTGACAAGCCTTATAAGTGTTGAAAAAAATGTACTGTAACATGTTTCCTTACATATCCATTTTCCCCTGCTACCCCTGAAATGTCGGGGGAGAATACATCCCAGTAGTATGGCGGACGTGATTGTAGGAATACATCTTTACTTGGAGCTGTCGATCTGTGTATATGTGCAGTAAATGGACAATATATTTACAACGCGGTGATACTTCCGATAACGAGCTTCGGTTGCAATATCCCTTCATTCGTTCATCGTGTGTTACGTTTAGGGGACCATACGAGTTACTGTCGGTTCTGGAATGAGAATCACTCAGCCCTGGCAGTGACGAATATATTCTCTAACTTAAAACGCATTGTTACTTTCTCAAACTTAAATACATCTGTAGACATATTTATTCAGTGAGAGCTGTTTTGTGATGATCGTGGAATGTGTACTCTTCGGCTTATGCACAAAGGTCCGTCATGATTTTATCTTTACAGTGCATGGTACAGTACTTATTACAATTACGTAGTGTCTTAAGCGAGCATTCTTTCAATTGTTAATTACAGGTAACATAACACAACAGTATACATGATATTATTTTCTAAGCCTTTCCGGATTTCACAAATATTTGCGGAAAATATATGTTAATAAAAGCAATAAAACCCTTTCTATATTCATAAGAAGTCGCTTGTACTATTCCGAATACATCTATATCACGAGCATGTGTATATGAATAACTATCAAATAGTTATGGTACAAGGTTTTCGCGAAAAGGTGAGCGTATCCTACCCCACCGGTGGTTCCCGTCTCAAATACATGTTAAGGCAAGTCAATTGTTTACCTGAACAAACACGGGAACATATGGCAACAGTCAAAATTGGAAGTGCTCATGCATCGGACACCATTAATTTCACTCCATTCTAGCATGTATCTCTATAGACATTGTCGACTATTGCCCGTCGTCAAATCATACGATGCGACTTCTAGCCCAGCTGATGGCACACGTATTCATTGCGTCAAGTCCTTGTGAAAATTAATAGAAATACGACAATAATTGACACCCTACTGTCCATTCGTGAAAATATAATGGGTCGTTTAAACAATAGTGTCATGTCACATATGTGTTTTTAACAGCTGCTCCAAACTGTCACTTCAACTTTACATAGCGTTTGGAGATAATTGTGATTAAGGTACAGCTAGGTATAAAATTTTGAAAAAAATGCTTTGAAATATTAGAGAATTCCACGATTTCACAGATGTTATTGTCTTTCCGAGCCTTCGAATTATGGGTAAAGGCTTTTGTTGTATCACAGGAATCTCGAATGTACGTCAGTTTTGTCGTAGCATTAAGATAATAAAAATGCAAGTGACACCAACCGAGCAACCTGTTTTGTTTTCATGCTTCCATTAACCTAAAACAATTCGGCTGCGTCCACGTGCGGGCTACTGTTTTCTGATGGGCTGATAAAAGAGTGGGTGATACTTGTGATGTATCATTTCTGTTTTGTGTGTTAATGAGTAAATAAACAGTCTATGAAGATAGTAATACGACTGGACTTAAGTTATAAACGTAAACTCCTGTATGTAAACCTGCAAAGTGTGCACCCCGTTTTTACCTTTTACCTCCGTAAACGGATAATTCTTAAATACTTGTTTCTTTTATTAATCAAAACTTCCTGCAGACGTTTACGTCAATCCAACTTAACCCTAACCTTAACATAACACAAATCTTTGACTAAGGCTGTATCATGACGTTTCATCGGAGGAATTCAAAGTAAGCGCATATGAGTTGATACAATGATGAGGCTGTGCATGATAACAAAGAGCTGATTAGTGTAACACTATTGTTGTAACAACGTAACAATCAAGGTGTCCATCTTGGGGTAATGATTGTACACAGCAAAGTGTGTGTGTGTGTGTGTGTGTGTGTGTGTGTGTGTGTGTGTGTGTGTGTGTTGGGTTTAACGCCGCTTTTAACATTATTCCAGTTATATCACGGCGTGTCAGCTTAATGTGGGAGGAAAGCCCGAAGTGATGCAGGTCTCAGACGTTTACCACTTCGGTGAAACCCACGAGCACGGGTATGGTGCTGACAAACCTAGAAACATAATCGTGGCGAACCGGGATTCGAACCTACAATCATAGGTTTCTGGTGTGCCCAAGGGACGCAACTCTGCACAGCGAATCGCGGCGCCTTAGACGACTGGGCCACCCGTGCCCCCCACAGCAAAGTGAAAATAGCTTGCTAGGTTCATGCATTGGTGCCTGTTAATGGCTGGCTTGTGTCTTTGGTTTCTTGAGACAATTACAGAGAGGAGTTAGGGCAGTCTGCTAACGTTTACCAAAAACTTGTATGCAGTAACCAAGCCTTGGTCTGTACGACTCACAATCCACATGTTAAGGTAAGGGAAGATGGTCGCTTTCCTCAACATAAACATCTTCATTTAGATGCTGACAATGTTAAAACCTCCTATTCGACATACCAACTCATGTGTTGCAATATAGATAATTATTGGTTATATTTGTTGCAATGTCTTCCATTAAAAGAGAGAAACCTTATCATGTTTCCCTGATTGATTAATAGCTGATTGTATGACTAACCGTCATATTCAACAACGCATAAGAACAACTATTATAATCCGTCGTTTGATAATAACAGTGCTTCGGGGGATCTCACAATGCAATACCATCTCATTTTCGAATTATGGCGATACAGCATTGCGTGCTTAGCCACCGTAGGTCGAATTATAGACAACTATTGTAGGAAAAATACAATTACAAGTATTCCACATGTAGTCAAGGAGTTGTCCTAATTACAGAACGCCAACGTTGTTCGATAACACATGCTTCCGAACATCCCCAGATACCCTTTAGGCTTGCTGACACTATAAACATGATCACAGCAGAACATTGGAGCAAATATATCCGGACACTTGTTATGGTATAACATGATAGTATGATTGATAGTGTTGAAGAGATATACACTGTTTGACCAGTATGTGTAGGATGATTGAAGGCACACAGTGGAAGGTAGTGGTGTGATGAACGAGTGTAATCTCCTCGTGATACTGTTTCATCTGGCCCTCTGCTGGGACATGGAGATGCACTTGAGGTAATTATTTAGTTATTTAACATTAATGAATGTAATGGCTCGCCCCCTGGGATTATAGGAAAGAGGGGAATTGGTTAATTTGTAGGGGACTGGAATGGTATGTTTGTGTGTAGTGAATGAACTTCTGTGCTTGTACAACTCTTATCCCAAGGTGGTTACCGATATCATTGCGGATCTTCTGAATGTGCAAAGGTTGTGGAATTATGTGAATATTTGACAAGAATATTTTTCACTGTTGATGAAGATCAGTTTGTGCTGGCTTGAGTGAGTGAGTGAGTGAGTGAGGTTTTACGCCGCTTTCAGCAATATTCCAACAATATCACGGCGGGGAACACCAGAAAAGGGCTTCACACATTGTACCCATGGCGGGTCTGCGGCATGACGAGCGAACGCCGTAACCACTATGCTACCCGACCGCCCCTGCTGGATTGAACGTTTCCCTTTTTTTGAAATAATATTAATTCTTTTAAGAAAACAGTTTTCTAACTTAAATGGCATGTTAACGACTGTATCGTCACATATGCCGTGTTTGTAGTTAATATCCATGTACATGTACGTTGCTTAGTAAATATTTACTTGTAACGAAAATCGGTATATCAATTACACACATATATGCCATTATCTTCATGTATGTCTCGGAAACCATGTTTCACCTGTAACAGAACTAAATAGTTTATTAATGTATGTTGTATGTTCTATGTATATAGTATCCTTGTAGTAGTCGTGTTGTGGGGTAGCTGCGTGGGTTAAGCGTTTGCTCGTCACACCAAATGCATGAGTTCGATTGCCCATATATGTAAACTGCGTGACGCTCATTTCTGACGTCCCTCGTGGTGATATATATTGATGGCATATTACGTTACGTTTAATGGAATCTGTTTCGGCAGATACTCGGGATTATTCTCTGCCGTTGACGTTTCATATTTACAAATAAATCCTCAAAGTAAATTGTGTCGCTGTAGAAACATGTAACATGGTGTTCAAGTAGCCGAAACGTAACCCGAGGGTCTGTATCTATTTTCTCAGTTCATGCGATCACAAATCAATACATGGACATTAAAAGTATTTGATGTCTGTTTCCCCTGTGAAGACAGATTCAAAAACAGATGATACATTAATCAAATAGCATTATTGTCCCATATGTTTAGACTTGGATTATATTTGTTTGTACTGTTTGTGGTGTGTAGTGTTCTCATCTGGTCATACATGACTTAATGGTTTTGAACCAAGTTACACTCATCCCATGAATCGCAGCATGACGATAATTTAACACCCCTCACCCTGGGATTTGTCTTTGAAAAAGTTCGAAAATATAATTTACTTGATATCAATATATTTTGTGTTTTGGGAGTTATAACTTACAATGCCGGTGTGCATACTGGGTGCATTTACTCAAAACGCGCGCACCGATTTTAAACGTTCATTTTTTATGTTTAACGCAATAAACACAAAAACATTCTGAAGTCAATTCTTATAATAACATCACAGACTGTTTATTTAATCATTAACACACAAAAAACGTCGACTATATACGAAATCAGTGACATTGTTGACATGCAATATATTACAATACAAACCCGCCCTTTCTATTATCACTTTCAATTTATTTATTATAATTGAAATTGAAATTCGTTCAGAATCTGATCAATTATTTTAAAGTTTCATATTTCCACACTCTAATGTACATCGTTTGGAACTGTCGCCAGTGAAAAGGGCGACCTCAAGATATGTACATACATATGTCCTGTAAATAGTATGGGGAATATTCTCACGCATGTATGCAATTAACGTCTTAAATTACAACAAGGCACGGACTCTTTCATAATAATCGATAACATTTCACGATACAAGATATAAGGTGAAAAGTCCCTATACCGTATGTAGTTTGACAGCCGTCATTTCCAGAAGACCACGTGTTTGGTGGCAATGTTTCTAGTATAACCACCACCCCCTTAACAAGCACTTGTCACAAGCACCTCCCGTGAGAACTGTAAACCAACTTGCAAACAGTGTATAGTTGAAACCCCCAGCCTGATGCCACCTGCTGTTGAACGGTAATTGCACGTGGACTATGTTGCCGCGTGTTTAGGCGGATGAATACTGTGTGAAGTGGTCGTAGCCATGTGTTCATGCCTGTAAACTGAGTATGAATAAGAAGGCCCTTGTGGTTGAGAGCTTCAAGAGGTCGAAGTTCAGTTACATAGCCAGTGCAAGTTCACGGAAATCAATACAACTGACGTGATACGGATGGAATAAAGGAAAGCGCGTATTAACTTACTTTGGGAAACAGGATATTACGTCTACACAAGTAAGTCTTTAACGATTTTGTATAAATTGGCATTTGAATCAAATAAACTTTAATCTTTTTGGTTAGTTACTTTATCGCTGAACGAAAATCAAGTGTAAGCCTTCGGTAGTTACTTGTTTTTTCATGAGCAGGTCCTGCTGCCCTGAAATGTTTCTATAAGTTGAAAACGACGGGCATCACGTTATGTGTTTTTCATGTATGTAAGCGGACTTGTACTTTCCTGAAGACATGATTTATTTTAATAGATAACAACGTCTTTATTATTTGTAATGACGTTTCAGGGCTAATTCACCAAATGAAAGAAGCTGTTATCCATACAAAGGTTCTTCGTGTCTTCATGTTCTTCCAGCTTCTAAAGGCCTACCAAAGGTCTGTTGCTATAGTGCATCCTACTAAACCTGTATATAAACTTTTATACATCTTCATTGTAAAAGAAATTGTCCTATTTTGCAGGAAAACGAGATTTATGATTGACTTAGCCTTATTACCACGATACTGACCTTCTTGATTAAATGTGCAATTCTTTGGTTTTAAATGAATGGCGTCGCGTCAAAAGCGCTGAACGCGAAATACTATTGTTTTACTGTGCCATTTATTAAGGATCCGGGTAAACTAAAACTAACGAAGGAAACATAGTATATCGACCCGTTGGTTCAACTGACTTGAACCCAGTAACTGTGCTCAGTTTCATCACTGTGTAATTTAACCGTACTTTCACTCCTCAGGATGATAGTATTGCCCTTTCAATTGAATCGGTTTACTTACAATATGTAATATATGGAGACGTTCTGGTGAGCTCGTCTAGTTAATTCCAGAATATTGAAGGACTTTTGATCTGAGAGAGAGGTTGTGTGGGGGTGGGGAGTGGGGATAGGGGTGGGGGTGGGGACCTTACTACACTTTCAGTGTTGCGATGCTTCTCTTCGCTAAAAGACTACACCCACTTCAACCTGTGACATTTAAGTGAAATCGCAAATCTTTTTAACGCACAAAACGAATCCTAAATGCAAATCTGTGAGATTGCCATAATACTCTTTGATTAATCTATTCTCTAAACACTTTCGTGAAAAATGTACTCGAAAGAAGACCCTAAAACACGCCACATAGGACTGGAAAGAATACTTTGCTAAAAAAAATGTGCAGATGTGCATGATGGTGCTGAAGCGAGAGCGATCTTGTTCTTCATCTCACCACCCACTGAGTGAACGCTTGACAGCATAGTGTCATGCAGGACTTTTGTCCCGCTAAATACATCTGAAATGGTACATTGCGTGATGGCGCAGCCATATTGAACACATCGATACCAGTGGTTGGCAACACGCGTGCAGGGTCATTCCGATCGGTATTTGTTTGCATAGTCTTTTTTGTCCCAGTTTTGATTGATTCAGTATCGCTATATCTCAACACAACAGCAATAAATGTCGCAATTGTTCCCCGGTTTATGGTTTGATAATAGTGCATTTAGTTCGGTCCATCCTTACTGAACATGGTGGCATGATGCTCGTATAATCACAGATGTTGAAGTACATGCGAATACATGCCAGCATCATTAATGTGAGCGTACTTGATCAATGCCCCCCCCCCCCCCCCCCCCCCCGATGTGAACTGGTGATCTGGACTAACAGAATTATAAGCCAAGCTAACATTACGATACGTATATTTGGTTCGTGAAACGATACTTACACGGATTGCCTTCTTCTCTGAGATTCTTTGTTTCGATTTTGCAAAAACAAAATAAGATAAAGCGAGTTTTTAACACAATCACGTCATGATAGCATACGCCTGGTTACACATGGGCATGGTCTCAGAAAGTGAGTATTGTTTTGCTCATGTTTAGCAGTAATCCAGCATTTATGGACTTTACACGAGTTGGGAATCAAACCTAGGATTTCGGTGTGATAAGCGAACGCTTTAACCATTAGGCTAACCAACCCATGGTCTGAATGAACACTGGACCTTAACCTATGTCAGAGACCATCTCTGCCGATGTAGATCAGCACTTCTGCAGATTTTCTAGTTTTTCTGTTAATAATAGTTGCATTAATATGAAATAATATGAATCGCCGAGTTTAATATGTGGCACACCGTTAAGACGTTTCAATTCTGTTCAGATAAACTTCCATTAGCCCAAAATTCCGATTTTGAACCGTCCAAACTCTTAACCCGAACAACCAGTACATTGGTTTCCATCTTCCACTGACCCGTGGGATTCCGGGTTAGAAAAGGTCCCTGCAGCCTATGCTGGTCGTAAGAGGTGACCAAATGGATCAGGTGGTCAGGATCAGTGACATGGTTGACTGCACGACGTCGAAACCCGACGGTGTGGAGCGTTGCCCATATCTGTATCTTTACAGCCCACCGTCACACAGCAGGAAAACTACTGAGGGCGGCTTTATACAAACAAAAATAATTATAAAAACATGTGAAATAATTATATCTTTGCACATTCTGAAAATGCCAATAAAGGCCAAGTCTATTACCCTTGTGTTTTGGCAGAGTGTTAATACCTATTTATGTCATTAACAAATTATACAAATAACGTTCAGGGAATCGTGTATTCACTCACCTCCATTTACAGGTCAACGTTACATTCAACGCCCTATACAGTGTTGACGTTATCACTTACTTCAGCGGATGGTTTAAGCAAACGGTTACAGCTGTCACTGCTTGAAACAGTCATGTGTTGATTGCGTGCTACCTGTGTTATTGATTTCCATTAGATGAAACAAAAGGATTCATGCATCTAAGAGTATTCACAAGCGGAAGTATTCTTATTAAGTACATTACATAAGCTTCGTGGCAACATGTGTGCAGTGTATGGTCTGCAACTTGACATAATTTGAGTGATTATCAAACCAGCATGTTTTCACCAAGTTCATTAATGTTGCATTACCTCATGCTGTTCCAGTAAATAGACTTAGATTATGTATTTAGATATACGTAAAATCTATATACTGCCAAAACATGTATGCCAGTATGCAGATTTACTTGATTTGCAATGCCGTATAAGTCAATGTGATGCACGTATTTTGTTAAGTGCCAATAATGTTGTTTTGGTAGATTATGTATGTAGATATATGTAAAATGTCATATTTCACCCACGTGCATGTAAATATATGTATGCAGTATTTGGATTATTGTGACCGAGAGGTATCATTTGGGACATAAACGGTCAGTTGGCATTAATTTTGTAGGGCCCCGTGGTCGTGTTGATTGTAAAACGGCTGACTAGGAGGTGTGAATGTATTAAGTGCACGGTCCAGCAGTATCACCGCGTGATGCAAATCTGTTCATTATGCCAGTAATTGTATCGTATAGTCTCCCAAAACTACGATAAACAACATTCTGATTAGGAACATATAAGAGAGAGTAAGAGAGTTATGGCTTAACTATGTAGTCTAAATCACGGCGTGTGCATTTTATGTGATGAGAAAGCGCAACATGGCGTTTCTCAAATTGGTCAACAAAACGGAGAACTATTTCTCTTCATCTGTTTGTCATTTTCGACTTAAGCCTGTGCTTGTATTTCAGTTCGCGGCGTGAATGTTGACGAGTGGTAGCCGTGAGGATGCTGGATGGGACCACGACACTGCTGCTGATACTGGGGACGTTGCTCATATTGGTGCAAGGTACGTCATCACCATTGGTTCACTAGCATTTCCAAACAGGAGCACATAGTGTTCCAAACAGTGTTCCACACAGGAGCACATATCTGTTAATAGAGTGACGTCATCCAATCTTTATGACAGTAAGCCAGTTGATTCAATGACTGTCACGGAACAACTCTTAATACCCACAACAACATATTCCATGACTCCTTATTCTGGTGCAAGATACACCATCATCAGCCAAGCGATGCAGAAAATCAATAAATATCGCAATTTGAAATAGATTGATTCGAAAAGAGCCAACTGAGGCAATCTTTATAACAATAGGCTAATTGATTCAGGGTATGTCATGCAGCTACTATTAATAAACACAATAAATATATCTCATGACTCCTCATTCCGGTGCAAGATACACCATCATCATTCATGCGCTGCACCAAATCAATAGATATCGCAATTTGATTCGAAAAGTGCCAACTGAGCCAATGACTATGATGCAGCAATATTGTTATTGAAATGTATGTTAACCATAGTGTATCTGTATATTTGACAAATAGTGTAAAGTATGTGATTCTTTCTTCTCTGTCGTTGATCAGTATATATTCATCTTTGACAATGAGCGAGTGAGTTAGTTTGGTTTAACGCTGTGTTGAACAGTATTTCATTTATACTACTCGAGAAAGGTTAAAGAACACCCGATTCTATTTAATTTTCATGCGATGCCATAAACTGTAGCCATATGAAAGAATATGACGACATATGTGCCTGTTACGTTCTTTTATTGAGAAACAATTCGGTGAGTATACGTTCTGGATATTGTCACTTCCATATTGCATGGACACGTCATCTGACGACAGCCATTTAGAGACTAAGGATGGACAGATTATCCGCAATTCTGAGTTTCGAGCAGGTTATTCAATAATATACCCATTAACATTTTAATAGAGAAAAGGAAGAAAAACATATAATATGTCAACCCAACAGACAGACTTCTTTGAAGCCAGTCTATTGTTCAGATGACATCAGGCTATCAATTTGTGACGTCATGAACAATGGATGACGTCATATTTTTCTCAAGAATGGACCACTGTATCGGAAAGATATTACATAAGATCATTTTACCCTTATGGGCAACATGCGGACATTAATGCCACAAGGCATCGAGGTTTATAAGGTATAAGGAAACACGATTATCTCGGACGCTAGCGTTTCCACTCAAATCATCCGGATGAAGAAATATCCGTTTTCACGAATCATGAGTTTGAAGTACTGGGCTTTTGTGTAATAGTTTAGCGCTCCTAGCAGTTCCCTCGTGAAAATCCGAGTTGGAATTGATCTTCCACAGCCCTTGCTTGTCGTACAGGTAACGGGATCAGGTGGTCAGACTCGCTGTCTGATGCATGTAATCGTATCCCAATTGCGTAGATCGATGCTCATGATGTCAATCACTGTATTGTCTGGTCTAGACACGATTATTTACAGACTGCTGTCATATAGCTGGAATATTCCGAGCGCGGTTTTACAGAACAATGAATCAACAAAACAATTAAACAAACAAACAAATCCTAGCCAAATTCGCACAGAACGCGGGGTATCCAGAAAGAAACGTGGTCCGGACTAATGAGGTTTTACTGTTCTGTGATACCCACATGCAATGAGACAATTATTTTTATAACCTTAAATTTCTATACATAATTCTCATTTGTGTTCACAGACAGCTCTCAGGGGGAGAACGAACGACGCCTTCTACGTCATCTTTTTGAAGGCACCAAATACAACAACCTTGAACGCCCTGTAGCTAATGAGACGCATCCAGTCAACGTCAGCCTCGGTATCATATTACAGCAAATCATAGACGTGGTAGGTATTAATCATATTTAACGGTCATCTGTGTAGTACTAAATGAGTTATCTCCACTTTGATAGCCAGCCTAAAAAAACGCATAAATAGTATTGGCTCAACCATTGAAACAATTATAAGGTAATAAAAAGCCAGTATATTGTATTTCATTTTGATCTGGTATCGTAATTATTCATTGTGTCAAATATAACCATGACGTTCTCCCTCCACGTCAGGTAATCAGATACACTGTCCATGATGCTTTTAACATAGTGACCTTTGCACGTTGATATAATTAACATGTATCAATTACATATATTTTAAATTAGAGATGAATATGATACACTGAATATATATGATTTCACCCAGAGGAGTCGCAGAGTCTTTATGACACAAGCATAAGCAAATACCATCGATCATCCACCACATTATCGGTGGGGAATCCCTATTCATTTTAACAAGGCGTTGATGGATGTAATAATGAGCATTTTACTCTTCAGCGGTAAAACCGTTTCGAGTAATTGATTTTTTGGGAATGTTTACACAAATGTTATATCTTCGTTTTAAAATAACGAAGTAGAAATAATACGTCAATAATGTTCTTCTAAAGTAAATTCTGTCCACTTATTGTAATTAATGTCATAATTTGTGAAAACTATGACCAAATATTCATGAATACCTTGCTAACTTCTGTCGCAATGTGTTTAATTTCGTATCGAGTATAAACAAGTTACTGCGGTAAGGCGGAAACAACTTTGATCAATCATTTTAAAATATCAAAGTAAGCGTGTTGTAAATTTCTCATGTTGAAGTGTTTATTTCCAGATAGGTTTACACACGTACTAACTTTGGCATCCATTTTCCAATGTTGTTTCTCAAAGAGAGAGTTTATAGTCTTTTCTCATCAATCTTAAACAGGATATCTCTCTTAAGGTACCCAGCATGTATCCTTTCTGAAGATCACGGTACTTGTCTCGGACTGTTTATACGAAGATCGGAACCTTTGTCCAAAATAGGAAACTTAAACAAGCCCATCAGATAAACAAGGCAATATGGCCTGTATCAGGGTTCGGACACCAGTTTGGCTTTACGCGCTGAATGTGATGTAGGTTTATGAAATAAAACTAGTTGCAATAATGCTTGGAGTTGATAAGAAGTTAACTGAAATTAACTGAATATTTCTTCGCATGATGTTAAGTTTACTACTTTTAAAGACGCAGGTTGTTTAATAAAGATTAACAGTTTGAAAGTATACGATATGAGTGTTTTTTCATTATGAAAGGAACCACTTTCAGGAATCAGATCCCGGATTAGAATGTGTAGTTCATCTAGTTCAGACTAGTTCATGCTCATCTGTTTGTTATGTTGTTAAATCTGCATTGTTGAGGACATAGAATTGTATTGTACACCATCTGTCCCCGATCCTGTTGTGATGTTGATGTATATTTTTGTTTATGTGTCATGTTTTCAGGGGATACCTTTTAATCAAGCATATAATATCCTACCTTAATCCCGATTGTGTTTAGATATATGTGAACATAAATACATCGTTTACGTATCTTCGTGAACCTACATGTATTCGGTAAAATATTCCCGAAGGAAGTGTTAATAAATAGATGTCAACAATCTGAGTTTGGTTTAACGCCGCTGTGAACAGTATTTCAGTTATATCACAGCGTGATAGCTTAATGTTGGAGGAAAACTAAGCAGGTATTGAGATAATCATCAACAAGGGTATTGTGGTACATGTATGTAGCGCCTTGCTGAATATACTTGTGTTTAGCAGTGTGGTTTTCGCTGTATTCAACACCAAAGATCATCTTTGAAATTGAAAATGAAATAGAACATATGTTTACCATTATATAGAATTAATTTGTGAAATCCAGTTTAATTTAATATTAATTCGTTTGTTTTTATCAGTAGATATACCGTATTTATTTAATTTTAAAAATGCATTATGTTTTAATAGGCCATTGAATTTCCTCTTTGTTCATATTGTTTACCCATTGATGTCATAAATATTAGTTGACCATAAATGAAGGAAGTGATCACATTTATTGAATACTTTCTGAAATAATTCCTTCAGTCTGTGATTTGCACATTTGTCTGTTTGATTATGTCATATCTATTTAGTGTTTTGCTTCTGATCATTTGTTCACATTATTGTTTTTGTTTCCAAACCAATGTATCTTATGGGCAGGAAGAACGCAGGCAAATATTGCATTCAAACATATGGTTGAAGGTGGTAAGTGATGTGCTGTAACTCACACCTCTATAGCTCTATGCTCTGTCTGCAGTGTGCCCTGCGATGGGACATGTACCAAGTTCTCTCTATTGACACACTTGTATTCTTTGCTTTACGGATCATAAGACACTTTCTCGTTAGCAGTCATTCTTGTAAGTAACTTGTCTCGTCAGCATTTTTTCTCGTTAAGAAATCATTCAGAAAATCAGAAATTAATTCACTGAAAGCTGTTATAAATAATCTCATATTTCAATGCTATCGATATTCTTTTGGGGTTTCTAAAATCCGTAAACCCGGAGAAAATAAGTGTGATGTCACATATATAATAGTATCCCTTAAACGGATAAAAATCATAATGAAACGTATATTATAATATCTAAGGTCCTCTTGTTTTATGTTTGTACAGATTTCATTTCACATGAAATAATAAGTCATTTAGTGCATGTGCATCTTAACGAAAAACATTACTTCACACCCTCGTATTCTGGAAGATACATGTTGACCCGGAAGCGGAACTTGGTACTATGAACATCCGGGCATTCAAAGCATGCATTCTTTCTAGCACATGGTCCACTGGTAAAGTTGATTTGGATGTGTGCTGTAGTACTAACTATGCACATGGGTAGAGGTGTTACACTGTACTAACCGTCGCTAGGGGAAGCATATGGATGTTATAAGTCGATGGAAGGTAGTAGGTGTTAGGAATGGGATGATATTGGTGTATTACATGTTTGCATTCTGCATGTTGTCAATATCTAAGCTATAGCGAAGCGCCCACAGCAGGACAATGGTAGTTCAAAAGTTCATTTTTTCCAGTGACGAGGAAAGGAAAATTTATATAAAAATATAATGATTTTAACTTTTCTTCCACTCTTCCATGTCAAGCTTATAATAGGGTATACTTTGAAAAAAAACTATTCAGTTCTTTATAATGCAAAATTTGCCATTTGTATGTGTTTCTCTTACAGAACACCGCATTTTAACTGACATAAAGAACTAAGAAAGAGGTGTTTTGTACATGCGTTTCCTTCGTCAAGAAGGCATACACCCATATCGAGCAACTGTCCAGTTACTTGGTAAAGGTACTAGCACATGTCGCATTGAAGTAATGAAGTTGAAATTCATTGGTAAAGCCTGTCTTCAGTATAATCTGTCTTCAAAACTACAAGAAGAGTGTCAGTTAAAGAGCTGTTGGTTATATATGGGAGTCCTAATTCGTAGTTGCACTGGAACCAACTCTTGAACTGCCTGTCCTTACGTAGCCTGCTGCTGCGACTCACCAAGTGTACTTTGTCGTTTCCTCGTGTTTCATAGGTATACAGAGCAAACAGAATGAACATCTTGTCTGGAATTGATTAAATTCCTCTTATTTCACAGGACGAGAAGAATCAAATTATACATACAAATTTGTGGTTGCAACTGGTAAGTTTTCATCTTTAGTCCCTTCGTTCACATGCAATTAGAAACTGAAAAATTAACATGAGAAATGAGGGGAAATTAACCAATATCGACCTTCGTGATCTGATGCTGGTAGATGGATACAGTGGAATAGAAAGTTTTTAACTAATAATTGCTCCTCTTCAGCTTTGAATTACTATTATCTTCATATGTACCGACGCGCCACGCATATATAGCGCACTGTCTGCATTATAAAGTTATTTATCTTACTCAAATTATGTTGGAAACATGCCTTGACGGCGTTTCAGTAAAGATGTCGGTTATGCGGAATGATTTATATTAGCTTGCATGGAATTCTAGATGCACAGAGAATACTTTCCCAATCCTTTCTTCCTCTTCTTTAGGCTTGCACAGTAGGACGTGCACAGTCATGACTTGGCCATCTTCCGGCTGCTATAGAATAAACACTTAGACGTGCTCGAAGCTATGGATAGAATGGAATGTAGTTAGCTATATATCTGATATCTATGCACGTTGTAAATGAAATTCTTTTCACTTTCAAGTTTTCTTCATATGCTTTAATATTCACCCTCATCCCCACCCATCCTTTCCCCCAGTGTCATACCCAGAGTACCCGATTTAGTATTGTGATGGTACCCAGTTTGGACATTGTAGCACTTTACTGAATATGGATCGGACCATTGTGACTAACAAAATTTCTTCCTTCGTTTCCCAGTGTCTCTCTATATCAGTCTTTCGCACCACTATCTAAACATATAATTATAGTCTACTTTGTTGGATTGCAAAATAATGAGTTTCCTGCATTATCACTTTAAAAACCATGTTGCAATTTTTCTGAAATGTATTTATACGCTGTATATGCATCAGTTAAATGACCTAAAATAATAATCATACATTTTCATTTAATCTTTGGGAAACAATTTTTTTCTGAAGCAATATTCTTTTCATCAGCAATATAACTCAGAATCACCTCCATCACACAATACTTCTAGCAATCCAGTCCCTGATTTGTCGACTAGCTAGCCACGTGTCCATCTGTGTGAACCTTACAATGTAATTAGTGCCAGAACGAGATGTCTTCCTATGTGTTTATGCCAGGTAAATTGCAACATGTTTCCTCTCCACGTGCATGCATCTTTATTAACTGTTTGTACGAGCCCTCGAAGTGTCGTCAATTGCTCGGCCATTTAACACATACACATTCTAAATACAATTTAATCAAATCTCTTACCAGACAGCTCTTTAATTGAGCAGAATATATATCAAGATGCCTTGTTCGTTGTGTTAAAAATCCTAGTGATTAATTTTATTCCTTCTGTTCTTAAAGAAACGAGAACATATAAATGCATGGGAAACATGTTGCAGTGCATAGAATGTTATTTTCTTTTGAAATGTCAGAAAAGAAAGTTATTTCTGTCAGTTAAGATGATGTTTAGTGGAAGTGCAATACTTTACACTTCACATTCTAAACAGTAAGATGTCATCTTTTCAATAACATAAAGTTGAAAGTTCAATAAGTTTGATACGCATTAGAATGTCATGAGTGATAATAGGCAGCTCAACTAGTTCTCACACTAATTTCCAGATTTGGTACGATGTCAACCTTGTCTGGAACCCGGAAGAGTTTGGCAATGTCACTGCCGTTAGAGTCCCGACTAAGAAGATATGGCGGCCTGACATTCTCATGTACAACAGGTGATGAGGGAGAGTGTTTAGAGCCCCTTAATTAAAACCCCATTAAAACAGGCCTTATCAGACCGGTTACCCCGGTTACAATGAGAATGGGGCAGCGCATGTGCACGATTATTTCGAATCGACTGTTTTTACGTTTGCATACCTGTGTGACCCTAAAAGAATATTAGGGAATATTGTCGTGGAGAATTTTATTCATTGTAGAATTCCGATTATAATTATACGTTATTTCAAACTAAGAAGGAATACACATGGGTACTTTCAAAATTTAAACTAACAATAATATGATCCCACCGTTGCGTTCCAGCGCTGATGAGAAGTTTGATGGCACATTTCACACCAATATCATCATATCATACGACGGGAAGTGTTTATGGGTTCCCCCGGGGATGTTCAAGAGTACGTGTCAGATTGATATCACATGGTTCCCTTTCGATGACCAGAAGTGTGACTTAAAGTTTGGATCGTGGACTCACGACGGCCGTCTCCTGAATCTCGTCCCGGACAACGCCACCGGCGGTGACATCACCAGCTTCATCAGGAACGGAGAGTGGGAACTCATAGGTAACATATGATTGTGCTGTCAGCCAATGTGTGAGTGAGGGAGTGAGCTGGCTTTAACGTCCCATTATAACCTGAATTTGATTAAATTGACGTTACAAGTTTGGCGAAACCCTCACAAACGAGTACGGGGCTAACAAAGGATCATGTGTTGGAGGCAAATCCGACCTTCTCCACGTGAATGACTGGGACACACGATGTGCTACAGTAATTCGTATTACTGGCGTGTAACCTTTTGGATTTGCATTTACCCGTTATAGATTCTGGTGCATTTTATCGCATCATCGTCATTGAAACGCGATTATAGCTTCCTTTGCGAATGAAAAAAAATATCTGGTTAATGTACCTTGAACATACCACTTCTTCATCTGGTATAATCGACACTATACCCAAACGATTGCAATGTAATCGACAGTATCACCTAATACATAGAAATGCATAATTAACTAAAAACAAAATATATTTTTTGTATATAACGCCAACATGGTATTATAATAAAAGCCGATTATGGTTCTAATGTTGGAGATTTGTCTTTCTACTGCTGATCTTTTCAAAATCTATCACAGATATTGTTTCAATAGGCGTGTCTCTGTAATAGGACGTCCCATGCTCAAAATTCTAAATTTGTCAATCTCGTACATTTCATACCCAAGACAAGTTTTTATAATGCACGCTTTAATGTTTCTGATCAGACATTACAACATGTCTGTTGTAAAATGACATATTGTCTGTCCTACCTACGACTAAGAGTTCTTAAACGGCGGCACATTCTTTTTATTCATAATTACAACAGGATCCAACATATTTTTTTGGTTCTGCCACACAACATTTCAAAACGATACACCTACCGTTGCACATTATTTACGCTCAATGTCATCTCTAGATGTGTCCGTGTATAGGTAGTTTAATGAAATTCAGTGACACATTATTTACTCACATGTCTTTCCCACATGTGCATGTGCAGAAGGAGTACACTTTCAATAGTATCACCAGGTGTGCCTGTGTAGGACTACACTGAAGCACGAGTAACATATTATTGACCTTCAATAGTATCACCAGGTGTGCCTGTGCAGGACTACCCTGAAGCACAAGTAACAAATCGTTGACCTTCAATAGTATCACCAGGTGTGCCTGTGTAGGACTACACTGAAGCACGAGTAACAAATCGTTGACCTTCAGTAGTATCACCAGGTGTGCCTGTGTAGGACTACACCGAAGCACTTTTAACATATCGTTGACCTTCAATAGTATCACAAGGCGTGCCTTTGTATGTACATTGATGCATGAGTAACATATCGTTGACCTTCAATAGTATCACCAGGTGTGCCTTTGTATGTACATTGATGCACGAGTAACATATCGTTGACCTTCAATAGTATCACCAGGTGTGCCTGTGTATGTACATTGATGCATGAGTAACATATCGTTGACCTTCAATAGTATCACCATGTGTGCCTGTGTAGGTCTACACTGAAGCAGGAGTAACATAGTATTGACCTTCAATGTCATCCCTAGGTGTGCCTGTGCGGAGGAACATCCTGGAGTATGAATGTTGCCCTGAATTCTACATCGACCTCACCTTCACCATCCACATGCGACGGCGCACCCTCTACTACGGCTTCAACATCATCATACCCTGCGTCCTCATCTCCTCCATGTCTCTGCTTCTCTTTATCCTTCCTCCAGATGCCGGGGAGAAGATCTCGCTAGGTACGTGAATTTCACATGTCATGACAAAAGATTAGAGATGGTATGTGAAGTTAATCCTTTCCTGACAAAAGGTAAGAGAATCTCGAAAGGTACTTGAATTTCACCTTGTCCTGACAAAAGGTAATGGACCTAGAGGGCTACGTTAATTTAAGCTTTTCTTGACAAAAGGACGAACATCTCGATAGGTACATGTAATATCTCCCCATCCAGACATATGGGTACAATCAAAATATCTGTTGGAACTTTTTAAATTAGCTTCGCCTTGTGCACTGTCTATGTGCAGGTAAGTCATTATTGCCTCGATTCGTCGCCGGTGTATCTCGCAAGACACATATCTCAGCTTTTCCTTAAGCCTCCATGCAGGCGGGAAGACGGCTCCATGCAGGCGGAAAGACGGTCTCATAAGATACGTTCATACAATGTCTCTTTTTAACATTTCGCTGGGCATTTATGTAATGTCTCCCTGATGGCGACCAGAAACTCAGAGAATAACAAGTCTCGATTATCCACCAAAACAAATTCTGGGTGTAAAAGGCAATATCCAAATTATATGGATTGATCACAGAAAATCAGTGATGACACCAGGTGTTCGCCCGGAAGCAGGTTCATGGTAAATGGGATAGGTTGTGCATTGAAAGAAAACGGTAGTCTCGCGTATCACCTCTCGTGTATAACATCTTTAACTGCTTGTATTTAGCGTATTAAGCCAATGTTCATGTAATTTATGACGAGTTGTTTGGAAAGTAATCATACAAGATTGAGTTGTGTTTTTAGCTTAGCGCCAGAAAATGAGAAATGTATTTTTTCATGGGGTCAAGACTTCGTCATTGAATACATTTTTCATTATCCGCTCGCTATGACATTTCAGATGCTAATAAGCAAATGATATTTTTCTGTACTTTTAAAAAAAATGACCTTCATGTTGTTTAAGGTGTGACAATATTGCTGTCGCTGATGGTGTTCCTGCTGCTGGTGGCTGAGACAATGCCGCCGACCTCAGATGCCCTGCCGTTGATCGGTGAGGAAGCCTAATAACTAAAGTCTAAACTTTTTCTGCAAACAACTTCGTGGCAAATAGTGTCATTCGAATTTAACCAAGAACTGTCTTTCTACGTGTATTCAAATATTTGTTTTTGTTGTTGGTATTTTGTTGTTGTTGTTGTTGTTGTTGTTGTTGTTGTTTTGCAGTGTGTTTTTCTTCTCTTTTTTGTGGTGTGTGCTTTGTGGGGGGAGGGGGGCGGGTAAGTGAATGAAGATAGTCAAACACAGTGAAAACTCCTGAAGACTTAACAGCTCAACCATTAAAAGTACGTTTTTCAAAGCAGATAGCGGCGCACGCTCCCATTAATATAACAATGTTCATTAATGCTCTGTTTCCTTTCAGGTATCTATTTCGCTTGCATCATGTTCATGTGTTCCTTGTCCGTGCTGTTCACTGTGATAGTGCTCAACCTCCACCACAGGTCCTCGGACAACCACAGCATGCCTAGATGGGTAGGTGGAATTCTTCAAAAAAATGGAAATACATTCAGTGATTTTAAATGACCCCTGTTACCGATTTACAGGAAATGTAAGAACGGGACCTTATAGGCAGACCTTTGACAGAAAAAAACACATGTTTATTGCATTTATACATCATGATCATTGATACATCAACTTCACTTTAGATGTTGCCTACAAGTTAGATCGTTGATTCATCACACAAAGGCAGATCGATTCCCCACAAGGGTACAATGTGTGAAGCCAAACAGTTTTAGTGTCCTCCGTGATGTGGATACAATACTACTCAAACTCTTTCAATCACTGAAACCCCAATAAGGGGGGCGTGTGTAAAGGGACATAACTGTGCTTCAACGTGTCCATGCTAAAGAACTGTCGGTTATGAAATATATATAATTTCACAATAAATGAGACGTTTATGAATGTTGCAATTAGGGATTTTATTGAATGCCCAGACAATGGTTAATATAACTATAGCCCTGTAGTGGCTACTATGACTTTGACGTTAAGGGAATAAATATATTGCACTTATTTATCAAATGTCTCCCACACATGTGTAAACATGTCATATGATTGACATCTACAGATTGTGTTCTGATTAGTAGAATAATATCATGGCAAATGTGTTATTAATTAAACTGACTCTTAAAATGAGAAGTTTTAGTTATAGAAATATTATCATACGCAACACTTTATTCCACAGAAAACGTTTCAACTCCAAGCAAAAATGATACATAAATGAAGTGATACATTAAATATGTATTTCATGCACTATATGTGTGAGTGACAATCGAGTATTCTGATAAATGCCCTTAGTATCATTGATCAACATTTACATGACTCTTTTTGATATAGTACTTTGATAAAGTAGACACAATTTATGGATAACAACTGTGGCGGTGGATGTGGACTGCTTCTGTTAGTTGTTTTAGTGAAATCATGGAGGTTATTGGAGAGGATCTGGACGTTTTCCCAGTTGATGTTGTGATTGAGGATCTATACCGAAACTTGTCTTTAAAGAAGTTGTTGTCCATGAATTGTTTACTTTGTCATCTGTCACCTATCAAACAATTAGTACTTTGATTACCGGAGAAAAACACAAATATGTGTTCTCGCACTTCAACAAAACTCGAGCTGTTATATTCTGATACCCTATGTCATGACGTTCTCCCTCACGTTCAGCATAATGTCATAGATACCAGGAAGTATATCTGGTTGTAATTACAAAGTTTGTGTGTGTGTGGTATCCTATATTGATTCATACCGCCCATGTGACTGATCCCAACACTAATCCGAAGCAGTTTAGTAATTATAAAGATTGTTTAATTTTTTTTGTAAAAACAATCTTTAAATGCCAAGCGCAGATATAGCGTTAAGGAACAGGGAAGAGGGGAAGGGGCTTAATAATTACGGATATATTTGCGTTTACTTGGCCAAATAGTAGTCAATAATTGTTACTTTTGTTTAAAATATATTACCAAGTGATGATATAATGCTTTTTAAACGTCAATATGGTTAGTATGCGTTTAAAAAAGAGGCTGACCCAACACCCTCCGCTTCTCTGTTTTACCATGTTTAGTGGCATAGCCTTCTGTACAACTATGTTGTGTTGCCATGACTAAAATGAAGTATATTTCATCTTCTTGTAGATCCGTAGTTTAATCTGCGGCTGGCTTGCCTGGGTATTGCGCATGAGCAGACCGGGCCAAGATCCGTTGTCATCCCGCCGCGTTGTGGCGCAACGTTCCCGTCTGTACGACGTCAAACTGGAGGAGAAATCCAAGTCTCTCATGGCCAATGTTCTCGAAATGGATGATGACATCAGATTGGTGCACAGCAACGGCCTGCCCATCAAGGTGGACGACGCTGTTCAGTTAACCGGCGTCAGGCACGACATTATTTCCATTCTGAAGGAGTTGAAGAAGATCACCTTGAAGATAAAGAAAGATGAAGAAGAGACAGACATCAAGAACGAGTGGAAGTTCGCTGCTATGGTTATTGACAGACTCTGCTTCATTATCTGTGTCAGTCTAACTGTAGGGTCCACTGCCGGAATCCTGGGATCCGCCCCGCATCTTCTAGCTTAAGGTGGAGCTTAAGTACAACATGAACCAGCCAATATGAAAACGTGTAGCTTCCTCAACGAAGTGTATTATCCTCTTCGTCAAATTAATAATAATCCGAACTCATCTGTCATGTACTGTACCATATGAGGTATTACAGATAGGACTGAAGTGATGGGGATGAGTTAATTAGTCCATAGACCCTGTGTGAGATACCAGTGTCTCTCCCGCGAAACAATTTTTGACAGTGCTATTTACATGTGGTTGGATGTGATGCGTGCATACGACTGATTACACAGGTACTGTTGGGTTAAGACATTCTATGAGCGCTTCGGTTGCTTCAAGGACAGCAGGGCTGCAGGATATGTTTGTTTGCAGGAATGTACACTTTGAGAAAGGATATGTGTAAAGGTCGTCCCTTTTTAACATTGGGCCTTGGCATTATTCCCCTTCCACTTGGTAAAAAGGAAAGAAAAAATCCTTTTCAGGAAACCGGATGTCATTATATACACAAGGGCGCGTGACCACTGCAAAAACGCTCGATCAACAACGATGAACTTGAAGAATTCACAATTTATGACACCAAAGACTTTTATAATGATTACCACATTTGATGCCCGTGGAGCACTTAAAGACACATTTTACATGGAGCTGTGAGCTGATATAGACAAGCTTGTTAATATGCATACATGGTGCACTTAATGTACATATGTACTGAAAATATGTGATGTATGTGTATAGGCTTCATGATTAATGAACATCATACATGAATGATGATTTGAATTGTTGGAAGCAGAAGCAGATTAATAATAACAATAACAAGAATAATCCTTCCATAACAAATAGTATTCATGTTGCATCAACCCAAACTGTACAAACATTACAAACTATACTATTTGCTGAATCTTGCACGTGATTATCATGAACAAAAGTTCCACCGTCTTTATAATCGTCTCCCGATCGAAGAGCATCAATACGAGGAATGAAACGTTTGATATAGTCGAACAGTATTTGGAGTATGTGACTGAACAGTTCATATCAATAACAGAAAAGGTGATGTTTGTAACAACATTTGAGATATTGTAAGAGCGTGTGGCATTTGAGCATACTATAATACAATTTGAAGGTACTATAGCAGGTCATACAAGTACCATCAGTAAATATATGTAACATAATTTGATAAATAATTTTATTTAAGTTAAGTAACCCTAGAATCATATATTGACGTAATTAGTTTGTACATGAATATATATATTTTCGTACACATCTGTGAAAGAAATCGACCAAGGAATGAAATATCTGCGCGCGCCATCTTTATATAGTTGTGTCGACATCTGTGGAGGTCTGGAAGATCAATACATCATTCGGCACAAAGTATAGCATGATCAATACCGGTACTATATCCTTCACGCTGCTATAGACGGTGTACACTTCGCCAAGCAATATGCACACACACACACACACACACACACACACACACACACACACACACACACACACACACACACACACACACACACACACACACACACACACACACACACACACACACTGCAATGTACATAATGGCAACATGCTTCCCATGCAATTGTTAACTGTCATCAACCTCTAAAACATGTATATTTATTTCTCACCTGTACACACTAAAACAGTATATTCCATGCAACTATTAACAACTGATGAAGCACGTTGAACTGGGAGAGTGCAATCAAGTATAATTATGATGATTAATACAAACAAATTGGCCCTTTCTCAAGGCTAAAACCATACTGTCAGCTGGAATGGGGTTGTCTGAACATATGGTCCCTGGAATGGCTAATATTTAGTACATTGATAATCTAAAGATGATGTTATAATTGATATGTATTTTCTTTTAAAGAATTAATGCGCATGTGCCCTGCTTGAGATACGCTGTGAATAGGACCCGGTATTTAGAGCTACACAGAGATACGATTCTACGTGTGTCTTGTACAGGAACTGTTTTTTTAGAACAGGTGATTGATTGTTGTTTACACCATGTGTTTTAAATACCCTATATTCGCACACACTCACTGTTGGATAGTGCACATACGGACTTTGCAACAGGAAACGTTATTTCAATTGTTTTGTATGAATATAGATAATAACCATATTACAAAAGATTAAAGTGTCCATTGTATTATACACCATTAGGATGACAGCGAGTAGTATTACTCTTCATGCTGTGACCGGTGTGTTTCGAACATGACAGATCATGTCTGTTCTTGTCAATTGTTTATTCGTTTCAACGAATATGTTTACTTCGGATAAAATAGTTTGTTTTATACTATATATCTGTTTCAGTTTTCGGCATGTAATATATATTGTGCTGAACACTTGCATGTCACTTGTATGCTTATTTAATCTTTGTTACATTTCGTTACCACATCTTTTATTGATAATTGTATGATCTTTCTCCCTGAACACACGTCGCTACATTGATTGGGCAATCAATAATTATGATTATACTTCAGATACAATCATCAGTAGCATGTTGAAGTAAAACCGTTTTAAATCAATTACACTGTTACTGCACACGTGTATACGTTTTGCAGATTTATTAATGCAGATATTGAACGGTTCTATTGACTACATCAAGATTCTTAAATATTTAGATTTGCGTGATTTCGAATCGATGCTGTAGATCGCAGGAAATAGATAAAGCGAACTTGCTTAAAAACAAATTCCCATTTATGATCATAAAAACGACATTGTTGACTTTATGGAACCAAACGATTTCTATATCCATTGATTAGGAAAGAAGTTCAAACGGCCATTTTTAAATATCAAAGAGTCAGGATCAATATATCTTTGCTGCAGTCTCTGTGGTGTTTGCATATGAAACCCTAGGGTTAAATTGCATATTCCATAAAATCCTGTAAATAGGACGTTTTTTGGACCGGACTTATGTATTTCCAAACAATGTCCTCACATTCAGATCACTGACCTGCGAATGTATGTAGTTGGTTTGGACCAACACTGACGGGGAAATGATCACACTATGAGAATGATGAAACACACTTTCGTTATCCTCTGTGTGGTATTCTTTCTGTTGCCCTTGTGTTCTCGTCTTATTACCTGTCGTGTTGCCTCTCCTATGCTTTGTATATGCTGCTGAGTATAACAGAGCTGAGGCGTCTTTTACAATCTTGACAATATTTTGTAAAATAAACACAGTTTAAATCTCTTGGATATGTTTTATGTTATATTTGTAAAAATATCATGGACCTAAATATAACACATAGAAAGGTAACAGCCATCACACACAAACAGGCAACAGTGAACCCACAAAACCATCAGGCAGACATACATCATTAACAGACATGCATTACACACAGACAACAGTCACACATACCGACACCAGCCTCAACACAGACAGCACAGAGAGACAGAGAGAGAGAGAGAGAAAGAAAGAGAGAGAGAGAGAGAAAGAAAGAGAGAGAGAAAGAAGAGGGGAGGCATCCGTCAACATACAAACACAAGCCAACACTTCCCAAAGAAGTCAACAAACATGTACAAATCGCAATCAACAAACAATAGCCAACATGTACAGTCAAACAGAAAACAATGGTTCACACATATGAAACACATTGTCTGAAGTAAACACACAGCTTACAGTCAAAACATACAGATATACAACAGACAACACACACAGGCAACAGACAAACGACAGACAGCAGACACATTAACAGTTGTACACCCGTATGCAAACACACTCAATACACATAAACACACTTACAGCATACCAAAAAACACACGGGCAGTCAAAACATATAGTACAGTCAACATACAGGCAGAATAAGGCAATATTAAGACAATACAAGCAACACACACACACGGACACAACACTCAGATAGAGAACAGTCAACACAAAAGCAGACTACCACACTCCACAACTCCACCACATCAGAGGCCGGTGTTTGAAGCGCTGCGCAAATTCAGCGATCGGGCCGGCGCCCAGTCTACATGGTGGTTTATTGGGGGTCAAATTGTTGATAGCCATTACTTAGAAGTTGACGGATGACAAGGTAGACACAATTTTATGGAAAACAACTTCTTAAATACTTTAAAAAGCGACGTTTCGGTATAGATCCTTATACCGTTGTCAATTAAGACTGAATGAGGGATATAGTACAGAATATATTTAGTAGGTGGTGGATTAACAGTAACAATTGCATATATGGGTGGGATAACATAGGTAAGGTGTTGACAACAAGGGGATAATACTGTCACAACACGATGGACAGAGAACACAGAGGTGGAAGCCAATGGGACATGAAGCCAATTAAACAGGATACGTGATTATTGCTTGATAAGTTTATAGTAGGCGGATGGAATGAAGTAGGCTTGATCTCCGTTGATTGATGGTTTGTGGCGGCGAATGTGGATTGCTTCTGTTAGTTTTCTTTAAGTGAAACCATGGAGGTTGTGGGAGAGGATTTGGACGTTGTCCAAGTTGATGTTGTGATTAGGACAGTTGCTGATATGGTCCGAGATTGCTGATTTACTGTCGGATTTAATGGTGGAGGTTTTGTGCTCTTTGATTCTGGTGTTGATTGGGCGGCCATATCAACCAGCTCAACACTACGCTCAAATCAGACACCTTCTCCTCACGGCGCACTGCCCAGATCCAGGCCAAGAACAAACTGCACACGAAGACCAAGGCCAACCAAATCAACAAGATCTGTGACATTCTTGCTAAAACCAAATCACAAACCCCTAACCTCACCAGAGCTGAGACTGAAGCCATTAAACAACACAGAGGTGACAACACCATCAAGATTGCCCCTGCTGACAAAGTCAAGGCCAGAGTCATCATGGACACTGACCACTTCCATGAGCTAGTGAACAACATCCTCCAAGACCCTACCACCTAGTCCAAGATCAAGAAGGACCCAATCGCCAACAAGCTCTCCTCAAACAACTAAAAGACAACTTTGAAATTAGCCAAGTTCTTCACCACCAACTCTCCGCCAATCACCCCAAACCACCCTATGCCAGAGCCACCATCAAAATGCACACGAACCCTCACTTACTTACTTACTTACTTTGGAGATTTAACGTGCGCTTTCCGACTGATGCGTATTTCGCACACGGGCCCGGCCAGGCCATTTAATGTGTTTCCGAAAGGGGCGAAAGTGGTCTGTGCAACCCAAGAGTGGGCTTTAGGGGTTGCTTATATAGAATTTGGGAATTTTGAGATTTGGAATAGATGCCGATGGGTTTGGGGAGGAGAACTAAGGGAGCTGGGTATTGTGGATGTTTGTTTGTTTATGTGATTTTGATTTGGTAGGTAATTGAGTTTTTAGTTGCGTTTTATTAGTTCCGTTTTGATTAAGAATACGCCTAAGGCCTTGAAGTTTTCTAGTTTATTTTGTGGGTTTAGAATTGCTTCTAGAGTGAGAGCCTTGTTTAGATTATGTCTACTTATGTGTTGCCGAGGTACTGTCTTCTACAAAACAGCCCAACAATTAACCAGAATCCCTTAGGAAAAACAGCTGACTCCTTCATCTCTGACTCCTCGGACTTCTGCTCCAAACTCAAGAACATCACCGATCCAGATCAGATCATCAGTTACGACTTTGTAGACCTCTTCACCAACGTACCCATAGATGACACTCTGCAAATTCGCCGCCGCCGCATCACTGAAACTCCTCTTGAAACCAGCCTATCCACTGAATCTATCATCGCCCTCACCACCGCCTGTATCTCCTCTACATACTTCACCTGGGGCGACGAGTACTATCAAAAGATACACGGCCAACACATGGGATCCCCACTCTCTTCTATCCTAACTGAAATCTACGTGACCTACTTCGAACAGCAAGCCCTCACCACATCACCCGTCCAACCTATTTGCTGGTACAGGAAAGTTGACGACACCTTTGTCAACCTAAAACAAGACCAAAACCCAACCCTGCTACTACAACATCTTAACACCCCCGAGTACCTTTCACCATCGAAATAGAAAAGGACAACCAACTACCCTTCCTAGATGTCCTCGTCTCCAGAAGCCCAACAAACAGAATTAAAACCAGTGTCTACCGGGAGCCCATCCACACTGACCAGTATATCCACTTCAACTCTAACCACCCCCTTAGAACCACCTCTACCAAACGAGCCATCAACCTTTCTTCTGCTGACCCCAAACCTGAGATCGAACACCTGGGCCAAGTCTTCACCCACCTCAACAATTATCCACCATATCTCGTCGACAAACCCGTTCATAGGAAAAGCCTCCCACATCATCAGCCGCTTCCTCAAACAGCAAGCCAACATCGACACCCACTTCACCAGCTCCAACTCCCACAAGACCCTGCTAAGAGCCAACAGCAGGAACACAACCAAACCCCAAGAGCCTAAAGGTGTAGTTAACAAAATTGACTGCAACTGTGGATAATCTTACGTACATGTAGGTGAAACATCCCGCCGAATCAACACCAGAATCAAGAGCACAAAACCTCCACCATTAAATCCGACAGTAAATCAGCCATCTCGGACCACATCAGCAACTGTCCTAATCACAACATCAACTGGAACAACGTCCAAATCCTCACCAACAACCTCAATGATTTCACCCAAAGGAAACTAACAGAAGCAATCCACTTTCGCCGCCACAAACCATCAATCAACGGAGATCAAGGTTATTTCATCCCATCCGCCTACTATGAACTTATCAAGCAATAATCACGTATCCTGTTTAATTGGCTTCATGTCCAATTGGCTTCCACCTCTGTGTTCTCTGTCCATCGTGTTGTGACGGCATTATCCTTTGTTGTCAACACCTTACCTATGTTATCCCACTCATATATGCAATTGTTGTTACTGTTAATCCTCCACCTACTATATATATTCTGTACTATATCCCCTATTCCGTCTTGCTTGACAACGGCATAAGGATCTATACAAAAAAACGTCGCTTTTTACAGTATTAAAGAAGTAGTTATCCATAAAATTGTGTCTACCTTGTTATTGGGGGTCGTCCAGCATCTATTGTTATAGGTACAACTACACCCGAGCGTGGTGATTAGTAAGACAATATGGGATTAAGGGGGTATTTGAACTAATTGATGAACTATACTTTACTGTACAGAGTGAAAACTTTCAAAATATATGTCAATGAATGGGTCAATATCTTTTAAGTACTTTTAGGGGCATAAAAGGACTTGGAGACAAGAAACAATATTTCACGATTGTAAATGAGCACGTTGATTTACAGTGTATTCCAAATTCTAAGAGGGGTTCATGATTAAGACCGTACGTCAAACTGGAAGCGAATTACGGAGCGTGTGATTTCAACACTTTGCCAAAGACATTTTAATACTTTCTATTAATGTTATAAATGCTACGCTGATTCATACAGTTGGCACATCGGTTTTTCGATTGATACCTCAATGAACCGAAAACAATACACAGTCAATCCTTAAATAATGTTCACTCATACGCGATCATGGTGTAAAGCACAGAACTGCCTGGCATCACAAGCAAGGAAGGCAATATTATGTATAGACCAGTATCAACACAAGTTCGTATTTTTCAAGTTTCGGATGTTCCAAAAGTGTGCTGCGTTCTGGGTGTGGGGAACACCATAATAATAGAAACTGTTCACGCGTTCTTCTGTAAGCGATTTCTCAAACCCCAAAAGAACACTCGAATGATTTGGTTTTAAGAGCATAAGGAATGACAAATCTTGTATATACATCAACATCAACAACTCAGAAAGAACTATATCAAACATTTATTATGAAATTCCAACAAGGGACAGATTTTAAAAGCTGCTACAGACCAACGAAACAGAAGTATTATTTAACATAGCCTTATTTCTTTCAAAAGTTCAAGTGTTGAAACAAGCTGAACAGGTAAGATTATGTATTGTATCACAGCGTAGTCTGTCTGTCTCCCTGTCAGAATACTGCGGCGTGAAGTGTCAGATGTTATCAGTATGATAATAAAATATGAATATTAAGTATAAGTCTTGTAAAGGAGCTCTTGTTCAATAATAGTTAAAATCTATCATAAACTTTGTTCAAGTGGTCCTCCGGAAACTATAGCGACAGTAGGAGGAGGAACGTGAGGGTGGTTTTTGTCAAACCAGTTTAGCCAGTATATTTGCTTTACAACATTTTCATGAAGATTATAACTCAAATGAGGCACCAACTGCGCGTAAAATGGAGTTGTCTCCCCTCGTCTATAACGCTATCGTATTTCGACGAAAACCCCTTCGTCTCCAAACAGCTAGTGCGAAAGTAGGTGTACATACATAACCTTATTCTTGATAAATGCAATTGTTAATAACAATGATTAAACCGACTTGAAATATGCAAAGATGTATATTGTTTCCTGACGAGATTATCATAATATTAGAAGAAGAATCCCAATTTGACTTGCCTCAATGTCATGTCTCGGGATACAACGTGTCTGTCCTTCTAGACAGACAGCATCATCATTTAAATATGACATATATTTTTCTGTGTACCAATCTACCCTCCATTCCGGCCGTCGGCTACAATTTAAGGGGATGGTTTTCTATTCACAGTGTTGTGATTAACATTGGTATCATTGGTACCCTATTAGAAATGCGGCCCTTGGAGCGTGTAATTAATATAACCACTAATTGATAGACTGAACTAGATAACAACATGACGAGTAAATTGTAATCAATATTATATCGTCCAAACTTGATAATACGTCTCTTGCCTGTTAAAATATAGTACTGTTATCCTAACAGTTAGTTTACTCTATTTACATATCGAACTTAATGAAACCGAAGCCCTTGTTAAAGACGTAAAACAAACTGTTGCATTCGTTTATGACTGATCTGACTTACCACCACTGACGCTGACTATGTACACGACCTATCAATACGAATTACCCTATATTTCACTTGCCACAGACCAACACTCAAGTTTCACCTTGAATTGGATCTTCTTTCACATTCAGAGATGTAAATAACCTAGGTGTCCTTATATGTCAAATAGTTCAAGATAGCTAACACGCTTCTGGAATATCATATAGACAAGCAAGAAATTAAGTTCATTATTTCTCTCTCGTATGTCGACAAGAGCCAGGTATAGAGTTGTCATTTGATTAGATTGGGACGGATAGGGGTGAAGGGGTTAACTGGTAACTAGCAGGCTGAATAACCAAATCAAATGATCAGTCCTGGAGACACCGGATTCTGCAATCGAACGAGCGCGTTATCACCCGGCCTGTTGTTGGACACGGGGCTGAAATGTGATCAAACAGGTTTAATAAAGCGAAGAGAATCTCATCAGAAATACCTTGCCCTCGATGACCAGGTTAATGACATCCGGCTTGGACATAAGTGACCAGGATGACGTTGTTCTTGACGGTGTCCCTGGACACAAGGCATGGTGTTGTCCTACGCTTATCATAGCACAATCGGATCCCTCACATGCAGGCATATAGACGAATCGTTTCTTCGTTGACCCTTTGGTCATACCCTTTATTGTTTGTGGAGACGTTATCAGGATCAATGATGATTTATACGGAAGTTATACGTCTTTTGGGAGACAAAACTACCTTCTCTAAGTTTACCCTTTGCAAATATATGCACATACACATATTTAAATATGAAATAGCTATTACTGTAAATTATGTTTATAGCGAACACGCTTATAACGAACTGACGGATAAAACGAACTGTTTTTCTGGGTCTTGACTATTTGCTGTATATATGCTATATATACTGAACCGCAAAAGAAACGTCACCTTAAGTAACATTGCATGAAAAGTTGTTATTTAAATATCTGGGTAATTTTGTCAAAGTTTCTAAAATTTTACTTTACCTTGTCCGGAAAAATGAAATTTGATGATAAAAAACAAAGCAGATGACAATAAAACCAATCGCCCAAACGCATCACGGCAACGGCCATGGTAACCCGATGCACGTGAGTTCCGTGTAAATCGCAAAATGGACGATTGCAAGCTGGACAAACCGCCCGGCAAGTGGCCAATTCATTTCAGGTCCACGTAAGGACTATATAGAGGCTCCAGCAACGATACCAGACCACCAACACCACAGATGACCGACCACGTAGTGGAAGACCAAGGGTGACCACCCAATGTCAGGATCGTCAGATTGTGCGACAGCATCTTCAAGATTGCTTTGTTACTGAAACTGCTCGACAGACCGTGGGGACACACCAGCGACACATTAGATCGGACACTGTGCGTCGACGATTGACGAGCAGACACCTCTACTGTCACAGGCCACACCGAGGACCCATTCTGATACCACATCATCGCCGGGATCATCTTCAGTGGGCAACACAGCAGCAGCATTGGCGCCACCAGCAGTGGAGAAGAGTCCTCTTCTCAGACGAGAGCCGTTACTGTATCTCAACCGCAGATGGCAGAGAGAGAGAGAGAGAGAGAGAGAGAGAAAGAGAGAGAGAGAGTCTGGCGACGCCGAGGGGAACGTTATTCGGATGCTTGTGTTGTTGATAGAGACTCGTGGGGTGGTCCGAGCATCATGGTGTGGGGTGGAATTGGTCTTGCACAGAGGGTCGGCCCTGTGGTCTTCCAGAACATCGGTCCAGGGAGAGGCAATGGTGTCACAGGAGCTCGGTACATTGATCAAGTATTGGGACCACACGCCATACCTCATTTGGCACGTCGCCGCAACCACGAGTTTCAGCATGATAACGCCCGTGCCCACGCTGCGAGAGCAATAAGCGACTTCTTCAAGCAGAAAGGCATCAGAACCATGCAGTGGCCTGCCCCCACTCCCGATTTAAATCCCATTGAGCACCTGAGGAACGAGATTCAAAGACGGCTGAATGACGTCCGGCCAAGGCCGACAACTGCAGCTGAACTGCGTCAGGCGTTCCTCAGAGTTTGGGCTCAAGTTCTTCATCAACCGCCTCATCCATTCCATGTATCGACGTTGCACGGCAGTCATCAATGCACATGGCGGATGCACGAGATACTGACCTGTGATGCCATTTTCTTAGAGACTAGTGTTGTGTTTCACTTAGACAACATTTGACACTTTAATTTCAACCTTGATGATCAGTTTTGCCAAGTTTCATCTTTTTAATATGTCTCAAAGTATGTTTACAGTGTTTGGACAAATAAGGTTTCTCATATATCTATCCATGGTGACGTTTCTTTTGCGGTTCAGTATATATGCTTATAACGAACTACGGTTATAACGAACTAGAATTAGTGGTCCCTTCGAGTTCGTTATAACCGCAGTTTACAGTAGAAGATATAGTATCCTGCATTCAATTTCTGACGAAACCCATCTGTTTTTGTTTACTAAGTGGCATGCTCATATTTAAATACAGAACACGATTCGATTATTTAATGACTTATTTGTATAAGACAATGACAGTTGTCGTTTTTCTACGTTAAAATAATTCTGCTGCTTCCTCACTTCATATGGTATTACCCTATCCTGGGGGAACATACATTGTTCTTACATCAGCAGTTCACCATCTGTCCAAATGAGGTAATTGACATATGTAAATATTTCTAGGAGCGTTGCTGGACATGTATACGCGAACATTATATATACATGTAGTTATTAAAAAAATATTTTCTTTTTTTTTCGCAGTGCCTTGCCTTTGTTTCTTGTTGTTCTGAATAAATCGATTCAATACATGGAGTAGTAATATTTGACATTTGACATACATTTCTGTTAGAGGGTTACATTTCATAGAGAACATGATTTAATGTTGTCTTTCACAATACACAGATAAATGCATTTTACCGTATGAAGCATGTTATTTAGAGCATTAGTGATCCAGTTATCAGATACATGCCGTTTAAATTCCTTGTGTTTTGAATACACCAGCTGATTGTTTTAGCTATACTCAACAACAAAAGTTCCTGTGACACCAATATTTTAGTGTATTTTTCAAACAAGTAAAGTTTGGTTTTCAATATTGTAGTACATGTATGGAATCAAGTCACAAAAACGCAATTGCTACAGAAAAGCATGCATTCCATGCAATAGTTCACTTTTATGCAAGCCCCATGCATTTCACTACCCAAGAATGGGTATAAAAACATGTGCGTTAACGGGATTCCATATGCATTGTTTAGCATCATGCTGACAACAACCACTCAGGAAAACAACAAAATTACGCAATTATTCAACATTACGAAATGCCACGCCTGTCCGAAAATGAGCGTCTGCGAGCCATTTGTATGCTTGAAGCAGGATCGAGTCAATGTGACGTTGCAAGGCAATTTAACGTCCACAGAAACACCATTTGGTGTTTATGGCAACGTAGGCAACAGACGAATGCAGTCAGAGACCATCCTCGGAGTGACAGGCCACGCGTAACCAATAATCGACAAGACAACTGGTTTCGAACAACACACCTACGAAATCGATTCCAGACAGCAACAGTGACTGCAAGATACATCCCTGGCCTTCGACGAATATCTTCACAAACCCTACGTCGTCGCCTCAGATGTGCAGGGACTGTCGCCAGAAGACCCGCCAGACGTCCCATTTTGACAGGAAACCACCGTCAAGCACGTCTACAGTTGTGCAGACAGCGTCTACGCTGGACGGCCATGCAGTGGGGAAAAGTTCTATTTATTGACGAGTCTCGTTTTCACCTCAGCCACAACGATGGACGGATTCGAGGGTCCCGACGTCGACGTGAACGTTACGTCAATCATTGTGTCATGGAAGAAGATCGGTTCGGGGGCGGTAGCGTTATGGTACGGGGTGGGATTACAGCAAGACAGAGGACCCGTTTGATAGTGGTAGAGGGAAATCTCAATGAACAGCGTTACCGCGACGAGATCATCGTCCCTGTTGTTCTACCGTTTTTGCGTCGTCATGGCCCAGGCATTACCTTTTAACATGACAACGCCGGGCCTCATATTGCTCGACTTGTTAAGGATTCTCTTCAACAAAACAACGTGAATGTCATTCCCTGGCCGGCTCGCTCCCCTGATTTCTCACCAATCGAGCACATGTGGGATGAGATGGATCGGCGCCTTCGACGTCAACCACGCGTTCCACAGACACTCCAGGAACTTCGAAACATGCTCCAGCAGATATGGACAGATATCCTACAGGACTTTGTGCGACGCCTGGTCCATTCCATGAGACGAAGATGTGTTGCTTGCATCGCAACCAGAGGTGGACACACACGCTATTGATTTGTAAATTGACATTTTGGCATGTTCATGTGTGTTTTTTATGAAATCACGCATTTTCTGAAGTCAGTATGGCAATTTAAACCATTTGAACACTAACAGGAGTCTTTTATCTGTTGCAAACCGAAACTGTTTCAGATTTGGTAAAAAAACATAACTTTGTATTAAATCTTATTCAATGTCACAGGAACTTTTGTTGTTCAGTATATATTGTAATATAATCATACGTTTGTGTCCGAGTTATGCAATCGTGCAATTAGTCATGTGAAGATTTACATGTTTTGGTGTCTTCTTTCACTTATTACCGTTCTCTAAGAACATCTATCTATTTCTGATTGGTTCCTTTAAAGTAATCACATAATAGGCACCGTTTCGATACCTGCCATTAGCACATCGTGTAAAGAAAATATATTCGTGGTGTCCCCGCTGTAATGTCTGGACGAGTGATAGAACGGCGTCAAAATATACTCACTCAGTCACAGAAGACGTAGTGACTTCTTCATTCATTGGTTTAGGAACATTTGCTACCGACTGATCAATGTGGCAATTGGCCCAAAGTCATCCCATTGTCCGAATGACCCACCAGGGGCTGAATTGATTGCGTGTCCTTTCCGAAAGTTGTTCGCTCGAAATGTACGAGACGAACTGAATCCAAATATCTCAACTGAGTTGTCCTCTTTCTTAACCTCCCCTTTTCAGATATGTTCACAACCTTTTCCTTAATGCCCTTTATGTCCAATACCATGACATAGATTATATGAGGCCAGGATATATGTGAGAGTCTCAAAAACAACGAAGAAGACTCTCATAAGTCGACGCTTTGTAACAGCTTCTCTTGCTGTTCCCTTGTGTCAAAATGCAAACATCACTGGAATCTACCGTTTATTCAGAAAAAGGTTGCATAATTATGTAAGGGCCTACCTACCATGTATGAAGATTGAATGCAAGGTTTATCTCGTATATGAAAGAAGGTTATCCACAAATGCTTAGGTTGAGACTTGTCCTCGATTGAACATTTCCGGTGATTTTTGTTCGGCTTGTCAAGGCACTTTTTTAATCTGACTTGAAAAATAGTCTTAACATATCTCCCCTCCACACATTCAACAAAGTCAATCTCTGAATGTCTGGCGTTTCTTGTTGCATATACGTGTTTTACATAGTCCTCTGTAGGACCTGTATCAACCAGATTAGTCCCAACCAAGCACACGCCGTCTCTATTGGCGGTGCTGACCACGATCTTATTTGAGCTGAAATACTACATGTTTGTCGTTGTCTGCCTCAAGCTAATCTCTTTGTGTCTCAGTTTGATGTAGACCGTGTGGCAAACACGAAGCAAGTTATCTAGCGGTAATTAAACACGTTTTATTGCCACACGGAAGTAGTAAGCCGCCATTTTGAAACTATATCACGGATGTGGGTGGCACTGAGAATCTAGACAGGGATTGTAGCGTCTGTAAGCCACGTTCATCAAGATCACATACACTACATGATGATGTTCGCTCAGGATTAGGAAGAGGCCTCGGCATTATCATACAGACAAACAGTAAAGATGTTAATGAACAAAGATTTAAAACCTACACAAGTGAAACTGTGGTTAACGTTCACCATTTGACACCGAGATCAATGGCATGTCTTACCAGGGTTACTCGGGTCACCTCGTGGTAGGTGTGTTTGTCACGAAGAATACCAATTGCAAATCTTTTTTTCTCTCTTTGGTTACAATATGTCAAACATAGTTCTGGTGTTGCCAGAGTTGCGTAGAAACATACGATCGTGGGTTCGCATCCCGGTTCGCCCCGATTATGTTTCTAGATTTGTCAGCACCATACCCGTGCTCGTGGGCTTCGTCAAAGTGATAAACGTCTGAGACCTGCATCCCTTCGGGCTTTCCGCCCACATCAAGCTGACACGTCGTGATATAACTCGAATACTGTTAAAAGCGGCGTTAAATCCGACTCGCTCACTCACTCTGGTGTAGCATTTATGACGTGGCTACGTCTGAAAACTGTAATATTGTTTAACAATCCTATGATGCTGGTGACATGATGACAACGGTAGTATTCTTTACGGCATCTCCTTGAGGATATCATCATTTACTGTGTCGTATGAACACACTGACTTTTTGCTGTAATCAATATCTTAAAGTCCTTGGCCTTGGTGTTGTTGCTCTGCGAATGTCTTCCTTCTGTTCTGGGAATATTATTTGTCATCAAACATTATTTCATCTCTAAATAACCAAGGTTTGCACACAGTAAGCAATTTCTTTCCAGAAGGAGTGTAATCTTTGGTCATTGTTTAGACCTGATGTTGAAGTTCTTCTCATGGATATGTTTGGTCTTTAAAGTGAAACAACGTCATATGTTATTGACTTACAGATTCTGAATATGTTTTCCATTTTATAAAGTTTATAAGCTATTGGCTATAAGGCCTTTAACTACAGTGTATTGTACATGTAGCTTGGGCTGAAATCTAGGCAAAGGTATCTGTTGTTGTTAGTATATTTTTTTTTTATATTATCATTATCATTCCATGCAATTTAAGGGCACACACTTCCAAAGGTATCAACTATCTATCTAACCGACTGGGCAACGATATGGAAAGTAGTACAATAAAGGTTTAAAATAAAGTTTTAAGGTAAGTCCAATTCCCGCAGATATTCGATTTGCCAAAATGAAATTCTCCGAATGTTTGCCTCCAACGACAAATTGAGGGATGAGGCATTCACGATGCCGTTTTCCCAGGAACCAAAAGTCAGGATATGTGACCACAGGACATACGTGTATGCTTATGGTATAAATGGTCTATACATATGTAGTTGAAATCGTACATTTTGATATTAATTCTTATGATTATAGAAAGGTTTGTCGCTTTTGGGTACGTGTATAAAACATCAGTTTTGGCGACCGTTCACGTTTTGTCGTATCTCTTATTCGAAAAGCATTGTAAAGCCACATTTTCCAGGCATTGGAATAATAAAATATGACTATGTCGATTCTTTGCCACACTTTACCTACAAAATCTACGAAAACTATTATTCCTCGTGGCTTGCCTGCCATATCGAATTTAATCTGTACTAAAACATTCAACTATCCATAGAAACTATCGAATGTTCGTGTAGGCCATTTGATTGTAGTTTAGAAAAAGTTAAAGAAAATTTTCTCAATTCAGAGAAAGTGTGAACATTGTCTAATACATTTTCCATTGTGACGAGTTGATTCCAAAGTTGAAATGCAAAGGTTAACGCAAAAAAACCGGTACGCACACATATACATTGTCAAATAATCAAATGACCACACAAGATCAATTAATAATAAACAAGTTATATTTAAATCATAAAAGGCAATGCAATGGATCAACAGTGTGGCCACAGAAATAAATAACACGCCCTGTTGTATTGGTCAGTACACTCACGAAAGTCCAGAATTAGTCACAGTTGAATGTCTTGAATGAGGCAAGCGCTCCGTTCTTGATTCCAGGAAACAGAATGGGTGTTGGAAGCATGCAGAAAAGTCGTTGATTTCAGATAAGTATCTCGTCCGCGCTGGGCCAGTATATATGCTGCAAGTTAGATCATGGGAGCCCTCAAATCGCTCTCGTTTCGCTCTTACATAGGTACAGCATGCCTTCTAAAAACGTCTCAAAACCTAGCAAAGCCTCTCGTACCAAGGAGTTAGTCCCGGAAGTGAATCGACAAACTCCTCACTGAGGAGCTCTCTATACCGGAAGGATAACGATAGTGTCAAGCGCTGGGACTCAGCGTTGACTGTAAACACTAAGGGAGGTCACTCCATTTTACGTGCTGCCGTGGGAGTATTACCCCATAATGAACCAGAACACATGCTATTTTAATAGCGCCTCGTTTACGTTCGCTTCAACCAGCTGCCGCGAACAATCATCAGAAATTAACTGATAATATATAACTAAATAACACAATGTAATCTTGATCAATTTAAAATAAAAACAATTGCCTTACCTTGGTATGCAAATTGTGTAAATGGCGCGTGCTTCTCGTAAGGCAGGACATGCTTACCCTTTTCGCGAACACCTGGTGTTGTTATATTATTTTTCACTTTACGTCAAATTGATTCTGTTTCGGAGGATAATCAAAACTGGTTATTCTCTTGTATTGGCAATTTATTTTTACGTCAAGTTGTTTGGATGGCATAATGGTTTGTTGTTTAACGCCGCACTCGGCAATATTCAAGCTATATGACGGCGAAATAATCGAACCAGGACCAGACAATCCAGTAATTGGCATCATGAGTATCGACCTAAGCAATTGGGATACGATGACATGCATAAACCAAGTCAGCGAGCCTGACCACACGACCACGTTAGTCACATCTTACGACAAGCATGATTGTGTTACTGCAGATCGCCTTCTATTCCGGATCTTTACCGGGGTTCTTATGATGAATCTACAATGTTCATTTGAAAGAAGCAATAGTTTAGATGGGAGTAGTAAACCTAATGTTTTTTGAAAAAGAAATGACAGAAATAGAAGTAAAGAGTTTGAGGCATTTATTAGTTACATGTGTCCACAAAACACATATACACAACAAAAGCTGTTGTGACGAGCTTTTTACGCAGAGCCACAGTCTGACTTACCTAAAGCATCAAAAGTGTACTATGAGTATTAAGATTGACAGAAGAAATGTGCCCGTGAAGATCCGGGATAGAATAGATCCTCAGCAACCCATGCTTGCCGTAAAAGGCGACTAGGCTTGTCGTAAAAGGCGACTAACGGGATCGGGTGGTCAGGCTCGCTGACTTGGTTGATGCATGTCATCGATTCCAATCGCGTGGATCGATGTTCATGATGTAAATCACTGGAATGTCTGGTCCAGACTCGATTATTTACAGACCGACGTCATATAGCTGGAATATTGCTGAGTTCGGCGTAAAACAACAAACCAAACCAAACCAAAGACAGAAGAAATGTAAACAATGTCGCGTGGTATAGACGCAGAACATGGCGACAGTTGGAAGTGAAAATGCCAAAATATGATCAATCCAAAAGAATTAAATACCATGTGTTTGTCTCATGAGCTTAGCATCTTTGTCGGATAGAACCAACAAACGTTGGATGGAGACCTGTAGAATGTCATTTCAGATACGAACTTGTGAGTCAACGAAACCCCGAAGCTTTTCTGGCGCTTGTTGTACACGCAAAAGACGTCAATGCATTTGATCTCATTCATGCTCTATTAGGGAAAGATCGGGAGATCAAAGAGGCCAGGGCAACACATTCACATTATCATGCACAAGACATTCTGGTACCATACGTGCCACATGTAATCTGTCGTTGTAGGGTTGAAACTTTAAACCACGGGGACGTTGATTTAGAAACAACGTGACAACAGGCTGAATGATCTCATCACGATAACGCTGTTCGGGTTTCCTCCGATCACATTCACTGTCCTCTGTGTTACTGTTATCCCACCCCGCACCACAACGCTACCACAATCACAGAGATCCTCTTCAATGACACAGTCATCAACGCAACACTCACCTCGACGTCGGTATAGCTGATAACGTCCATCACAACAGTAAAGGCGCAAACAGGACTCATCAAATGTCTTCACTGCTTTTGAACCCAACGCAGTCACTGCCTGCACCACTATATACGCATCTTGTTTGGCAACAAGGGACGTCGTTCTTGTCGGCTAGTAACAACGCCTTAACGTCGGAGATCGCGACAATTTACTGATTAGAAGCGATTTCTCAAATGCAGAGTTCGAATCCAGCGGTCCAGCCCCGGGTTGGTTTGTTTGGTGCCATACTGTGTTTCTGTACACGCTGAACGGACTTGCCACTTCCCATTGTCATTCCAATTGCACCTAACGGTAATTGTCGGACCTGCGTGGATTCTCTAATGAAGGTGAACTTTGAATGGTTGGGTGTTTTCTTGTAAACAACTGACAAAAGCCAAAGTCTGAATACTGCTTTTGGATTCCGGTGGTTTAAGTGCCCCAAGCCTTCTCCACAAAATGAAAACTTTTCACACTAAATTTGTGAGTTTGTTTGAGTTCGCTGCTTCATGTCATTTGTCATTTGAACCCTCCATAAAATGATCGGATCCCCAAAAAGTGAAAATGGCCACACGGTAACATTCATTGCTGTGTATGGGCACACGGTAACATTCATTGCTGTGTATGGGCACACGGTAACATTTATTGCTGTGTATGTCCACACGTATTCTATTCACTTACATGCGATTTTATACGACAATTGGTTGATAATAATGTAAGATGAATATGTCATAATATGTAGAAAGTGTCCCTCTCCAACACAACGGTCAGTAAACATGATGAGCAATTGAGTCGGTTAGTGTGCATTCGTTAAGTGATTATTTGATCTAGTGAGATGAGATTATCATATGTCTGATATCCCAAAATATGTGATATATGTGATGTCACTCAAGACTGCTACTTGATTACACTGCCTATGTGTATCACCAGAGGCTATATGTGTAAATATTGCTTGTTTCCCTTAATTGACGGTTTAACGTTTTAACATCCTCGAGATATCTAAAAATTCCCACATGTAAGCAAGCCTTTCAAACAAAGTTCACTTATGTCGCAATAAAGCTGCCTCTCACAATGTGATATATTGACTTATAAATTGTTGGTAGACATGTATTTGGAAGCGAAACAATTATCCATTTGAATTGATACATTACCGAACTTTTGTATTTTAAAATGTAAGATGTGTTTAGGTTGTCTTTAAAGCAAGCAAGCAATCAATCATGTAGTTTTCAATGAGATAAAATAGTTTATCTCTACTTGGGGGTATGTTGAGTGTTCTGGTGTATGATCCCACCCCACCTCACCCCCCTTTGAGATATTAAAGTTGAAACTTCCATAAAATAGACATTTGAAAGAGCTTCACGGCTTCCATCCACACAACCATTGAGTATTTTTCGATTCACGAAGAGGAAATAAGTAATCTTAAGCTTCTCTTCTCCAGTAATGCAATTCATGGGATCGTTACAATCGCTGCAGTAAGACCATGCATATTTGGTGGGTGCATATTTGATTAGACGTTGCGAAAGCCAATGCTCCTCGTGTAGTATGTTTGTCGTCTGCTACCCTGTGTGTGCTGCAGCAGTAGATGCTATCTGGAGCAGACGACAACACAGTGCACCCCTGTGGGCAGCAGATAGGACTCCTAACCCCTGATCGCCGTGAGATATTGACTAACACAACTCCTGTCTGAGAGGTAAGATATAGATCGTCCATTGCCTAATCTTTCCTTTCACCACCTTACCACCTCAACTATTGCATCTCCTCATCTTCTAGAAGACCCGTTCGTTATTTACAGCATTACTCTTCAGTCCTGTTAAAATTCTCTGAATGAGAAGTCCGAGGATTTTTCTTAATCTATATAAGAGTCTATTCCATACTTAATATAATGAATGTTTTTCGTGAAATCCTGTCCAATCAACCGCTGTCCTCTGTTACAGAAGGCTCTCTTCAAGTTGGTTACTGTCGGTCTTAATATAAAACTAGTCTGATAGTCAATCTGGAAACCAGTCAGAAAGTCAATGGGCCTTATCTTGTGGCAAAGTCTCAAGTTTCATGTTTAGAGACAGACCTGAGGGCAACTTCCTGTGGAAATCAGGTTACCTGAACTTATTTGTGTATTTAGAAAAGTTGAATAAAAGTTTTCAGAAACGTCTCTGAGAATTCAAGTAAAAACTCTGAACACCTTGTTCATAGAATGCCTCATAGAGAAAGGCGTTTCTGAGCCATTTAGCTGCAACTGGCTGATATAGCACAAAAATACAAGGGTATATTCAAGAGTAGTTCAAGGCAGCTGGCCCACTATCTGCGGATCTGGTCACACGATTGTCCAATATGTCCGATAAACAAGCTAAGACCAATATACAGTCTTCAACATTGATTTGGTAATTGAATAGGTCACAGTAGGAGGATACTTTCAAAGATAAACTTCATTGAATTCCCTTATCACCTACCACTCTCCCTTTAAATTAAGGGACCGCAGCCACGTCTCCAGGTCGTGGTCATGAGGGTTACTCGGTGCCTGGAAGACTAGCTTCATTCAAAAGTAAACACTGAATACTCGCCTTTGTGTTCCACTTCTGAACATGCTTATTGGGGTGAAGTGTCAAGTTAGGATGAGTTTCCTGTTTGTGCACCAGTAACAGGTTCATGATCCACTAAGTTACACGTGTCTTGCCATGACTGAAGGTTTGTAAGCATTCATCACTTGCACCCACTATAAGATTGCTGAAGTATCAATCAGGAGCCGACCACCAAAGTGCTTTGACGTATCACTGATACTTAAACCATGTCCTTCAAGAGTCTTATGCCTGAACTACAAGTCTCCAACTGACCAGTCTACCAGCTAGTTAGTAGAAACACACGAACAAGCATGCAACGCAATACATGTAGGTGTCAAACGATACATTATTAATTTTACACAAGAATGGGAGAGTCAAACGGATAAATAATGTTAAAAACACACACCATTTTGAAAACTGATTTCCCTTGCCTGAAAGTCTCAATAAGCCAATTCTCTAATATAGAAAAACTGATCATAATATGTCAAATGGAGCTGGTTGAGTGAGTTGTGGAACTCTTTTGTTGTGTTATACGAATTCATAATTGTATTGATGCTAAAATGTGTTGGAGTTTCTGTTGCTTATGTATTATATCCGTTAAATATCATGTTTGGTCGCCTCGTAATAGTCGGGATTAAAAGGAAGTATGTACATATACAGTAGATTTAATCAATTTTATTCAGTGTTTTCAGTCAAATATATAAAACGTCAACGCCAGAGACTATTCAGTCTCGATTATGTGCAGAAACATTTTGCATAAGAGACAAAATAGTAATCAGTAATGACACCAGGTAGTCGCAAAGGGTAAGCATGTTCTACTCTACCGTTAGCCATGCCACTCACACGATTTGCAGAATTACTATAACAGCATGGTATATTATGACTGTACAAAGGTCCCTGGGTAAAAACAATGCTTTACTGTACTACATGAAGGGGTTAAAACTGTATGGTTTTCTGGTTATTCACAAACTTCACACTAACTGTTTGTTTGTGAAAGTGCTACTGAGAGCTACTCAGAAACTGGTGAACGAAAGGGTTCAATAGTTCGTGCCTGTTTTATAGTGTGAGCTTCAAGGATATGATTGGCGAACTAAACTAAAACGTGATTATTTGCTCATACTACAGGAACTATCTTCCAATGACAATATAATTATTATACACCTTCCACATACATCTTGATTCCTCACACTTTCCAAATGTCCTCATCTTTATATTTAGAATCGGGGCGGTCAGGTAGCCTTGTGGTTAACGCGTTCGCTCGTCACGCCGAAGACCCGGGTTCGATTCCCGACATGGGTACAATGTGTGAAGCCCATTTCTGGTGTCCCCCGCTGTTATATTACTGGAATATTGCTAAAAGCGGCGTAAAACCCCACTCACTCACTCACTCGCGTTGGAATCTACGAGTAGGGTAGAACATGCCCGAGTCTTTTGCAACAGGCTGCCACAAAGTTACTTTCTAAGTTATTCCTGAGGTAATATTCTTCAATTTGTTTAATCCAATTTGTTTTGAATCCTGTTTTTTCATTGTGACAACGATGCAAATATAAATATCTCAAGGCAATGGCGACTCTAATCGCAAGCAAGCCTACACAATTCCTAGTTCAGACAGAAACGTACAACTCCACCTTCTTAAAACGTACTCTAACATACAGGAAGTCATGACGCTTTCTAGCTCGTACTTGTACTCTTTAACACGAAACAGTAGGTTCTATTTCCTTTACGTCCATCAACCTTTCTATTTGGTTGTCTATAACCCCCCTTCCCCAAACACACCATTTCCCTATCCCCAGGATCTCTAACCTCCCTTCCCCAAACACACCATTTCCCTATCCCCAGGACCTCTACCATCACTGACTGATGCAGTCACCAACAGACAGGCAATTCATCTCGTTTGTCTGTCAACTGGGAGGTCAGTCGAGATCTCACATCCTGCATTGCATGGAGACGGACTCAGATGTTATTGAAGATGTGATATTGAGGGGTCCAATCCTTGTAAGTTATTGTATAGCTCTTAAGTGTCCCCGTCAATCACAACCAGTTGGTCTGTGAGTTATTGACATGTTGTGCCCGTCTAGACTACTGGCGTAAAACACCTATCATCCCTTTAGAGGACAGCATCAGAAATCATGTAAACCAACAGTAAACGAGTGCATACGTGTCCCATTACCCGGGCCTACGGGAACCTATATTTACTGGAACCAGTCATTGATTGTCAGTGTCCAAATCATCTAGCCCGGGGATTCGATATTTAGTCACTGCATTATCTCTACAATGATACCGTGACTCTATGATACTTTTGGGAGCTGCGCGAGGGATGTATACATTCATTTGTTTATAAAGAAGGAGCTGAAATGGTCCTTTAAAGCACAATACAAAATCACACTATTAACATGCATATTGAAAACCCGTATTATGCGAATAGTGTTTACATCCGTTTTCCTTATTTTCGGAGTTCGGAATTTTCTTCTGGAATAGATAAAACAGACTTTGTCAGTTAACATGTGTAGACCCATAAAGATTCGGGTTATAATAAGTCTTCAGCAAACCATTCTTTTCAAAAAAAGGCGACAAACGGCATCGGGTGGTCAGGCTCGCTGACATGGTTGATGAATGTCATCGTATCCCAGTTACGTTGATCGATGCTCATGATATCAATCACTGGATTATTTACAGACCGCCGTCATATGGCTGGAATATTGCTGAATGTGGCGTTAAACAACAAACAAACAGATAACACGTCAAACATTTTCCCATGTTAGTCCTTTTTCGAAACCGTGTGCTAAAGGAATAATCCTTAATAATTATAACAGCACACTTATGTACACGGTGTTTATGTCATTTGTGTCATTGTGTCATTTGTGTCAATTCGTGTGACTTCTTATAGGATAATCACGTTCGTTGATAGACTATGACAGCGGCGCATGTACCCATTCTTAACCAACATGTCTTAACATAACTTTGCATCTGAAATCCCTTGTTCAATCTTCTTTAGAAGCTGAATCTAATAAATCAACGACCATACTGATTATCCCTGGATGTTAGTGCACGGAGATTTACAGCACTTTGTTAATGGGGAATAGATAAAGTGTATCCCATGGCCTTCCTGATTGGACCTCTGAGTCATGAGACATAACTCCTGAGATAGTGTATCGGCCCCTTTGATGCCATGTGCGCTCATCCACATAATGCCATTAAAGAAGGGTTGCTGTAACGGTTTCCTTGTCTATATCGTGTACCAACCAGTTTAAAAGGTTAATGTACCACCATATAGGATTCTCTTGTAAACGATAATGTCATCTCTGGTCGTCGAAACATAAATAGTCAGGTCGAATGTCCGTATTCTGAGAAAGATTTTTCAAAATAAATTAAAACTCAAATGTCGTTTCTATCACGTCTTAAATCGGCTGATTGGGTTATACCTAGAATGAAGACAGGTCTCTAATAGAAAATGATGTGTACCAATAGATCGAACTATCGATGCTTGGCAATTGTTTCGATAGCAATTCATCGATAACAAGTTTCAATACCAACGGTTAACATCGATGCCGCGCTGCACTATCGTACAGTTTAAAGAATATACAGTAAAGTACGGTTATAACGAACTCAAAGGGACTACTAATTTTAGTTCGTTATAACCGTAGTTCGTTATAAGCATTTATACAGCATAACTACAGCAAATAGTCGGGACCAAAAAAGTAAGTTCGTTATATCCGTCAGTTCGTTATAAGCGTGTTTGTTATAACCGTAGTTTACTGTACTTTTATTTCAAAGATATACCGTGCATATGAGCTACATATGTTTATTCAAACTGTTTATTCAGGAAATGCTCTTATATCTGTATACGGCACTGCTTAGGGGCACTTTCCTTATATCCCAACAACGTCCCAAGCAATATGTTGAATCAAGGAGTTGGCGGACGTAGAAGTCTTTGTCATCACGTTGAATAATGCAAAGAGTTACAGGTTGTAGAACGGTAAAGATACTTTGTAATAATACTTTGGAATAAATGTACCCTATATTGTACCCAGTAGTGTTTTGCAATATTATAAATGCTCTCGATACTCACGCCTACGAAATGGTCAAATACTAAATTTCTATAGTAGATGGATTCGTGAAGGTGGTTCCTGTGGCATCCAGTGCTTCGAACTTAAGCAGGCAAATTGACAAGGAATCAAAATGGATTTCTCCTGTAAATAGGGTAAATTATGAGGATTTCTATTGTTGCTGTCATTGGGGCTCATTTTAAAATGGGTACGTTAAAAGGTTTCTATGTTCTATGCCCATTATGGCAGTAATGGAGAAATATCACAGCTGGGGACACCATGCATCGGCTTCACGAACCGTGGATATATGAGGATGTGAACCAGGGTCTTCGGTAAGATGAATGAAGTAGCGGTAGTAGCATCCTTCATTAACTTTCCAGAGAGAGAACAGTTGCATGTAAGTTGTTTTGCTTGTTTGTTTGTTGTTTAACGCTTCACTCAGAAATAATTCGTTCAAAGATGACGTTCAGTAAATAATCGAGTCAGGACCGGACAATTCAGCGATTGACATCATGAGCATCGATTACGCAATTGGGATACAGTGACATGCATCAACCAAGTCAGCGAGCCTGACCACCCGATCCAGCATTGGTTGCTGAAGACCCGGATATTCACGGGGATGGTTCAGTAATGTATTGTCACTTGATATAGCCAGATGCATATATATATTTGTAGAAAACATTTCCATTTTCGTAAGAAATCTCTACCAAAAGCACAGTCCCTTTGTACCATCCCGACTATCATCAGCATGTGTTTATGAATCACTATCAAATAGTGATGATAACCAGGTGTTCGCGAAATAGTGAGCGTATCCTGCCCCACCGGTGGCATCCGTCACTAACACATGCAAAGGCAAGTCAATTGTTCACCTGAACAATCGCAAAACAAAAAAACAAATGCAAATACCTTCACAGGTATACATTTCGTGCACAGTGGGAGAAATGAATCATTTTGTAAGGTATTGCCTCTGTGTTATGATCAATACATAAAATATTATCATTGCCTTGATAAATGTTGAATACGGACGGGGGGGGGGGGCAAATGATATGTCAGAGGTAAATTCACTCTAAAGCAGACTCTCTGTCTGTACAGGAAGCCCAGTGCCTTGTAAATATTCTTGGATCGATCCATATGCCAGAAACCATTAAACAGAGAACTATGTCTTTAATTCAATAAAAAGCTGGGAATTTATTAATACGCTTCCTCAAGTGGAATCAGGAGATACTTATCTCATCAATGTAAAGTTTCACTGAACATTTCCAGACTCACAGTCAATCCATAGGTGAGCTGAAAAGAGGTTTAAAGTCGACTTCTATCCAGTAGACCACGGTGGCGGTCCACACGTTCTATGGTTGGTGTAAGTACTATTTCTTATAATTTTTAGCGTATGTGTCGGGATGGTTGTATGCATATTGCACCAGTATTCCAACCATAACATGAACCCGGAACATGAAGACTGAGCTGCACACACCATACGGGAATCGAACCCGGGCCATCGCTTTACCCTGTAGGCTACCGCATAGCCCCTACTATTATCACAAATGTGTAGGAGTATTGATTAATCACCTCACGGAAATATAAACATTAGCGTGAAACATGAACACACAAAGAGGGCCATTTGCCGATTAAAAACGCCAACTCCTACCACTAAAGATAATAGTATGATAAATGTCGCCCGGAGCGTGTCTGGGAGATGACACCCTTAATACTGAGACTTTTCAAAGGCTGAGCAAGCCACGATGCGGTAAGATAAATGGTTTGTCGGGACCTGTCTGCATGCACACTGTTCAATATCTGTAGCCAGGAGTGTCAGTACCCTGACCCTGGCTCCCATGGGGCTAGGGCAGGCTAGAGGGGCCCAAATCCATGACTTGGTCCATCCAGGATAAGTCGTTGTCCAATAAACGATAACGCACACAGCACTTTATCAAATTCTTGGACAAGGCGACTCAAGAGGGCTGCATGGTCAACAATGGTTACAATACCTTTTGGAAGGGATTTCCTTGGCATCTGTGAGAATCTTTGACATTTTCTCGCATTTAATAAAGCAAACAGCGAGCGTGCCGGGAGGGGATCAATGCTAGAGAAGTCTATGGGAAATGTAAACATGGAAAGGAGGGGACTTGTGGCCAACACCCTCAATGGGCCACCATTACACTCGTGGCTTTACTTTCAGATCGGATCTACTTTCCGGAGTGGATTAACATTGCGGATCGATATTCGTAGACCAAGTCGTTCTACGCCTTGTATGGAAAGGTGTAAGGTTGGGGAGACCTCACTCTGTTGAAACTATGGAGCTAACACTGTCTCTGTCATATCTGATTCATTACCCACAGCGGATCAATTATCCAAGAGCAAGGTCAACCGTATGGATAGTATTACCTGGAAATAAATGTTACCGCGTTTCGACACCTTGAGTGATAACCCCACCCACGAGGTCAGAAGAAACCTCTGTAAATGTAATTACCTTTGTCGATATTAATGTAATAATTTGAATGTACACCAAAATCTTATCCGGTTATGATTCAGATTCCTTATGTCTCCAATACCAACTTCAAGGGCACCAGAGCACCAATGCAGTTAATAACATGCATATAGACCTACGGGCGAAAGAAAGCATACACCAATTTTGATGATGGCGAAATATGGAAATAAGAAAAGAAATGTTGTTGGATGGTGATGTATTTGATGCAGGTCACAATCGGAGATGAGTTTTGGACCCAACGTTTGCAGAGTTTGAGCGACTGTTTTCAGTCTGCTAACGTTTTGTTGACATTTGTATCTTTTGGTCAAATCCAAATTTCAAATGTACACTTCCTTTTGTCAGGCAGATTACGATGTTATTCAAGACGACTGGACAGACATTTGTTGTATTTATTTACTAAGATTTATGTTTATGTGATACTTACTCAGTTGTTTTAGTTCATTTCAGTTTTTGTACATAGGATATTCTTCGGGTTTGATATAAACGGCCAGTAAAAATCCTTTTGCCAACATGTGTTAGCATGTACAGTGTCATTCGTAGCATGTTGACAAACCTGAGATTTCGAAACCACTCTCTATTCATATGGCGTCTCTACTTTACAAATAAACAAAAACACTGCTTCATTAATGGTGGCAGTAACTACATATAAAAAGTGTTTTTTCTTGGTCTTTGAGATTAGGGTTTTGGATTTTATGTAAAACAGATAAACAGGGGAAACGTTTCAATCTCACGGATGTAAACATCGAGGCAAGTGGGTTTTGAAAGAAAGTTAACACAACAAGCGTGTTTACACAGATGTGCTTATAATTGACGCTCGTAGATGTTCTCGTAAACAAACCTAAGAACGCTCCTTTGTATAAGAATTACTCCTAGAAATTCGTGGAAGTATAACACGCCGTTCAACGATAGCTTCAGAGCGTGAAAATTACAACCATTATGAAATAGCGTCAATTTGAATGGTATTGTTTTTCTTATGATTACGAAAATGGTTATGTTGCTTTTATTTTCAATAATAAGTTATTATTATTGTATTGATGAACAGATGGATTCTGAAAATCAAACATCAATATAACAAGTTAATAATATGACAGTGAGTCTGTATGACAAGAATATCGAGGAAATAAACCTTAATGTGATCTTGGTGCCAGGCTGTACCAACAAAAATCTATTCGACCATTGTTTACCAAAGTATCACGTTTTGAATATATGAATTAAGGGTAAGATTGTGTAATGCAAAACGAAAGGAGTACAGTGACAAATGTATTTGGATTGGTCGGTGTTATGTCAGCTGACCTTAGCTAACCAATACACCTGATTTTACACAGGGCAACGCCTTCTCGGGCAGACGGAGCCACGGGTGGCCCAGTCATCTAAGGCGTGGCAATTCGCAGTGCATGGATTGGTAACTTAGGCGTGCCTGAGACCTATGGTCACTGGTTCGAATCCTAAATTCCACATGGTTATGTTTTTTTATTTGTCAGCTTCATATCCGTGATCATGGGTTTCACTGAAGTGGTAACCTCTAAGACCTGCATCACTTCGGGCTTTCCTCCCACTTTAAAGTGACTGAAATACAGTTAAAAGCGGCTCAAACACCAAACACTCTCACTCAGCCAGGCACCAAGATGAGTTTATCAGACGCACTTAAAACGAAAAAGGATATAGTGCTGCAACTACGGCAGACTCTTTATCTCAGCCTCTTTGGGGATTCCTGTCAGAATAGATCCCCAGAAACTCATGCTTTCAGGAAAACGCAACCTTTTAGTGGGGATTGGGAAAGGCTCGGTGACTTGGCTCTTTGTGTGTTATCCTACCCTGAAGGCGTGGACCACTGTTACGGATTTCAGATGAAAACTGATTTTTTACGGGAGCCGTTATATAATGTATATCGTCAAATCTTACTTTACTAGGTGCACATGGATAGCCGCTACTATTTAGCATGACTCAAATGAAATTTTGAAATAGTATATATCTTATTGTATACGCACTAGAAAATGAGTACCCCATTAACATGCGTTCTACTTAAACGTTCCGTCAAAAGCTACTGGTTTCAACCGCGGTATGACCATGGGTGGCCCGGTCGTTAGAGGCGATGCATATCTCTATTCAGAGTTGCGTTCCTTACTCGCATCAAGATCCGCAAATCAAGGGTTTGAGTCCTACAGTCCTTTGTTTGTCGGTATTATATCAGTGCTCTTGATTCCATCAAAGTGGTAGACGTCTTCGATCTGATAAACGTTCGAATTTCCTCCCGCATCAAGCTGACACGTTGAGATGTAACGACAGATTTCAAGAAAGATAACTCTTCACGAAACATCACAAAATATTTCGCAAATCCGCAAAGTAAATATTCTCTCATATTCTCAGCATAAGGAGACAACCCCAAGACATGACTTATAAAAAAACTCTGTTAATATATTACTTACGTGTTGGTCTTGGATACGATTACATTTGGGTCACCGACGCATGTATGCAAAACTCGCAACATAAGCAAACATAATGACAAATGTCACAGTCATTGTCACCAAAATCCCAGGTACATCACGGCGAGCTGTAAATGATCGAATCGAGACAAGACAACCGGTCATTCCTAGTATGTGCAACACCTTTGGGGTACGATGCCACACAAGTCACCGAGACTGATAACCCGATTCACTTAGTTGCCTTTTAAGACAAGCATAGGTTAGTGTGGGCCTATCATATCCTTTCGCCCATAGGGATTAGGACGAATATGACAATGTGTGCCTCATACACACCAACATGTCCATACCATATAGTTTTTAAAGATGTCATGTAGCCACTAATGTGCTATTGGGTCAACTGTGTAGTCCAGACAGGTGTGTTTCACTGTTAGTGACCGATGATTTGATCATTCTCAAGGTTGGAGATTTTATTTGTGACAATACTATTTTTCGTTCACTTCTTCAATATATAGTATCAGAACAATTTTAATGGCACATTTATTTCACAACAACCAACATGGGAGGCAAAAGTATTGCTTTCTAACATTTTCTCGAACAATTTTCTTTATTTCGTTTTCGAAAATTTCCAGGCACCCACCCTACCCTACCCTCCCATAAATATCAAATTGTCGACCACAAACACATTAGTTAGCATAACTGCAACAGCACACAAATGCAAATTAACGACTAATTATTAAATGTAAAATGTTTGATCAATATGTTTTTCAATGTCTAAACAACATGCTACTAAACGATTCCATTTTATGTTATCAATGTATTTGTGCTGCGTAATTAATAGGAACGCCAAATCAATAACTGTTATTGATTTTAAAATTGATAGCTGCAATGAATGGGACATTTTACAGCATGAACTAATTTCCTTGGATATGTTACAGAAACGATGAGGGGACAAGGACTTCCCAGTACAGCACTAAAGCTCACAGGAACTCAAGTACAAGCATTCGTCATCCAAGTGACCTCGACCTAGTAGTGCTGAAACTAACGTCAGAGTTCCACGTCTTCTATCAGTTATCCAGGTTCAAAGTACGTTCTTGGTGTTCATAGTCCAACACGCAGTGCATTGGGCCTCGTTAATGTGCGAGGTATGGATCGACGATTGGTTCGAAGCTTATGGATTCCACATCGTTATTCTTTCAATAGGACTTTTCGTACAGACGCTGGTATCTTCATCACAAATAAACGCTAAGTCAACCCTGTATTTTTATTACATCTACTGAATGTCACTTGAAGATAATCGTGATGATGATAAACTACCAAGTTACCAGCATATATACCGAAACGTTGTATTGAAAGAATAAAGATGCAGTGACCCATAAGTCAACTCTGTCTTCAGTTAAAAATATGATTGACATAGACAATATGCTCCCGAATATTTGAAGCACCTCTATTGACAGATGTAGATGTTTTCATAACATTCTATGACTAATACGATGACCTGTTGACGAGATGGTAACGATAATAATCCCCCTAATGATATTGACTTTTATTTATGAGTTTTTTTTCTCCTATTACGCGTGTTGCAGTACAACTGTGTGAACACGTGTATCAACTCTGATGTATTCTATCGTTATTCGGATGAAAGGGAGAACATTCGCTTTGTAGAAATGGCATTTATTGTACATATCATTAGACCAGCGTTATATTAATATTATTATTATTATTATTATTAATATTATTTACAGATTAAAATTAAAAAATGCAGCAAAGAGGGTTTGGGTGATCCTAGCACAGTCAGGCTGGTTAGGCTCATCATTAGCTCAGGGCCCTTGCACTCTCAAGACGCAGCCCAGACAGCGAATGGGACTTCTCCCAGGAAGCGCTGCCTAGTCAAACCCACCCAGACCTTTTCGGAGAATGTGAAGACTCCCCAACACTGCAGCCTTCTGCATTACCCAGATTGTCAGAAGGGCTGTTTTCCTGGTAGCCAACCCGGGTATTCTACCAATGTCAGTCAACAGATTGGGAGATACCAAACCTAAAGCACCGAGAACAATGGGGAGTCGGACAACTTGGTACTTGGGATGCAAGCGTGACATTTTGAGAGCGAGGTCCGCAAATTTGCCATGTTTTTCCTCAATCTTGTCAATCACATTAGTGTCAAAGGGGACTGAAAATTCAATGATATAAATGATTTCATTGGATTTATCAAAAAGGACAAGATCAGATTTGTTGGCCTGGATACGTCTGAGGCTGTAAAGGGGCCTATTCCAAAGAATTTTGTATTTATCATTTTCCATGACGCCCTCTACATATTCCGGGTCGTACCATGTCAAAACCACACACATGGCGAAGACAGTAATAAAATGAGCTACACCATCATGTCGTTTAAGATACTGTGTTTGTGCCAAATTATTATTATTATTATTATTATTATTATTATTATTATTATTATTATTATTATTCAAATAAGGAGGGATGGTCTTGATGAGTGTTACAGAGTTCGCTCGTCACGCCGATGACCCGGATTCGACATGGATACAATGTGTGAAGCCAATTTCGGTCGTGAAAAGGCTGGAATATTGCTGAAAGCGGCATTAACCATACTCACTCACTCACCCATGTTATGTACTATGTCGTCCCTTTGTGGTGACGGAGTGATCACGAGTCGTTTTGAAGTATTGCGCCCCTTAGTCGTTCAAGGATCCGCTGATCGTGGGTTCGAAAACATGATTCTTGGTTTGTCCGCACAAAAGAAGTGCACACTTCTGGACACACTGTGATATCAGTGAAATGATGTCCAAAGCGACGTTAAACACAGTGTTCTCGCTTACTCGTCATCTTATGATAATATACCACATGTATTTAACAACAATGTTATTATGACTTAAGGTATTAGGATGATATTAACACAAATAGTCCTCGCCTCTTGAATTAGAATCACGAAATATCACGATGATAATTACGAATATATAGTATCAAAAAAAAGAAACGCATAGGTGTTACTGATATGTCAAAACGAAAATAATACCTATTGTATTCATATTATCGTCAAAATATGTATCAATATTGGTAAGAGCATCCATTGACACACTTCCGTTTGCAACAAATCGATTTTGCTTGAAAATGTTGACTTTGATGTGATCTTTTGAGATCGAGTAAGAAATGCATCGCCACAACGCAACAAGTGGCATCTTGCACGTTGACATTGGGCAGGAAAAGCATGCAGTGTTTGGCAATAAAAAGCAAGCTTACTTTCGGAAATAGGCATTCGTTCAGAAGGTGTTTCCAAGCCAAATGAACATGCCACGTCTCGATGCTGCCACAAGGAACATCGCCATTGGAAGACTGCAGGCTGGAGAGTCCCAATCTTCTGTTGCCCGACGTCTGAATGTTAGCCAAAGCACAATATCACGGCTTGCAGCTCGCTACAACCAAACAGGCACAACAAATGTCCGTCCCCGTACAGGAAGACCTAGAGTCACCACACTAGCCCAGGATCGCTACATCCGGTTCCTCCATTTGCGTGACCGTACTGCTACGGGTGAGGGCACTGCAGCCAGGGTGCCAGGACTTAGGAGGATATCAGCCCAGACTGTACGGAACAGGCTGATAGAACATGGACTGAAAGCCAGGAGACCCTACGTCGGGAACGTGCTACGTCGTCACCATAGTGCACATCGTCTCCGTTGGTGTAACAACGTGCACGTGACTGCCTGGAACCTTCGCAACTGGCGACGCATTTGGTTTAGCGATGAGTCCAGATTCCTGTTGCAGAGACGTGATGGTAGGAACCGGGTCTACAGACGTGTTCATGAACGTTCTGCCCCTAACTGCATGCGTCAAGTGGACCGATTTGGTGGAGGGAGTGTGATGATGTGGGCGGCATTATCCTACACTGATCGTAGCGAAATTGTCCACGTCCAGGGAAACCTGACGGCTGTACGCTACAGAGACACCATCCTGCTACCACACCTCCTGCCAGCCATTGACGTCCAACGTGAGAATTTCCAGCAGGACAACGCCCGGCCCCACACGGCACGTGTCACAATGACCTTTCTCGCTGGTAACAATGTCAATGTGCTCCCCTGGCCGTCCCATTCCCCGGATCTTAAACCAATAGAGCACCTGTGGTATGAACTTGATCGCCGTCTCCGTCAGCGTCAACATCAACCCCAAACGTTAACTCTCCAGACACCAGCTGCATTTCTGCAGGAGGAGTGGCGGAGGATTCCCCAGGCCGTTATCCAGCGTCTCGTCCAGTCCATGACAAGGCGTGTGAGAACTTTTATTCGTGCACGTGGTGGGCACAACAGATATTGATACTCCATTCACGTTTGAGGAATATTGTGAATGCCTTACCTCAAGTTATGGACATCATGGTTTTGACATTGATCTCTCTTTAACGGATGTACCATTTCATGTACTCAAGTTCATTTCCTACCAAGTTATTCATGTTTGAATATACAACATTTTCTCAGCAAATACGGGTTATGCGTTTATTTTTTTGAATAGTATAGCTGCATGTGCTCTAGTACTTATGAAGTGAAAACAAACCATTCCGGTTTTAAGAAATTAAATATTAGTTATAGTAATGACAAAAACTGCAAATTGCGCTATTCAAGAAATGTCATGATAAGGATGATCATTGAGTTTAGATCACGTGGTTACAATCCGGGGAGGGTCGGCTGTCATGTGATTGCCAGCGGCTATATTTAGCAGTGTGCGTATCTCGTCCATGTGGGTAAATAGCGTTTGAAATACTTCATGTGCCCGTTGTTTTCTTTCAGTTCGTACTGGTAATGAACGAACGCTGTTGTTGTTGCCTTCTGCCTTAGCAATTTCGGCTGACCTGTCCCTCTTTCGGACTTATGTGTGTGAGTAGGGTACACATATCTATTGCGAGTTTTAGAATTACTATGATTTCTGTTTTTTGTATTGATATGATTTCTATTTTCGTATATTGATATAATTTCATTTTTATCTTTGGCTGCTCTGTGTATATACGTTTGAGTAGCTGCCCATCTCTCAGAAATAGAGTTAGTTTGGCCTTCGCTATTGCATCTCTTGGCTTTAGGAGATCTACGACAGATATAGCGGATCTTGTTTTAGCGGAACCCGGGCTTGGGCATGGTCTTGACATTCCAGTAATAAATTAGCAATGGATTCAGGTTGATTGCAAGATGAACAAACCTTGTCATAGTGCTTTTTGTGACCGAGTCTGAGGCGTGAGATGGCAATTTCAATACCGAACGCTGCACAAGCTGTGAAATATTGTCTCTCGCAGTCATCTGCAGCTGACACCCGCGCGTTACCCGGATTGTAACCACGTGATCATAACTCAGCGATGACGTCAATCGCTAACGTTATGAATATTTCTTAAAACGCGCACTTTACAAATTTCGTCATTACTGTAAATAATATTCCTCATCGCCGGCATGGCTTGTTTTCACTTTATAAGTATTAGAACACATGCAACTAGCTTCGTTAATCCATAATCACGATATTACGTGTTTCTATATAAGTGGCGAGGACGATACCACTTATCGGCCTTGAACAGTAACGTCGCCCAATAACATCGTCCCATTAAGGTACACGCCGCCTCCATGGTGGAGTGTTATAGCGTCCGCCCGAAGAGCGGAGGGTCCGCGTCATACCAAAAGACGTTAAAAGATGGTACTTGTTGTTACCCTGTCTGGCGCTCGGTATTAAGGGGCTAAAACAAGGACTGGTGGGCTCGGAGTCAGTATACTGTGTCTGAGTAGGGTATTCATGTTAAACTGCGGCATGATATCTCAGTGTGCTAGCACTATGAATCGGCATCAGTCCGGACTAGTACAAGCAGACACACAAATACGCACACACGTGCTTGCACGTCGCTATATAAGTGCAGTAATCATGGACGCGACGTTAAAGCCCATTTCATCTCACCACACCTCGTTAAGGACCATCACGCTAGACGTGGCATTTAAGAAGTTGAACAGGCAGACGCTTCCCATCTTGTGATTGGATGGTGGTGTAGCTGAGTGGTCAAAGCGTTCCCTCGCCACACCTACATCCCGGGTTCGGTATCCTACATGGGTCAAGTCAGCGTTCCCGTCCGTGATGTTGCTTAAAATGGCGTAAACCCAACTCACTTACAACCTTACCGGCATATGTGAAGTATAAGTAGAAATGAATACAAAAATATATTTCTCCTTTATTTCATATGAGATAATTAAGAAAACGCACACAATCAATATGAAAATTGACGTTTATAGTGAGTGAGTGAGTGAGTATGGTTTTACGCTGCTTTTAGAAATATTCCAGCAATATCACGGCGGGGGACACCAGATATGGGCTTCAAACTTTGTACCCATGTCGGGACTCGAACCCGCAGGGTCTTCGGCGCGACGAGCGAACGCTTTAACCTCTAGGCTATCCGACCGCCCCTGTCGTTTATAAAGAACGCGTGACTAAACAACTAAACCACGCATGTGATAAAATAGGTGCCAGCACAAATTAGGACAATTATTCGTATGCAGTTAACTATTCTTCGTCTCCTTTTCGGTATTTTCCCCACAACACTATAACCTATATCCTGGTATACACACTGTACGCGTAATCACTGTACCTATACGTCACCGATGGCTGCTGATACCATTAATGTTTTTATATTACATGTTCTTTTTATGTACTTGAGTTACATCTACGGTAAAAATATCTGCCGTGTCTCTTGTTTGTTTGCGCAATATTGACGGGAAGACGCAGTAGTTTAACCTCTGATAACCGTTGAATGTGTGAAGAGTTGTCCCCCTTACCGTGAACGAAAATGTGGAAAACGAACGATATGACGTACAAGGTTAAAATGACACACGAGGAAACGAAAACAATTTAAGCACAATATTTAAAAGATAATGGTATTAAAAGTGTATAGGATCTTTATATAGATTAAAATAACTGAAAATATTTGAAAAAATACCATACATGTACATGTATAAATAATTACCAATCACAACAGCCATTCTTAGGGAGTATGGGACGTGCTATTCAAGTGAAAGTGATTGTAAGCCTACATACGAGCATGAAACGTTTATAATTATTATTAATGCAGCATACAAAATCGAATTACATTCGACGTTAAGATCATTATTCATGCGTCCACACAATATTATAATTAAATCTTAATTCACAGCATTTTCCGTGACATGTGCCACAGAGAATCAGCTATATTATTTAACATGTAGACTAATTAGGGCAAATGACAACAAGATTAAACATGTTAGAACAGATTAGCGCTGCGTTTCTTTGTGTTAATGTATCGTTGGCCACGTTACTATGTACCAGCAGGCTTGGGAGGATTAGTCCCCAAATAGGTAGTAGTACTGTACTTATTTGTATTGATCAAAGTCCCCGAGTTAGCTACATTAACAATTGCTTAGGAATAACAAAGACGCGCACCTGTTGCAAGTTGTAGTTGTAAAGCGTGCATTAATTCCCTCGTAATTGACACAATGTTCAGAAAGTTATTGATGTTTATACACCGCAAGGAAATAAACACACGTGGTGCTTGTAATGAGGTTGGTTGAAGCTGAGGCTTAATATTCTGCCTCTGGAAGATGGAACTGCCAGCATGATGATTAGGTCAGGAAAAAACGCACTAAGTATGATGCAGGGGTTATTTTTAGCGACGAACTCATAAACTGGCCTACTTTCAGGCTAACGCGTGCGCGCAAATAAATATATGTATATAAATATACATACACAAACACAGATATATATATATAATGTATATATATATGTATATGTGTGTTGTGTGTGTGTGTGCGTGTGTGTGTGTGCGTGTGTGTGTGCGTGCGTGTGTCTGTGTGTGTGTGCGTGCGTGTGCGTGCGTGTGTCTGTTAATGTATGACCTTGACAGATATAATATGAGGCCAAAAGAGCGGTGTTTATAACTAAGTGGAAGTATGAAGTATACTTGACAGTGTGCCCACGACAAATATAAACAGTTTCACACACCACCCGTTTTACTAATCATCATCATGTACAGCAATGTGATTGAATGTTGGCGTTCAATATTTAAGTGCTAAACATTACGTAACGCTGCTTCAAAAGTTGAGGTGCCCTCCCCTCACAACCCCTCCTCTTCATTCAAAAATGAACTTTGACACGAACATAATCCAGACTGTGCTGTGGTTATGTAAACTTTGCACTGTCTCTGTTTCACGTGTAGACGCCCCACACTAATTGCACCCCGCCTTCCCCCCGATGAGCTAATTCCAAACTCCTGTTGTGTCGCTAATCACCCCGCTTACCGGTAAATCTCGCAGAGCAGTTCAATACAGTTCCAAAGCTCCTAGCGTTTAACCTTTCACCACTCTTTGTTACAGGCAATTTGATTGGCTGGAAATCGGTTCGATCAGTTAGCGGCCAAACTGATCTTCATAATACAAGGCGAGAAGCGAGGCGATGTCTAGCGGAGACTAGCGAACTACGATAACCAAGCGACCCCGTTTTGAACCCAAACTTTGGCCATGGAGAAAATAACAGAAAGCCGAAAGTGTTTAAAGACAACTGTGTAATATAAGCCTTCAGAATCGAGTAGGTTGTTGGCGTTGTGTAGATCACTGAGATAGCCTCGTAGAGGGGCGGCATGTTGGTAATAGGAATATACTGCAGCGCCAAACAGCCACACCGACCATGGCCCTATTCTTTGTGATCCTTGCAAGCATGACAGTGTCAGTGAACGCCAAACTTCCACAAGCTATAGGAGGTAAGTATGTCAATACATACCCCTTGTTCCTCATCTTCATCTTAAGGCTAGCGCCATACGGCGCAGCGAGGCTGTACATGTGCACGATTGATAACAACAACATGTTTTTCTCAAGAATCACGTTATCAGCGTGTAATGTTTGTTTTCGTTTTCCACACCGAACAAATTAATTGATTTATTTCATGAAACTGTGAACTGTGGTCCTTGTTTTCTTAAAGCAGTTGTCACCTCTATTCAATATTATAGACATGGTGATCTATTTATATTCCTATGGCGCGTGTGTTCTGTGCGTCACACGTGCGTACATCCTGCCCTCCAGCCCCTTCGGCGTGTGTCATGTATATTCATAAACTGGTTACTTCTGACACCGATGTGAGTTATGATACGCCCTGCCTCTATGTATTACCTGAAGAGACATATGAGGCAGAACCTTCCCTGCCCCAGTCTCACGTACTAACGTATACTATATGCAGATGACATCATGATGATGACTTCTCCCGCTGTGAATTGTTTGCAAACACTAAAACATGCCAAGCTTTGCTGACTTGTAACCAGACACCTAGGACTGTTTAATAATGTTTTTTTATGGTGTGTGCGATGGCTTCTTGTGATGGCACAGCGTAGTTGCATGGAGCTCATGGGTCTCTTAAAGATATTCGTAAACGGCGCTGGCTGTAACTGTAACACCAACTTTTTATGACCCTACACTTACAGTCCACTTTTCTATGATTCATTAATAAAAATGATAATAATAATAATAAGTGCATATTTATGATGCGTAAAATCCACTCCCTAGAGCATGCTCGAGTGCTACATTATTACTTCGTCAATGGATCAATGTGCACTCGATTTTCATTCTCAGCTCCCTTGGGAGTATACAACCCCAGCTGCACGTGAGGCGCTAGAGGGTTAACAATCACATCCCATTCACATCCTACCGGGTACCCATTCACTGCTGGGTGAACAGAGGAATATTGCGAATAAGATCCCTCGCCTGAGGAGTCACCAGTGTGCCACACATGCTTCTGTGTGGGTCAGGACCAGCTGCCGGTCACACGATCACCCCTCCGTCTTCTGTAGGCGACCAACGTTGTTCAACTTCACCCGACATGTGACCTGTGTGCTGCACGTAGGACCATGTGCCGCCACAAATTCATATTCATGTCCGGTGGGAAGCCATCTGACCCCTTTAATCGCGAAGAACGGGAATCAATACAAGAACAATACAGATATCATGGTGGCTACTGTCACGACCTGTAGGCTATTGATACCGATACTCTGTAAGGACCGATAGTGATATTCATCACATGGAGAATGTTGATACTGATACTCATCATACTGATACACATATACGTATGAGAAATACCTATAACAAACGCAATACTGATACAGATACAAGAGCTGTAACATATACTCGTCTAGATACACATGACAAGCAATCCTACTCAAAGAGCTGAAAGAATATTGATACACATACTCACAAGTAAGATACGTTACAGATACCTAAATATTCTGATACAAATACTCTCACCCTGCATACTATTGGTACTAATACTCCTAAGCAGCAAAGTATTGATACTGATAACCATGATTATAAAATTACCGGTTCATATACTCAAAACATGTAAAGTATTGATACAAATAACATTCCTTTAATACTGCATTTATTTAAATGATACATTTGCATATGGTCTCCGAATGTATTCATTGACATTTTTTACGACATTGGGAAGATTGACACATAATCCTTTCCTGGTAACAACTGATACTGATCGCTTGTAACGTGTGTGTATTAGTTTGAAAAGAAATGAAATATATTTGTTTTAAGAGTTCATAACTGAGAAAAGGCTAGTGAAACTCGAATTATTGCAATCGTGTAAAATGTCATGCGTATCCATAGGGGTTAATATTGGTCCAAGCCATTGTTTTAGTGCCATATCGCCATCCCCTGAACTCGAGCAACACACCAGAAATGGAACCGAAATGTCCAAGTATCCATGCTCACTCATTGTAATCCAAGAGATGACAATGTCGACCCAGCCGTGAAGGTCACGGTCACTCGTCAGATAGCCCTGGGATGCTATTGCATTCACAGTTCCAAAACGTTTTCTTTCAATTAATATATAGATGATGACATTTGTAGAAAGTTTTCAGATTTCACATATCTCATTCCAAATTTCTCACTACATATAGCTTATGTTGTCTATTCATATGCTGTAGTGTGAAAGTGCGGCTTGAAAGTATTGGATATGTATATATGTTGTGATTAAAGGATAGAGGCATATTATTAGAAAGAATTATACGTCCCATTAAACATAAGTATGCTTTGAGGAAGCTGGCATGAAGCGTCCTTTTGGTATGAATCCATTATATAAACGAGGTAAGCGGGGAAACAGTCTCACCACACATAAGATAACGAGATAACTAATGCATAGTATTTCCATCTGTTAGGCGAGAAATAGACACATTTACATGTCGTTAAATCATTACGCACATACAAGCATCTAGTGTAAAGTACCTTTTAATTTCTAAAGATGATACTGATGTCAATATCTGAATATTGCAGTGTCGACTCCATTTGCAATATGAAGGGCATTTTCGTTCAATAATGTTCTTCATTTAAGCGAATTTTAATTTGCCGAATTAAATAATCAAAATAATAAAACAATCAATCGATATAACGATAAAAAAACGACATCAAAATGCATAATATGTAATAACTAAACAGACAGAAACAACTTATCAGTTGTAGACTTGGCACATTTTGTACAATATTAACAAGACATATTCGATGCCAGGCTTCACGATCTCCATTGGAGGCGATTCACATGACCAATAATGTTGTTCACCACTCTAAGGAATTGGAAACGGGTTCGTTATAACCGATTGTTTGGCAATTACGACATTGATATAACCGGAGTGATTGTATGCGAAGACATGTAATAATACATGACATTCAGAATGAGTGTATTTTACCTGTCATGGCGGATGTTGAGAGAGATAGGTGTGTGTGTGTGTTGGGGGGGGGGGGTGCAGCTTGTCGATAATAGTAATATGTGCATTGATGGAAGATTAATTAGTGAAAATAAATATGTACCCCTATTATTATACGTATGTCTTATGTAATTGTATAAGCTACTAATGCTTATTTGGAAATAATTGAGACCGAAGGTTACAATTTGATTCAAATGAAAGTGTGCGATGAAGGATTTTGTTACTAAGAATACAGCTTATATCGATGTTTTTTTCGAGATAACCATTATTTCAATACATGCAAAGTGAAACGTAGAAATGTAGTGAGTACTTGCGTACAAATCGTTTCAAAACTTTGTGGCCAAACATGGAATACTAGTCTATGTGTATTAATGTAGTATCGTACGGTACACGGCACTTCAATTCTTTGCAAGATAATTATAACATGTTATCATTATCACAGTCGAGGTATATGATCTTTAGTGTATCGGCGCCTCTTACAACTGACATTGCCATCGCAGTGAAAACCTTTGAATAGTATGAAATGATTTTGTACTCCGCTGGCATACTGATGCATGTTCTTACATGTGTCTTTCCGGTGGGACAGGCCCTTTTCGCGAACACCCGCCTGGTGCCATCCCTGATTTTCAGCGGTCCATTCATAGAACTATCACTTTTCAGCTATTTTGCCCTTTACGACAAATGGAATCTGTGTCGGTGGATAATCTGGATAATGTGGTTATTTAATCTCTTGCATTGAAAAAAATTGATATATTTTACTAATTTTGTGTATACAGCTAGAAACATGAAATACGCAATTCTTGTCTCATCGATACGTGTGTATAATTGTATCTCTCTCAGAAGCTGGCATATGAATTCTGTAAATATAGAATTTCTTTACTTAACCTTCACGTACAAATATATAATTCTCGGAATTGTAAGACAGTTAATTATTTATGTTCATTTTCGTACAAATTGTAATTTGAGTTGTTGAAGATGAGTATCCAAACAGATTGTGTAGTGGCGGATGCGGTCGAACAACTGGTGTCATCACTGATTTTTTTTAATGATCCATTCATATAATTTTCATCACTATTTGCTTTTTAGGTCTAATGGAATCTGTTTCGACAGACAATCGAGACCTTCTATTGACAAGGTTGAACTTTTGAATTGTAACATACTAAGGGCTGATCTAAGTATTGTCCCCGCAAACAGGGGAACATAAGCAAACATGGGCATTATAAATAGTCTTAGATAAACTGACCGAAGAAAAGAATCATACCGAAGCTTTTAGAATGGCAAGTCGACCTTTTAAATACAAACACAATGGATGAAGCAAAACATCTGGACCGTGCATCTGGGTCACGAAATCGATGTTTACATATTTACGTCAATATTGAAAACATATCCATAATCTAGTGTTGCACCTGAAGTTGTATACGTTCACATATACTACTTTCGATAATAAATATACATGTATACATTGGGAGGGAAAGAATATTTTGTACCGCAAGTGTACATATCGATCAATCCCTGAAACTGTGGGCGGATCGTGTACTTTTCAATACACCAGTGGGATTCTTTCAGACTAAGTGACAGACAGACTAAGTAAACAGCATTCAAAGTGAGTTAGTATTGCATACTTATCTCCTTAAATGGTTACCTTTCTCTGAAGTTGTCTGTAAAGTTGACAAAAGCCCCGCATGTGGAATTCATGAACAATCGTTCAAAGCGTCAAAATTCCTCTACAGTTTACGTTTCCATAATCGACTAACAAGGAATAAGCAATGCGGCTACACTTAATGTAATCATACTTAATGATCGGACTGAAGCATTCATGTTAAAGATCTGAAACGGCTTAAGATCGAATAAGATTAGATCAACTACGTGACGTAGCGGAAAACGCCGACACATTGTGAGACCCAGACATGACCAAAACGAGGCTGCACGGCATCAAAAAACAATATTTGCATCTGTAGTTGATAAATGAAACAGAAGAGCATTACTAGATATGATCAGCTAATTGGACCTGAATCCTGGACACATACAGGCAATCAATACTGAATATAACATAGCAGAATAATAGGGCTCACTAAGTTCTTAATCAAGAACATCTAGATTGGAACAGAGACTGCCGTGCCCAAATGGCTGACATGAGTGTTGAGAAGAAATTTGTTTGTGACTGATTAAAGCCTCAGATTGCAATGGGGGGCTTTTGGGGCTGTGATACCACGACACCAGTCGTTCGAAATTCAATTTAAATTGACATACGCCCACGTCAGTATCGGTGCTACAGTGTAGGGATATAGCTGAAAAACTAGCATTGTTTTAAATATGTCCATAACGTCGTATAGATACGCTTGTTCGGTGGAGACAAAACTCGTTTGATTGAATGTTATGAATGCAAGGGAACCTCAGGGGAATGACTTCATGTCAAAATTTGCATCACCAGAAACAAAATCGTTAAAAACATTTCCGAAAATTGGAATTTGATGCATCTCTACCATTATGTTCAATGTGGCTTGGGAAATGTAATTGGGAAGGAAATATATCGCCCAGGTATTCGCATTGATAACATGATAGAAGAGCAATGAAACAAACGTATAAGATGGATAATAGAGGACATGTATCATCCTGGACATGTTCTGGTTTGGGCTTTATATTTCATTTATGGCTTTTCCTCATAGTCAACGTCATTAAGAATTTTATAAGAAAACTATAGATTCAGATTATCTCTGTAAGCGGCGAGTATAGTTCTGTCTAAGGAAAGCTACATAACTAAGAACCCAAAATACATCCACATGTATTGTTTCACATAGGTAGTGCAATTAGTGGAACTGTATTCACCGTGCACAAAGTACCAGGTTTCCCGCTTTTATAAATCTGTTAAGTCTCAAACACTTCCTGTACATCGGTCAAAGTGGTCATAAAATTGATTTTAACATGTCGTTGGTCACATGACGGAAACCTAGCTTGTGTATGACGTTACCGGAAGCTGTCGAGACAGAACTCTCGCGACAAATCGATAGTATTCTTAGTATCAGCATGTATTATCTGGAAATTTGAAACACTTTTACTTGACGCTTTCAAGGATTCATTTTCGATTTACTTCCAGAACAACTTGTATGTGGTTCAGATGAGGGGAAACAATATCCACATGATGACCTGTATAATAGGGACATAAAGCAATGAGATGTATGTCTGACGATTAATCATAACAATGTTAGGTTACAGCCGTTATCAGAAGCCATTTCCTTCTTGTTGTTGAAATTTTGAACGTTTTAACCATTTAGTTACTCTAACATTGGAATTTGTCACTCTCGTTTACTTTGGATTGCAGACATGATTACCCATTGTCATCAATTCTAGCGTTTAGGGTTTTATGTAAGAGATATTCTAAAATATCGAACTATTACATCCAACTACGTTCATCAGTGCATATCTCTAACCGGTTTATTCACAAGTTCAACTTAAATGGTACAGATTACATCTTACACATGGCAAAATAATTGCATTGCCAAACCTGGCGACATTACACTTGCCACCGCATCATGATCCTCGTGCCCACTCCACATTGCGTCCGCCTGGAGATGTGTCCGGATCAGAATCATCTTGAGGTGATACACACTCTCATGTATCATGATCCCCACGTAACATGTTTTCGAGACTCACCTCTTTTCGAGCCCCTGAACAATACGTAATCACGCGCTTTGTGAAATAGTCAAGGTAAACGCTTCAAAGCTCACCGAACACATCAAAGTGTTCGCCATTTGCCGCTGAGGTTATGTTACGAATTAAGCTACAGGAGATAAGATATTCAATAAGTAAGGAAAACATACCTAAAAAATTAAACCTACCTTTTCACAAATACACATTTTAATCAAACCTGCTCTAATGATACTTTTGCATAAGAACAATCATATGCACCCGTGATGTATCGGCTGCTGCTTGTAAACTTCATGTCCGTAATGTCATGTGACTGATTATAGTGTGCATCTATTTTTTACTTGACTGTCACGAAGGGGCTCGAAATCAGGTGACGGTAACAAGATGGCGCCTGTTTGACTCGTCTCGCTTGGCGAAGCATTATCACGATTATATTGACAAGAAGTGGTCATTTGACTATCCAATTGTAAACAGAAATAAATGTTCTCAAAGGTAAGATGTAGCTTTAGTGTATTGCGATTGTTATTAGACAAGTAATCAGAAATACTTCTTAGGGGCTGGAAAACAGTACGCGAGGATACATTGTTCCGACATAGGTTGATATCATTACATTGAGAAAGTGGTTGTGTTTCGTATGTACAAATACACGCTGGCCGGGTCATCAGTTCCTCCAACATTGTGTGAATGGTACCTTGGAAACTAATTTCCTCTAACGTTGTGTGAATGGTACCTTGGAAACTAATTTCCTCTAACGTTGTGTGAATGGTACCTTGGAAACTAATTTCCTCTTACGTTGTGTGAATGGTACCTTGGAAACTTATTTCCTCTATCGTTGTGTGAATGGTACCTTGCAAACCAATTTCCTCTAACGTTGTGTGAATGGTACCTTGGAAACTAATTTCCTCTAACGTTGTGTGAATGGTACCTTGGAAACTAATTTCCTCTAACGTTGTGTGAATGGTACCTTGGAAAACCATGCCCATGTGGGATCACACAAACAGGATGTCACAGACGGTAACCAACTGATGACGGGTGTCAGAGACTCAGTTTGATTGTACACAACTGTTAGCATTATTCTGCCCATTAACCATGTGTTGATCTTTGCAAATTGTACCCATGTTGAGAATCGAACTTGTGGTTTTGGGGTGACCAGCCATCGTTACGAGCGGAATTGGTAAAACATTTAAAAGAAGCTTCAGGACTAGATCCATCACAAATCAGGACAGGAACAATGTTCATTTGTAGCTGCAATGCGTACTCCTTTAAATAGTTGGTTGGTTGTTTGTATGTTGTTTAACGCCGCACTCAGCAATATTCCAGCTATATGACGGAGGTCCAGTGATTGACATCATGCGCATCTATCCACGCAATTGGGACATGATGACATGCATCAACCAAGTCAGCGGGCCTGACCACCCGATCCCGTTAGACGCCTCTTACGACAATCATAGTCGCCTTTTACGGCAAGCAAGGTTTGCTGAAGACCTATTCTTCCCAAGATTTTCACGGGTCACTTTTCATAGTACCAGGATAAGATCATCTACTGATGTAATAGATGGAACATAGCTAACTACGGCGTTAAAGAACATTAACTAAACATATTGAACATAACTGAAAAACGGATTTAATCGACGTTAGACCCAACTCATTCACTCATACATATCAACGTTTCGCTATGTACTTTCCATCACTACTAGATGTGTACTGACAGACCCGGACTGTACAACAAATCTTGATAACCTACAAGGAGCAGGAGAACGTCCCAGGTGGAATCTTTCAGTCTAATCAATTAACTTCAGCCATCCGGAGCCTGTGTTGCTAGCTGTTGTGCTGCAACTTCACATATGGTTATGATGTGTAGGGGTGATTGAGAATAGTACAAGACTTGAGAACTCAACTGAACCCGACAGTGCTGGATCAGTAAGAGCTCCCTATATCCCCCAGGGATCATTATAGTTATAGAATTTCTAGTTTATTTGCATTGTTATCAGTGGATAACTCACCGTCTTGTGTTCAACAGCATACACCTTTAACTGGGACATCTACAACAGTACACGTGTACGTCAAATGACATTATTCAGCATGTATCACTGTCTGATGTATCGTAAGGTATAAGTATAAGTATTTTAGTCGTGTTTATCAAAATATGTAAGTAAAAGGCAAAGTATGCCCTTGTTGAATTGGTTACCACCGTCAGAAAAAAATCAAAGAGCCTAAAAGACCAAAGGAAATAAAAATTATCATAGATATTATCTTCACATATTATGTCCATATATAAATATACAAGGCCGTTTTTGTTACGGATAGTTTCATCTTTCCATGATGCACAAAACCGATTCTATAATAAGTCAAGTGTATCATATTGAATAGAATGACATATCTTATTATCCATATCAAACGATGAGTAGTATATTTGTACTCGTTGTGGACGTATTATTGACTTGCCAAAAACTATGATTGACAATGAACAGAAAATAGAGTGGGAGAAGGTAGATAAAATCCGGACCATGGTGGCTAATCAAACCAGTGGTTGACAGTAGGAGCAAAGATCTACGACATCAGCAGCGACCCTTTGTTATCATACAACATTCATGATGCATTCAATCCTCACACGGCACGCTAATGCCGGAATAAATTAGGCCCCCAAGATGCACAATGCTGAAAAGCGTGTCGTGTGAGCATTGAATGCATCATGAATGTTGTATAACAAAGTCGTGATTGGACGACTATGTATTATTCTTGACTTTCTCTAAAAGATTAAGGATTCATTCCAAACACAAGAACTGTTTTCGAAAAAACTGCAAAAAATAAAAATACATTTAAAAAAAACAATTTAAAAGAAGTGCTTTTTGATGCTCAAATCAAAATTTCCGATTTAAACGTAAATCATGAAGCTGTGAAGAATAGCTGAAAGTGGAGAAGTGGGTTCGAAACTTCGGTATTGGACTCTCATGGCACATGCCGATGACAGGTCTATAAACCCAGATTGAAATCAATGTCAGCGAGAGGTACTACCTTGGATTGAACTCTTCCATGCCAGACAGACTGAAAAGAGATACGCTTCCTTGCTACTTTACAGGAGTAAAACCCTGATGTGAGAGAAAATGGCAGAAAGAAAATGTGGAGGATTGACATGTAGCGATTGATAGTAAACTCCGATCAATTCGTGCCTGGCATCCGATAGAATTTGGCGTTCATCTGGGGCGAGCTCCGTTTGGAGGCCCCATCCAGGCCATTCCAATACAATCCCCATGGTTCAGTCGTTCCTGAATATTTGGTTGAGTTTTACTTTCAAATGTATTCTGTCGGTTCTTCAGGGAACGCGAAGCTGCGTGCGTGTAATTCGTCCAATCAGGACTTCTAATGCCAAAGGACTTTCTGGTTTTCGTGTTCATTGTACTCCATGGAGGATAGGGGCATAGTCACAATCATCATTCATTTACGTTTACAATCGTAATATGATTCAATAGTTCAATATTAACATTCAATAGTTCACTATTATCATGCATATACACAATGATAGATGGCACAGTCGTATGTTCAGGGAATAGCAATTTTCTTGAAATACATATTTTACCATTCAGAAAGAAATAGTTTCCTGTCTCTCTCGGTGTGTTTATTTTTAACCATCTCAATAACTATATAGGCATCACCTATATTGTGTTATTATTAAGAATGTCCTTTCGGCACGTATACTACAATATACCAACTTGCATTTCAAATACACGTACGTCATCATGAACCCCGAACGCCCAATTGAGTGAAATTCCACCTTTGAAAAAGATCAAACTGAATATCGCTTGTGCATAGTATACACTTCAGCTTTCCAAGGACCTTCATACAACTGTAACATGTTTAATAAATCATTCTTAAGACTGAAACGTAATACTTCTTAACAAGGGTGCCGTTGTACAAAGCGATTTTAACGCAAAGGTGATTGTAACGCCCACACCTTAACATAGACTTACGACAGCCGCAACGCTAAGGTTGTTTTGTACAACGGCACCCAGCAAAGTAAATCTATATATTTTTCAAGGAAAAGAGGGTTACCACCTGACCAGGAGTGGGTAGTTAGTCATCAAAGCTCTTTGTATGCGAAGGAAGGCTGCGAACCGTACGCGTATCAACCTCGAGGTTAGTTTCTAATGGAAAATGCATCAGTTTGGATACACCTGATAAGAGGTATCACACATGACCAGAAAGTAGGTCGTTGAGGAATCTGACTTTCCGGGATGCTCCCCTTCGTGATCACTTACTGTTGACACACGTAATGAGACTTGAGTACTTTAACATCGGTCCAAAACTTTTTAAAAAGTTCATCGCGCAATCCTTTTTAATGTGTTTTTTCCGCATGTATATATAGTTTTGTCTCCAGTGTCTTCACGGTTGTTTGTTTTTAATAACTACGTTGTGCAGCAGTGGTAAAGGCAAGAAGGTCGCTGGCAGTGTGCCGTTTCACAAGTGTCTAGTGTCATAACTGATATCGATGTTAAAGTAAGTTGGCGTTTCGAGAGTGTTTCACCTCAGCTTCTGCTACATTCAGTTACTCATACTGACATCAATCTCTCTCTAACATTTAGTTCTTTGTACTTCGTTTATTCCCTCTAAAACATTATACGTGAAGGTACATGTATATATAACTTTTTTTTCTTAAGAAAAACAGGCTGTCGACTATTTCTGTATATACGACAAAACCATTTGCCCCCAAAAGTAGAGTCCGTTTGTACGATTGGGACTATATCATAGACATATGTTTGTGAATTATGATCACTATCAATTAGTGATGATACCATGTGTTCGCGAAAAAGTGAACGTACTCTGCCCCACCTGTGGCAACTGTCACAAACACGCGCAAAGGCAAGTCAACTTTTCATCCTAAGCCAAAACAGGAACACATGGTGCAATGCCATGTGATATGACTTTTCAAATTGTTTAGATCTATGCTAATTCTGCTTCACACCTGCAGTACACTCAAGGTATACTGACCAAATTAAAAACTTCACAATCCTAAAATTTTAACATTTTGACCAGTTATCATTGCGGGCCCTTATTGTGTATTTAAACAGTAATGGCGACGTATTGTCTTCGGATAACACCCGTTTTTGTGCAGGTGAATCGATCAAAATCATGTGCACAGCACTATAGTGGCATGGGTGGTTTTTCACGTGCAACTGGTCACGTGGCCATAATACCGCACGTGTTTTCAGTCATATTTGTTAGCAGTCATTAACAAAAAAAGAAAAACACAAGAAAACAAAAGTCTTTACGGCCATTTGTCATGCCACGCCTTTCAAATGTGCAATGTGAACGTGCCATCGGCATGTTGCAGACGGGAACGTCCGTAGCTGAAGTCGCAAGGACGATTGGTTGTAGTCGAGGGACTGTTTATGATTTACAGACGCGTCTACAGCAAACGGGTACCACCGCTGATGGCCCTCGGCCAGGTCGACCACGTGTGACGTCACATGCAGAGGATCGTCAGATTGTCTTACGTCACCTTCGTAACCGATTTATGACGGCTTCATCAACCAGAAATGAACTGTTTAGGGGTAGACTGAGTGCGCAAACTGTTCGAAACCGTCTGAGAACTGCTCACCTTCAAGCACGATGGCCATACTGCGGGCCGATTCTGACTCAATTACACAGACGTCAACGTCAATTGTGGGCACAGCGACACTTACGGTGGACTCAGAGGAATTGCAATCAAGTCGTCTTCAGTGATGAATCCCGATTTAATCTTCGATTTTCTGATGGTAGGGCGAGGGTGTGGAGGCGCCGTCATGAACGTTACGCCCAGTGTTGTGTACAGGAAGTTGACAGATTTCAAGGCGGAAGTGTCATGGTGCGGGGTGCTTTCTGTGGCAATGCACGTTCGATGCTTCTTGTCATCCGTGGCAACCTCAACGCTGCTGCTTACCGCGACCAGGTACTGGCACCAGAACTTCTGGCTTTTATAGCAGCACATGGACCCGGTTTGATCTTCCAACACAATGCCAGACCCCACACAGCAATTTTGACAAGGAATTTCCTTCAGAATGCGGGAGTCAACGTCATGGACTGGCCGTCAAGGTCTCCCGACCTCAATCCCATCGAACACGTCAGGGATGCTCTTGGCAGAAGTCTGCGCACTCTCCAGAACCAACCACAGAATTTGCAAGATCTTGGCACCATTTTGCAGCAACAATGGCGTCGTCTTCCCAATCATGTGTTCACAAGCATCACAAGGTCCATGCGGAGGCGTTGTGTGGCAGTTGTCAACGCACATGGTGGCCATACACGCTACTGAACTTGTGTGCCATCAGATTCTCGTGCTTGGGACTTATGATTTAAACTGTTGATGTTATTACCGAATACCGTAGGTGCTTGGAACAAATTATGGTTACCACCGTTAATTAAAATCCTTCTTTGGACATTAATGATTAAAAATTACCTTCCCTGGTACATTTGTCCGTTGTAAATCATATATGGTATTACTTTTAAAAATGTGAAGTTTAAAGTTAAAAAATGGCCACCATGTGCGTTGACAACTGCCACACACGCTACTGAACTTGTGTGCCATCAGATTCTCGTGCTTGGGACTTATGATTTAAACTGTTGATGTTATTACCGAATACCGTGGGTGCTTGGAACAAATTATGGTTACCACCGTTAATTAAAATCCTTCTTTGGACATTAATGATTAAAAATTACCTTCTCTGATACATTTGTCCGTTGTATAACATATATGGTATTACTTTTAAAAATGTGAAGTTTTTAATTTGACTCAGTATATGTTACCATGTTATCGACCCGTGAAGATCCGGGGTAGAATAGGTCTTCAGCAACCCATGCTTGCCGTAAAAGGTGACTATGCTTGTCGTAAAAGGCAACTAACGGGATCGGGTGGTCAGGCTCGCTGACTTGGTTGATGCATGTCATCGATCCCAATTGCGTGGATCGATGCTCATGATATTAATCACTGGATTGTCTGGTCCAGACTCGATTATTTACAGACCGCCGTCATATAGCTGGAATATTGCTGAGTGCGGCCTTAAGCAACAAACCGAACCAAAACCCCCCAAAATCACATGTTATCAAATATATACATAAAAAGTCAATAAATAAAAGTCAAACGAACCTTAATGTTTAAGGCATTCACTTAACATACCCTACATTGCAAAAGAAATAACAAAGCGATAAAATGCATCCCCACACTGAAGTCATTCTTTATAAGACTTTAATATGTTTAACAGGTAACATGATTTATTGATGATGTATCGAAACAAAACTGGCTGTGTGTAGATGCCTCTTTTGCTGGTGTAAAATTGTTTACGAATTAACATTTCACCTACATTCGATATTTCCCTGTCGGAAATATCACCACACTAACTAATCAACTGGAAGCGTGCCAGACCCCTGTTTGCTCTTGCCACGTTAAATCACATGAGAAAAGGAAATTTGTTTCTATTCCAGAGAGACCCTAGACATAACTCGAGTAGACACCAAATATGATACACAACCGTATTGTGCTTAGCAAGAGTGCATTGCGGTCTGAAACAATAAAGGAAAACAATTTTACGAACAAGATTTTAGTTTTCCGGACATGATGTACTTTAAGGTGAATCATAATCATTAATACTTGACGACCCTCATTTCGTGGTTAATCTCATTCTATTAGGAGAAGTATTGTACCTCGTTAATGCTCCCAATGGGAAGTTCACGTTTCAAGCTGGATTTACGTATATTTAAGCAGCGGTTAGTTAAAGTTAGTTAGTTAGTTAGTCAGTTCACTCTGCATCGGGAAATAGGTGGCCCGTGTCATTCCTCCTGACACCTTTGAATCCCTTGGATGAGGAACGTAAATAGTTCCTGAGTCTTCCCCGCCCCAGGAGACAAAGAAGACAGTGTTAACTGCCAGAGTTATGCCAACTCCCGCATCCTTGATCAAGCTTTTCTTCTCTGTAGATTTGTCTTCATTTGTTGTACCTTGATGCCAGAACAAACCATCCCCACAAATAAATGCAAATTTGTGACCCCATTGTGAAATTCGACGTTCATGCTTCATAGCTACTGTGTGATATCTGATAGGAACAGATTGTCGCCTACCACCCTCCTCCTTCCACAGATCAGCTGTCTCCTGCAGGTGGGTAGGGCCTGCTGTATGTATGCATGACCGTCATGACGTAGTGTTTTTTGTTTTTTGGGTTTGTTTTTTTTCAAAAGCAGCAAGGATACGAAAACGTTGCGTTTTCAAGAAAAAATATATGAAAATGTCCATGCCAGAAAAAAACAGTGTCGATTATCCGCCGAAACAGATTCCATTAGCGATTAGGGGTAATAGGCAAAATAGTGGTGAAAACTATATGGATGGATCAGTGAAAATCAGTGATGACACAAGTGAGTGAGTGAGTGAGTGAGTGAGTATGGTTTTACGCCGCTTTTAGCAATATTCCAGCAATATCACGGCGGGGGACACCAGAAATGGGCTTCACACATTGTACCCAGGTCGGGATTCGAGCCCGGGTCTTCGGCGTGACGAGCGAACGCTTTAACCACTGGGCTACCCGACCGCCCCTGATGACACAAGTGTCGCCAGAGTACCTAATTCACACATAGTGATTTCTTCTGATACATTTTCTTTTGTAAGCTGGGGGCACGGGTAGCCCAGTCGTCTAAGGCACCGCGATTCGCTTTGCAGAGTTGTATCCCATGGGCAAACCTATGATTGTGGGTTCGAATCCCGGTTCGCTCCGATTATGTTTCTAGGTTTGTCAGCACCATACCCGTGCTCGTGGGTTTCACCGAAGTGGTAAACGTCTGAGACCTGCATTACTTCGGGCTTTTCTCCCACATTAAGCTGACACGCTGCGATATACTGGAATACTGTTTAAAACGGCGTTAAACCCAACTCACTCACTCACTTTTGTAAGCTATTGGGTTATCATTGCATTCGTCTGTATGCAATGAATTCATTGCACCATTTTGATGGTGATGCGTGTATTCTTATAAACTCAACCCACTAAGATGTCGAAGCTAGTTATTCTCCTTCTCTCCTCTTTGCCGAAAGATTGTTACCAATGACGCAAAAACATGAAACCAAATGCTGACTTAAACCTCTTTATGTAGGATGGAGCAAGAAAAACTATTATTGGAACATGAGTGGAGAGGCGTTCACGTCTTAATATTATTTTCTACGACATTCATCCCATCAAAGTGTCAAGTGGCCTCTTATTCTATTCATAATCCACCGCCATTAATGTTAGGTATGTTTTCATAACATTGTTGAGAATGACTATACGATATCGACTTTCGGGCCAATGGGAAGCTGAGGTAACACATCATAGTAACACCAAATCTCTCTGGAGCCAAGGCCGGATACACCAAGTTATTCTTATTGACAGAAGGCAACGAAATAGGGATGTTATTCCTAGGCTCCAGAGTGGTGATTACCCGGAAGATGTTACTCAAGCAGTTCTTGTGTCAGAAAGGTAATTAAATGAAGGTGTCCTTTTCGTACTATTGGGCCTTATAAGTTTTTAGTGTTATTATATCCATACCATTAGTACAATAAGTCCTGGTATACATATATTAAGTTAAAAGAGTAGTAATGGGTAAAGAACAGAAAGAAATGCATAAAACTGATTTCCTACGCCCAAAGAAAAAGGTCCACACACGTGCAGAACAAATAGAACGCCTTATTGCTGAGCCTAGTGATATAATTGTAAACGTCAATAATGTAAGGGTCTTCATTTTCCTATATCTATCACAAAAGTAAAGTAAAGTTCAAGAATATAGTTTTCGGATCCCTTCAGAATCCCATGATATGAGACATTCTGATCAGATCAATCAGAAGATCAATCAAACCAATGCAGAATTTGTCATGAAATTAAGTCGTATTTGACATATTTCAGATATTTAATAACTTATCCTTCGGAAAAAATACTGGACACAATGGGACAATGAATTATGAAGTATTAGTTTTAGTTTGAATTTCTTTCATTGAGTGATAAAATGTTATTTTTTACTGTCTTAAATAACCATATCAAAAGGTGAACGACACATTTACTTAGTCGACTTGTTCTAAATGTAAACTTTAAAGGTTCAGGTTTTATTAACAGAGAATATAGAGGCAGATATCATACGTATGACATATGTGGACATATTGCAAACTCCAAAAATTGTGCTAGCATCTGTAAAAAGAACTACCTACTCGTACCCCTAGGAATAGACTCGTCGGGATTCCGGGTAAATATATAGGTCCTCAGTAACCTATGCTTGTCGTTGGAGGAACACTTAATGGATCAGTTCGGTGACTTTGTTGATTGCATGTCATCGTATCCCCATTGTGTCGAGAATTGCTGATGATATATATCACTGGATTATCTGGTCCAGATTCGACGTTTCGACAGACCGCCGTCCTATCGCTAGAATATTGCCGGGTGCGGCGTTTACCTACAACCAATCAACCAGCCAATCAACCCACAAACAACACACCCAAGGAATATAAACTTCTTGAACATTACGTACCATACAAAGTGACATATATGTGTTTAGGTTGGTACCAAGCATTATCGTACCCTTTTTCAGTTTCAACCAAATTGTGTTATGAGAGGATGTGTTAATATAGAAATAACGTCAAAGCCAGCCGTTACGTCTAGTAGAGGTTATTTTATATACACACCGTTGCGTACCTGTTTGTTCCACCCCCTCCCAGCTAAAACAAGTATTATTATCACAGCAAACAGTTTCATGCTTGTCTGCATTATGTAACAGAAGGTGGCACCAGGCAATGTAGTTTTTCAACAGTGAAATCATAGTTGCTGCATATAATACAAACAGGCGGCAATGACGGCATAGACAGACGGAAAATCCCCCATGTTGATCTGCAATTCTGATAAATACACTGCCACTTCCCTTTCTTGTATAATCCTAATCCCTCCAATAAATTCCCCTTACAGGAAATGACACAGTTTCGTGCGGGTCCCCTCCCATTTCAGCGATTTATCATTCAGTTCATTGATTTCAGACTTTTTCACAGCTTCGAGACTGATTTAATCTTTCGCGAATCCTGATTGAAATATATTGATTATGTGGGTTTTGATGGCCCACTTTTAGAGGTTAATCCTTAGATGCTTTAAATGATTTAACGTCATATGCATTAAGGCTCGGATTTTTAAAAGAATTCTTACAGCGCGCATATTGAGACGGAGAACGAATGTGTATTGGATCCATAATGTTTTACTTTGAGATACAATGCTTGTATTTCTTTTGAAAGAATGGCTAAAATAGGATTAACTATTTTAAGTATTGGCGGTTACTTTTGTTCACTTGATCAAAGGGAGATAGATGACATTGTGTTTTACTATTTAGTATTTAGACTGACATCGACATTATGTCAAACTGTGAAGACAAGATATTTTATGGATGTCAACTTCTTTATTCTATAATAATCTTGTCTTTACTGTTACTATGCAACTTCTAAAAATGCAAATCAAATAGTTCATATTTATTTATTATAAAAAAAACCTGAAGGAATTATAAAGACAAACAGTAATATGGCTTCAGTTTCCCAAGATATCTGGGACATTAATCATTAGTATCAGATTAATATCAAAACATATGGGTTCTTCTGTGGTAATACAACAACGAATAAGCAGAATTCATAGTAGAATAAGTAAAATAAAGGAAAATGCTATATCACATTTTCACTGCTAGTATTCCTTTTGTGATAGCAGGCATGTCGGTGCCATGGTCTGTCTTAAATACATTCAAATAAGTCGAATACTTCTGGGGTTGGCTTTGATTTACTCGCATATGTGCATATGTAAGTCTCTGATTGTCATCTCCAATTCCGAAACAAACTTTAAACAGGAACACAATGGATTTCTTACACAAGAATACGTTCAGAGTTAGTGATGATGTGTGATGCTTGACATTATCAGTTCTCAATGACGAGATACTACAAAGGTACTTTTATTTACAATGTTTACAATTGTAAGACCGAATTTCCACTGTGAAAAAAAATGCAACTGTCCCTGTAAATACAGTGACACCTGTATTGTTCGATCCTCGTAACTCGTAACCGGAAACTTCGCCATCTGGATGATTATTGTTGAGAACGTCAACATATACAAGGGACGTTACCTCATCTTTCCCCACATCTCCGGACGATATCGATTTCACGGGGTATAGTACAGTCCGAATTAGTAGGGTTTCACAGTACCTTTTCCAATGTAACAGCCTGTTAGCTATTTAGATATCAACATATTTGGAATCGTTTTAACGACACATGGATGTCCTTTTTAGATGTATGTAATGTAATGTAATGTTTTCATAATTATGAATCATATCATCAGATTTGGAAATATGTCAAACCGGTACGGATAATAATTTGGGAATATTACCAAAAATGAAAATGTAAGTGAATTAATTTAAATTATCAAGTTGAGTTAATCCAGCAGTGAGATGCGTAATTGACGCGAGTGTTACGTAGTAATACATAATCATCTCACTCATCAGGTAACGTCTAGCTGAAATATGTCTATGTTAACGTACATGTACCACCAGCAACCCTTCAACACGGCCAAGTTTCAGTAACCAGAACTCTCCATATGTTGGCAAAGCGGCAGGAATCGTGTATTTTGTAACCTGATGTCCTTAGCAAGCGGTATGGAACGGGTACATGATAGTATTTGTTCACATACAAACGAGCAGCATTAAATATGTTTTGAGTTAAAAATGAAATAATTGTCCGAAAGTCAACGTCATTGAAAATAGTGACCTGGACGTTTCTCCTATGTGATTCTATCATGGATGCAGCACTACAGTCATCTGTACCTGACTCTCTTGGTGTAAGTATTGTTTATTTGAAGCATCTGTTTGCTTAGAAGCACCAAAGGACATGCTAGGTGATACCCTCTGAGTTGCATCGTGTACAGAAGCTACATTCTGGCATGGTACGTGCTGCAAGGGAAACATCTGACATATAATACACCTTGGACATATAATCTAAATATCTCGGATTGAGACAATTCGTCTCACGTGCGCATGATCGTTGTAACATTGACGTAAAGACACGCACGCGGCCGGCTAAATATAGTTTTCTGGCATCCTGTAAGAATATCGGCTCTGGTTAAGCGTAGGTAATTCGCTCAACGGTTCAACAAAAAGTGCAAGAAGGTATGCTCAGTATAGCCCCCAACTTGCCCAACTTAGATCAACTAGGAATCTTATAGGTACGACCTTGGTCGAGATTTCTTGAAGGTTTCCCTCACATAAGTACGCCTCAGACAATGAACTGATAAATTCCATCAATCGTGACAAGGGTGTTTATCGCTACTCCTTGTTTTTCTCGGTTTATTTCTATGAAGCCTGTAAGGCGGGGCTGTAGAAATGTCTGTCAGTTGTGAGTACGATAAACCAAGATATATGCATTTTGCCTAAGGGTTGCATTTGTGTAAACAACCTTTTTAAGTAGCTTTGTTGTTGGACCTTGTTTGTTCGGAATCATATTTCATGAATAGTAATGGTTAAGTCAGTTGTGGACGTGTTGTAGGATCAAATTCATTAAGTTTAGCATGCATGTATACCCTTACCCATAGTTATTGCATATGCATACATAGTTCGACCGACCGACATACAGATATAGAGATAGAAGGGTGTGTAGATATATAGGTTGACAGATAGACACATATGAAATAATGTGTTTGAGAGGTATTGACACAATAGTGAGCATGTTGATATTTACTTATATTACTGTGGGGATGTATAACCTTCATAATTATGGTTGTAGTTACTAATTCACCTTTAACAAGTCATGGCGTGGGAAGACAATGTCAAAACACGTATATGCAGCTAAACCCTAACGCAAAATGTACAACACGTAGGAACTCTGAATTGGTCACATATTGAGCTGTGTTAAAAAACAACGAAGCGGGAAACGTAAAGCTAAATTTAACAAAACAACGTCACCCTCAACTACAAGACAAGCCTCTCTCTAAATCGGAGAGCTTGGTGTTGCGAACATGACCTTAAAATAACCAGAGCAGTTGCTGTGCATGTATTAATAGTACTTACAGCTACACCCTGTTCCCTTGACCCTACAACATATTGAAAAACGATCTGTTCAATGTAATCTCGGGAGCAATGCATGCCTGGTAAAGACGGTAGATTTCTGATGGGAATTAAGCGCTGTTAATGTGTTAATTAACATAGCGTTTTGGGGGTTCCTCTAGACTATCATCCGGTCCATGAAATGAACATATTTTACAGAAAAAAGTGTTAAATTGTAGTTATACAATATAATAAAAAGAAGCCAACAGACTTTCTTCATTTTCACTGCAGTAATCTAGACTTGCCAAATATTATAGACTTGCATGATCTGTATTGGATATATTTGTTTCAGGGTCTGTATGGCAGACTAGGTTTCCTCCAGTCAAGGGGGAACACATTTACTGTATTTTGTTCGTCAGGTTTCTAAATCTTATATGAGTAATTTGAATATTTCTTCCTCAATGTCGTTGTTTAAGCATGTTAACACGTGCACGCTGTCGATGGGCTACACTCTGACAAGCTTAGTTAAGTTTAATTATTATAACTAAAACACGCACTATCTTTATCCCGTCGGCAACAAGTGCATGAGATGCCAACACGAACAAACACATAACATACGCTTTACAGATGATGCAGGTGGACAAGCAATCCACCATCACGGTTGGTGATGTAAGGTGAAATTGGGTTTAACGTCGCGTCCAAGATTATTGCACTTATATAGCGACGTGCATGCACGTGTATGTGTGTGTGTGTCTGCTTGTACTAGTCCGGACTGATGCCGATTTAAAGTGCTAGCACACTGAGATACCATGTCGCAGTTTAATTTGAATACCCCACTCAGACACAGTATACTGACTCCGAGCCGACCAGTCCTTGTTTTAGCCCCCTAATGCCGAGCGCCAGACAGGATAACAACAAGTACCATCTTTTAACGTCTTTGGTATGACGCGCCGGGAATCGAACCCCGGACCTTCCGCTCTACCATTAGACCACGGAGGCGGTCCATCATCACCGCCTGAATGAGCACTTACATGATCGTAGATCCTTGTAGGTCCAAAATAACCAGACAGAAAACAATTGATATCTTCTATGTCATGATAACAGTTAGAGCAAACATTAATACCACAATGAATACTGCTTCGTAGTATTAAATAAATATGGATGCTTGGAACCTAAAAACTGATGGAAATACTGTGCTGCTTAATGATGCGGTCAACATCAGATGGGTCATGTCAGAGAAGAGTGATGCATTGGTAGAAAGTGACAGAGCTGATCTATCGTGTTCGCATATATTCAAACAGATCTTTTTGGGAAATCATATACAACAGCAGATATACATTCTGATATATAATTGTATTAGTTTTTCAATTAATTCGACTGGGTTTCGATTCTGTAATTGATTCCCAATTACTTTTATTTTTATTGATTTATTTGGTCATATTCCGTTTTATTTGTCATCTGTCACTTCTTATTAAGTCCATCCTGAAGTCGTTTTTTGCCTATAGCTCTCTGTAAATGAGTTTATTACACCAACATAAACCAACACAGCGGATGCAATAACCATAAACTATCATTGTATCATTTATAAGGTGAACAGTACCGCCTCCGTGGTCTAGTGGTAGAGAGCGGAATGTCCGGGGTTCGATCCCCGGCTGCGTCATACAAGACGTTAAATATGGAACTTGCTGTTACCCTGTCTGGCGCTCGGCATTAAGGGCTAAAACAAGGACTGTGGGCTCGGAGTCAGTATACATGTATACTGTATTTCTGAGTGGGGTATTCATGTTAAACTGCGGCATGGTATTTCAGTGAGCTTGCACAATAAATCGGCATCAGTCCGGACTAGTACAATCAGCCACACACAACCACACACGCGTGCATGCACGTCGCTATATAAGTGCAATAATCTTGGTCGCAACGTTTAACCCAATTTCACCTCACCTCATCTCTAAGGTCAACATTAAGGTGAGATTAACGCCCCAGTGATTCAAAATAGGGAATGAATCCAATGGCGTTGCACAAGTTTAACAGATATAATTGAAAATAATTTGTCAAACCATTTTGATGATTTAATAATAAATAAAGTTTGATAATAATAATCTAATTATAAAATGGGTTAAGCACATTATATGCACGTGATATATTGTATGCATGTACTGACAATGTGTTATTTCTAGCTTCTTCGTAATTGTGATTGTGCTTACATATATTGACTTAGTTATATGTAACGCCATCCTTTAAATGCGTGCATACGATAGCCCTGTGTCAGAAACATTTCTTGGAAAGGTTAAAGGAATTACTAGGTCACTTAGAAGTATTTTACCAATGAATATATACACATTTATTAATGGTTTTCATTCGTGTTTCGTGTTAATTTATTTCATACGAAAACAGTCTAAGCGTGGACTGTAGTCATACATATATTTGTAAAAAAATATAATCTACAGTAAGTACCTACGTTTACGTGTTGGTGTACCAACTGAGTAAACAACAGAGTCAGATAATGACATCACGGAGCCTGGGGGTGTCATTAACACAGGGAGCCTGTCTAATATAGCTGCTCAACATGAAGGGTTATATTGTATTTTGTTTTATTAGGCAAAATATCAATGACAATTCTAAACATAAAGAAATTAGCGAAATGTCTGTGGATCTGTCGTCTCCATCAAATTAAGCGAGCCATACGTTTATCGGACTCCAACAGGCAAAGATTACAAGGTCTGGTATCGTGCTTTTCCTTCTAAACATTGTTTTTTCTCTTTATGTACTTACCAACCCCTGTAATGAATGCTCAGCAACTGATTGAAACCAGCCTTTCTTTGAAGGGGTATTACAAGGCTTTAATCCTAACTCCAGTACATTAATCAACTGGCGGTAGACTTAATGCACTGATCAAAAGTGTTTGCAGTCTTCTGAGAACGATTTGGGTCGACGGTAGGAATGCGAATATGGAACAAACATGTCTTGAATGATGATCATGTGCACGTTTTGCACGCTTTGCGTTCAGTTTAATGACGATATGTGTAACATTCAATTATATGCAAGGTATAGTTCTGTTCATCCTTGACATACTTCCTTTGCGAAGATCGTAAAGATATCCCTTCATGTTGCAATCTATATTGTGCTGTATGCGAAATTGAAAAGATTTAAAGTTGCTGCAGAAACAAATAGACCTGAGACTGCTTGGTTAAAGTGTTTATGTGTCTAAATCTTGCATGACTCAAGAGACTCAAGGTCTATCTCGCTTCTATCTCACACGTTCCACTGGATTCAACCGTAACACAACAGTACTATTGCATGCACTGACGTTAATACCATTCATTCAACCACTCTAGATCCGCCCCGATTACTGCGTAGATTCCAACCCTGTGATGTTTCCTCGGACCAATTCCTGTAAATATTGATTGTTGATATCATCGTGGTACAAACAAGTGCAAGTACATGTTCATTACAAGTGTTACTGTAACAACATGGCATTCCATATATGTACATAATTATCGTTAAAATCATTAATTATCAAATACTGAAGAGCAGCACAATAAACCACGTAAATCGCCTTCTAAAATTATGTGTGTCTCTCCTTTCATTCCTTAGCTTGTGTAGGAACAGGATGCCCACGGAAATAACCATTTGCACATGGGTGCATAAACAACCCACTTTTAAGCAAATCATATACCTTACCATTTTCAGGCGTGATAACTTCATCTACTATGATTTCGTCTGATTGTATACGAGGTTCAAATGTGTATTGCAATTATCAGATGAGTGTCCCCTATCAAATTCAGCACTTTTGCTCACACCCTAAAGGATTTATGATAACATGTCTACCGAACCTTATTGGACATGTTCACGGGTGGGTGTTCCATGATTTATGGGAGCTTACCGCCAACAGCGATCAGGATTCCTACACTCATAGAATAACGACTTCACGCTCGCCATGGTGTCAGTCTTCTTGTACAAAATATGAACCAGATCAGCTGAAGCGAACACGGAATCCCGCCTCACGCAGCCTGCTCGTTTTATTTGCCAGCAGCACGAAAGGAACTCTTTGATTACGGCTGGATACAGTAATTTTCCGGGAGATAATGGGGAAATAAAAATTCTAGCGGATCTATAAAACTACTTAAGTGAATTTTTCAAATCGACAAATGTGTCTTTCGTGCAAATATTGGCGACCCATTGAGTCTTAGGGTAAGTCTCTCATATTTGAGAATATGAGCAAGAATCGTTGTAAATCACGGTGGCATCTACGCCCTACCAAATTACTGTAATTTTTAGTTTATGGCATAGAACCACCCATAAAATGAAGAATTACTTTGATTTAAAGAGCAGTATACCTAAACAACAATATTAACTTCTATTTTTTGTTTTGGGATATTTGGGAATAATTTCTATATGCTATCATAAACTGAGGTTTATTATGAATCATGTCATTTTTACACTACTTAGAGGAGTATATGTTAAATGAACAAAACAACGTAATTGGATGCACTTTGACGAGTATCGTATGATATACATGGCTATGTTTTATCATTAAATTGCTTCACGGTTTTGATACTGCTTGTACAAAACTATTTCTCAGGTCAACATGGGTTAAGGGTAGACTTGCTATTAGCATGTTCGCTATTCAGGGTAGATTCTGAATTCGAATCTCCATTGGACAGAATATGTATCCTTTACGTTGTGTTAACCTCTATCCAAAGCATCCAACTTCATTCCTACACATGGATATACAAATAACACTTTATAATAAAGTTTATGTCCCAAAATAATGTTAAAATTTACATATTGTATATTTGAAAAAAATATAACTGTAATTTTTTCATGACACCCCTCCCTTTAAAAAATTACCAGTCCCTTATCTCGATGTTTGCCTGAGGCGATATGGTCTGAGTACATTTTTCTTCAGCATCCTTATATATGAACTCCTCTTGATTCGAATTATGGTTGTCTCGTTGGAAACCTGATATCCAAAGACTTAGACATTGACCACAGTTCCAGTATCAATCCCTTAGACCTGGTACACGTGTCCATCCATATATTCTTAAGAAGATAGCGCGTCATAAATGTCGGTGTGAATTGATCTCCCTGAATGTGGAACTTAGCAAACGGGCTCTAGGTGTTTCGATTGGGAGTACGTTTCACGATAGATTTACCCTAACAAAGACTGTGCAAACAGAACTACGTTGAATAAAACGACAAGGTCGGCCTTTGCCGGTCTAGTGTTTGGTATTAACCCATGGCTAGAAGATTTGAATGGCGACTTGGAACCAATCAATGAAGGGGCACAGCTACTCTCACGTTTTGTGTTCACCCTCTGTCGAGTCCGTGTTTGCTTTCCATTTTGGCCAGACAGCTCTTGGTAGTATAGATCTGTCTTATTCCATATAGCTGTTCGAAGGGACATCTAACAAGCAAGCGATTTATTAAATCTTTTCAAAGGTATACAATCTGTACAAACTCTGTATACAACTCTTCATTTGTAGCAGCGTGTCTGAGTCATGTAAAGATGAGATGTCACATCAGTTCTGCTGTTAATGTCAGATGCGTTCGTGATGTCGGTCTTATGACAGTCAAACAACTCATAATGAATGATATTGAAGTTTCATAACATCATCCACATTTGACCCACTGTCCAAAGCTGTTCCTTGTGCTTGTTAACGGTATTAGTATCAAAACAGAAACGTCTTATTAATTGTAATAAAGAAGTTGTATATCTATAGAACCATCTCCCTTGTTTAATATTAACACATTTCTACGATTTTCCCAAACGAAACATATGTAGTTTTGATATCAGGTTTTTACAGATTTTGGACGTTCGAGAACTTCATGATCATCATCGAAAACCCTTAAATTGAGTTAATACAGATTTTGTGTTTTGGGGCTTTTAATGATAATAACAAATATAGGGACGAGTTGATACACTATGACACGATATCACAACTGTGTCTTTGAGTACCAATCGTTAGGTTATTAAGACAGATTTACCAATCAAAGGCAATGTCAAATGCTTCGCACAAATTGATATATTGATTCACATGCATGGACCTACTTACCTATTTACATACATGTATGTATCAGCTCGATCAAACCATGCCGAAAATCGGTTTAATGTAGTGAGGTATTTTATATCATGCTATCATCATCAAAAGCAAAATACATTCACATCCAAGTATTTTTTTTCTTCAGATACCACCCACATCCAATTCCGACGAGTCATTAATCATGCGCAGGTGTTTACATTTTACTGCCGCTGCTTTTGTTTTACTACCTGCGCACCGTCGATGTATTCTCATGAGAAGGGGAAACTATAGTGCCAGTGAAGGCAGACTTCCTTCCCTTACAGCTGGCTTCACTACAACCCACAGTTGTTGTAGTCGTTAATGCACAGCCCATCTGTGCATTGAATCAATAGTCATCAATATCTCGCCTGCAGTATCACCTTGATCTGTCATGGAAAAGCAAATCATATGTGAGAGCAATAAAGTGACCCAACACAGGATATTATATTTCAAAGGAAATTTCCTAACCAGAGCAACAATTAAAGGGAAAAACAAATTTGATACTGCGAACAGTTAGTTCAAGTCTTCAAGAATACTCGCAATGTTATTAGTTTCTATTATATAGGTTATGATATATATAATATTGTTGATACCTCAATAATGCAAACGCTATTCTTACAAGGCTGAAGCGGCGTTAAGCAATCAATGGAGGTTGTTATGGTTGTTATGGTTATTCGGGGCAACGTGTCACAATTTATAGATGGCGAGATGTATCTGTATCAAAACAATATTGAGTATCAAAACAATGTCGAACAACCTTTATTCTATTGAAGTGATGATTCTTTTCTCATTTTCAGTCCATGCCTAAGTCTGGAAACAAAAATCGGATACAATGAAACCCCCTTAGTTCAATAGCCTAGCTTTCCGGACGCTTTAGAACATCTCAAAGAACGTTTTTTTCATCAGAATGAAGCGTTCGTTATTCCAAAATATATCACTGGAACGAGACCGCCAGGAAAAATAAGGATTTCGTTGTATTTGATCGTAATTGTAATGTCCACCTCATACTCGTATGTCATTTATGTGACAATAATCAAATAGAATTAAAGTCAAACATTCATTGAAACCTATTGTCACCAAACAATGTTATCTTTGTATATGACACCAGGTGTTGCTTCCTACAGATGCCTGGGTTCTTGTGAATATTGTGTCATATCTGCTTCAAACCACTAGTGAATATAACACAATATCTGCTTCTTATCTACTGGTACATATTGCATCATACACCTTCATATTCGACAGTGAATACTATCTCATTTCGGGTCCAAATCTCCCGGTAAATATGGTATTATATCTGCTATAAATCTACTGTTGGATATTATATATTCGATTATGTTTCAAATACATTGGTGAATATTTCTTCCTATGTTTTCTTCACTGGTGAATACCGACCAGTTAAGGGTCACGCAGTGCTGAACATTCCAAGTGAAAGAGACCGAGATGCTTTTCATTGGTTAAATCACAACAGGATATCACGTGACCACTTTTCTAATGGATACGTTGAGACAAAAAAAAAAGAATTTTCCTGTAATCTTGAAAGAAAGTTACTACAGCCATGAACAAAATATCTTAAGCCTTCCGTTCCCTTCCGATCGTTGAAATGACGTAAACTGAAAATAGGTTTTCACTTCTTTATATCCAAATTTGTTAGCTATGAAATAGAGTTGCTCCCCTTGGATCGCGCTCGACAATATCAGTGCTCACCTGGGGCGATTTCGAACTTGTCAATTGTTATAATTGCCTCTTAACGTTTCATTTGCCTCGGGGTAAATAGTATTAGATGATGCATTCGCTCAAGTCAATGGGGGTTTCGAGACGTGCGTCAGATTTGCTGCAGCTTTACCCTTAGAGAGAGAACACATAACCTTTCACATGATTACTTCATCGCTGTAATAAGATGTGATTCACACAAAACACAGATTTGGATTTTGTTATCGAAATTAATCCATATAAATTTTCATAAAATTGAATACCCTGCTTAAAATTAATTATTGCTTTTCTTAATGATCTTGTTTCTATTATCTTTAATACTAACTAACAAATAAAATGATTATCATGCCTTGTGAAAAAATGTTTCTAATTCATCCAGATATGGATCCAATAGTTGAGAATGCAAGCTATATCAAGACCTTTGTCTGTTAATCTGGCACTGTTGACAGCGCCCCTTTCACTTTCACTGATAGAACACTTTTGATGAAAGGTGAAGGAACAAGATCCGTGACCGCTTAGATTCTACAAGAACATAGATATTACAATCAGTACTATAACAAGACATGTACTTTGATAAGAATATTCAGATGACCTTTAACAAAAATGACCCTTTTCGAACCGTCCAGTAAAAGGTCATGACCTTCAGGCGATACGGTCAGGCTGTAATTTGCTTCACTAAAGACGTTAACACCATCTGGCAATGGAGCGTTGGAGCCTAACCTTAAAGTGGTTAAAGAGGATCTGAGGCGGTAGAATAATACCCAAACAATCTACTTGGTGTCAATTCTTTGAACAGCTTGTCTATTCTTATCTCAATAAACTGTAGCATGGTGTAGTTCCCGTATTTTCCAAATGCGTGTGATGTCTGTTTGGTTTTTCTTTTAACATTATTATTGTTCCACGTAGAACTGTATTTCCGTTCTCTAAATGAGCCATGACACTCTGTAAAGGGTTTATTTCATGGTTCCAGCATCTAATCTGGTATTAGCTACAGCTTTATACAGTTTTATGTTTTACTTTCAAAATGGTTTACAAGGGTCACCAAATACCCCACTCACGGCCACGTATCAAAAGAGTTACAAAGTAGGGTGCAGAATGAAGTTCAGACCTTCCCTTGAGCAGTTTCTGTTATTAACTACATTTTATGGCTATACTAGAACCATTAACCATGCTAAGTCGCCGGATGGCATATGGTAATATCTAAGATTAACCAAGTCTTTGATGTGCGCCATGTTGGACTTTCCGTCCTTTATTAATCGGGGACATCGTCGTTCATGTGGACTTAATGCCACCTGATATACAGTTTCAGCAGAAGAAATGTTCTTCGTCATCCTTTTTGTCCCACAATCCAACATGACAACGTAAAGTACACTTAAGTACCAAGTATAAGTGTTTCTTACTTACTTGCCTCTGCGCCTCTGTGTTTTCGCTTAGGTTTATCGATAATGTATAACTCCATATCCGTTTAGTGTGAAGAATTTAACATGTGTGTAAATTGTCGTGTATGGTGGTCGAATTATGATCAATTACAATCTCTTTGTATGTGATGTTTGGTGCATGTGTACCTTATTTTCCCGTATCGTAACCTCAATAGGAACTAATTACATAGTAATATTGATCACATTCTATGTAATATATGTTCTGATGTAATAATTAATAGCACGTTCCTTCCCCACATATGCATCACATGATAAATAGGAAGGACGATTTTGATGTGATTTACAGATGTCGTCATCTCAAACTGCCGTTATCACAACGGCGAGTTTGTCCAATAGGTGTCCCTCGGTTGCCATGACAACCAGATATCATTCTATCCAATATTGTCCAATCTATTTTGTCCTTATTGAGGTAAAGTGGATGGTCATAGGAAATATGTTGATCTCATCAAGTGGCCGCACTGTCAATGTTAACCTACAATAGTTAACTTGTTATGCCATATATCCGTTACATCTTTCCTGCATATTCCCCCAAACAGACGTACTCTCGGCAACGACTTCTGACGGAATGATGTAGGTCCTGTTGCGAAAACGACACTGTTATTTGTGAAATACACATCAAACTCAACTCCATCCTGTATCTGCTGAAGCCAGTATGTTGAAACTTGCATTTTTTTAGATAAAATAATTCTATCATGTAATTGCAACCACATTATCAGTTAAAATATAAATTATTTATGATATACACATGAACACATTGCAAATGTATAGGGTTACAAAAATAGATGGCTTTCAAATTGAGTTCATTAACAGCCTAGCCTTCTTGTCGGGAAGATCCACCAGGGTACTTTTTTGGCTCATGCTATTGCGTGACTTAGTTACTTCTGTAGTGATTTTATTGTGAAAGGAAGTGGGTGTGTGGACCACTATCCATCTCTTGCCTTGTAATCCCTGTTTTTGACTGACGTAAACGGTCGACTAAGGTCATGATCGCACGTATCGTCCCGGTTGTAAGTGGCTGGACGAACGCTTTTACTGTTCCATTGTATCTATAGCTCATTAGACAGCTTGTGTTGCATGGAAAGAAATCGAAACTGTAATACATGAATTACATAGAGTATATTCATTTCAAACTCGTTAACCTGGACGACAAAGGTGTATCAATACTACCAACACATTTTATGGTATCATAATTGCTCGAGATTAATACTCCGGAAAAATATGATTATACAAAAATGATCAGTTAATGTTAAACGAAACTTAAACAATTAATATTCTGTTTGGAAATGAATAATTTTTGTTTTTATTAGTAACGTATTTGTATATCCACGCAGTGTCGTCTTTGGGGGTCTGCTTTAATTGGTTCACTCACTTGCGTTGCACTATGTTCTTTCTTTCATAACAGAAGTGGGACCACAGAAGTACTGTTTAATTGGCTTGTGTCATGACAGACCTGAGTCCTCAAAGCCAAAACAAAACACACACTTTGAAGCAGACTGGGATACTAAAACAAGCCAGTATTGATTTCGCATGGGCTAGTTATTTCTCTTCTCGTATAGCCCTTCTAAAGAGTTGGCGAAGAGGGAAACGGGGCATAAAAAGGGCATTTCTTTGTAAAACAGTACATTTGCAGTAGGGAAAAAGCTGATTCAGACAGACCTTTACAATGGCAAGCATTTCTGTTTATTATGTTTAACCAGAGGCTGTTGGCCTGATCTTGTCTGATCTTGGGGCTTATCTGAAACGGTGACAGCTCTTGGTTTGAGCCTTGTTAAAGTCACTAGCTTAGCCCAACAGCTGTTGGTGAGCACACAGGGAATGTACATTAATGATATATATTTTACGTATGTCAATGTTTGCTTCTCGTTTTATAGGCTCGCAACTGGTGCTATTGATAAGCTAGAAAATGGTCCCCGTTTTCTCGAACATTTTCTTATGGACTCACCAGCACAACAGAACACCCCGGTGTTGCGGAAACCTGGTGTCATCGGTAAGAAGACACCCCCACAGGTTGCGAACACCTGGTGCCATCAGTACGACAGGACACCGCAAATTCTACGCGTCACATACATTTCTAAGTACCATTTTTGCAAACTTTGGCACTTTTTTATCGATATTACTTTGGGACTGAATTACATTTAGGTAACTACCATGTACATGGATGTGTAATGTGTTTGTTTTGTTTGTTTGTTGTTTAACGCCGTACGCAGCAATATGTGCATTAAGTCCGTATCCACAAGACATTTATTATTTAGCACTTGCTACACAAGACGAAGACGCAAGAAGGCATATTCAAAATTATACATGCCGGCTGAGAGAATATCAAGCAGGCTGATGTTAACCTCATTATCTAATTTGGGTGGAATGTAGAAGATACAGTATCAAAGATGTCACTTTTGGATTTCAACTTCTCTATTCCTTCACTGCGACATTTCGGGACATGAGCTGGTGCCTTTATGTATTCGTATTTCCAACGTTTCGTATATTCATTTTATTCTTACAGTGCTACATTTGCTTGCTTGCCTAAACAGAAGAATCATCTTTCCCGAAACTTCACATTGAAAGAATAAAAAGGAAATTGAAACAGAAAGGTCAATCCTTTCTTCGCTGAATAACACTTGTCAAATGAATTCAATTGTCAGAACTGTCAGATATGTAGCTTGTTGCTGGGTGCGAAAGGACGTAAAGAGAGTGGAAGATTACTCGGGTAATATAAGGTAGTTTCGAATGACGCTGTACCAGTATTATGTTTTAGTTGTTTAGGAAAATGCACATCCAGTAATGAAGAGTTATGAGTGAGATTGTGGTATGTGTGAACTCTATGCAATGTTGTCTGTCGACAGGATAGTATATGTCGGTAACACCCATCAATGTATGAAGACGCCAGAACCAATACAAATTGGTGGTTTCTGACTAAGGCTTTGGGAACACCATTGTGTCAACCAACTAAATATATGTCGAAATGTCGAATCCAATTGTCGAAATTCGGATATGATGCATAATGCATAGATGTTATTACAAAATCATTACAGAAGGGAAAGAGGGGGAGAGAGAGAAAGAGAGAGGGGGAGAGAGTAAAAGATAAAGCCATTAGTCTTGTGAATAGTTATGTCCTTTTTCAGAACCAACAAAGGGTTCCTTGCCGTTCGTTTCATCCAGAGTAGCTTGCACTTGAGAGTGTAGTGAGACAGTACCATAGTCTGTATGTATGTGGACAGGACATTGTGTCTTTCTTCAATACTTACTAACGCATGCCATTACATTACAGCCGCATAGGTTAGAGGCTATTTTGTTTCGAATTTCATGAAAACTCCATATCTGTTTTGTTCACCAGGGTAGTTAATTTTACACTCCATACCTACTTAAACACATAAATACCAAAACACAGCAGATTCAGTGTCGAAATACGTCTAACTAAACAGTTTATCAATATCAAGTGTGTTATAATATTATTATGCCTCTTGTTTTTGTAGTTTCGTATTGAATTAGAAAACATAAGTGAACATCAAAGTGCTATTCTGGTCATCAGCTTAACATAGATGATACCTTTACAAACATATGCTGATTCCCTCTTTTTAAGGTTATAACCTTCAGTGTAAGATACGTACTTTCTGGGTTCTTGGTACATATTGCTATATATTCCCCTAGGTGAAGTCAGAGCCATATTCCTAAAGTGGGTGTCGCTCTTCACTGGAGGAGGTGAGACTCGTCCATGTTTACACCGACTATGCCGTGTCTGTGTTTACTGATAAACACGGCACTATCTCCATCTTGTCTCCCTCATAGTCTAGATGATGGGATATTGGACATCTTTGCAGAGATAGACTCCTTTTATGTCTACATCCTGTAAATATTTTGATGGTTTCCTATGAATGGTTAAGTGCATGGCATGAAAAAGAAGAATAGAAATTGGCACTGTTTCCACTACACTTGGGAGGTACAAGACAACATAGAGCTTGTTTGGGCTTTTATTTGTTGCCACGTGTAAGGAATCTTAGAGGGCATCGGTGCAAAATGCCCCACATAGTCTATACCTCACTTGAGACTGTCATGACTGCTTGAAACTTTTCACCATCTACTTGCATGAAGCATAACTCAAATCGGTTTTTCGCACGATTCATTCAAGTTTGAATGGTAAGCGGTATTTAGTTTTCTTTACTCGCTAAAAGAAGCGTAACGTTAACATCACCTGTCTTAGTACTGCGGTATTTTAAGTTGGTTGTTATCGTAAGTTATTTCACAATCGGTGTGTTATGCTTATCATTAGACGCATGGCCTATCCACATTCATGTTGTCGTGTATGTAAGAAAACATTACGATGTGAAACCTAATGTATGTTATGCATCTTCTCAATAGTCAATCACCTTCACGTCATGAAACATCTCTAGGCTATTGTACATCCTGTATGGCCATGATCCCTAGTAACCTCATGTACCATGAAGGCCACAAACACAATCTCCTGTCCACCGTATGTTATGCAACGCCATGATCACGAGTACTCTCCAGAACCATGTACATCACAAAATACCACAATTCGTTATGTCCAAGGTTGACATCCTACACTGGCATTCTATGCTGACATCCTACGAAGTCACTACGCCTGGTGTTTTGAAGTTCATAAACTACCAGAGAATTGATTCATTTAGGAAATATAAGAAGCTACAGAATGCTACCAAATGGAAAATGACTCATTCCGCCTGAAGCACTGATATTCAAGACATTAGGCGCACTTTATTGCGTTCGTACCCTTTGTGTATGTCCCTCAGTTGCCGATTAAGTACATCCAATTAACCACGAGATATGGGACACTAACTGGGGTATAATTTGCCTTATCCACAATATACGATCACTGTAAACAGATAAAAAGCATCTGAGTCAATTGGAATTTTAATTGAAAATATCCCACATAAGAAATCGACTGTGGCAAACTGTATTGCATGTTATGTTCTCTGGACATCTTTGAATGGAGGGAGTAGGAAGGAAAATGTTTGTGGCTTAGAATTAACTGTTATGTTACAGCATTTACAATCGTACTAGAAATCATTTCACTGAAACTTCTTCGTCGTCGTCAGGATTATACATCTCATTGATGCCGGGTTATATATTTTCTTGATATCAGGGTTATATCTCTTTTTTATATCAATATGTCTTCTTGGAAAATTAGGTGTATATGTTTTCCTGATATCGGGGATATATTTCTTCTGGGTAGCAGGGGGACACCAGAAATGGACTTTACTCATTGTACCTATGTCGGGAATCGAACCCGGGTCTTCGGCGTGACGAGCGAATGCTTTAACCACTACGCTACCTGACCGCCCCTCATTTGTGAAAGCTGATCATGAAGTTATAAAGTTGCGTGTAATTGACACTGGTCATTTTAATATTAAATTCATAGTCTTGTTCATTTGTTTCGAATTCAAGTTCTCAGTGTGAAGAGCCAACTCTTTTGCCTCCAGAGAAGCCCACCGCCCGATCTTCAAACAGATGTCTCAAGCTGTCGTCATCACAGGAAAAAAATATCATCCTCTAACTCTATGATACACTGCGTACACATGTGTTTAGACAATGATTCATGTATGTATCCTGCTCAGGCGGGCGTCTATAGGACTCACACATGGTTTGTTGGGCATATTATCTGGGTTGAAGATTACCCATTGATACACCCACGTTTGAGGTATCATGGTAACCTTATTCTTCTCCTATATATCATACTAATGTCAAAGTAAATTTGAAACGCATTCCTTTATTAATAGCTTTAAAATGTCAGAAATATTTCTCATATTTCTCGACCTGCCTGCTAAGTGGGAATATGGTGAAACAATCCCTATATTATTCCACTAACGAGGCACCAGTATCTCCCTGTTCTACACTGTGTGGGTTGAGATGAAGGTAGGACGGTGCATCGACCTGCTTGTGTTGTACTGTGATTCTCGAACCGACAGGAAGGGGTAACTGGGGCACTTTCTGGGTCATATTATTGAATTTATTACAGTGATGAGAGTGCTTTGACCCGTACACCAAGGGAAAGAAAGAAATTGGAACATAAATCATTAGCATTTAATTACAGAGATACCATTGTCGATCATTGTATGTTCCTTGCTGTTGATACCTTTGTTTGAGATTGCACGGTTTCTGTTGAGATCCTTTGACTTTGAGTTATTGCACGGACGTCTTGCTGAGGGTACTACTGAGCACTTCGTACATGTTGTAGCCATATGTATCATATATATTACTTTTAGGATACATTGTTTATAGTACGTTATATTCATGATGATCTATGACAAGTGATTTTTAAGTCATACCAGGGGTCACACTGATTAAAGTGTACACAGTGCATTATAATGGTAATGATTTAACAGTGCGCATTACGGGTAGATTTCCTTCACTCACTCACTCACTCACTCACTCACTCACCGACTTACTCACTCATTCACTCTCACAGGGGCGGTAGGGTAGCCTAGTGGCGGTGTGGTAGCCCACTGGCCTAGTGGCTAAAGACCGGGGTTCTATTCCTCACATGGGTACAATGTGTGAAGCCCATTTATGTGTCCTTCGCCTTGATATTGCTGGAATATTGTTAAAAGCGGCGAACAAAAATACACACTCTCACTCTCACTCTCTCACAACGATTAATTTACTTTGTATAATTATTTCGACACATACGTCGATATCTGATTTTGATCCCTGTTAATTATGTTATATTATTATGTACATAAGAAGGTCTATTTTGTATTTCAATGATTTCCCTACAATTGTGCGTTGGTTGATTCGACACATATTTATATTTAACTGTTCACGGATTATTTCTAAAATACCCTGTGTCATGACAGCGCCTTCACTCACGGCGGGTGCAGGACGTGAACACTCGTGGAACTCGGGAACACCTGGTGTCGGCATTGTTTACAGTGATTACTGAGGTCATGTCTCTTGTAATATGTTGGTCCAATCGTTAGAATTTAATGGCTATCAGCGCTAATATTACCGCTTCATGAAAATTCGAGCGTGATCACCCCAAAATCATGACTCACCGATTTGACATTGATGTCGTTAATTGATCGCGAATTGGATGCAGACAGCCAAGTGCACGCTCATCTGTTCAGCTGCACGGTATATATTCACAAATATGGTTGTGATTTGAACACAGAAAATATGGTTACCACATATAACTTGATAGGTACTATGCAATAATAGCACGTCTTAAGAGTGCAAAGTGTAGTTATGGTGATTTTTTAGCTGATATTTCATTTGAGAGAAAAGTATATTTTTAACTTAATATTAAGGTGACGAGTGAGCGAGCGAGTGAAGGGGTAAGTGAAACAACATATCACAACGGAGGACCCAGAGATGGGCGAACGATTTAGCTTCAGGCACTGAGTTACTCCACTGCCCCGAATGGAAGTTACATAACCACAATGATACATGTATGTCATTACTGCGTCATCATATCGAGAGTTTCATTCACATAAAAATTCAATATTATATTCATATGAAAACATGTCTAACATTGATCTCAAATTTCTGTTGGTTTTTTTCCTTCTTGAACGACTTTTCATTCATATTCGCATCAAGCTCATGTTTCACGTGAAAGGAATGTGAAAGCTTGTAATTGATTTTAGGGATAAAATATTCCAACATAACTGACATATGTCAATTACATCTGCCCCATGCCGCAACATAAATCTAATTTGTTTACATGTCAATTCTAGCGGAATGTGATCATTAATTGAGCGTGGAGTTGGGGTTGGGGTAATCACGGCAAAATGCACGACGGTAGGGCGGAGAACACAACAGCTGGTCGTCAGGCACAGCTGGGGCTGTCTAACAAGCTGTGCTTCACACTACATTATTCACAATAAAATTGATAGGAGGATTGAGTCATGGTCGAACGCCCTATTTGCCTTCTACATTCAATATCATATACTTGTGTTGGGATTTACAGTGTTTGTTTGTGTTACTTTCTATGAAAGATATTGTGTGGATTTAGATATGAATTTCAGCTCAAATTGCTATCACGGAACAACGTCTTAGTTGTGTTGGTTTATTGTTTGTTTGCAGGTAACGGCGTCTGTAAATAATCGAGTCTGGACCAGACAATCCAGTGATTGACATCATGAGCATCGATCTAAGCAACTTTGATACTATATATATATATATGACATGTACCAAACAGGTCAGCGTGCCTGACCACCCGTTCCCGTTAGTCGCCTCTTACGACAAACATGAGCTGCTGAAGACCAAATCTAACCCAAATCTTCACGGATGATCGTCTGAGTAATCTGGTATTACAATCAACAGGCAATCATAAACTTAAACGGTGTCCTGATTAAACTAAGACAACGACTCAATGTCATTCAATGCACAAGTTACAATAATGTAGAAATCCTGTGGGCGCTGTGGACATATGAGCCCAGTATATGTGGATTTGAGGGGCAAAATAAATGTCTGCTTAGTCACTCACTAACTCGATATCCAAATCTTAAACGAACAATATGTATACACAGTTGCAACATGACAAAACATAATTCGACACAACTAATTCAGTGTAAACAATAAGGAAGACGTCAAGGTGCGATATATATTTCATAAACACTTAACATGCACCTTATCAACACATGTGTTAACTTCACGCCGAGTCCATCAATGTAACAGCAATATCACGGCGGGGTACACAAGGCATACATGGGCGTCACAGTGTGGGCAGTTGAACCCAGGCCTTCGTCGTGACTAGGAAACAAGGCTACCCTTGTGAAGTCAGTAAATGCACAGTGACAAGTCATGACAAAAGTTAACCCGCTTATCAACATGTTTTCATGAAATCAACATGGACATTAATCCAACGACAACCTGACCAACGGTTTTATTTGTAGATTGCATTAGGTGCCTTACAACCTACCAATGTCAGGAATTCCACGGTATGATAATCCTTCCCGGAATTACCCCCCGTAGCCCGATGACTAGCTTTTGATGTATTCAAAGTACCTAGGCACTCACAGGGGAAGGCGAGTCATTCAGGAAACATTCCCCCGGGAGCCTCAGGGGTCGGATAACGATACTGTAGTTAGAAGGTGCTCCCTGCACACAAATATGCTGTCCGGGATGGTTGAACTTACACTGTTTCAGATCATGTTTGGCGATTAGTGTTTATCTTTGAAATGTTGGACTTCTTAAAATTGCGCCTACCTTGTCATCCGTCAACTTCTAAGTAATGCCTATCAAACAATTCTTCCTGTTATTGTTTATGAATTTGATGTAACGTTAATTGTTACTTTTTGTTAATTTCGATGGATACCTCGGATAATCGAAATGAAAGGTTTGCATTATTTACAAAGATGGTATTTATCAAACAAAATAACATGTAGTGATAATTATTTGTTGAATAAACTTGGGGACTTAAAGTGAAAGAAGTGAGTTGGGTTTAATGCTACTTCAACAGTGTTATCATGGGATGAAAGCCCCAAGTGATGCGGGTCTCAGCTGTTCCACTTTAGTAGAACCCACGAGCACGGGGTTAAATTAAAACAAGGCATCATAATCAGGGAGAATCTTGGATTCGAACCCACGATCATTAGGGCGCTCGGTCGTCGTTAGGTGTCATCGAAGTATCTTATCCTATGAAGTAACTCAAGTTTATAGTTATCATAATCATATCCTTAGAGGAAGTAATTAATACTGAAGGAGGCAAATGTTCATGTTGTTGTGATCGATATGACAATGACAATGGTCTCGTTTGAAGTGCATCAACAGCCCATGCATTTAAACATAATCCTCATGAAAAGTATCATCATGATCATGAAAACAATGGAAACATCCTTGGTTTATCTAAACACACAACAACTTATGCATATGATTAATTTCCATTTTACCCTTAACAGTTACCCCAATCTACTTAAAAAACAGATGTCCTTTTTCCATGTCATCAATCTATGTATATATCATGTATGTTTGAGTGCTCCCGAGTCGGCGTGGCCGTGGCAACATAGCGCCCACGTGGCTAACTCCTGCAGCATCAGTGAGATCCTGCTTACTCTGCCCGCCGGCTGTTTCCTCTGCTAGCTCTCGCCATTCCCCCACAAGTTTGAATCACCCGCACCGCACACACGAACGAAGCATACGGCGAAAAAGGACGCTTAGGCAATATTCAATAGATGCATATATCCACTGTCTCAATGCCTGCACCAAACAGTTTCCATCCTGTTAACTGACTTTGATATTCCGAAGCACGTGCTGTCATGGGAACTATAAACTTTACAGGAAGTACCTTGACGCATGCGTACTGAGTGTCTTGACACACCGAACAACAACCGACCTTAAAACCTGTAGTAATAGGTTATGTTGACTCGGAGTGATAGTCGGAGTTGGAGAGATCATGCACTATGCAGATCGAGAGTTCGGGATTACTGTTAGCTGCGGTGACGCTGATCAGTGTTTTAGTTGAAGCCAAAGAGCAGTACGAGTTGCGAGGTAAGAGAGACTTAGTTATGCTACCCTTGTAGCGCCATCTCTTCCCAACTTCCATTGATTCAAGCCCTCACAATAATCACCGCTCTCCCTCACACACTCATCCCCTTGACGCTTAGCATCTCGCAGCGTCCATATCTTCACCCATTTTCTTTCCCTCGGATCCAAAACACGGCCCAACTGACCTTATCATTGTGGGCCGTTGTGGTTGGATCAGATGCGTTTCTAACTTGAAGTCGCCATTTACTTTATGTGATGTGTTTACGAATATTGCCTCGGAATTTATGTTGACTGGAGTAAATTTGGCTGTGAGCGTCGGCAAAATGTAAACGCGGCAATGTTTAATGTCACATGTGAACAAATGTTGAAGACACGACCGTTCATTATATTAGCATGCTATAAATTGATCAATAGCCAGCCCTTGGGTTCAATCAATCCCTCCATTAGGATAAAGTTTCACGTTGAGGGGAGGGCTATTATTTTTAATGACTAGAACGATAGACTTTCATATGGTACACACTGATACAACCACAATTCATGCACATCTTCACTACTGCTTAATAACATAGTGTACATAAAGGAACATGCGCGTCGACGCAATAAAGCCAACGTGTGTGCTGTATGCGCTGCCAGTGATATATGACAGACATGTTGTGCTAGTCTCTCAATACTAAGGCGTTGAGAAGACCAGGCAGTGTCTAAGCTGTGAGACTCTAAACTCCAGTATTGACCGATGATGGTTGCTACACAAAGTCTTTACTACAATCGTCCCATCACTCCACTAGATTGAGGGCTTTTGAATATACAGCGTACGACGAGGAAATCGTTAACATATCTGAGTTTATCATCCATCCGAGATACTTGCTGAACTCGATGCTACATTGCTGTCACTATGGTACGCTTATGCACAAGATCCGGGGTCAAATACGAGATGTGGCTTTTGATAGGATAAGTATTCGGCTCCACTGTATATATGTTTAATTTGGATGTCTGCTACAGACAGGGCTGTCGTGGTTGAACATGCCATGTTATGAATGTAGGTAATATCACATATCTGTTACACGATAAATCATCATTGCATATGTGCCGAAAATAGTTAATGACTGTTCGCATTTTGTAAAGATTCAGATACCTATTTATATGTATATTGATAGTGTTATCGGTCAGAATTGATCAGTACCAGACGCATCTTAACATCCAAAACACTCATTCTAATAACATCTTCAGAAAATTCTTTTTGTATGTATTGAAACACAGACCCAATTAAGAATTCTCTTATAGGCATAATTACATGGTATGTGTATTCGTATAAAGGTAATCCTCATTTGAGAAAAGCATTTATTTTTGTCATATTCATTAAAATCTTGAGTCAATTTGACCCTCACCCCGGTGTTTGTTTACACATACATTAAGCATTATTCCTAAAGGTCCAAGGATCCAGACATAGTTTGGTCTCAATACAGAAATAACCAGAAACAAAGGCAACATTTTCATGACATCTTGTCAGTTGCCTATTCCAGCATGGCCTACGACCAGACATGTGTGTGTGAATGAAAGTGGTAATGATAGCACATGCAGATCAATACATGCAGCCACGACATTGGCAGTGCGACAAGCAGGATTTCAACCCTGGAGACAGCCGTGGATTAGTCAGATGGACATCACACATTCAATCATCATATTAGCGCTTACTCCTCATCAGCTGGCTAGTTATCGTTTATTTGGTTTCCTTGTAAATCAGTTGGGGTATGAGTTGCCCTTACCACTGATGATCCTTATTTAGGCTATATATTTGCAGAGTGGATACCTTAGCGTTAGCCAATCAATGTATTGTACTTGCCCTTATTGAACAGTTTTATTATTTTTATATATAATGGCAACGGCATATTTAACTTGGTTCTTTGTCGTGTATGTCAGGTACTTCCTCATTGCGCAGGTTTATGTTAGTCATTAATATATTAAGAGCACAGTTCGAACACCTTCACGTCAGTAAGGCTGCATCAAGTATCACATGTATGATCTATGTCTTCAGTGAGAAGGTTATTTTCGTGAAATACATCCAGTACTGGCTCATGTATTGGCAATATTAGATATCTCACCCATCATTCACTATGTTGATCGAGTGGACGTAGTATTTCTCCATTTCTCTATCACTGCAATTGGAAAGTTTAGTTTAATAATAACAATAATATCCACAACTTCATCAAGAGAATGCCTCACATTGAAAGAAACGATGTATCTGTTTCAGTGTGTTAGTATTGTCATTCTAATAGCTGTATACGTTGGGGCATACATATGGCTGAAGTGAAAGAGCTGATCCATAAGCACAGCTGTTGGGAAACGGAAGCCATCTGTGGTTGTGCGTTCTCGGGATGTATATGAAACTATGTTGTTTTGACACAGATTATTACTTGATTCGATACTTAAGAAATCGGGTTGTTTTTGCCTGTTGACAAATCTTAGTTTAACCTTACTCTACATGATAGTTCATTGGTATTAGGCGAACATATACTTCTGAGAATGTGAGTAAGTGATATGGTAAAGTGTAGCATGTGGCTCCAGATGAATCAATGTCAAGATAAAACCGATGTCAGGCCTCCTGGAACCGATCCGTAGATGAGCACCACAGGTGGCCTCATGGCCACTATTTTCACTTGAAACATCAATATTACTTTAAAATATTAATTATCACTTCCATAATAGCTATTGGGTACGTCATGGTGAATGGTTGGATTAATCGGTATTGTTGGCCAGTTTCATGACTATATTGTATATTGTTGAACAAGCGATCTGGCTAGTCTCATGACCATAGTGTATATTGTTGAAACAGCTATGTGGATAGCCTCACGTTCATAGTGTATATTGTTGAAACAGCAATCTGGATAGTTTCATGTTCATAGTGTATATTGTTGAAACAGCAATCTGGATAGCCTCACGTTCATAGTGTATATTGTTGAACCAGCGATCTTAATAGTTTTATGTCCATATTGAGTATTATTGAACCAACGATCTGAATAGTTTCATGTTCATAGTGTATATTGTTGAAACAGCAATCTGGATAGCCTCACGTTCACAGTGTATATTGTTGAACCAGCGATCTTAATAGTTTTATGTCCATATTAAGTATTATTGAACCAACGATCTGAATAGTTTCATGTTCATAGTGTATATTGTTGAACCAGCAATCTGGATAGTTTCATGTCCATATTATGTATTGTTGAACCAGCGATCTGGGTAGTTTAATGTTCATAGTGTATATTGTTGAAACAGCAAAAGGAGTAGCCTCATGTTTATAGTGTGTATTGTTGAACAAGGTATCTGGTGAGTCTCATATTCATAGTGTACTGCACACATAGTCACATTACCACATTGTAGCTGTAGGTACATCTAAGGTCAAATAACATTTAATACCCCTTATATCTTCAAACAACAAACTAAGAATATGCAAGTAGGTATAAAACCACCAACCTATACAATTGCCTATTAGTTCATGACAAATCGTCTTAAAATATATATTTACTTTGCTGCACAAGATATACTCCCGTACTTTCGCTTAGTTTAGCTGTACTTACATAATCTCATAATCATAACTCAGTTCGATGCTATGGCCAATGGTACTGGAAGGAAACCTAAGGAACTCTCCGCTATGTCACAGTAACCTGTTCCATCAACCCACCGTTAAATTGACACGTACACCACTCCAACTCCTGACAGTATAGTGACATGTTGGATATCCCTCGTTCTTCCTACAGCTCCTCCAGGTATGTCCCGGACGAGGATACCCACATCGGAATGTTCGAGCCTGCCGCAGTGACACAGTGTACGCTACTGTAATGACTGCTGAATGACTCTGGGGAGCAGGGAGGGGGGATGAGGGCATATTCCAAGTATTGCCTAATGGGGTGTAAGCCCAGGGTCAACAGGTGTGTGGGTCTGCGAGTGCTCACGTGGCAGAAGTGTGTGCTTCGCGGATGTCATGCAAGAAACACATTATCTGGTCTGGGAGTTGTAAATGTAAATGTCATTACCACAAACCTAGAACAGAACATGGTGACATATTCGAAATAATATTGAGAGTCCGAAGATGAAACAACATGCCCATGCTCATAGTGTAAATTGTTGAACCAATCTGCATGATATACTTCATGTTCATAGTGTAAATTGTTGAACCAATCAGCATGATATACTTCATGTTCATAGTGGAAATTTTTGAACCAATCTGCATTGTATATTTCATGTTCATAGTGGAAATTGTGGAACAAATATGTTTTGGTATGTTTCCTAGTGCATATTAATGAATCAGCGATCTCCCGAGTGTCATGTTTATGGCGTATACCATTGGACCAGCGACATGGCGAGTCTCATGCTTATAGCGTATACCATTGGACCAGAGACATGGCGAGTCTCATGCTTACAGCGTATACCATTGGACCAGCGACATGGCGAGTCTCATGCTTATAGCGTATAATGTTGAAGGATAAGTTTGTATCATGTTAATGTATAAATGTATAAGTGGTCATATTAGTCTGTTTGTAGTATATATTGTTGAACCAGCAGTATGGGTCGTCACATGTTCATGGTTTGTCAATACAGACGAAGATGGCAAAGAACAATATGCACGTGTCTCATTGATCTAGCTTTTCCTGCTATTGGGCGTCCAACATCACATACAGCTCACTGAGGTCAAAACATTATGTGCTTATGCATCTGTATAAGAGAGGTTTATGTGTTATTAATATTCCGTTTTAAAGCGAACGGTTTACAGTCACCCTTTTAATGACGAATTAATTTGTAATTTATCATTTTTTAAATGGAAATACTGTACTCTACCCTTTCTTTCAATACTCACTTAAGAGTACTTGCCTATTAAGAAGATAGCCCACAACTGCATATGGGAAGCACATGTGATGCGGCGAAGGTAGTGGGAAAACATTATCAATTACAGACGTGTTTAAAGATACATCAAAGCCCAACACCACAGACAAGCTTGGGGCTCGATCTTTCAGCTGGAAGGAGGAGGAAGGAGGAGAACAAGAATGAATCTATTCCACATTAATGCTATAAAACAAAGTTCCTCGTTGAAATCGCTTATATGTCTTTCATTGGGTGTGTCATAATTCGAGCAGATGAAGTTTCAGTTTCATTTCCATAAACATTTTGTTTTTTATGCTTCTATCCTGTATATACATAAATATATTGGTATTTATGTATATATTATAGTACATTTTGCAGAATTGTTCAATATAGGTAGGTGTTTTCTTTGAAATGAAAACCATGATACATGATCCGAACACCACAAAATATAGTAGGTTTTTGTCTAAGGGAAGGCAAAGGGTGGATTAGGGTTTGTATTGGTTACTCTGAGATTTTAGTTCATTCATGCCAACCTTCTCGGTGTATATTACAATGCGTCTCAGGGCATATGGTCGCCGTACTTGATTGAAATCTCATGATTCATACAGGAGTTCACTTACTACTGTAACAATGACATCAGGGCAACGCTGACCCATTGTTCGGGGGATCACGGGGTAGATTAGGTACCAGCAACGTATACCCATGCATACCACACTGGATGCATAAAACTATGAAATTGTGATATACATGACGTTAATTCCATAATCTAGAGAATTTGATTGAATTTTATTAGATGACCTCGTTGGTCACTGCACCCGATGACATATATTGATGCTTAAACACATGACACCAATCTGAAGCGAGATTATATTTGATTACTTTGTTTGTCGTCGTACCTCAACACTATGAAAAGAAACCCATGCAAATATCCATGATTTGTCTGCTTCAATCAAGGCACGCATCCTACAAATCACCATAATATAGATTGAATATCGGTGACTATTGCATAAAGCTCTATCAACTGTAAAATATGCGGCTTAATGAATATATTCTGCGTAAGTAACGTGAATCATTCCTTATATTACCCAAATATACCGTTCGTAATAGAAATGCATTGAAAAGAAAAAGAAAAAAGATTTTTCTATAATCATTGAATCTTTGTTTGAACCCTGCATCGGATAGTTTTGGAGCAACACTTCGGTCCAATCGCATTAGCCTTAACCGCTTCCGGGTTGTGACGTCATAACATGCAGTGATTTATGAGCGTTGGTTATAACTTGGCACAAACGTCTCTTTCCTCTTCGTGCTTTTTCACTTAGCCTTGATGGTACACCCAAGACCACCAGTGTACGCACTGAAGAGAAGACCCACGCGAAGCAATAGGAAGCGTTGTGCAATTGAAAATGTTGTGCAAGCAAAGGCGTATTTCAGCAAGTAGTCGTTACTAGTATATGACGAAAGAAAATGAATCACTGGCATTGAACAACTTCGTCTGTTCAAACATGTGCATGGAGACGCTTTCATCGGTTTCCTATCTTTGATTGATTCCAATGAAGCACCAATGTTTGATGTATTCTACTGAAGCACTAGTTTTTGTTGTGTTCTACTGAAGCACAGGTGTCTGATGTATTCTACTAAAGTACTATTGTTTATTGTATTCTACTGAAGCATGAGAGTTAATTCTTTCTACTAAAGCCCCAGTGGTTGAGGAATCCTACTGAAGCATTAGTGTTTATTGTATTCTAATAAAGTACTAGTGTTTTATGTATTCTAATGAAGCACTAGTGTCTATTGTTTTCTACTGAACACAAAGGGACTTTTTTCTATTGAAACACTTGTGTTTATTGTACTCTTCTGAAATACTACAATATAATTGTTTATTGTATTTTTCTGAAGCACCAGGGATTTCGTTTTGTTTTCGACAGTGTAGGGATGCGATTGGGTAGCCAATTAGTCACAGCGCTTCCCTCTTACAAACATGTCCAAGTTCGAATCTCGAGTACACAAAAACTATCTATTGCTGACACCGACACAGCTCTATCCATGCTGTGTATGATTTGAAGATACAGGTTATATCAAATTAATTTTTTTTTATCAAAACAATCTTGCATGCATTTGCGGCTCTTCTCATCAGACAATTTAGCCATCAACGATAGTCGTCAAATCTCAGTTGCAAACGGTCTAGCGTTACCATAAAGAACCATAATATTACTTCAGAAGATTTCATGGGAATATCAAATGGTCAAAATAGAAGAGAAAAATCAGTTTTTGTAGCTACAGGAGCGTCACCCTGACGTCCCAATAAATGTCCAGGATTCATCAAAGGCCATGTATCTTTGATCAACACATCGTATCATCGTAAACGTTGAGCCAGAGTTGACATTAAACTGGAGGCAATAAAACCGAACTTTTATATCAAAATAGAGTAATGCAGCCATAAAAGGGAAGGATCTGTCTTTATTAGCCGTATGAATTGAGTGTGCCTGGTGTTACGTGTCCCAAGTAATGGCCCAACAATGAATGTTTAAAATATAAAATAACAACTGTTGTCCACACCCCCAATAAAGTTAAAGAGTGAAAATTGGGTTACAGGGTAGATGTGGTGTCCACTAGCCCAGAATGTATGCCTACAAATCATGAGTGTAATCGAAGCATAGTTTGGATATTTGTTTTTTTTACTGCCCTATTTATTGTACGTCGAAGGCACATTCGATGTTCGTACACATATCAACCATGTAAACAGTGATTGGGGGTTTGTCGATGCATTGGGTGGTATTTCAGTCACACTAAGGCGGTCTAAATGGCGTGGGAGGGTTTTCCAATGTATGAGTTGTGGTACTTCTTCACAACGTGTTAAAACTCTCTGAAACTGGACGCCCATTTTTGTCGCTATGGGATATCATTTGTGGGATATGGTTTTTCAACGAATCGAGTAGTTGTGCCCTGTTCTTCAAAGAGAAAGGCCATGGGCTGAAGCTCCTATATTATATTATATTTTATGGATGTTAATGCTAAGTTCCTTTATTTACTTCTTTTGGGGAGTATTCGATACATAACTTTTTGTATTTCCCTGATGTTTAATTGTAAACACATGTCTAAACTAATCTAAAAGTCTCATTTCCATGCACAAGGATGGAAAAAAACACATATACCCCTGTGCTGACTTTTGTGTTTGCGGTCATATTTAACTGTTCTTATCAGTCCGGTCTTTCGCGTAATTTTTATTAGATATGTCCATCTTTAACTGTGAAAGTTACTTGGGCGTGAAAACTTTATGACAGCCTTAAGACGGCACATTTCGCTTCATGACATAAAATAGCATAGGTACAGTTGCTTAAGTGGAACAATGCAATTCTAACTAGAGGGTACGATGGGGATTCCGATATATATTAAGCAATAAAAGTTGTCCCTAACTGCCTGACAAACCTAGAAATTGATGTTGTATGTAAGGAGATCCACTAATATACACCATGACAAACCTGGACATTGATGTTGTATGTCAGGATATCCACTCATATACTACATGACAAACCTGGACATTGATGTTGTATGTAAGGAGATCCACTAATATACACCATGACAAACATGGACATTGATGTTGTATGTCAGGAGATCCACTCATATACTACATGACAAACCTGGACATTGATGTTGTATGTAAGGAGATTAACTCATATACTACATGACAAACCTGGACATTGTTGTTGTATGTAAGGAGATTAACTCATATACTACATGACAAACCTGGACATTGATGTTGTATGTAAGGAGATTAACTCATATACTACATGACAAACCTGGACATTGTTGTTGTATGTCAGGAGATCCACTCATATACTACATGACAAACCTGGGCATTGATGTTGTATGTAAGGAGATCCACTCATATACTACATGACAAACCTGGACATTGTTGTTGTATGTAAGGAGATCCACTCATATACTACATGACAAACCTGGACATTGTTGTTGTATGTAAGGAGATCCACTCATATACTACATGACAAACCTGGACATTGATGCTGTATGTAAGGAGATCCACTCATATACTACATGACAAACCTGGACATTGTTGTTGTATGTCAGCAGATCCACTCATATACTACATGACAAACATGGACATTGATGTTGTTTGTCAGGAGATCCACTCATATACTACATGACAAACCTGGACATTGTTGTTGTATGTCAGGAGATCCACGCATATATTACATGACAAACATGGACATTGTTGTTGTATGTAAGGAGATCCACTCATATACTACATGACAAACATGGACATTGTTGTTGTATGTCAGGAGATCCACTAATATACTACATGACAAACCTGGACATTGATGTTGTATGTAAGGAGATTAACTCATATACTACATGACAAACCTGGACATTGTTGTTGTATGTAAGGAGATCCACTCATATACTACATGACAAACCTGGACATTGATGTTGTTTGTCAGGAGATCCACTTATACACTACATGACAAACCTGGACATTGATGTTGTATGTCAGGAGATCCACTAATATACACCATGACAAACCTGGACATTGATTTTGTATGTAAGGAGATTAACTCATATACTACATGACAAACCTGGGCATTGATGTTGTATGTAAGGAGATCCACTCATATACTACATGACAAACCTGGACATTGTTGTTGTATGTCAGGAGATCCACTCATATACTACATGACAAACCTGGACATTGATGTTGTATGTAAGGAGATCCACTCATATACTACATGACAAACCTGGACATTGATGCTGTATGTAAGGAGATCCACTCATATACTACATGACAAACCTGGACATTGTTGTTGTATGTCAGGAGATCCACTCATATACTACATGACAAACATGGACATTGATGTTGTATGTCAGGAGATCCACTCATATACTACATGACAAACCTGGACATTGTTGTTGTATGTCAGGAGATCCACGCATATATTACATGACAAACATGGACATTGTTGTTGTATGTCAGGAGATCCACTCATATACTACATGACAAACATGGACATTGTTGTTGTATGTCAGGAGATCCACTCATATACTACATGACAAACATGGACATTGATGTTGTATGTATGGAAATCAACTCATATACACCATGACAAACCAAGACATTGATGTTGTATGTAAGGAGATCCACTCATATACTACATGACAAACCTGGACATTGTTGTTGTATGTAAGGAGATCCACTCATATACTACATGACAAACCTGGACATTGATGTTGTATGTCAGGAGATCCACTCATATACTACATGACAAACATGGACATTGATGTTGTATGTCAGGAGATCCACTCATATACTACATGACAAACATGGACATTGTTGTTGTATGTCAGGAGATCCACTAATATACTACATGACAAACCTGGACATTGATGTTGTATGTAAGGAGATTAACTCTCATACTACATGACAAACCAAGACATTGTTGTTGTATGTAAGGAGATCCACTCATATACTACATGACAAACCTGGACATTGATGTTGTTTGTCAGGAGATCCACTAATATACACCATGACAAACCAAGACATTGATGTTGTATGTCAGGAGATCCACTTATATACTACATGACAAACATGGACATTGATGTTGTATGTCAGGAGATCAACTCATATACTATATGACAAACATGGACATTGATGTTGTATGTCAGGAGATCCACGCATATATTACATGACAAACCTGGACATTGATGTTGTATGTAAGGAGATCCACTCATATACTACATGACAAACCTGGACATTGATGTTGTATGTCAGGAGATCCACTCATAAACTACATGACAAACCAAGACATTGATGTTGTTTGTCAGGAGATCCACTCATATACTACATGACAAACCTTGACATTGATGTTGTTTGTCAGGAGATCCACTCATATACTGCATGACAAACCTGGACATCGATCTTTTAATACACTACACGACAAACCTAGTAAATGATTTTGTATGTGAGGAGATTCACCAATTAACTGCATTACAAGTAAGCCATCTTGTAATAGTGTATGTCAAGAGAGTCACTCATATCCAACATTACAAAACCTAGACCTTGATCTTGCATTGAGAAGGTCCATTTATATTCTAAATGACAAGTAGACCCCAAAGTGATATTGTATGTGGGGATATCTACTAATATTCTACATGACAATTAAACCCCAAAGTGATATTGTAAGTGAGGAGGTCCACACATATTCTGCATGACAAGTGGGCCCCCACGTGATCGTGTATGTGAAGGGATCCATACATATTCTACATGACAACCAGACCCCCAAGTGATGTTGAATGTGAGGAGATCCTCAAATATTCTACATGACAACTACACCCCCTAGTAATGTTGAATGTGAGGAGATAAACACGTGTTCTACATGACAACTAGACCCCCAAGTGATGTTGAATGTGAGGAGATCCACACATATTCTACATGACAACTAGACCCCCTAGTGATGTTGAATGTGAGGAGATCAACACGTGTTCTACATGACAACTAGACCCCCAAGTGATGTTGAATGTGAGGAGATCCACACATATTCTGCATGACAAGTGGGCCCCCAAGTGATGTTGAATGTAAGGAGATCCACACATATGCTGCATGACAACTAGACCCCCTAGTGATGTTGAATGTGAGGAGATCCACACATGTTCTATATGGCAACTATACACCCAAGTGATGTTGAATGTGAGGAGATCCACACATATGTTACATGACAACTAGACCCCCTAGTGATGTTGAATACAAGGAGATCCACACATATTCTACATGGCCACTAGACCCTTAAGTGATGTTGAATGTGAGGAGATCCACTCATATTCTGCATGACAAGTAGACCCGGTTATCTGTTATATGAGGAGACTCACTCTTATTGTACTTGGCAAGTAGATCCCCCAGTATTTTTGTTTTGGTGGTGATCAAGTCATATCCTACATGACAACTAGAGCCCCCTGTGATAGGATCTAGTATGCGATAAATTTAGTCATAATCTACGTAACAAATATACCCCGTAGTGAATCTGATTGGCGGGTGATTAAGCCATATCCTTCATAACAACTAAACCCCTTGTGATATGATCTTGTATGCGATAAATTTAATCATGTTCTGATATCACATATACCCCGTAGTGATAGTGTATGCTGGGTGTTCAGTCATATCCTACAAGATAACTAAAACACACTGCTGGCCCCGTGCTTATGGCTTGCCCATGAAGCTATTGATCGTAATCCTGCCCTAGTTTAAGAGCTGATGTGGGTTGATTCAACAGGTGGTGAGCATAATGGCCGATTCAGAGTTTCAATATTGTCCCTAGAGCAACGACGAGGCTCAAAGTACTTTGCTAACTAGCAATAATATTTCCTCACCCGAAGGGATTCAGATGAGCACCACGATTTTGTATGATACAGTTCCCAAGTGGAGTTTTCAAAAGTAGTTTTGCGCTTGGAATTTAGTAAAGATCAAAAGAAAAGTATGGACAAGTGATTTGCTAGTTTACGTCACGTGTGGTTAAAGTATGATAAAGCCTACTAAAATCGAAAAATGATATCCGTTGCAAAGTCTTATGGTATTGTATCGCTGAAGTGAAAATCATACTTCACACAGCTGTTTCTCTAACTTGATACCATATTTACACAGGATGGTTGTTTATATTTGATAGATTAAATTAATGTCATCTAGAAAGACGTTTTAAACGGCCAATCCTAAATTGAGAAACTGAGGGAATTATGTTACGTGACAAAAATGGGTAATTTCCTGGTATTAAGCTGACTGGCTTTGACAATTAAAGCACCTTTTCACCGATGTTGATTATCACTGTTATAAATGTAATACACACATAACGCAACAGCCTGATGCATATCGTCATATTTCATTTCAACAATATTACAGCTATTTTCGTATTCGGTTTGAACTCGTACTGACCTCCTACAAGATTTTATCCTAACATTACACAGATTAAAAAAATGGGCAATGATTCAAAATATTCCGGTCGAATATTCCTTTTTGACACAGATATCTTTTTGTTATCCCTTTTGAAGAAATATCAATACAGTTAATTAAAGATTTTGTCAATATTGAGCATGTTTAGCTTTTGAATGCTACGGGATTTCATTATCTAGCACCCGGCAGGAGCGATCAGAATTCCGTTTCTAGGCAACCGCGCGTGCTAAAGGCGCGAGGGCACATCGTCGTTTTACTCTTTGAACCACCTATGAGAATTTCATCCTCTGGAGGATGATATCCGCTGCGTTATCCTCGATTTCCTCAAACATTGCTCCACAACTGCAGACAACCTTCTGATGGGAGTATCTGTAAAGAGAATATTATTCCAATTAAAGAGGGTGTACTCTGCCGTGTGTGTCATAGCCCGTCCAAAATTAGGACAATAAATGTGTGCCAAAGCTTCCACCTGGCAGAGTTCCATGCTCATCTGAGAAAAAGAACAAAAGACTCATTAACTATAGCGCCTGGGGGAAGCCTGTCAGGAGATGACTGCAAACCCTATTCGTATAAGCATAGTTTACCAGCCAACACGGAAAACATAACACGTGTCTCCACGATCCACATATGCCATTCCACACTGACTCAGTAAACGTAGACGCTATTCATTCTTGTTTCACCACAGGTCTCATATATGCATGTTGAACCTAATGGAACAGGGCATAGAATATATGTCGATGACTGAATACACGTAACATGCTTCATTTGAGAGCGGTGGAAGTATGTTTGTATATAATGTTTAACTCTTTGTTCATATTCAGTAAATGATATAACATGTAAGTGTAGATATCTTTTTGGAGTGAGATTCCATCAAATTTGTAAATTATGCAAATATTCTTTAGACTATTATATAAGTTTTCAAATCAGCGAATATACACTGCGATAGGAGAATAGGTATCGGAGTATTATGTAAATAGGCTTTTGGGTCATCTTTCCTCTCATCCTCTCTGCATGAAGCTGCTGTAACAGACCGAAACAGCAAAAGAAAAACAACACATGTGCTCTGCATCTTAATCAATACTGAAGTGATTCTCCCATCTGATTAGAATCCACTGCAAGAACAATATTATTTGGGTAATGCAACTATTACCTGTATGGTAACTGTGACTGTATGTGCGAGTAGCGATGCGGACTTGAACAAATGTGCCAGCGTGTAAAATAGGCATCGTGGGAGTTGATAGCACCGTGCCACTATCGGATAGTTAACTCCGCGTGGGCCGTGGACCGAACTACATTTACACTTGGGCGATCACAGTGTTTCACGCCATGTTTTGTTAGGGACGGGTCCAGGGGATCATGTGCGAAATGAAATTAGGAATATTCCTTTCATTTTACAGTGAGTGGCAGTATTTTATTGGATCTTCACGATCCACGAGGATTACAGTCCAACTTTCGATCTAGTACGCGTTTGGTTTTGCATATCACATTCCTGTCTAGGTTGGTATGTCGGCATCGCTTGCAGTACAAGCTTTATCATTTATCAGGAGATTAGACATGATATATGTGTATTGGTGAAGCTTATATATTTACAACGTGTTCTTGTGTGACTAAGTTTTGAAAAGTACGTCAGTTATTTATTTACTTCTAAGATCAATTCCGGTGTGTCTGTTAGTTTGTTGTTTAATGCCGCACTCAGCAATATTCCAGCTCTATGACGGCAGTCTGTAAATAATTTAATCTGGACCAGACAATGAGAGGTATTGTGAACACCGATCCACGCCATCAGGGTTCGATGACATGCCAAGTCACCGAATCTGACTACCGAATCCATATGGTCGCTTCTTACGACAGCAATATGTGGCTAGGGACCAATTCTAAACCGGAATCCGTACGGTGTGACCACAGGTATTGACAGACAAAACATCAGGATGACGTCGAATCTGGGAGTTGAGCCCACGACCAATGGGTCCAGGCAATCCTGCGTTAAATCAAACTAATTCACGCTTTGTGGATATTTTCCATTGACATACATGTAGATGATAATGTAGGTGGTGATGTAGGTGATGATGTAGATGATGGTGTAGATGATGTTGTAGGTTGTGATGTAGATTGTAATGTTGATGATGATGTAGGAGGTTATGTAGATGGTGATTTAGATTGTGACGTAGATGTTGATGCAGATGGTGATGTAAACGATAATGTAGGTGGTGATGTAGACGATGATGTAGATGGTGATGTAGACGATGATGTAGATGGTGATGTGGACGGTGATGTGGACGATGATGTAGGTGGTGATGTAGACGATGATGTAGATGGTGATGTGGACGATGATGTAGGTGGTGATGTAGACGATGATGTAGATGGTGATGTGGACGATGATGCAGATGGTGATGTGGACGATGATGTAGGTGGTGATGTAGACGATGATGTAGATGGTGATGTGGACGATGATGCAGATGGTGATGTAGACGATGATGTAGATGGTGATGTAGACGATGATGTAGATGGTGATGTGGACGGTGATGTGGACGATAATGTAGGTGGTGATGTAGCCGATCATGTAGATGGTGATGTAGACGATGATGTAGATGGTGATGTGGATGATGATTTAGGTGGTGATGTAGGTTATGATGTAGATGGTGATTTAGATTGTGACGTAGATGTTGATGTAGATGGTGATGTAGATGTTGTAGTTGTTGATGTAGATGGTAATGTTGATGATGATGTAGGCCGAGATGTAGATGGTAATGCAGATGATGTAGATGGTGATGTAGACGATGATGTAGGTAATGATGTAGATGATGAGATGATGAGATCCTGAGGCGTCTGCTATATTCTCTGTCTCTGCCCCATTATTTGAACCTTTTAACAAACTTTATTTACTTGCCATTCTATACACATGATGATGATGATGACGATGATAATGATGATGACGACGACGGCGGCGGCGACGACGACGACGATGATGATGATGATGATGGTTGCATATTGCATGTGACGTAGGTTATTTCTCTGTTATTAATTCCTTACCAATTTACTGTTTCAGCGGCGAACCAAGACCGCTTGGTGTACGACCTCTTCACGAAGAACGGGTACAATCCTCTCATCAGACCAGTAAAAGAAGTGAACGATTCCCTCCATATAGACTTCAGTTTACAGCTTAGCCAGATTATAAGCCTGGTAAGTGCAACATCTTCTTTTATTTCGATATTCGTTTGATAGACATATCGGTGTTTCATTGTACATGTACATGAATATCTCAATGTGTATGGAACTCTCTAGTGTTGTAGTGTGCGTAGTTAAGTCAAGTGTGTTTTTCTGGTGAGGACTGTTTGATTTCATTGACTCTGTCCTGTTGGGCAGTGCGGTAACGTGTAGGTTGAAGCGTTCGCCCGTCACGCCGAAGTCGTGGGTTCGATTTCCCATATAGGAACACACCGCGATACTGCTGGAATATTGCTAAAAGCGGCATAACCATAAAATAATTCGGGTTATATCACAGGTCTCCGGTTACGAGTATTAGATGAAAATAAAATACTTCATTTCCAGTTTCTGTTACTTTTGGGCATTTATTTTGGATATTTATAGGATAAGAAAAAATTTCCTCTCGTCCTTATACGTGTTATATCACCTTTGGTGGGTGTTTGCAATAGAAGTTATTAAATGTCATCTTGAAGGCGTCACATTGTGGTGTCACTATGCTGATCAAACTGACGCGAATATTTGTTGACATTAAAAAGGCTGGACTTTGTTGCATCGTCCCTTTAAAAGCCTTAAAAAGCGTCTTTTAAAGATTACAAGTGATACGAAAAACAAATTGTGACTTCATTGACCTGTCTCAGAGCTACCGTAATACGTTTTGCGTCCCAAGCCACATAATCTGACGCTGAATCTTATTGATGGATCAAAGGACGAAGACGACCGGCTTTATATTTTCATAGATGTCTAATTGACGCTGTGTTGACGTCACAGGGCTTCCTCCCCATCGCAGATTTTACTGAACTGATTCAGGGCCTTCAAATGAGGACACGTCCACCACAGGAACTCCTGCCATTTACCAAGAATAACATCTCAGTCTATACCACTTTGTAGTTTACCTAAGTAAGGATCCTGTATGTCATAAACTGTTCTACATACTCACTTCATCGTCTTAGTCTATGAATCTGTCAAGTCAGCCATTACGTGCATTTTATTGGCATCAATTGTTGACCACCACTTAATCCTTAAACCACTTATAATGCTTGGGGAAGTGCCATCATTTGGCATTTAAACCATTATGATGACGTCACGATCCTTTTGCTGTAGCTGATTCTGAGCCAGGTATTTAATGGTCATTCTAAACCAAATTTAACCAAGTAACACTGACGCAACTAGAGGTCATTATGCAAACTTATAGGAAAATGATATATCAACCATAACACGATATAAGGCTGAGAAATCACTAGAATTCGGGGTTCGATTATTCCACTTCCAGGATCAACAGATTATCATTATTTCTCCATTACGAAATCCATTCGTAATTTTTGTAAAACATTATCAAAAATAATTGTTACCGGTTCTAGGTTTGGTTATTTCTGTTATTTGTAAGCATGAATCATCTCAGTAGATTTTAATTACAGCAGCACTGTTCTGTTGACATTCCAACTCTTGTGTTTGAAAATATTATTTCTTTTCATTTTTAATACTCTTTCAATATATTACACGAGAATAAATGTAAACATCACAGTCCATGTATTCATGACAATAATTACGATATCATGCCCTCGGGGAAAACACGGAAAAGAAATTATGACATAACACTGCCTTTTTCATCATCAAGTCGGGACGATGTGTCCCAAAGTAAGGCCCTTTATTCATTGGAGCAAATAGAGATTCCTTTATACGGCTTTGACGATGAACACTGAACATTTACATTGTGTTCGCCCCGGGGACACTTACCCGTTGATCTTTAAGAGGCCCATGTATAGTCTTTTCAAACATAAGAGACATCGTCTTTTTGTACAAAAAAATTGTAATACCAGAGTCGTCGCATTGCCCCCGGTAATTATGACGTCAATTTAGTGGGTTATGACATGTGATTGCGTAGTGCAAATAAAATGAAGTGTTCGCCATTGCTGTCTAAATATTTGACAGCAAACAACAAAACATGATTATAACATTTTATTGGCTTTTTCATGTTTACATTAGATAGAAAAAAATGTTCAACTTGTAGCTTTGTAAATATTTGCTTGTCAACAAAATCTATCCAAATTATCAGCAGGCTGTCGAGAAAAAGCAGAAGGAAAATGCACAGAAGTCACTAGTAACTTTTCTAAGATTGAACGTGTCATACAATGAAGTCTTCTAATGTGCTTCAGGCTTATGGGCATGTCAATTTTCGGGGTAACAAGAGGGAAACTTCCAAATTAAAGTTTCTTCGAGTGGTCGAGGAAGGAAAGGATTTAATTTGGTTATTGTTGGGCGTGCTGCCACCACAGTAACTTGTCTACATTCACAGACGAGGCTTCACTGAAAGAACTCAATTTAAGTGCATCTTGGTAAAGAAACCACCGATTTAAGGGTGTAACCACAGAATCATAGTGTCATATTGCCCGCGGTATGCTGTTTCAACCATCTGCAAAATACAGATTGTTTGTTTGTTTAACAAACAACCCTGCAATAGTCCAGCTGCGTGTATATGGCGGCGGTCTGTAGGTAATCGAGTCTGGACCAGACAACCCAGTGATTGACATCGTGAGCTTCGATCTTTGCAATTGTGATACGATGACATTCATCAACTGATTCAACGACCCTGACCACTCGATTTCGTTAGTTACCTCTTGAGACAAGCATGGGTTGTTGATAATCAATTCTATGCCGGATCCTCACGGGGACTATATCAAGTTTCTATTTTCAAAGAACTTAAGCTATTTCGCCTGATATTGGTAATAGTGTGTTACCCAGTTCACATTTTGTTCTATTGTTAAAAACATATTGCAAATAGAATATTTAAACATTGACTGTATTCCACTATGGAAAATCTCAAAAGAGCCATAATTTTACGACATAAAAAAGAAGTGTACTAATAAAATGTTGATAATAACTTTGAATTCAATTCATAAATGTAATAAATAAAGTCACAAAATGTATCTCCATATCGCCGCTTGAACAGGACAAAAGGAAAGGGCGATATAACGCTCGTCTGAGTATGGAAGACGTATTTATTTGATGAATATAGGCCCGTTGATGAGAAATCTCCACATATCAAACCTATATTATCGACCTGACAAAACGGGAACATGCCTTAGAGAAGGTCCATCCATAATAAAAGTGACAATTTAAACAACAACGACAACACACACACGCACGCACACACACACACACACACACACACACACACACACACACACACACACACACACACACACGCACGCACGCACGCCCGCACGCACGCACGCACGCACACACACACACACGCACGCACGCACGCACACACACACACACAACATCACGAATCATTTGAGAGTTATTAGCGCTTAAACTGAGTATGGCATATGTCAATACCTCATCCGATATGTTATCAATGCTCTTTTGTGTGAGAGTCTTGAAAAGAAATAGTCATAGGATACATCGGTACTGTTATGGCCTAACATATCCTGACAATGTAATTAGTATATGTATTTGATTATCTATTCTTTCAGGATGAAAAGAACCAGGTGATGAAGACGAATGTGTGGCTGCAAATGGTAAGGATCTCCAAGATGTGTCATTAGCCTTATTTTCCACCACAACAGTGAAAAATACTCGATTCTGGTTGGACAATCGGATGTTTCAAACAACCACAAGATAAATCCGATTTGCATCACTTCATAATGACATATTAATGTTAAAAATGGACCTTGGTTATTAATAATCAGCAAATAAAAGTTCCTAAGATGCAGATTCTTTGGACAATATACGTTGAAAAACTACATGAAAACGACGAGGTCATTTCGGAACGCATTCAAATCCAAATGAAGTGTAGTAACTTCAAATCGAGGACGTACTGTAAATGGTGGTATTTTTATCTCTTAAATGGTATGGGAGTTACAAGTTACAACTGCCATAGGTCCTTTGTGTGTAACGTACTGTCACCTTGCACGGACTAGCAGCCTACTCTCACCCAGATGCCCACAGAAATGTTTTACATGTTTTTAAAACACATACTGTGTTTACCAGTACGCTTCTTGGTCTTCTGTTGGACAGTGTTGCCAATTTGTCTTCCCAGGTATCATTATAGTATATTAGACATCATTTAGCTTTACGCTATATCTCAATACGACAAACTGATATATTGTTTGTCAACGAGATTTCAGAAGGTACGTTTTCTTTGATCGCCAAAATAGTTAATTACAATAAGTTTGGTTAGAATGCTAGCATTATCTATTTATACCTAACTGAGAATATATTTCTCAAATATATTTAGCCTTCCCCTTTATCAACACAACCATTTTCATTTGATAAGTATGTTATCTCTTCTCATTCGTTATTCTTCCTATTATTCTCCATTTTTCGTCTTTGCAAAATTATTTGTGACGTGTTTTTGGTAATATTTCATCTAGTTTGAAGAATATGAATTTGTGATAATTATGTCGCTCGCAGAAAAAAAACTGTCAATCATCACAGATCTGTTTTCAAAACCTATGCATGACCGCCTTCGTGGCCGAGTGGATAGATCGCCTGTCCGAAGACGTCAAAAAATTATACTTTGGCATTATAAGGATAACAAAGGATTGGTCGACTCGAAGTCAGTACAGTGTGTCTGAGTAGGGTATCCATGTTAAACTACGACATGGTATCTCGTAAGGGAGTTAAAATGAGAAAAGAATCTGCTCAGAAAAACAGTATAATGTGTCCAAATGTGGTATCATTGTTACACTGTGACATGGTATATCAGTGGTCTAGCACTATAATACCTGCATTTGTGTAAACAAGCACAAGCAGCCACACCACACACCCACCATAACCTTAACGCACCCGCCTCACATATATGCATATTTTACACATTTTTAATATATATCCTTTAATACAACATGGCATGCACGTAAACAAACACAAACCAGTTTTATCAGCATCCGACACAAGTCAGGTAAAATGTCATTAAAACCATGTTTCTTATAAAAAAAATGGTCAGACTCTGTATTTTCCAAAATAGTGACAATTACTGGGAGTGCATTTACAGTCATATTAACGATCACGAATTTATATGTGTTACTCATCTGTTCAAGTACTGGAACGACACGCAGCTGTTCTGGAACACCGCGGAGTACGGGAACATCGACTCTATCAGGATCCGACCAGAGTCGGTATGGACGCCGGATATCGTGCTGTTTAATAAGTGAGTATAACATTATAAATCAGCCCCACGATAAGCCCGATATTAGGGTATCAACATTGTATTTTACGCAATAATTATAATATAGACACGTTATTAAACGTTGTTAAGTATTTCATCGACTTTATGTCCATGTAAATAGACGGCTAATCAGTGAATATATACATTGCCGTAACCTGACCCTTTGTTTGGGTAGCTAGGGTTCTGATAAATCTTTATTAAAACCAATGGTTGTGGACATTGATGCATAACCTGGATATACTGGACATATTTATCCAAATAAACTGTGCTATAAACTAAATGAAATAGGTCTTCTGCTTTTCGTATCCATCCGGGGTGTTTTCCTACATGTAAGTATAAGGCCACGACAAAAAGGGGTAATTCAAATTTCAATGGAACATACTTTGGTTAGCTTTACCTTACCACAAACCCAGTTGTACTTTCCGCCAGGAGTGGTAATAAATGTTGTTAGTGTGTATCAAGTAGAATCAAGAAGATATAAAATAGATATTTCGATAAGATATTATTTTTCATTCGAGTAAATATCACTTTATGCCTAAACTACTGTCATTCTGCCTCAATGACAAAGAATGAATAAACAATAACTAATAAATAGAACAATTGTAGTTTCTTGTCAAGTAAGCTGTTTATCACATTTTGTGGTCTGAATCCGAAGTTAATTGTAAAAACACCCTTCTACAATAGTGATGGGCAATTTCCTCTATAGAGTTGGAAGACAAAGCTTGACACATGTAAAAGTATATTGTTTTACTCCTTCAGCGCCGACGGTAACTATGAAGTAACATACAAGTCCAATTGTGTCATCTACGCCACCGGCGAAGTCAACTGGATCCCCCCTGCTATTTACCAGAGTTCTTGCACCATCGACGTCGCGTATTTTCCCTTCGATCAGCAGGAATGTGAGATGAAATTCGGTTCTTGGACGTTCCAGGGGAACCAGCTGTCGTTTGGGTTCAGGGATGGACGTACAAAGCTGGATCTGACAGATTATCTGAAGAGCGGTACATGGGATTTGATTGATTGTCCTGGAGAAATTGTGAATGAAACAAATGGACGTGAAATACGCAAATTGATTATTTTCAAATTCATACTAAGGAGGAAGACCTTGTTCTACACAGTTAATCTTATCATCCCGTGTGTGCTCATCAGCTTTGTCAGCGTCTGTGTGTTCGCATTGCCCGCAGATGCCGGAGAAAAAATCACACTGTGTATATCCATCTTGCTGGCGTTGGTCGTGTTTTTGTTGCTAGTTTCAAAGATCCTCCCTCCATCATTGAGGATACCTTTGATAGCCAAATATTTACTATTTACGTTTATTATGAATATTATAGCCATTTTGTCGACTGTTGTTATTATAAATAGAAATTACCGGAGCCCTCGTACTCATCAGATGCCAGAATGGGTACGAAAGCTATTTCTTTACTATATTCCAAAGATTTTACTCATGGAAAGACCGGATCATGAAGAGCGGTGGAAGAAGAAAGAGATTACTCCGCCACCGTCGTATCAGAACACACCAGAAACAAGGCGGGTGCCTCTGAATATGACCTCAGACCTCCTAGAACTAACGGAGATCCACCACCCTCACTGCAAATTGAATCCTCCGCTAGACCGCGGGAATGGCATTGACGACGGGGAAGAAGCTTTCAGGATGACGCCTGACCTCTACAAGGCAACAGAAGCAGTGAGATTCATCTACAAACACTTGAAAACAGAGGAAGACTATGAAACAGTAAGGATGGGTTATACGTTTGAAGTGCTTTCACTCATTTATAACATTGCGATTAAAACAAATGGGTTTTTTTAAAATAGCAACTGTCGCTATTCTTTCATCCCTATATCAGTTAAGTATGGTACTTGTTACACAAGCATCCACACACACAAACACACACATATACACACACGTGAATTTATGACGTTATACGATAATCTAGAACGCCAAGGTAAACCCCATTTCGCCTAACCCCTTGCATCATCAAGGTATCTTCTATTGTCAAGATATTCTGTATCATATATCCTGTCTTTCATAATTTGCATGAAATCTTACTAGGTTTATTGAACTGACATGTATGTTTGATGTCAACAGGTGCTAGATGACTGGAAGTACGTCGCACGAGTTCTGGACCGGATGATGCTGCTCATTTTTCTCTTCGTCACGTTCGGTGGAACAGTGGGGATCCTTATCAACGCGCCGCATATTCTCGAATATGTAGACCAAGATAAAATTTTGGAAGGCTGGAAAAATTGAGAGGAGACAATGACGTCTTTGTATGTGTATGATGGCACCACCCTTTGGTGTCTAGAAGACCGACAACAGGGTGTTTTCATGTGACAATTGTCTGGTCACGTGAGACAGAGTCACAACACTTCTTGATCACGTTGGAAACCTTTTCAAGGACGTGCAAAGTCTGTGACAAGTATGACGTCACAATGACGTCATAAACGAAGGATAAACGATCGTGCAGTAAGGCAAATGAGGCCTAAAAGGCTCTGAGGGTGAAGTGTGTATGTTGTCTTATGCAACGGATGTCGACTTGTTCTTCATCCAACCTTTGACCTTTCCATGCTCTCATAAACATGAATGACGAGTCACTGTTTGAAGCGAAATGGGTATTATATAATCCCGTCTCCTAGTTTTCCCCCGTCGTATTTCTGTGTACACACAAGGGCGCTCAAGGAATAATCATCATGAATGCAAATGGTTTCAATTCTCAAAATGGATTCTCACGAGTGTTTTTGTTTTCAATACGTTGTTTACTTTCTAGATGATATTTATTTCATGTGATAGATGGTACAATTCACTGACAATGTCAGCCGGTTTGACATTGTGATTGGGCTAGCGTAGAATTACCAGTGAAGATGTTTTGATACATACGTATAGTTATGCTATTCACAATAGTCTACGCCAGTAAACGGTGGGTAAACATTTATCGGGTTACTGTTGACCAACAAATGAAAGCATGTTTAGGATGTTTCTACATGTGGATTATACGTTTGGTGAATTTATTGGAGTTAAGAACTTGACAAGAATTAATTAGACATAAACGCTTGTTAAATTATGTTCTGTTTGACATATATTTTATACAGGCGTGTTTTGGTGCAGTTTTGTGGACTGGTATGTCATATCTCCCTGTTCAACCGTAAATCTCTGGGTAAAATAGGATATTATAAAATTGATCTGCACTATTTAGAAGGGATCAGCCAACATACGAGTTATGCAGGATTTAGAAAGGGTCGACCAACATACACGTTATGCAGGATTTAGAAAGGATCAACAAATGTGCAAGTAGGCAGAATTTAGAAAGGGTTCGAATTATTGTAGCAAACATATAGACAGGGACTTATCTCCTTTACCCGTGTATTGTTATTTGTTACTTAATACTTCTTTTGAATGCGAAACGAAAACATGTCATACTTATTTCAAAAACACTCAGACCAGTAGATTTCAAAATCAGGGTTAAATGTAAAAGATGGAATGAATGTAGTCAAATGGCACTGAAAATGGTTGTAAATTACTCTGAAGCAATAATTCATTTGCACGCGAGTTCTTATTTTGTTTGGTTCAAATATTGATATTTGCGCGGGTATCTGTTCACACTATTGCCCTATGTTACTTATATCCTATTGTGTTTCACTGTTTACATCCCTTTTGTTAGCTCACCTGGTCAGCAGGTGGGAGTCTGTCTTTGGTGGCGGTCTCAGACATTTTATCTCATAATCTCTAGTTAACGTCCCGAATGTTGTGTGTCGAACCCTGGGTTGGCTTTATATTAAAACCATTTTTAGAAGCTGATTGTGTCTGCTTTTCTCTGACGGTGGACAAACAGAGTGACTCACTTTTTGTTTTTCAGGACAAGGACATGTCGATGGCATTGTTTCTATTACATACTCAGGGAATTGACCTCATCAGAGACTATCGCAGAACACTCACCAAAGACACAACTTGTGATAAGCATGTCTACCACTACTGGTAGAAGCATCATTGCCTAGGATACGAGTCATGAAAGAAGATCTGCGATAAAGGGTGTGCAACATGTTACTGAATTGTACGCATACTTTACGTGAACAGTAATTGGGAATTACTACTATGCTTAGGTAAATTCCAGAAATATTAATATGGGAGGTGGTAAATATGCCAACTGGTTAAAGCGTCCTCTCCTCACAGCGAAGGCCCCGGATTCGATTCCCCACATGAGTACAATGTGTGAAGCACCCTGGTGTTCCCTGGCGTGATATTGCTGGAATATTGGTAAATATTGTGTAAAACCATATTCACTCGCTCACTCATTTTGGCATTGTCGTTTTAGATCACAAATTGAAATGAAAAGTAAAGCATATTCCTCCGAAGATGTTTCAGAGTAATGTTTAAAGATAATTTATATATATTAACCATAATTAATGAACACAGTACACAGACAGCGTATTGAGTGGGACTGGCTTATTAAATTTGGTTTCCCTAAACATCATTACTTCAGATAGTTCTCTCTGGCAATGAGTTAGACGTTACACGAACACACAACATGATACAAATAGTACTCAACCTCGATATTGCACCACGGCGAAGGACCCGCTTTTAAAATTCTTACCTGTTAAAGTTCAAGCATCATTGTCGCCATCATGGGAAACTACGCATATCATGCAGTAGTGCAACAAAACTCCCTGTACTCAGCTGAAAAGGAACACGAAACCTGTACACAATGAAATCTCTTTCATCCGAACGCCACCATCCTCGGCGAAATCGAGGCGGTGGAGGGTAGTGGTTAAGGCGTTCGCTCGTCACGCCGAAGGCCCGGGTTCGATACCCAACATGGGTACATTGTGTGAAGCCAATTTATGGTGGTATTGCTTGCATATTTCTAAGAGCGGCTTAAATCTATACTCGTTCACTCACTCGATGGTACCGTCGGAATTCGGTTATCGAGGGCATTTTGTATGTAAATATAAAGCGTCAGCGTCAGTGAACACTCACTGTCGGAGCAGTTACCTTTGGGCGTAAATGGCAAACTAGAGGGGGAACGTATATGAATGGATCACTGAAAAGGGTAGGGAGACAGTCCAACAGTTACTCCCAGACCGCAGGGATTCCGAATTTGTAGGGTCCGGGTAAACGGGGTTTTACTTGTGTGATACTGTATTCATAAAGGATACATATAATATGATGTGATGATGTTAAGATGACAATGACTACGAGCAAGGCATAGACGGGCTGGTGATTCGCTCTTACATTTACCACACGCGAGTAAAGCTAAGGGACATAACTCCGCAACAAGTAGAGAGTGCATACAAGTCAATAAATATCCCAACAAAACACTCGCTATGTTCAGCAAGGTCATCATATTGACTATACTCAAGGGCATGCACAAAGGGCGTATGGTGCATGTAGGAGGCGTATACTCCCAGTGAGAATTTATCCCCAATAGCACCAACATAACGTGGAAGTTTTGTCTGGCGTACGAATATATCCCGTTACGTATGTGCTATTGGGTTTTACATCAGAAATTAAGAAAACAATTTAATATACAGAACATCCTTGAATTATGTTGAATTGTGTTCCGAATATATCAATAAGCGGACCCCTATATGGGGCTACAATCTCTACATCTATTTTTGGATGTTGCCGATTCCTAGTTTTGATTTAATTACATTTACTACATTTTACTGTAATGAATGAGAAACGGGTGAAATGTAGACACATAGCATGAAGTAAATTGTTGCTTTATCTGTAATCTAAATGACATACTGTATATTCTTTGACATCGGAGAATTCTTCATCTTCTTCATCTGAATGATAAACGCATGTAGATTTATATCAAGCTGTTGAAATGTTTACAACAATAGGGAAAATACCGGGCTTAAATTAAACCAAATATTTAGGTTGAACATACTTGCCTTTCCCTGAAAGTGTGTTAATAATTCATCAGCATTCGAAGGGAGGGAATTAGTTTACGGAACTTCATATACCTATTAACGTCAGTGTTAAACCACAATGTTACCATGATACCATGATAAGAAGCTTACCTTTTCGCGAACACTTTGTACCATCACTGTTTAATAGTGATTTTAAACACATACATTGCACTTATGACACAGTCGGAATCGTACAATGGACTTTTATGATTACTTATGTGGAATGTGTTTTATCGCTTGTATATGGCGATCACAAGCATTTCTGGTTTGTCAATCCGAGGTATCAAACCATTACAACATACCTCGGACATGAAGACAATTTCATGACATGAGGAATCGATTTCTGATTCCCAGCACAGCCCATAAATACATCCAAATGCTTCTTGAAATTCAGTAATATTAATGCATTTTCTTCACACCTGAGCAATGATCAAAATTTGGCATTTAATGCCATTGACTCTTAAATTATCCGTATTTCTTTACCTTCTTACAGAATTAGAAACTTTGCATTTTCACACAATAATCAATATGTCATATGGTCATAAAATATATGCCAAATACAATGGGATACTCAAGTAGTTACCATGTACTGCAAATACACATGTACATAATGAACCGGGAAGAGAGAGAGAACAGTACAAAACGTGCATGACAATCATGCCTCTGCAAATGTGTCCACACATGATATCAACTGAATAGTTGAATCTACTAAAATGTATACATTTCTTAATTTTGATGTAACTACACTGTTCCAATACCTAACAATTCAGATGAGCTACATTGTTGTTCCATGTCCCTATGTTTAATTTTCCAGAGCTGTGTGTAGACTATGTCTTTTTATAGGTTTCATAATTCCGAAGCCATATCGATTATCTCTTCAGATATAATAATACCTATGACAGCATTAATTAAAAAATGATAAAACGAATCAAACCATGGTCATATATTTGTTCAGTATGTGTATGTCCGCATCGGAGATCTATCAATTCTAAGTTTTGTTTGGCATGACTTCTAAACAAGGAGAAGATGCAATATCAGATTGGAATGTTTTGCAGGACACCTTTTTATCATGTTATATCTTTTTGGAGTACACAAACAATACGTTTACAGAATATTCTACATATATAATCTTAAATACATACAAGTTGCAAAGTACATCTGTGGATAATAACAAACAAAACTATTCCAGTGGCAAGTCATCTGTGTTGGAATTGGTGGGTTTACGCGAATGGATGATGATAAAGTGACCAAAATTTTATTAACTGTGAGTATTTACACTTGGAATAAGATTTATTTCTGTCGATGTCTTGTTTGATGTTATGGAAATTCGGTAGGGATTCGGAAACGTTTGGTTTGAATATCATTTCATTTTCTTGATATCCTAATAAAATTGTCAATTTGGAAAATTCTAGTTCTATTCCAGTTTTGTCTTTGGTCCATTTTGCAAGGGTGTTCCAGACATATTTTACAATTTCACAATCAAATTAGTTTAGGATTTGTTTTATTCGTTCACAACAACTCGCTTGTTGATATAATTCTATGAATAGTACTGTATTGGAACCATTTTTGTTGTCAGGACACGTTATATCTGTGGGGGCTAGGATTGACCATTTGCCAATCTTTTTCAGGGAATCTTTAGTTCCCATCTTTGAGTGCATTTTTCGGATATATTATTGGGTACCTTATTTAATATATCATAAAATATTCTACATCCCTATCTCTCCACCAAGTTGTCTAAGAAATCACGGTGTTAAGATGTAACTTAGATGTTAGTTACATATTCTTACACTTGAGATGTCTTATGGCTTGTACAAGAGTAGAATATTCCAGAAAAGGTGTTTAACAGTCATATACTTGTTTTAGGTCTAAAAGATCTGGAAATCTCAACTCTCGTCTATCAAATCATTTATAAGATTATTACCTTTTCCCGAGTAATGTTATTTATATACCTGAGTGTTCCCTATTTTGATATTCGTCTCTTTCCATAATGGTTGTGATAATACTAGTATATCTGTTTTCTCTCTGACGGAATTTCTTTTTTTCTACTGAGCTTCGCCATGGATACAGAACATCTTTCCAAAATATATTGCTCCTAGCATTTATAACCTTTTCCGAAATGTAAAATAGGCTTTTTTGCAGAAAATCAATTTGTGTTGGAGTTGTATAAATAATCAAATGAGCGGTAAGTTTAGAGTGTGAGTGTGGATGGATCAAACCTTTAATCCAAGATATCTTTTGAGTAGGGATTGTATTTTTGATATCACGCACTGTTATACCTCCCTCTTCATAATGTTTTGTTATTATATTTCTACTTATTTTTTCTGCTTTAGTTTTCCAGCACATTGTTTCGAGTTCTTTTATTATTTTGTAATCATTCACTTGGATTAGGTAGGGATGAGAAACTTTGGGTTAATTAGGGTAAGATAAGACATTTTATAGTACTGTAATTCTACCTAATGGGGATCAGCCACGTGCTAACCAAAAGTTCATGATGGTTTTTATCGTTATAAGTTTGTCTTTGTAATTAATTTCGAGTAAAAAACTTTTGAACATATTTTCATCAGTCTCAGGGTTGTGAGCCTATCCACAACACTTGTGTTTTTCTTGTGTTAATTTTTAGGCCTGATAAAGACACATGTGTTTGAAGAGTTGTCAGTGTGTTTTGGAGACATTTATCAGTTCCGTCTAATATGAGCGATGTGTCGTCTGCGAACCGGGAATTTTGGTATTCTGTCTCATCAATAATTATTCCGTTTATTTTTCATTAGTTCGGAGCATTATTGCCAACATTTCAGCTCATAACAAGAATATATAAGGAGATAAAGGATCACCCTGTCTCCAGCCTCTTGTTACTTTAAGACAACCTGACGCCAAAGTGTTTACTGAAACGCTAGATTTTGTGGAAAGTTGTTATCCAGTGCTTAACTGAAGGTCCAAAGTAAAAAAATAGCTCATCGAATGACATTATAATCTGCTGAATCGAAAGACTTTTCAGAGCCAAGTAATAATAATCCTGGGATTTCTATGCATTCAATATAGTCCATAACACGGTGAATTAATCTAGTGCATTCTCCAGTGTATCGTTTTGACATACAACATCGTTAACCGGCGTTAAGTATTGTTGGCAGGACTTCTTAAATTTTATTTGCTATTGTTGCAGATGCAGTTTTTGAATATTGAGGTCTTTAAACATATCATCTAGGTTTTCGTTTTTACATGTCTGTTTAGTGTACAAATGTTGGTAATAACTTTGAGTTTCGTTGATGATACCTTTGTTTCAGTTATGGTATGTCCATTCTTTGTTTCTAGCTTAGCTATAGCTTTATTTAAATAGTTTCTTTTTCTAAGGATAAAAAGTATTCAGTTGGCTTTTCGCCAGTTTCTATCCATTCTGTCCGAGATACAATTTCTTTCTTCCAGTTCGGTGTTTGCCTCTACGTTTCTTCAATATTTCATTTTAATTTGTATATCCTTTGAGGTATCTAGATTGAGTTGCAATTCTTCGATATGTATTTGTAAGTAGTTTTTTTCTGTTCTCGCTTTCGTTTCTTCTCCGAGGAGTGTTTTATAGTTTGACCTCTTATCATCAACAGTAGTGTTTCGAAAACATGTTGGTCATCTATATCTAATCTGGCATAGTCTTGTCCATTGACATAAGTTTAATATTGTTCTATGGTATTTTCAATTACTTCTTTTGTTTTGTTTTGTTTTTGCTTGTTTTTTCAAAAAAATGTTTTGTCGTTTAGAAGGGAATTAATAACCTTCCAGCAGCCCCTTTCTCTCTCTCGATGCTATTAAGTCTTAACGAACTTCAATTTATATAGTCACCTGATCTGTAAGCAGGGTCTATACCTACTTTATCTACCGATTTTCAAGATTTATTCTAAGAAGTAATCTAATCTGGCTTGTTTTATCGGTTCAGTTTGTCTCCACGTATTTCGTCTCTTGTCTGCGTTCATATCTCTTCAAGGGTCAAAAAAGGACTGTTCATCCATGCATTCTAAAACCTTTTTCTCTGGCTTTTGGCTTGTTTACGTTTTCATAGTTTTACAGATCAATGTCTGGGTTTTGGATAAGATACCAATCTCTACATGTGGAATAGTGATCCGACTCAAACTCATTGACAATATCTGTTTGGGTTTTTTTCAAAGAATGCTGGCGTGTCAGTATTTGGACCGCACATGTTTATTAAAATATATGGTTTTTTTCTCTTAATTGCATTTTAAGGGCAAGAAAAATACCAAATTCATTATCATGAGCTTTAATTTAAATTCAAACTTTTCTTCAGGACATGGTTACCTTTTTTTCACGAACACCTGGTGTCACCACTGATTTCCAGTGATCCATTTATATAATTTTCACAGCTAATTTACCTTTTACACCCAATGGATAATGGAGACGGATAATGGTGATTCTCTGGCGTTGACGTTTTATATTTTAATATCAGATTGCATTGCATTTGTCAGTTACCATGATGACTGTAGACACAGTTACACCTCCATCTTAAAAGCTTCAGGACAATTTGTCAAAAATGAAAATAAATGCCATCTGCATTTTACTGAGAAAACATCCTTGACTTCCTCATTGATAAATTGTATGTGAATTTGGGGCAAAGACATTTAGGCAAGAAGATAGCATCCTCATTTGTACCAATTGTGCTCTCTTCTTGCTTACATTTTTCTGTAAGCCCATGAATTGGAATTTCTGCTCGGATTGCCATAATCGTAAAATATGAAATTTTTAATTCGCAAAAATCATGTATTTCTATTATTTAATACCTTCAATAATGATCAAATAACAATTTCCTTTCTGTGACAAAAACTCTCCACAACTATATGACAAGTGAGATGACTTCAATTTTGAGTTACAACCGAGCATGCTAGTAAATGTTGTGGATGGCAAAAGACATGTTTATAAAAATAACATAAACATAGATATCTCGTATAATCATTTTATAGACTTATTTTCTTTGTGAAGTGAAGATTTGCAGGAAGACATTGAAATAGCCAGTGATGAGGATAGTTTTGTAGCTTACATATTAGATTTTCCTCTTTCAAGAGCAGAAATCAATTCAAGTATGCAAAGATTGAAAAGAGAAAAGTCTCCTGGTATTGACAACGTAATACCCGATTTTTTTTAAAGTATTAATCAGATATAATTGTCCCATATTAAGAAGTTTAGTTTAATGCTATTTCCCAAAGATTGGTCAGTGGGCATTATCATTCCTCTACACAAACAATGTAATGTAAATGATACCATTAACTACAGAGGCATCACATTATTAAGCATACTTAAGAGGCAAAAATTAAATATTCTTAGATATCATGAATAGAAGATTAGTCTTTTGGGATGTATCATTTAAGAAAATAGAAGATGCACAAGCTAGTTTTAGAGAGGGGTACTTTAGTAAAGGAGGGAAACTTCAAGTGTCTATGAACAAGTAAAGGCTGTGTAAGAAGTAATGTTAAGTGCTCAGAAGAGTTTAAATGTAATGTAGGTGTCCGACAAGGATGTATATTTAGTCCTTTTCTCTTTACTTTCTTTATAAATGAGCTGGCAGAAGAAATACAAAATAATTGCAAAGGCTACAGCTACACCAAGATATTGTTAAAATATTTTTACTTCTGTCTGCTGATGATGTCGTAATGATTTCGAGTACTGTACAAAGTCAGATCAAAAGACAATTATATGGACGTAGTTACAGGCTTTAAATATTTAGGAGTATATTTTTCCCCTAAATTATCTTTGAATCTTCATTCAAAACAGGCTGCAACACAAGCAAAGAAAATTCTCTATGGGATACTAATACGTGTCAGATCTATTGAAAGCGTAATTTTAATCTATTTTTTAAAATGTTTGACACAAAAATAAAGCCAATTCTATTATATGGGGCTGAGGTTTGGGGTGTACATCAGTTAGATTTGGTTGAAAGGTGCATGTATATGCATGCAAAAGATATTTAGGAGTAAATATATACACTCCCAATGTAGTTGTATATGGTGAATGTGGTAGGTTTCCACATACATATATATGCACATATAAATTAGTCAGAAAGTATTGGGTAAGGTTATTAAGGATGCCAAATGATAGATACCCAAGAAAGTATTATGAAATCATGGTATTGTATGACACAAATGGAAATCAAAATTTTATAACTGTATCTTTTGAAACCACTCTTGTACAAACAAAGAATTGCATTTTCTAGATTCAGATGATCATCACATGAATTAAATACTGAAACGGGAAGATATTCCAAAATCCAAAAGGAAATTAGATTATATAGAATGTGTAATCTACAGCAAATAGAGGATGGGTACAATTTTGTTCTAATTTGTCCATTTTATCAGAATGTACGAATTGCATACCTACATCCATCAATGTATCAATTTAGGTTTAATGAATGAATGTCTTCTATAAACATTAATGTGCTGAAGCCTTTGACTGCGTATATATTCCATGCAATGAATTGTAGAAATGATAAGTAGACTGACTTAAACAAGTAGAAATCAGTATGTCCACCCACTATCCACAGAAATATGTACTTCAGACTAATGGCCTTTCAGTATTTCTGTAATAAAGATTGATTGATAGTAAATGTTGTATGGAAGACGTGTGGGGGACATTTCCAAAGTTTACCCATCATTGACAAAGATTATGTCCGATGCAATTCCGTATTTTGCTATATGCCATATGTTCCCGTGGTATTTTTTCAGGTGAAAATTATACTTTCCTTTTCATGTTTGCAACGCGTGTCGCTGGTCAGCATTATAGGCTCATCATCACTTTTTGAAGGTGATTCATGAACACATGTTTACGACGTAGCTGGAAGTGTACATTGGACTCTGCTTTGGGCATGGTTTGTCGCTTTTATTTCAATAACATGTTGGTTTCTCTCTATTATCAAAGTATACATTATTTTGATTTCACACTAAACACACATATCGCCATTCACTGAAGCGCGGCATCGATAAGGATTCAAAGCATCAGTTGACGGGGCATGACAAGAGCCACTTTTGGTCCACTTTATGGAAAACTTGTTATGAAATAACAACCAGCATTTTTAGATAATGAACACTTTAAACTTCCTGTAACAACATTAAATAACGTTAATGACTGATACATAAAGAAGGCCGACTTTTCAATATTTGCAGAAAAGGTTATTATGACGCAAAGTGTCATGGACTCCAAAAACCCACTCAACCTTCGTCACACACTGTAGTCAAACCACTATGCACTTGTTCAGTGATGTTCAAGGCAGGTTTTTTAGCACTGGCTTTTAAAATGTTATAGGGTCAAGCCTTAACATACCTTTCTGTTGTAAAGTTTAAAAAAAATAGATAATGAAATATATCTTCTTTGAATGTCTTCTCAAGCCCGCCTCGTTCCAGGACGTTTCAACATAATATAAAGATAACTGAGAAATATTTTAATATTAGAAGTGACATGTTGCCTGAAACAAATATATCCAATACAACCCATGCCAGTCTATAACAGCTGTCAAGTCTAGATGACAGCAGGTTTCTGAAGATGCATAGTCTCTGGGGTCATTTTTATTGATATACAGTCTACCAAAATCACAGCTCCAGCATAAATTGCTTTTCTATGTTTCTGGCACTACAATGGAACAAATGGATATATATAAAAAACAGAGAACCTTGTATGAAGGACAACAGGCATAGCGATTAGCACGTTTTTCAATTTGTACAACATTTGACGATATATCAAAACGTGCTCTCAAGAATTCATTAAAATGGCACCAAGTGCTCCAAACGTGCTCAATGATTTATTCTTTAGTTATTAGAAGGGACATTTAATACTTGACGCTGTGCAGAGTTGCGACCCTTAGTCGTGCCAGAATCCCATGTTCGTGAGTTCGAATCCAATATTAGCCCGACTATGTTTCTCTGTTTGTCAGCACCACACCTCTGCGTCACCTTTAGACTTTCCTTACCGACGCTAAGCCGACAAGCTGTGATATTAATTATAACAAACCCCACCACTCACACACTCACGTGATAATTTATATAATATGGCAACTACTCCGTGTGGTGTCAATAGGAATGACATCATATGGATTTGTCATGACATGGTCTATGCACATCCAAACACTTTATATATTTTGGATAATGGAGACGTTATTCCTATTCAAATGTATCATTCTTTTGGAACATTTCAGTGAAATGATTCTGATAACAATATGTTTTGGCAAAAAGATCCATGGTCAGGGGAGATCTCGCATTGTCCGTAACTTACTATTTGTTTTGAAAACTTTGTGGAATTGAATTATGCGGGTTGCTATAAAGCAGATCGTATTATTTTCATTGTATTGATGCGAACTGTCATAAGCCTCTGAGTGTACCCTTACAAAACAGCTACACGTGTAACTATATATGAAAGGCGTAGAACAACTCCCCACATACATCTAGTGTTTGCTTTGTTTCTTGTTTTACGCCGCAGGTGTCAATATGCCAGCTATATAACAGCGAACTTTAAATAATTTAATTGAGACCAAACACACCAGTGATCGATATTATGAACAACGTCCCATGCCATCGGGTGTGATGACAACTAGTCTGCCAAAACGCCTAACCTTGCCATCCGAACCATCAGTTGATCACGTACACTCAGCATTACGATTAATATTCAATGTTGAAAATTTCAATATGTTTCCTTCTGCATAGAGTGCATGTCTATACACCATTGTGGTATAAAGACCTAAGCCTAACGAAATAATGATGCCGAGTACACCCTTATGTAATATTGTGCACACTCCTTTCCATGTTTACTGGTTGCACTTGAACCAAATATACAATCAAGCAGTATATGTCTGCAAGCATCAAAGTGACAAAGTATTCTCTGTCGATGAAAATGGACAAAATTTGCGACTGCGCTGTCACCTATATGACGTATCTCCAACTAAAAGGAGTAACTCTCATATCCATCTATGCGGACATGGTGTCAACTTTAGGGGATGATGTTCCATCATTTGCCACTGTTAATAAGTGGACAGCGGAGTTCAAAAGGGGAAGAGAGAGCCTCAAAGATGCCACCACTAAGGAAATGTTAATAAAATACATGATATGATTATGGATGATGGAAGCCTCACCACACGTCACATAGCCATACAGTGCCCATATCTCATGATAGGGTCTCATGAGGAATGGACTAGACGAAGGTTTCAGCACACTGGGTTTCATGGCTTCTTGCTCCTGATCAGAAACGCTCCAGGTTCATCATCTCTCGTGAGAATTTACGTCGTTTTGAAGCAGATCCAGCCAATTTTGTTGAGCGATTTGTAACGAGTCTTGGGTTCACCACTACCAAACAGAGACTAAGCAACAGTCAAAACAGTGGAAACATCTGACGTCTCCTTCGAAGAAGGCAAAGTCTGTTCCATCAGCTGTTCCATCAAAGTGATGGCTTCGTTTTTCTGGCATTGCAAAGGAATCCTACAGGTGGACTATCTCCCGGAAGGTGTGATCATTAATTGCAAATACCTGCTTAAACAACTGCATGAGAATGGCCAATTCCCTTGACAGCCTCATTTGTTTCATCTATACATAAAGATTCAGTGTGACAAAACTCTCCACAAGACTGTATGAGACTTTCCAATAGTCAATTTTCCCCTAATGTCGAGCAATATTCCAGCAGCTCCACCCTTTGGTATTTACATTTCACAACTTTGGAGATACAATCGAGCATGCTCTTTCTACCAAGATCTCAAAGAGCGTCATACGACTCTTGCCCAGACGTTGTTTGATCAAGGTTACAACATTCAAGGCCTCAGTAACGCTTCCAAAAGGTTTTATGGTAGGCATGTGGAGGTCATTTCCAAATTTGACGCATCAGTGACCACAATTATGTCCGATACAATTCACTCTTTGACCTGTACCATATGTTCCCGTGCTTTTTCAGGTGAACAATTGACTTGCCTTTGCATGTGTTTGTGACGGGTGCCACCGGTGGGTCAGAATGCGCTCACCTTTTCGCAAACACCTGTTATGATTACATAAACACATGCTCATGCGATAGTCGGAATCGTACAATCGACTCTAGAGATTTCTATTGGATATGGAAAGGGTTTTGTCGCTTGGTTTATTTTAACATGCTCCGTATTCACCAGATTTGGCACTGCCAGATTTCTACCTCTTCCAACACGTAAAAAAAGAATTGTCTGGTTATTCATTATGCAATTGATGATGACGTCATCTCTGCTGTGGAGGACGTTTAAAACCACCCTGAAGAAGTCTCAACACCAATGGGATCCCGGCACTTCGGCATCGTTTGTAGAAGCGTGTGGACTTCGGATTGGATTAAATAATTAGAAACCAATTCCATCAATGCAGTCCATCATAATTAGGCTCAGAACTTTTCAGCCACCCTCGTAACTATATCCTTGGTACAAGTATTTGTGTTTAAATAGCAATGGATATAAAAGAATGTAGATGGAACAAGTTATCAAGGGAATACTAGTAAAGAGCACAATGCAATTTGATGCAAATGTGCTAACCCCTAGAATGTTTGAAGTTTTAGTTGGTTTGTTATCAAAATTTTATCCCGACAGATATGCATTATAGAGTCGGAGACATCAGAAGATAACACTGACGGATACGTGAAATTCGTACCCATTGTACTTCTGTCAAGTGCCGGTCTAGACACTGTTTAATACGCTGTGTAAATTAGGACCTTACTTCTTTTTTATTTCGGGTAACCAGTTATTGTGGGAATGAACTTGATCACCTAACTTGAGTCAATGAGGCAGTTTATCGTAATTGGTCGCGTTGGAATCACCGTCAGTCCTATACCGACTTAACTGTGGACGTGACTCTCATTTAATTTAAGACACAAAAGTGGAAATGTACTTCACGCTGCACAAAACTCAACGGGGAAGAAAATAAATGATTTTTCAACTGATACATATCAACAGAGCTTTTTATCATAGCGCTGACTTCTTTATCACGAGTACCCTTCCTCGACCTTTCTTATTCCTTCAGTCATAAATTAAGTTTATATGTATCTACTCCGCAATTGTCTACAGTTGCTAGCTATCACGTCAAGATCTGTAATGAGACTCCCCATTACAGAATCCTCGTAAATTTATGATATTCGAAGAACCTTAAACTTATTTTATAGATTACAAAGGCCTGCACGCACTGTGGAACCACATTCTGCCAATATCGAAAACCTCAGAGATTTATTGAGGAAGGAAGTCGAAATGTCCATCCTATATAGAAAAGAAAAATGCCTTTTTCAAGTCCTTCGAAAGTTAAATGGGTATTGATCGCATTTCCCCTTTGGGCGGGATAAGATTTACAGAGGCATCACATTGGCTATTGGGATGGTTGGCGACACGAGATTTCGTGCAACAAAACCATCTTCACGTTCCAAATAAATCTTAAAGGACATTTCTAATACTGCGTACATTTTCAGGAGTTTTTGACTACTTATAAAGGCATTTACGACAGTGGATAATGTTGTGATTAGAGGTTGCCGCGCCAGGTCTCCGCCTGGAGAATGAATGCAACCAATTACAGTATTGACAAAAAGGGTACTATTGTCTCTCTATGTTGCACATCCCAACTCCAAGAGCAGGCAGGGAGTAAACCTTGTTATATTCGAGAACGAGTCATTGAATGCTATCAATAACCTAGTGTAGGCATTTCAAATAGCATGGAAATACACTTTATTGACAAGTGTGCTAGCCAGGCTCATGTGTGGATTTAGTGGTAAAAAGTGAAGAAACTATCAAATCCCATCCAAACTCTTAGGGAAGTGCATTTTCTTGCAAGGAAAAGAAAAAATATAATCCTTTTAATGTTTATGTGATATCTTACAAGTGAAATGTAGCAGGATACAACATGAATGAACAAATCAATCATTTTAGATGAATCAGCAACTAAAGAGAATTACAAAATCGGGGGACGTTGAATTTTAAAAAAGGTTTTCACCCTATTGCACAGCTGAGTCACATTCAATAAAATAAACGCACATACATTGCTCTTCCTTTGAAACACATACACCGTGGAGATATTTCATAGTATAGGGGTCGAGGATACCCCGGTAGTCTAAGGCGACGCAAATCGCTGTGAAGTGTTGCGTCCCTTGGGCGTGCCTGAAACCTGTGGTTCGAATCCATGCTTGAGTTTCTAGGTTTGTAAGCACCATACCCGAAAAGTTGTAAATGTCTAGGACCTGCATCATTTTGGGATTTCCTCCCACATCAAGCTCACACGCTGTGGCGTTAAGCCAACTCACTAACGTGTTTGTAGGTCCTCTGTGGGTTTTCCGGGTCATACTACTTCAGGAGCCTAAGAGAGTTTGGATCAAGTTGTCAGGCTTCCTGACTGATTTGTGTTTTTGTACCCGACGTTGGGAGATTTAGATCATGCTCATGATGTTAACTTCTGGTTTATTCGGGCCGAGCTCGATTATTTACAGGCTGTCGAGATTCAGAGAGATTACAGCTGAATGGCCTCAGCAACAACTCATAATATAAGGGTAACGCTCTTTTTCAGGGCATTATCATTTGCAGAAGCCCGAGGTCTCCCATAAACTGCCCGACGAAGGAAATAATAATGCCCTGAAAAATAGCGTTACCGTTATTATAGCTAAAATGAATAAATTTTGTTATCAAATAGAAATATAGAACAATGCCAGTTTTGAAACATTTACTGCCATCAAAAAGAATTACAGTGGCAAGCTTTCACAAATATGGAAACGTCATAGAACAAACCAGATGACGTCACTATTGTACGTGACGTCACCTTTCCCTATCGCTAAGGCGTCACCTAACAACGGGCGTGATGATGGCCCGTCGTCAAGCAATATGAGGGCATTATCAAGAATGATAATTCTATCCATTTTAGCTGTAATGCCATGTTGATGAAACCGCATTTGACACCAATGGTGTGGGTAGCTATAGGACGAGTTGATGATTGCAATATTTGCAAGAATCACTTATTGATACTTGGACAAGAGTGAAACGAGAATGGATATTTCGAATGTTAAGTCAAACAAAAGTATACATGCATGGACAGATTATACGCACCGTATTAGAACTGGATACAAATTGGATTTTCCCCAGTAATTGTTATTGATTGCACTGCTGTATATGGACATCCGAGGACTAATTAACATCAAATAGTACTTATCTCCCACTTCATGTATATCTTGTTTACATACATGCTCTTCCCTCATATTCTTCTAATTCCCTACTTCAGTTTCTAGTCGATGAGATGATTTACTCAGCCTTGTAACACATTTAAATCTGCAGTTGTGTAAATTTAAAAACCTACATGTAAGTTGTGCAAGTGACGTACCATTTTCATCGAGTCTGGAACTAACCAACACGATTCCTTCTTGGAGGTATTCTGAGGTCCCCATCTTCACTACAAAGTGAAACCCCTTTATTCCCGACAGTAGTGTTTCCCAGAGAAATCTTCCAGATTAACCTACTTCTGTACAAACGTTTGTTTGTTTTTAACGCAATATTAAGCAATTCTTAATAGTAGTATTAACAAAAGCAGCCTGCAAATTATCAAGTCTGTACCAGACAAACATGTGATTGATATTATGCGTAACGTCCCACGCTGTCAAGGTACGACACGCAATCCGCCAGATCACATGATCCATTTAATCACCTCATACGAAAAGCATAATTACTTGGGTCTTATTCTAAGCCGGAATGCCGACACGGTCGGATTATTGAATCATTGATGAGAGTAACATCCTTTTGTACATATGTTCGGAAGGAGGTGCTTCATGAATAAATTGCTTCTGACTAACAATGTTTCACTATATACGAGTACACTGTTCTCTTGACATTGAGTTTTAAGATTAATATGTATTAAAGCTTGAGATGTTATTGAGACCATAATTTGATGTTGCGGACTCTATATTATGTGTTTGTGTGTATCCTGTTCGAAAAGGTGCCCGTCAAAAACAGAAAGAAGTGCTGCTCTTCTTTGGGATAAATTGATTCTTAATGCATTTCGGAGTATAGTCCCTGCCACTCTAAGTCGGTAAATATATTGCATGTGTTGAAAAAGACTATCTCTGAAGATACTAATGGGTCCCTAAATGAGGTTCGGAAGTCGACGGAAGCCCTTTAGGAACACTAATATGTGCATGTAATTGGGATTGAATGAAACTCTTTATAATATACTGGGTAAGAAAGCAGCATACTGGACACCTTCCGCCATTTTGGTAATTTTTTCAGACGCCATTTTTGTCGGGGGTGGGGTTGGGGGGGCTTGCCTCCCACACAAAAGCTTGAATTACATCCTTTCGTAAGTAAATGTAATTTTATTACCAAAGTAGATACCAAATACAACGTGTTTGCTGAAATTTGGCTCCGACGGATGTCAATTATGAGGTTGTCGAATGTCATGATGGAACTTTCGACTACTTTTTGCGATGTTGATGTCCACTTTTCGACGTTAAGTATCGCTTTGAGGTTCAATTTCATGGTTTAATCATATTAAACCATCAAGTGCAAGCGGGGTCATATTTGACTGCTATTTTGAGTTTTATCGCCCTATGTTTCAAATAGTGATGCTGTCGCCTGTGGCTTTATTAGTAGCATCAAACAAACATGGATGATAGATGTCAAAAAACAGTTTGGGATCATGAATATTTTAGGGGATTTTTTTGTAGTGAAGACTGAGCACACAATTTCATAGAAATATCCCTAAAAGTATTCATAATGCCCAACATTTTTGGTTCAGTATATAAGTTGTGTTTCAAGATTTACAAATTTTAAAGTTTTATAACTTAGATGTCGGTATTACTCCCTGAAATGATGTTTAAGTCACCATCCCATACATTTATGCAAAACTGCCGGGCAAAAAAAACCACACACTTGAAAATTGGATTTGACCAAAAAAACAAACAATCAAAGCGTTATCAAAACGTTACCAGGCTGTAAACAGGAGCAAATCGCAAACCTAATAGTATGGTGTAAAGCACCATCGAATAAAAAGTTCTTGTTTGTTTCATTTCTAGCCACCATCAAACATCTTTCGTTTGCCCGGCCGTTTATATATCCTGCATGTTTGATATACATGAATATGTAACTAAAAGTAAAATTACTTTAACTGGAAATGAAACTTGTATCCTATTTTCTTTCCTTTACCATCGCTGTTATGTGAATAGTTCTCGGTAACTTCACAAAACAAGACAGCGTCCTGCGATTAGCCGTCCTCATACATCAGCGAATTGATTACCACGAATGTAGGACAAGGCAACGCAACGGGAACCTAGAATATTTAATGGCATGTTAGGTTACTCAAGCGAAGGGGGGCTGTCTATTGCATTGAAAAAAACTCACAGAGAAAGTATGGACTCTGTCCAAACTTACTCACTCGGACCCATTATCTTTGATTCACTGCCAAGCCCTAACCGCCTCAGTGTCATAACCGTGTCTGAAACCCAGTCGTTATTCGGCTGGTATAATCTGGATGTGTGTCGTTGCTTTCATATTGATTTGCATCCCCAAAACGCTGAAAATCCACGATTTCTAATCATATCTCAGTAATTAAACACTTGGTTCAGGTGGAGCGAGTGAGTGAGTTGGGTTTAACGCCGCTTTTAACAGTATTCCAGTTATATCACGGCGTGTCAGTTTAATGTGGGAGGAAAGCCCGAAGTGATGCAGGTCTCAGACGTTTACCACTTTGGTGAAACCCACGAGCACCGGTATGGTGCTGACAAACCTAGTAACATAATCGGGGCGAACCGGGATTCGAACCCACAATCATAGGTTTCTGGCGCGCCCAAGGGACGCAACTCTGCACAGCGAATCGCGGCGCCTTAGACGACTGGGCCACCCGTGCCCCCTGGTACAGGTGGAATCAGAGTGATTTGTAGTTATAACTGCTCTTTTTCTATGGTCTTATAAGGTTTAGTCGAATATCACTGTTTCTCTAGTATGTATTTGACTATATCAATAACTTTACATCGTTTGGGTAGTTTATGCATCCTGAGAGAAATTATGTCCAACGTTGTTTGTTCACAGTTTACATGGCTTCAAACTGCTTGATCACTAGAGGATTTATTTATATTATGCATTGGTTTTGCAGCAATTGTTATGTATCATAATGATTTTTTTCATATTCATATTATTTTATCTTAAATCATATTCAATGGGTGAGCGAGATGCTGAGAGACACCAAGAATGGGGTTCCCACATTGCACCAGTGTACATGTGTAGGGTAATGAAAGCGATATTTCGGTGTGACGAGCGAACACATTTCCCACTTGGCTACCAAAACGCCCAAAATGTTTCATTACACGGGAACCCCCTCGTCCAGATTTCAGATCAAAGAGGAGGTGGCGGCGTAGCCTAGTGGTTGCAACGTTCGCTCACGCGAAAACTCGGGTTCGATTCCCCACAGGGGTACAATGTGTGAAGCCCATTTTTGGTGTCCCCCGACGTGATATTACTGGAGTATTGCTACTCAATCCCTCACTCTACACACAAGAAACCTCAACTTCCAGCTGATTACACTGGGACCTCTCTAGTCCAGACCTCGACATCCCGCAAACGTCATCCTCCAGCTGATTACACTGGAACCTCCCTGGTCCAGACTCGGAGACGCCTCAAACACCAGCCTCGAGCTGATTACACTGAAACCCCCTAATCCTGACCTCGACACCCCGCAAACGTCGGCCTCCAGCTGATTACACTGAAACCTCTCTAGTCCAGAATGTACACCCATGAAGCATCAGCCTCGAGCCTCCCTAGTGCGGGCCTCCACACCCCAGAAACCTCAGCCTCCAGCTACCTACAACAGAACCTCCCTTGTCCGGATCTCGACACCAAAAAAGTCTCCCTCTAGCTGCTTATATTTGAACCTCACTAGTCCGGACCTCGACACCCGAGAAGCCTCAGTCTAGAGCTGGAACCTCCATTGTCCGGACCTGGACACCAAAGAAGCCTAGCCATCAGAATTAATACACTTGACACTCCTTAGTTCGAACCTCCACAACACCACTAAACTCTTAACCTCAAAATACATAAACTTGGACAACATTGTTCGGGCGTCGATACACCTGATACGCAAATCCTCGGAACTATTACGGATTTGTAAATTCGCACCTCGACACACTCACATCGCAGCATTTGAATTCCGTCAAAATGTCGAAATTGACCAAAGACATGTGAAATGGGATACAGGATCAACTAGATATTTTATGTTTTTAAACTGAAGTAGTCTATGTCAATATTTTTTTTCTTGCCACTTTCTTCTTACCGCTAGGTGCATTAGGGAAACTACAGGCATATACTCTGTTAATGTATTTCTGGCACCTGGAGACACGTGTGGCATTACACTAGACACTTTTATGTTTTCTACTTTACATCATCAATCTGCTGCTTAGAACAGTGACATATTGGCATCCCCGTTTTGCGAAGGTTCATCCGCCATCAGCTAATGCTTGCTATACTAGAATTGATCGAATAGTATATTTCACCTGTAAAGGAATATCGGTTCGTCTTGCTCCGATACTTATGTCGATGTAGATTGCCGTGTTAACATGATTGCATGATGGTCTTGGAGAACTACTTCAGCACTGGCACAGTGACATACATGTACATGGGCTGTCTACATTGTAGACTATTACAAAAAGGGGATCATGAAATATGAATGTTAATACCAAGTATCAGAAGTGTTGAGGACAAACATCCTATGCAAGAACGTTTGTCTGTAGAACTTTACACCCATACATCCTGCAGTTTGAACTTACCTCTCGCATAAGGGCCACACACGTGCGTAGGGTGTCATACCTGATTTTCACACTGTCAAAGAAGGTTGATAAATCTCTGTGGACCATTATTTGTGTTAATTTTATTGTTGTTTCTGCTTATGATACAGTTGTGATTTACTTGATTTCATTCATTGTTTGTGTAAGAACTAGCGATGCGGCGTCTGCAACGCGCGGAGCGTCTACGGGCTATTGGTATGCTGGAAACGTGCAGTGGCCAATATGTTAAATGTTGCACAGTCTGTTATTAGCGGACTATGGAAGAGGTATCAACAAACCCAAAATGTTGAAGATCGACTCCGTTCAGGGTTTCCCGGGTCAATGTCAAGAGTACAGGAACGATTGATCCGAAAGAAGGCTTCACGGCGAATCAAATTGCTGCAAACTTTTTTCATGCAGATCATCTCCATGCTCAACGGTCACGTGGTGTGCCGCCCTTACAAATCGTAATATTGCCATCAGACGTCAACGTCAAAACTGGGGTGATCGTCGCTTGTCACGTGTCATGATTTCAGATGAGTCCCGATTCACCTTGCACTTCATTGATAGGTGTGGTCGTGTCTGGCGACGTCGAAATGAACATCAAGCCAGTGTCAACCTAACAGATTTGGCGGTGGAACTGTCATGGTGCGGGGTTGGATCCCTATGACTGACATAACCCCACTCCATATTGTGCAAGGAAGGGCCATTGGACAGTACTATCGGGACAAAATACTGACATTCCTTTGTTGTCCCGTTTGCAAAGCGTGTGGGTCGACGATTTGTGTTCACCGTGCATGAATCGTCAATGTTCACCTCCAGCACCACAACATCCATAGGATGCCATAGCCAACAATGAACCCTGACCATTCCCACATTGAACACGCCCGGGACATGGCAGCGAAATGTGTGCATCAAAGTCATGGGCTGCCAACCACATACGTTGGTTCAAGAGAAGTGGGACAGACTCCCTGAAATTGCCATTGGGAGATTCATACGCAGTATGCCTCGTCGAGTGAATGAATGAATCGTGGCGGTATTGCGCACGACTGATCCAAAAACGTCAACTTTCAAATTTCCAATCTTAAGCCTATCGTCCTTCAGGATCGTTGGCGGTATTAAAATCCACTGTCATATTTCACTACCGGCTGTAAGGTGTCATTGTAAGTTATTTCCGTGTGTCCCCTACTTTTGTCAAGAATATCTATTGGTCTTGCGCAGATATCAAATCTATTTAGCAGCGGGTTACCCATATCATATGGTTTACGCTGAATTCAACAACAAACATGTATGGCGCTGGGTTAGCTGAAGTATAATGTTTATTGTCTTTTGGTATGACGCGGCCGGGGATCAAATCCCTATATTCCACTCTCTATCCACTAGTCCACGGAGGCGGCCCTATGTTAGGAGGAGTCAACTGTAACATAATTTACACAATCTTCAAAACAACCAGTCTGTATGGGGCCTTCTTTCATGGTCTTTAGTAAACTGTCCGTTTTGAGTTGATAGTCGACTTGCTAAGCTATGTCACAAGGCTGTTAATTGTCACCCTTTTCCGTTCCCAAGGCACTATAATACATGTAGAAATAGCAGTAAATGGTGTAAAAGTAACATTTGTAGCAGAAGCAGAAGAAGTAGTTTCACGAACTAACATGTGCAGTGTGGTGCACTTACTCCAAACAAAAGAATACTTAAAAAAACTAAGTGAAAAAATATTTTGCCTCAGGTTATACCGAAAAAAAGATACTTGTAGACTGAAAAATTCAATGTCCTAAATGTTCGTTGTGGAGGATTAAGAAAAAAAATGTCTTCCCGTTTCAAAGAAAAAATGTCTGTCGTAATGGAGTACCAAAACATTCTAGAAACAGTCCAGTTCCGTCTCTGAAACACACGCACGCACGCACGCACGCACGCACGCACGCACACTCACAAACACACACACACACACACACACACACACACACACACACATACATACACACACGTCGCTATAAACATATAATCTCGGTGCAATAATCTCGGAAGCAAAGTTAAACCTCATTTGACACCACTTCACTATCCATCTAAACGAATATTTCATTTCATTTCCTAAGTCTGCATTAGAAATAGCAAATATTTTGTTATTGTTCACTTCAGGATTTTCGCAGTATCATCATACTATGTGATTATATCCTGGTGTCTTCACGTGGTTCACAATTGCACAATGAACATACAATAGTTCATGAATGTCTTCTTTTATAACTGTTCCTTCCATGTGTCTTGTGATAAAATAAAACATGCAGGTGCTTACTCCTTTGGCATCTAGTGTTCGACGTTAATTTTAATGTTGAATGCTACCTTTTACGACTCTGATATGTCAAGATTCAAGACTAGATAAAAAGTGTTCGTCATATTTCAAAGGATGATGTTGTGATGAGTACAGCCGTACGTAACATCGCGATGAGAGCCAAATTACGATAACTGCAACAACGTGACCAGCTAGCCATCTGCCATAACACCGCCGTGCTGACGGGGATCCCACAGCGTTGATCACAGTGGAAGCTTCTAAGCACATCATCTTCATTATAGCGAAATAACAAGGTGGTTGTATGATGGCAACGTCATAAAGTATATGCAGATCTGTAGCTCCTAATCACAGCAGTCTGTTTTGTTATAGGTTGTCGCTGCCGCTAAGTCAAGGATGCGAAAAGCCAGCTGCATTGTCGTTTGTTTTCAACGATGTTGCTTCTTGAAAGTACTCATTAACCAACGGGTAACATTGATCAGTTCATAAAAAAAATCACATTACATGGAAACATAAAACGGGTCAACAAAACACGGTATTTTGTTTGATGACTGTTTAACGGTAGATTCAGTATAATTATCAGTCTTCTCATTGTTTTGTGGACAAAAGCATCTGGACGTTGATACGATGAATAATTCGTTCTTCTGAAGCTTAATCGCAGATGCTTTCAATTCTATTGATGAAAAGACGTTTGAGGTAACAAAAAATACATGATCTCTATATCGGATAAAAAGATCTTTATTGTCAAACGTTTGGAGCGTTGTAACGTGCGTTAGTTAGAGTGTCATTATGTATCACACGAACAATATTATCCTGTTGCATTTAGTCATGTGTTTTATATAATTTATTTTACATAATATTAGTGCGTAATTGAGAGCCATTATGTATCACACGAACTGTGAAATGATACTGTACATTTAACCAACATATATATTACACATCTGTCTCGGGAAAAGCAATTGCTCAATACGACATAACAAAAGGCTATATCTACATTATATTAGAAACATTCAGACCCGTGAAGATCCGGGGTAGAATATGTCTTTAGCAACCACTGCTTTCCGTAAAAGGCGACTATGCTTGTCGTAAGAGGCGACTAACGGGATCGGGTTGCCAGACTCGCTGACTTGGTTGATGTATGTCATCGTGTCCCAATTGCGTGGATCGATGTTCACGATGGCAATCACTGGATTGTCTGGTCCAGACTCGATTATTTACATACCGCCGTCATATAGCTGGAATATTGCTGAGTCTGGCGTTAAACAACAAACAAACAATAAAACAAGAAATATTTAACTTGGTTTAATCAATTATTTACATATGTCTAGTTGTAATATAGCAATATGTCCATTAAAATAAAAGCAATTGCAATTACAAATGCAAATTACAAATGCAATAATATTACATGATCATAAGAAATCTCAAATAAAAGCATACTACGTCCATTGTACGATTTCGCGTATATCATAAGAATCAACATCAAATAGTAATGACACCGCCTGTTGGCGAAAAAGTTAACGTATGCTGTTTCCACCAGTGGCACCCGCCAATAACACATGCAGAAGCCAGTCAATTGTTCAAATAACTATTCGTTTTGATCAAAATATACCTAAATATCAATATATATTAGAACCTCAGATTCCACAGTTTAATTATTTTAGTCATACATATAAACTAATATTATCCGTCCGTACTTTAACGTTCTCGTCGAGACATTATTTACATTCAGACGACTGTGTTCCCACGCAAACAAATGTTCCCCTTTTTCACACAAAACAAATATATATGTCAATACTTTCGCTTAAATGTAATTACATCAGGTAAATAGGAAATTTATTTTTTATAAAGTGATGGGAAATTAGTACGGAAAAGAGACGCAGGGATATGACGACTGTTAGCTGCAATCTATCACCACACAAGAGTCGAGAAGATGAATCAATGTCAACTTTGAGTGATAACAAATATGATTGACATATGTCAATGGTGAAGTATAAGGCATATTTACTGCCATGAAACATGATCTCATACAACGATTGGCGTAAGTGAACAAATCTATGAGGTTATTTGCAGATCAACACGAACCATGGCCACGGGCAAACAACGTGTCGTTATTTGCAGTTATAAAAACCTTTTCAGTTGGATCCATGACGAAAAAAAGCCGAATAAAATACATTTATCAAAAATATATTCGACATAATTTGGATTTATTAGGGTCTATAATCAAAGATAATTCCGGGTTTGTTTTGTGTGTGTGTGTGTGTGTGTGTGTGTGTGTGTGTGTGTGTGTGTGTGTGTGTGTGTGTGTGTGTGTGTGTGTGTGTGTGTGTGTCAATCGTGATGGATAGGTGTTAATTCGTGACAATATTGAGAGTATGCTTGGGAAACGTACTTTAGCGATGCAGATAAGCATAAGCATATTTGCAGTGTTATATAACAACCTTTGATAGTGTTATTGATAGATTTCATGCCTACGAACAAGATCAAATGTGTTTCCGCTGGACCAGACGAATGTCGGTTCCTAAGAAAACGAATGGGAATGGTTGCAGCAAACGTTAATATTTTTCACTTCAGTATTTACAACCATCAAAACTTATTGGCTCTTCCAGTCATGCTATTCAAGATCTCAAATAGGTTTACTGACATTTCTATAATCGAATTTTATGACAAGAATAATTGCTACGCCAAAATTACACCGCTTGAGCGATTCTGTTCCTCTTCGAACAAGTGGTAAAGTAATGACATGATTTGTCTTCCTTATGTTCGCTTCTTTTCATTGGGTAAAACTTACTCAATCAATAATTGGAAAACAAGTGCGTGCGGACATACAGGAAGTCGCCATCTTGGATTCAAGAAGGTGTTTCTGCATTGATCCGTGCCCAAGACAAACATACATGTTATTTTAGACGACTGTGATTTTTCTCTGTCAATTATTTGTTTTTGTAAGATCTTAATTTTGGCATGGAAATCTATGATCGTTAATCATAATAAACGTCACGTGGACAAATCAGATCAACATGAATCTGTTTGATTGAATCATTGGCCAATCAGAATGTCATGTTCATCTGAGACGAAGCGACACTTGACAAAGATGGATAAGCGAATGATTTTAGTACGTCTTCTTCGCAGACATGGAATCCTTAACTAAAATAATAATACATTGCAGTACAGATACAGTTGTGATGGGAACTACTTGTCACCACATATTTAACACAAGGATTACCATAGTACAGATAACATCGATCGTGGTATCTATTTCGGAGCCAACTGGTTGTATAACGATGATTCTGTGATTCTTTTTTTTCGTTCATTTCAAAAATATGTTTCAAAAGGTCGGTCTTTGGTGTGAAAGAGTAAATATTTTTCCTTTTTCTACAGAGCTTAATATATGATTTTATACTGATTTAATTGTATCATTTTTTGGTCAATTTTACATATGTAATATGATTTATAAGTATTTGATCTTTTTTGACTTGAGTCCGGTAAGCAGACTGTATGTTCTATTGTTAGAAGCGCCATTGGTACCAAATAATTTAATACCAGTCAGTCAACATTTCACAGATACATTCAGAAAGAACCGTCTTCCTCTCATAACAGAGGATATTTTAGTCTTTATTTCATTGAGTGATCTGACAATTTTGTAATTCATCGAGTGATCTGACAATTTTGTATTTCATCGAGTGATCAGACAATTTTGTATTTCATCGCCAATTTTGTTCAGGTCATCAGATGAGACAAATATGTTATCTGACAAGGAAAGACAAATGTACTACTTATTATTTGTGTTCTTTCTGATTTAAGTTTGGAACCAAAGTCACTGAGAAAAGCCTTTTTTCATTCCTGTGAAATATCGTTTCCATTTTTACATACATACATACATACATACATACATACATACATACATACATACTACGACTAAAGCGGCGTCCCATTAATAAAGCATCTTAGTTAGTGTGATTAACCAAAGTAATTACATACTACTAACTACATACTACATACTACATACTACTATATTAAAGTCAGCGCATGTACACCGCACGTAAATGTATGCGTGACTAGGGATTTAACTTTAAACTTCATTTTAGCTGTATGTAAGAAGAATTCCCACTCTGGTAAACCTACAAGCACGGGTACTTGACGGTGACACATCAATAGTCATATTCAGGTCGAATTCGAACTAAAAAACAACGAAACATGGACTAACATGCAATCAGACTTGTTTCTGTTATATAGCGACGTGCACAGTTTAAGGTTTAAGAACACTTGTAAACTAATTGACAACCAAATGTTGTAAACTGTAAAAGGTGTTGAGGAATACGAGACTTGCATTACAAAATTCGACTGATTCTTTCCAATTTTCGACGCTCGCTGCTCGGACCTTTCACTATTTTGAGTTTTCTGTCGTACCAAAGCACTCGAGTGAATGCTTTTCGCAAAATAACCCCCGGGAACCATCCATTGCCCTCCGTTTTTCTCACCAAACCAGTTTAGTGCATAGATGAGTGACTGTGTGAAATCCCCTTGTTCAAAAGAGCAGTAAATGAAGCCTTTTCGTCGGACCAGTCTCCTGACATGTTCATTTCAACTGATCGAATCTGGGACAGGATGAAATGGCTTCTACTTGACACCCAGCGAGTTTATTGCCATGCTAGATTGCCTATTATCTCATCATCAACACGGCCCATGTCAGTTGCCTTGCAATAGCTGACAATCCTGTGTAATAACGCTGAAAACACGGAACTCTGTTTAGAATGAAGAACCCTTCACTAATGTCAATTCCAACCAACACGATCAGCGTAAAACAGGAATAAAGTCCATCTCTGTTGTACTTAACTGTTTCAATTACGCGATCTCTGGTTTCAAAGAGGTAGCATCAGTGACGAAATCAACAAAGATTACGCCACCCTTATGTCAATGTGCCGATCATTGACAAAGGGATTCCAGTTCAAGTGGCGATCATCAATTTCAAACATGTTAATGCCATTCAACCCCAAACAGAGTGGATACGGTGGTCGTCCTCAATAATCTGATTGATGTTGAGTTAAGATTGTGTAAGGGTTGAGTGATGTCGCTTTGTCTGTTTGACAGATATGTGCAATCGCCTGGGGAACTCTCTGTATCAATTCGTGGACTCGTCCAATATTACAGCCAAAGAATGTACATGATATGAGTTCCGCGTAAACCAGTTATGAATTTTCTTTAAATAAAGAGATAGCTGTCGCAGGATTGTAGAAGAGTTACAATTTTTTGACATGAAATATGCACTGGTGTGATTACGCTGAAGATCACCAACACTAGTAATAATACAAGTAATACTGTCCTTCACTGACACACAACATACAGCAGAGCCTCCATCCACAGTTTCAGGGACTCCGATGGCCCACTTGGCAAAGATGCCACAATTGCCTTAGCAAAGGCACGTTCCTTTGGTGTTCGATTCCTTAATCCTAATAGCAAACTGTTTATAATGTTTAGTTTCTCGTCACCATACCCGTGGACGTTGGCTTCAACAACGTGGTAACTAACTAGGTATTTTTAATGAATAAATTAGCAGTCAATTCGTGTCCATAGTGCATAGTCCATGTCAAGTTCTTTTGAGATACTATTCTTTGGTTCCGTTCACGCTTTTCATACATCGTGCTTTCTCACATGACAATGTTCACCTTGGAAAGGAAAGGTGGAGTCTAGTCGAAAACCTGGGTTCGATTCCCGTGGATACAATATGTGAAGCCGATCCTTTGTGTTCCCCGCCATGACGTAGATGGAATATTTCTGCTTTGGGGTAAAACCGAACCACATGGAACTAACTTGTACAGTTGTTGTACACGTTGTTGTCGGTGTTGTACACGTACGTAGTTGGCACGCCCGCAGGTAGTAACTTCTGACCACACACGTCAGAGACGGTCTTTATAGCGTTATTGAATACGCCCTGAAATGTAAATCCCTTCAACTCAGCAGGCTAGAACGGTTTGGGTGATACTGTCAGGTATTACGTGACCAAATAATCCGTAGTAAAAGCCGGCAGATGTCTCATACATACAAACAGGCCTTTCGGGAGGAAGTTCATTCATAGAGGCTTTTGAGATCGGATGATTTTATTCCAAGACCCTTTTGATAACACGAGCAGTGCCTTTAGAAATTTGTTTTATTGCTCCTGTGGGCCCTGTAGGCCGTTTCTCATTAGGAGGGGACAGAATGAGCCAAGTGAGCAGCCCATCTCCCACCAGAGGTCTTACAGCGATGTAGACAATTTCTACTGGTCCTGGGTAGTCCTGCAGAAAATTTAGCAAGAAATCAAATTTGAGCTACAGCCTTGAGGCTAGTGTCCCATGATGGTATGGATCGCATCGTGAATTACTAAGAAAATATGATGGGAAGGATCGATGTGGCTCCATTGTACATTTCTCACACAAGGGGGCAATGGCAACTATATTGATTGCTAACTTCATTTTGCAACTAGATGACTGAAACTTTCCCAGAGAACAGGTCTGTAATGAATTGGGAGTTTGTTATAAGTAGTGTTTATTGTCCTCTTGTATGCTCACATGTATAAATCTTGTGCAAGAAGAAATGAATGATTATTGCAAATGCCGAGTGGATATACTGGACCCTTCAATACCATTCTCTCTATATTCTGCTTGACTGATAGAAAGTGTTAAGTTGATGGAATTGGTGTGTTGTTCATGCTGTTCAGAAATGTTGTAAGCGTTTTATCAGTGATGGCACCATAATGGGTTATCCATGGACTCTGTAACAATGAGTGAGTGAGTTTTGGTGAACGCCGCTTCGGTACAGTGTGTCAGTTGTGTGACTGCATGTCAACTCAATGTAGGTGGAAAACATAAAGATAGGCTGGTCGTTAATGTTTGCCACTTTAATAAGTGAACCCATGAGCAGGTGTATAGTTCTGACCAATTGAGGTTCATTATCGGGGTTCATCTGGGATTCAAACCCACAGCCTGCTCAACGTAGGGAACGACGACAAAATTCCCAAAAACAAATGAACACACGAAATGCTAAGAACAGTTTGAGGTGCTCCAGGTAGTAGACGTTTACCGTTACCGTTTACCGTTAGGGAAACCCAGGAAACCCCACGATGCTGACAGTCACATGATCACGATCAGATGGAATCTGGAATGTGAACAAACCTACACCGGATCATGCTACATGTACGGGACAACATTAACCCAGGCTTTTACATGCGTTGGGCCACAATTCACAAAACTTGAATTGAAAACAGAATTGTCCAGTAATTTCACACTCTGGATCTTATTCGTGCTGGAGTATTATGCTCAATTGAACACTTATACAAGTCTGTCAGACTAATGGGTTGGCACATGAAGCCTAGCATCCTATTAATGTCAAATATACACCTAGATTCAACAGTCTACAATATGGGAACACAAACTATCGCCAATATTGTATCATTATTATAAAATGGATTCCCGTGGGTCATATGTATTGGCACTGTTTTTTTATTGTTTATGAATAGTGTCCCTTACATTTTGTACACGTATAATGATATTAATTTGAAAACATTTCATTCATGAACAAATTTGTATGAAATCTTTAAAAAATAAATCTTTTTTCAAAGGCATATTGCTGTATTTGGAAATATATTATATTACGGGTTTCTCTCTCGTTAACTAAAAAAGGAGAGTCATTCTATGGATGCATCTTGGCCCCCGGCATGCTACGATAATGCCAACAAAAGCAACCATGCAAAAAATATAATGGAAAACAGTAATCTGCTTCATTGGTTAAATGCAATGGGCTCCTTTTTTGTTGATTTTGAATTGGTGTGTTGCTGGTGGACGGCCACATCAGTTTGTTTCATGAGGCCTTTGGATCAGTTTGCCGTAAATGTGGGCTTCATTTTCAACAAACATTGCTCTTAGCCAGGATTTTGCGTCCAAACAGACAAACTGCCCGCGGCCAGAAAAGAATTCCAAAGCATCTTTTCGTCCTTTCCAACACAACAGCTGCGAATACTCTCATTGCTGAGGTTAATTTAGATGACGTCTTAGGAAATCCTAAATTTCAGTGAACATTATTCGCACGTTAGGGCATGTTTCACTCAAGGAAATAAATGTTTTCGTTTTTTCGACAAAAGGGCTTCAAGAAATGACAGTTGATTTAATTAGGTTCTTATTTCTTATTTCCACAGACACAATAAAACCTGGCATTTTGATTTAGTTGTACTTTAAATATGTTTTGTTTTGATTTTAAAAGAACTAAATATAATGTGATGAAATAGGATATATTATGCATGGTCTAGAGTGGCCTTTTAAAGGATAATCATTTTAATTACGTTGGTATGACAAGTGACTGTTGAATCCTATTAAAGTAATGTATTTATGAGAAAAAAGCTATTCCGAGCATGGGAACGTCGAAATATAATTTAGATAGTAAAATATGTTGACAGACCATAATAGAGAGCCCATACAATGAAATCGACATTTCAAGTTATAAATTGCTGTTAGGGGTCGTAAATATCAATTCCTCCAGCCTAAGTAGTGTGAATGTATTTCCTAAGCGTTAAAGGCCCCTCCATATCTGTTTGAAAGAGACATGAGCATATTGAAAACTAACGATAACCTGCCAGCAACCTCTTGTCCCCCTTCTAGACATAGGTCTACACACATATTGGACAAATCCCCCGACAAGGTAATTAGACGTCGGGTAACAGGGCAATAGATATCAATACATGCTCCCTCCTCGTTCCCTGATAGGCATTGATTTGTAACCGATCCTTGAAATACGAGTGTTCGTGAATTGAAACATCAGAATTAGGTGCCAGATTGACGTCAGTCGCCCTTTGTCTGATTAGGAGACCAGTATTTGTCCCCACTAGGTCCACCGGATTCGCTGGATATATTTACCGCGGGACTTCAGAATGGCGGTTAGTTTGAACAGAACTATGAGCATATTTAAAAGGAGGTTCGAGTTTCTTGAGTAGCGACAGACATCGGGTAAAAATGTAAAACGTACGTAGAGGTAACTGAGGAAAACACCTGTCACATTTTAGCAAATAGTCTGTACCATATTTTAGACTTAAACATTACTTGAGGATTCATTCTCGTATACCACCTTGGTTAACTTAAAACCAGCAATTACGTAAACTAAATACTACAAACCAAGTTACGAAGTTAAATAACCTGTAAGCTGTACCAATAAATACATGTAATGAACCAGGGGGATCATTTTAGGGGATGTGCATTTGTTCATTTGTCACCACCATATCCGCCGTGCTCGTGGGTTTCACCAACGTGGTTAACGTCCTTAGATCACTAAGATCTTTCCTCCCACATTAAGCTGACACGCCATGACATGACAGGGATACTGTTCATATCGGCGTTAAACCCAGCTCTTGTGAAGCCCATTTCTGGTGTCCCCCGCCGTGATATTGCTGGAATATTGCTAAAAGCGGGGTAAATCCATACTCGCTCACTCACTTCAGCCAGCTCACTCATTCTTTCAATCACTTCCACTCACAGGTGTGTTACAATGTAAACCTTCCTGTTGGGAATCCGAGTCACTAGACTTGTACATCGCTCACGCACTCACATGCCCACTCACCCACTGTCACAAACAAACATGGTGAAACCGACAGGTAATCGTTAACGATACTATGTATTTGGTTTCTGCAATGGTGAATATGTTGTTTGGAGATTGAAATTCACTGAAACCCATATGAGCATCGATCCAACCAAGTCAGCGAGCCTGACCACCCGATCCCGTAAGTCGCCTTTTACGACAAGCATAGTCACCTTTAACGGCAAGCATGGGTTCCTGAAGACCTATTCTACCCCCGAATCTTCACGGGTCGAAAGCTTTACTGAGGCTGATGGTATCAGGTGTTCGGGAATATGTTTGCGTATCCTGCCCCAACGGTGGCACCCTCACAAATACAAACCCAAGAGGGATTATTCATTTCATCTTATTAAAACAGTGAGTAATATAATACTATGAATAAGAGACATTTAACCTGGAGGAAAAACAACATTGTAATTTTCTAGGATGTTTTAAATAACAGTGTTTTTAACATAAATTACCAGCCGATGTTTTTGCCTCGTAAGCTCTTTTTAAACTAATATGACGTGACATCACAGCAGCTGAACTTCCTATTATTTAGCTTGGTATCGTTTGATTAAATAACGACTCATAAGGCCCTACCACCATCGTGTATGATGAAGCACGGCAGGGGACTAATTATAATTAATAGTAGGGGATAGGTCAGGTTATTTTATAATTGGCTTTTTTGTGAAGGATTTTACTCATAAATTATAAGGATGTTAATTAACTTGTTTTACTCTTGTCCGGTAAGAAGTTTGTCATTTTCTGCTCTATTCAGTAATATCCGTTGACGTCCTTCATATTCTCTCACATGAGGTGCAGTGCGAAGGCCCGGCTTCGATTCCCTATAAGAGTGCAATGTCTGAAGCCTATTTCTGGTGAGCCCTGCCGTGACGTCGTTGAAGTAATTCTACCACCGGTGTATTCACTACTTTCTCATCTTTGAAAGGGAAGGTTGGGTAGCGTGGTGGATATAGCGTTGGTTTATCACGTAGAAAGGCTGGGTTTGATGTCCAACACGTGTGAAGCATATTTTTGGTATCTCCTGCCCTCATAAGCATGGAACAGCGAAAATAGAAAAATATACTCTCCCAAACATTTGGGAAAATATGCAGCATTCTGGGAAATATTAGCATAATGAGTATGTTATTTGTATTGGTAATGTCGCTATAGCAGGTTACCGTTATGCGTCCTATATGTGCAATACAATGTGTCTATTCTCTGCGAATACAAACATTACATAGTACACACTTCAAAGGCTTAATTTCGGTGATGCCTGTATCCGGCACTGACGATAATGTAGCCACTTAATGCTTACTTTGAGTATGTAATACTTAACAGTTTTCAAATCAATACACAGACATGGATTCAATGAATTTATAAGTATGAAGTGATCACCAAATAATTGCAATATTGAAATGTACAAATAATTATGTCACTGTGCATGTGATAAATAGAGATGTCAAAATATTATTGTGTTCAGATTCCTACCATCGAGGAGTGTTGGCATAGGGTAGCCAAGATAGTTGTCACGCCGAAGACCCGGGATCGAATCCCCCAAGGGTACAATGTGTGAAGCACATATCTTGTGTCCACCGCCCTGACACTGCTGGAATATTGCATTAATTGCAAGATTGAGAGACTTTACTTGTGTTTACGAACATCAACAGCCGTTCCAACGCCTGTGAGACAGATACTCGGCTAGAGTTTTCCACCACAAACGCTCGGTAGTTATCGGCAGCGAGCTGACCAGATAATGACGGTGCTTCGCAACAGTCCAGGATGCTCTAGCCGCGCTGATACTCCTGGAAGTCTGCATGAAGCACTAACAGCAACCGAGACCCTGATTATAGTTCACTAATCACGTACAGTAGACAAGCGGTCCTCCTCTGTGATAGCAAAACTACGTGTACTTGATGGACATAACCACTGTTTATTGATGTAATTGTTGCAATCTACACCGGACGGAATGTATCATTATGATAAGTATGTCAGGAAGGGTTATGTAGAGACCGATCTATCAGTTACTTTGTCTGTAAGCAAGATAATTAATGATAAAAGTGATATATATTTGTAACCAATCTTACAGGCTTTATTTGAGTGAGTTTTAATTGAATTAAAACGGCATGTAAACCCCGAAACCATAGGAGCTCAGGCACATGTGTTTATGTGCCAGTAATGTGTCTTCTTGAAACGTTGATCCTGAGATCGTCAGATTAAAATATCTGGTTTCAGCTCGATTCAAATTTGTCACATGTATGCTATATATTGAACGTCTTTTGGTTAGCATCGCAAAGTTTTCGAACTCAAATTAGTATGTAATTGCAAAATCTGACCATAATGCTAAAATCCAGAGCTGTTAGTCACTTTTGATATCCAACGCATGGTGGCACCTTGCCTCCTGCTACAGAATGACAGTCCTGCTCTGGATGTACACACACAATGTTTTGTAAAGTCATTTTGATTGGTTCCCTGATTCCCGTTGGTCAATGTAATACTCCCTACTCAGACATTTTACAGCGTGCGTCATGAGGCTAATAAGAAATGTTTCCATAGTTTATCGGATACAATATTGCTTGACGTCGTTCGGTGTATCAGATTAATGATCATTTTTATTGATAAATCACAGCATCTCGAGCTGAGGACTTTTTCGGGAGCAGAATGCATCGACAAAAGTTTAATATTTTAGCCTATTTGTACAAACACGTTTTTATGACATTCATCTGGCGCTTTTCAATAACAGCTTCGTGTAACAAGTCATGAGGAAAATATCGGCAGTTTGTCACATGACATGTCAGGTGATCAATAACTCACCAACGTTATTCTCTGTTTGAGTGCACAAAATAATCACGGCAACAAATTACTTTATTCAATTCATATTTTCTCCAACACAGAAAGCGTGTTTTGAATAGAACCTGCTAGCCATGAAGACCATATATAATCCACAGTCGGGGATCTCGTGCAGGACGGACTATCACGGGACAATAGCTCACAGACGTTTTACCGTTTCGCCACGCAGGACCCAAGACGCCCACTGAGCGTAAATCAAAAGTTTTTCCCCTTTCGTAACCGAAAGCGGAGTTCATCACACGCTCCTGATCTCGTTCATATCAGACCGTGGGATACTTTTAGACTAAAGTGCTCTTGTGATGCCCATCTTTCATCGAAAATAGAGCTGTGTACATTAGATTTCATGTTTGAAAGGAAGCGATAATTTCACACGCTACTTGTGGGTGTAAACCCCTCTGTCAGTTTCCGGACTTATGAATGAGTAGTTTTTTACGGAATATTAATTCAAAGGTTTCCCTGGGTTATAAGAGTAACTATGGTCTTTGACAGTACCTTTGACCAGATTCAGAAGAAAGCTAACGTGTGCGATCATACATATTCCATATACATATCTTGTATACTGCAGACAGAAAGCGTGGATTCTCAAATGAGTTATGTGCATCTGTAATTTAAGGATGTTGAAATATCTGCTATTGTGTTTAGAAATAATTATGTTGCCCATCTCCACCTTTTTATCTGCATCTCATACATGTAGCTTCACACTCAGCAACTCCGTAGGGATCCCGGATCAGAATGGGTCTCCAACAATATATTTATGTTTTAGTCGCACGAGGCGACCAAATAGATCGCTTGATCAGGTTCGGTGACTTGGTTGATAGCGCGTCATCGTACCACCACACCGTGGATAGCTTTCACTGGATTGTTTGATCCAGACCGTTTCATATTCTGTCGGAGTGATGGCAATGTTTATTTCAAAAACATAATTTCTAACTGAGTATTTTGGAAAAAACTTTGGTCTCAGTTTTAGAAATAAATAGAAATAGAAAAGAAATATTTGTTTACTTTAAGATCTGAAGAAAACGTTCTGTCGGCATGACGAATTGTTTGCTGAATTAACAATGGGATGTCTTGAAGCATTGGCCGAAAATATATTCTGCTGCAAACGATAAACCAATATATGTTGTGATATATCACTGTAATTTCACAGTTCAATGCACGTACATGAATATTATGGTTCCTCAATGGTCCGAGAATCAAATAATACTCCACCATCGGGAACGAAACCAGATACAATGCCAGACCCGATATTGTCAGTTTGTACCCTTAACACGTGAGAATCAATAGGAAGGTAATGTTGAATATTCAACTCACACCACTGATGACAAAACCAGATACAATGCGAGACACAATAATATGTCAGTGTGTACCTTTAACACGCGAGGGTCAATGACGATTAATGTTATATATACTACCAACTCACGCCATTGGTAGCAAAACCAGATAGGGGTTAGAATGTCCTCGGCAGACTCTAACATGGTGGACTAGATATCATTATGTTAGGGACAACACATGGGGTTCAAGGATGTGCAGCTTGTAAAAGGCTCAATGTACAGGTGTGCCCCAATCTCCATTATCTTCCAGGTGGGACATCAACGCATTTATTGATTGGTCGTTGGAAACACCATCTTTTCATACAAAAATAACCTAACCTTTTGGCAGTTGATTTTATTACACCGGGCAAAATACGCATCAAGGGTATATATTTATAAAGCAAACATCAGCCTCCCTGCCAAGGTTGACAGGAGGAAACACAGACATCATTAGACTGTATGAACTCCAAATGTCTATTCATGGGCAATACAGTTTCACTCACCCTGGGAATCAGCGTAAAGGTCATCATGGAACTAAAAAATTCCTTTGTCCTCAGTATATGAACACAACCAGCGAAAACATAATTACTGTAATTAAAACAATTGAACTAACTGTCCTTCAAACAGATCTGACCAAAGGAATCGAACCAACTGTCAATAAAGTTTGACCTCTACCGACTGTGTTGCACAAACTTTGAACTTCTCCAACAGACAAACTGACAAACTGCCAGAGATGATGTATACGATAATCTCGTTGTCGCCTGTCGGGTTTCCGTCCAAGACAAAAAATAAGTATGTATCAAATTATTTCTATAAGTTCTTCTGAAGGGGAACTATGTTGTTGGCACAGAGAAAGGAATAATGTCATGTATATAATGATGCCAATCGTCGTTTTACAGATAAGATTAAGCTTGCATATTACTTGTATAAAAAAAGCTACAAAACCCTTATCCATAAGCATAACGAATCGCTGCTAAAACCACAGCCCATTGTACGTTTCCGACCATATCATCAGCATGTGTTGTAGTAAACATATTTTATTGTACAAAATGACAAAGGGAATGGGCACAAGTGCAACACTTATTACCGCCTTCTCCCTATAAACTGCTAAACATGATATTGGATAATGGAACTGAACACATTTCAATTAAAGCTTGACATTGTGGAAACATAGTGCACAATATATGTGTGTGTATACACACACACACACACACACACACACACACACACACACACACACACACACACACACACACACACACACACACACACACACAATGTGCAATACAGTTTAAACAGTGTGCATCTCATACAGATGCAAATATTATACATTTTAGTGTTTATATATAACTTTTTACAACATTGATGATTAACTACTGAATCTGTTAGTCGCTTCTATAAATTTGTGTACAGACAGGAATATATTTGCATTTAGTATAACATATAGGTTTTGGTCACCAAATATAATACTGTGTAGAGTTTTTTGTCCTCAAACATTATCGATAGCTGACAGTAATTTATCATCCAAAACTGGCTCCCACAGGAGATATCGCTTGGATGAGATCAAGCTATATCTACACTGTAGATATCGCTGCAATGAAATTACACCACAATGCTTTGCAGACCATTGTGACGCAACTGGTTACCATGACGTCACAATCAAATGACATCACTAATGGCTCTGCTACTGAAGCTGTTAGCAGTACTTTTTGACACTGAAGACACTGCTAATAACTGTCAACAAATTGAAAAAGCTGGAAGAATGATGTTGGATGATAAATAAAATCTCCCCCTTGTGTCTTTTGATATTAAATATATCAACACTCGTTGATATATTTGATATCAAAAGACACTCGGGTGGGATTCTCTATATCTCCCTACTTTCATCATATAAGGTACATTCGAAGAAGTAATAGAATGAATTTTCACAAGGAGCTCCGCATTTACAGGAAATAGTATTAAAAAAAGTTAACACGAAACAGGTCGGAAATAAGTGTGCTACAATCTAGTGTGCAATATGTTTGTAGATCTCTTAACGCAATTATAGTACAAAGATGATGATGTGGGCTGTATTCTACAGTAACTCCATCAGGACCAGGACTTTTTTTTCATTTTTCATGATTTTCCTAGACGTTTAAACTTCCTCATAATATAACTCACCTTCAAGGCCTAATTGTTGTGGTGTGCTCTGTTTTGGAATATTGAGGTCTTAAAACATATCATCTAGGTTTTCGTTTTTACATGTCTGTTTAGTGTACAATTGTTGGTGATAACTTTGAGTTTCGGTGATGATACCTTTGTTTCAATTATGGTATGTCCATTCTTTGTTTCTAGCTTATCTATAGCTTTATTCAAACAGTTTCCTTTTCTGAGGATAAAAATTCAGTTGGCTTTGAGCCAATTTCTATCCATTCTGTCCGAGATTGCATGATTATTCCTTCTGTTTTTATACAATTTCTTTCTTCCAATTCGGTGTTTGCCTCTTTACGTTTCTTCAATATTTCATTTTAATTTGTATATCCTTTGAGGTATCTAGATTGAGTTTCAATTCTTCGGTATGTTTTTGTAAGTAGTTTTCTTTCTGTTCTCGCTTCGTTTCTTCTCCGAGGAATGTTTTATAATTTGACCTCTTATCATCAACAGTTGTGTTTTGAAAACATATTTGTCATCTATATTTAATCTGGCATTGCCTTGTCCAGCGACATAAGTTTAATATTGTTCTATTGTATTTTCAATTACTTCTTTTGATTTGATTTTTCAAAAAAACGTTTTGTTGTTTAGAAGGGAATTAATAGCCTTCCAGCAGCCCCTCTCGATACTATTAAGTCTCAACGAAATCCAATGTATAGAGTGACCTGATCTGTAAGCAGGGTCTATACCATTCTTTGTTTCTAGCTTAACTTTAGCCTTTTCTGAGGACGAAAGGTATTCAGTTGGCATTTCGCCAATTTCTAACCATTCTGCCCGAGATCGCATGATTATTCCTTCTGTTTTTATACAATTTCCGTCTACCTGTTCCAGTTCAGTGTTCGGTTTGTGTGTGTGTGTGTGTGTGTGTGTGTGGGGGGGGGGGGGGGGGGGGGGGGGGTAAAGAGAGGGGCAATGCCGTGTCTGTTGTCTGTGTCTGTTTTATACAGGACATATCTAAAGCATTTAACAGTTAAAAGTAGGAATATGGTGAGCACGAGTATGGTGTGGAGAAAACAAACTCACTGTATATACTCTTCCGAAAAAAATTACTTCCAATTTCAAGTTTAGACAATAAGTACGAGATATGGTAGTACAATCAAAAACATAATGGTGAACGAACTGACGAAGCCACAGAGGACTAACTGTTCGTTAAGTTGCATGTACAGATTACTCTCCGTCAGCACTTCACAGCAGATAACGTGACTCGCAAGGGTACAGGACTCACAACCAATGTAAAGAGTGAACGTAGAGACGTGGCGTCATGATGTTACGCCTTTCGGTTCGACGTCCCAGCTTCCGTCAGGTTTTTACGCTCGTGTGATCCGAAATCTCAGGAATGCGTCACCGTGGAGAGTGATTACAATTTAAAGCTATCACGAAGGTGCTGATGTCGTAGTGGTCGTGTACGTGCAATGTGATGACTCTTCGTTTTTCGGTCCTCTGGGTATCAGAGATTGTCCCAGCAGTGATGTATCGCATCCACAACCTGCTGATGGTCGCCCTGGACACACTCGTGGCCAATAGCAACAACCTGATGGGTTAGCCCTACCTCCAGGCGTCCGAGGAAATTATGACGATGGTCTTGTGCAGCACATTCTTGGCATTTTTACTTTTCAGTGAAGGGAATCAGAGCGCATGTAACATTTGCAATAAAGACGATAAAACATTAATCAGAAATCTATGCTTGAATCTTTCACTTACATTCTTTTTTAGACTCTCTTTATACGCCACAAAACCCTTTCCATATTCGTAAAACATCTCTGTCGAAAGCTGAGTCTATTGTGCGATCCCAAGTATATCATAAGCAAGTGTTTAGGAATCACTATCAAATAGTGATGGTACCAGATGTCCGCGAAAAGGTGAGCGTATCCTGCCCCACCGGTGGCATCCGTCACAATCACTTCTAAAGGCAAGTCAGTAGATAACCTGAAGAAACACGGGCACAAATGTGCAATGGGGAATCGCATCAAACATAATTTTTGTCACATGCGTCAAATTTAGGAATGTCCTCCACATGTCTACTATATTACGTTTGAAAGCTTTACTGAGGCTTTGAATGTTATGACCCTGTACAAACATATTTTTGAGTCGTATGACGCGTTTTGAAATCTTCGTAGAAAGAGAATGCTAAATTGTTCTTTAAAAGGTGTGAAATATACGCACAAAAAGGCTGGAGCTGCTGGAACATTGCTCCCTTATTAAAGTGCCGAGCAAAGACATTCTCTACTTTAAGTCTATCTCAGTCTACTTCATATTCGGCATGCATTTCAAGCCAATGATATGTTCCATCTTAAAATGATATGTGCCTACTGTGAGGCACTCTACGACTGTAATATATGTGACTTACTATTATTACCCAGTGTACTTCTCAGAGTTACTTAGTTTACAAATATAGAATGACATCAATAGCCGTGACACAATAGCTATGGCTTTAGCATGTGTGTCCCTCTGCATCTGATCTAGAGGGCAGTGAATCTGTGGACACGCGCTGACCATCTATGATGACAGCTTTTGGCCTTATACTCAATCAATCAGTCAAAGTACTCTCGGGAAATGAGTAGCAGAAACCCTCATTCTACAATCGGTGAAACTTTTGCGATTTATTGAAATAGTGTACACAAATCAATAGAGGTGCATTCATTAGGGGATGTCTTTGATTGGCACTTTAAAGGGGGTCGTTGTTCGTACATCAAAGAAATTTGCCGACTATCTACTCTTCAACTTCTTTTATGTTGTTATTGGATTAAACCTGAGGCGACAGCTTCAGGCACTGTCATTTCACTGCAGACATGGAGTGTCCAGCGCTACAAGACAGAGCAAAGCTGGTATCAGACGGGCCTAAGTTGAGACACTCTATACATCAGAACCGCTTCAGCCTGTTTCATCTTTACGCCACATTTCAGTTAGCGTTATATTCGGGTTAAAAGAAATCGAATTTTCTATTTGCAGCCCAACAGCAAATCTAAAATGACCAATAGAACTGTCATTATTTTCACGAACTTGGTTCAATTGGCCATAACATAAAACCATCATTAACGAATTCCAAAGACAATCGCATGAGCATCTTCTAAGTCACTGGACGGAATTGGAATATATTAAAGTGAGTAGGCCGATATGCATATCTATATCGTTCATAAATCATGCCGTAGCATTCCCGACGCCGAAGGTTACATTTTAAATGATAAAATACTCCTTTATAATCATGGGCACGCTGGTATAGGCATATTATATTCCCTTATCAATCTGAAGTTCAAAATGTCGCCACGTAAATGCCACATTTCATTACGGTGTCAAGATATCATTTCTGGTGAATGCTGAATATCTTTGATATATTTGTCAATAAAACTAAATAATATGCTTTATTTTTTGTTGTTTTATTGTTTTAGACCAGCGATCATGTTTGCCAAATAAATCTGTAATTACATAATGTAATGTTTGCCCTAATCTATGTCTTCTTCTCCAATCTCGACATTGCAATATTGATGCCAAAGGGACCGCGCGGCGCGCCATTTCGATCTGATTTCTTCAAATGATATATCATATAACGACCTCTTGCGGCACAGCCGTCATCCGAGGCCGTATCACACACCAACGGTGATGTCAAAGTCTATCTGATGAAATGAGGAGCCATCAATAACATCTTGTACTCGTGTCACTGCAGGGGTTCATATCGCAGTCACACCGAGTTAGACAATATGAAATGATTTCTCGATGTCTAGTTCATCAATTCCTCAGGACTTCATATGATTTTGGATGTGAAATGCTAGATTAATATTTCTCCTGCCAACGCGTTCTTGTTTGGTCATTAACTTTACTTCAGCTGTTGATATTCGCAGAGCTCTCATGGAACCAACGACAGCCTAAGAATGACATGACGTTGAACATCTTCAGATGGTTCCAGCGACGATTTATTGTCTAGTTATGCTGTTTTAATGTACATTTTATTTTCGAATTTGTTAATTTGTAAATCAATTATTGTGTACGCCAAAACGCATGACATGATAATTATGCGTTAATTTATAATAATCATAGCAAGCTTATGTCAACTGTCCCTGATTGAGATATTCTCCATTTTATTGTTTCATTTACAACGTACATTAGTGTAAAGGAGGTATTCATGGCACTACGTTTAAATGATTAGGTGTGCACTGAAGTATTGTATCTGCTGTCCCAGTAAAAACATGTTTCTTTGTAAAGACAATTTGAATAGAGAAATTAGAGACGCCTCTTCACGAGAATGATGAGATCGATCACCATTGTTAATTGATACGTCAAGAAACATCGAGAAGAAACGGATAATAAATTATACTACTCAAAAGAAGTTAAGGACACCGGCTTCTTTCATATCACTATATTACTAATAGGTAATCTGCAGTGGCGCATATTAGTGATCCATTTTCTGAGATACCCTTTAGAAAGAAAGGACAAAGGAATTATTTTGTACATAAGTCTAACGACATGTAAACTCAGTGATTGTAAATTAAGTGATACTTTTTTTATATTTTTATGTAAATTGTAAATTTGCAAATGAACTGTCTCATCATATCGTACACGTTTGCAGACGTACATTTGTTACAATGCTGAGAACGTCATCTCATCGATTACAATTGAAGTTGGGTGTCTCAACACTACATGAATATGATTGAGGAAGGTCATTTCTATATGCAGTGTTTAAAGCAAAATATATATAAAGAAATATGAGATGTGTACCATTTTATGTCAACCTGTCACAGGATGTTCCTATGGACAACATCACATGCATAAATATTAATCGGCAAAAGCAAGAACGTGTAAGCTTCCAGTTTTGGTTCAAGCAAGTTACATCAGTGCTCTTATTAATCTATCCAGGAATATATATATACTAGTAAAACGACATAACCCTCACTATAACCATAAGACATCTCTGCTAAAAGCAGACTCCAGTATTCGATTTCCAATTTCTGCCAGCCATTCTGATATTCCGATGAAGGGTACATGCATTGTATCGATATGACCGTTATTTTGCCCGAACTATTAAAACTTTTAATGGTTGCTTTGGAACAGGCCCCGCAACCGTGCAGAATGAAGTCTCCAAGCACTTGAAAGTCATATGTGATGGAGCATGAAAATATGTTTAAACATGATGTAATTCATAAACGCCAGTACTTTAGCCTCCAACACCCATTTCTAGTTGTAAAAGACATCAAAAGTATTTCTGAGTCAACAATTTTCAATTACTGAGGCGCTATTTACATAGGTTATAGTTCCTTCTCAAATGATAATGTTTGGACATACAAACTATCGCTCTGATACAAATTTAATCGATTTTTCTCCTGTAAACAGGAAAACAGACAAGCTAATTCTTTCAAATTACAGTTAGGTCGCCATTTGCTGCTGAAATATGTCTCTGCAGGAAATGCAACAAAATTTTGTAACAAGTATATTCCAAGCGTCAATGTGATCCTGAATCATGAATTGGTATACACATACGAATGTGTCCGATAATTGGTTCAAACGGAACGTTATCCCCAATAGTAATGACATGATTACAAGTGAATGAAACCGCGACACCGTGCTTGAGCAGTAATCTTAGGAAATTATCGACGAAAGCAATGGTCTTAAGGGGAAAATTCATCTATGAATTACAAGCGTGTGACGTCATAGACTTCTAAAGCGGCGCCACAGAAACACGATAATTTCCATAAACATTTATACACGATTCCAGGTAGCTTACATGTAACTATCCTGTTGATTGCAATTTGGTTTTCATTTTGATTGCAAAAAGAGTCATCAGAACGAAAGAAGAGATCACCAGTTCCTAGTTTGGTGAATCGAGCATGGGTATCGTGTTGATAAGCCTAGAAACATAATCAGGACGAACTGGGTTTTGAACCCACAATCCTAGGTTTCTTGCACAAACAAAGGACGCAACTCTGCTCAGCGAACTGCGGCGAAAAAAACTATTTCCACTGTCCCCTGTTATTGAATGTGTTATATATACGAGAACATACACAGGTAGTGCATGCGGAAAATACATTGGAAATAGTATCATCTTACTGTATATTAACTTTAGATCAAGTGTATCGTTCTTCCATTAAGACAATTGATAGCTTTCATCACTTGGCTTAAACTCGTCTTTCACACGTTATATCATTCGTTGTGTGCATTTGAGACAGCTTGTCAGTGTCTAAAGCGAAAAACAAGCTCATAAATAACCATCGACTCCTCGTTACTGCGTTATTTTGGATTAATTTTAGATGACTGCTCGATGCCTTATCTGTTGTTTACTTTACATATTGTGGGGGGGGGGGGGGGGGGGGGGTTCTTTATTGCGATAGACCTCAATGTTTTTGCCCAGACATACATATTCCAAACGTAGGCGATTGCGATACAGTTGAAGATAATGTAACTATACCTGAAGCATTATTCTACGCTGCAAAGGTTGCTTCAGGACTTGTTTCTTTATATACTCACCGCCCAAAGAAACGCGAACACCATACATATTGGTAAGTAGATGAAGCCTTACTCATATTCCAGAGATATTAGATTGGTTCGATGTACAAACGAACATACTTGTATGTTGTGTGGACCGATGCTCATGAACGCATCAGATGTGACGCCATAGGTCCATTTGATTCGAAATGCATCATTTGTCTCGTGCAGGATTAACATGTAAAGTTTGGAAATCACGTGCAGCATATCGTGATAAGAATAACGTCACTCTGAGGTAACACAGATTGTTAGTTTCATCATTAAGTGGTACACATTGGAAACATTTCTTCTCAACGTACATACTTCTATATATGATTCTATGGCTCGCGGGTTTTTTGGCGGTGAGTATATATCAATATCAGAGTGAGTGAATGAGTGAGTGTCAGTGTGTTTTTTAGTGGGAGGTTGGATGAGTGAGTGACTTTTTACCACTTGCTGAAACTATCAAACAAAACCAGGTCGAACAGGGATCCGAAGACATGACCTTTTATAAGATCTGCAAATCTGCAAAGCGAACAGCAGTGCACGACTTGCAGTTGACCACCCGTCCCCGCTCTGAAAACAATTTTATCCTATCAAATATTTGCATATGAAGTTTCAATATGTCACCGAAGCCCCGTAACTGCGTGATATCTATCACAACTGGAAACAAACATTGATCAACCTTCACTTTTAACGATCACACACAATAATCACGTTTTTTCAGCTCCGACTCACAGATGTATTACGGGTTGGTGGCACAAGCTCTTGTCAAAGAAGTATATGTAGGCATCTGTTTCATATTCAGATGTATGCACAATTTGGGGGTAAGACCAACTGTGCTCCCCTTCTTGATGCATGAATCGGAATTTCTGCTCGAATTGGCAGAGTTAAAACAAGATAACTTTAACTTAAGCTTCAGGTATATCGATGATCTGATATCGTTGAATAACCATCAAATAGCCAATTCCCTTCCACCGATTTACGGGGGGCACGGGTGGCCCAGTCGTCTAAGGCGCCGCGATTCGCTGTGCAGAGTTGCGTCCCCTGGACACGCCAGAAACCTATGATTGTGGGTTCGAATCCCGGTTCACCCCGATTATGTTTCTAGGTTTGTCAGCACCATACCCGTGCTCGTGGGTTTCACCGAAGTGGTAAACGTCTGAGACCTGCATCACTTCGGGCTTTCCTCCCACATTAAGCTGACACGCCGTGATATAACTGGAATAATGTTAAAAGCGGCGTTAAACCCAACTCACTCACTCACTCCACTGATTTACGGTGCGGTTGGGTGTAGTTAAAGCGTTCGCTCGTCACGCCGAAGACCCGGGTTCGATTCCCGACATGGGTACAATGTGTGAAGCCCATTTCTGGTGTCCCCCGCCGTGATATTGCAGGAATATTGCTAAAAGCGGCGTAAAACCATACTCACTCACTCACTTCCCTGATTTACCCACCTGAACAAGAAAATAAAGCAGACCAGTGAGACCGCCTCAAAAGATCCATAGTGACAAAACACTCTCAAGAAGAGTATGTGTCAAGAGGGATGACTTCAACTTTCCATTTGTCAACTTTCCCTTTTTGTCGAGCAAGATTTCTACAGCTCCAGCCGGGTTAGATTTTCAAATTTGACGCATTAGTAACAAGAATGATGCAATTCCCTATTTTGACTTATGTTTCTGTGTTTTGTAGATGAATAACTGACCTGCCTTTGCATGCGTTTGTGACGGGTGCAATCGGTAGGGTAGGATACGTTCACCGTTCGCGAACACCTGGTATCATCACTGTTTGATAGTGATTTATAAACACGTGCTCATGGTCCAGTCGGAATCGCGCAATCGACTCTGCTTTCGGCAGAGATTTCTAATGAATATGGGGCGGTCGGGTAGCCTAGTGGTTAAAGCGTTCGCTCGTCACGCCGAAGACCCGGGTTCGATTCCCGACATGGGTACAATGTGTGAAGCCAATTTCTGGTGTCCCCCGCCGTGATATTGCAGGAATATTGCTAAAAGCGGCGTAAAACCATACTCACTCACTCACTCTAATGAATATGGAAACAGTTTTGTCACTTTTATTTATGCACAAGAGTCGGAATTTCTGCTCGTATTGATCAACATAAGCCCAAACAAGTTTATTTGGATAGAGGCTTACCTTAAGCTTCAGGTATAACTTCTGCTCACATACATGGAGTATATACAGCCATGATGGGTAGCCCGTGTATAAAGAATTGTTCTCACTTCTAAACTTTAAGGGTCTTTTTATTCCATGAGGCATGTCATGTGAATGAAACTCTCTTGGCAATTAAATGCTTGTCCAATATTCCCATGACGCTCACTGAGGGTGCCCAATTTTCAAAGTGGTTAGTTGAACTGAAATATTCATTCAAGAATATGATCAATATTTCAACAACAATAACTGTTCAACTCTAATACCCTCATAGAAACAGTAATTTTTTTCCAAGAACCAATCCCTAAAACAATCATCATGTTTGCTGATGAACGTTCAATTCTCCCGCGTTTATCTAGCCCGTCCATTCTGTCCAACCGACCCCACCCGTTGTATTGATCCCGTTGGCCTTCTAGTTGTGACATGCCCCAACAGTGTATTTAAACACTCGTGGTATACTGTCTTGAGTTTGTATATGTCTTTATATCTGACTGATCGCACTCGATTACCAATGCGTAATAATCAGCACTACTTGTACGCACTTAGGGTAGGGTAGGTAAATAGAGATGGTGCTATTCTCAAGCATGTAACCGCAAAAAGAATTCTGTGATTAATCTGACTTTTTGTAAAAAAAATTATCTTACAGTACATTTTTTGTGGTTACATGTCACGGAAAACATTTCACTTGATTGAGTATCTGGCTTCTTTGCTGAGTTAATCTCATTGTTTCAAAACTAGATACAGAGACAACAAATGTATCCATGCCTTTGAATCAATCTCTAAAATTTCCAACGCACTAATTGCTGCAGTTTGCCTAGGACATCCATGGCAACACAGAACAGCTAATAGTCTTTCGTTGACATGCCTGTCTTTGCGAACAGCCAGTACTGTAAAGCCTAGTTTGTTCAATCGGACTAAAGTGGCTTCAACGTGGTCCACGTCTAGAGCAACGATCACCAAACTGATTCCTGAAAACCATTTTATTCCGCAGCACTAATCAAAGACAGTGGCAACGGAGATCCTTGGATCCGCAATCAGTAGTGGATGATACATTCCACATGGCATTTGACTCAAGTCACTAAGTCAGACGTGTTGTGCCACCATATCCCTTGGCCATCCCTCACTTTCTTATTTTCACATCATTACCCAAGGGCCGAACTTTCCAAGTCATTTATCAGAGGTGACCGTGGTACTATAGTGCTGTATTGACGTGGGGCCCGTCCAAACACTCACAGTTGATGAGTATCACCCCATTCCTATTTTGGTTTGTAAAACTGCGAAAACTGACACATCCAATTGTTCGTTCCCATTTTAAATGATAATACATTCTTGCTTTATGTTATTGTTTTTACCCTCCTATACCAATAGACAGATAAATATGAATATGAAGAGCATGATGATTGCTCTATTTATATTTCTGTTTATGGGAACGAACATAAATATGCAGTTATTCCACAGCGGTTGATTCAGTGATGATTTGGAAGTTGCTTTAATATATCTAATTTCTCAAACGAACAAGTCGATGAAAGGGGCGTCAAAAAGAAGTATTGACAGTGTATGTGTGTGTGCGTGCGTGCGTGCGTGCGTGCGTGCGTGCGTGCGTGCGTGCGTGCGTGCGTGCGTGCGTGCGTGCGTGTGTGTGTGTGTGTGTGTGCAGTCCACTGACCTGATGGCCCAAACACACAGACCCCCATTAGCCGCAGATCAATCTTCTCAATCTTGTTCAAGCATTTGTTCAGCGTCTTCGATCTGGATTAGGTGCAAGAGAAAACCCGAGTTTTAGCAATTTTGTTGATTATTTCCTCTGGGTAATGTGCCGTGGTTTACAGGGTCACCGCTAGAGGGCAGTTCGAAACAGCACGTGCCTCTACAAAAGAGAGCTGATGGGTGTGAGCATCTGGCTCCCTCTAGCGAGACATTGCGACACTACCAAGATGTTATAACTCATAACGAATCGTTATCCAATAATGCAAGGGATACCACAAGAAGGAAGTATTAATTGGATGGGTTTCGTTCGATTTACACCAGAAGGAAAATGTACGAGTCCACAAACCTGTGGCAGAAAAGTGGTGAAGTATGTTGAAACTATATTCATCGACAGGTACATTCAATTGGCTATTGAATCTCTTGCGAATCCTGACAAAAATAAATGGTTTTCGAAACATTGACTAAACGTACTGTCGTTATAGATCATACGTATATCCTTAATGACTGCGTAGAAAGAGTCACGAAGCATAGATCATGCGCTTGTCCGCAAAACATTGAATAAGATGGATAGCTTGGTACACAGCTATTTATTCCAGTAAATATAATTTACTGTAGCTTAAACACATGACGGTCAATGTGTGTGACTGTTCATTTGATTAATTGTACATGCCAGAAATGGAACATATTTGTATTTTCAACAATTCATCACAAGTGTGTATAGTCATTATAACACACTCAAAACGTAATCTTTCGCAGCTTTACTTATTCGGTACTTTTTAACTAGCTATATTACTTATTGTAAGTTTAGTTCAGATAGTCCACTGAATTCGAATGCACTAAATCTGATTTGTATCAGTTCCCGCGTCAGTTTCATATGCAATGTAACATACAACCTCAACACGCGTAAGTTTCATATGCAATGTAACACACAACCTCAACACGCGTCAGTTCCATATGCAATGTAACACACAACCTCAACACGCGTCAGTTTCATATGCAATGTAACACACAACCTCAACACGCGTCAGTTCCATATGCAATGTAACACACCTCAACACGCATCAGTTTCAAATGCAATGTAACACACAACCTCAACACGCGTCAGCTTCATATGCAATGTAACACACAACCTCAACACGCGTCAGTTTCATATGCAATGTAACACACAACCTCAACACGCGTCAGTTTCAAATGCAATGTAACATACAACCTCAACACGCGTCAGTTTCATATGCAATGTAACAAACAACCTCAAAACGCGTCAGTTTCATATGCAATGTAACACACAACCTCAACACGCGTCAGTTTCAAATGAAATGTAACATACAACCTCAACACGCGTCAGTTTGATATGAAATGTAACATACAACCTCAACACGCGTCAGTTTCATATGCAATGTAACACACAACCTCAACACGCGTCAGTTTCATTTGCAATGTAACACATAACCTCAACACGCGTCAGTTTCATATGCAATGTAACATACGACCTCAACACGCGTCAGTTTCATATGAAATGTAACATACAACCTCAACACGCGTCAGTTTCATATGCAATGTAACACACAACCTCAACACGCGTCAGTTCCATAATAAAAGTTTAATTATTTGAATATGCGATCCTAGAATGCAAGGAATGCTGACATAGTTGGACATTAAACAGTTTTTATCATGCACGGTGTCCAGAAACCGTTTGTGCTATATTTCTATTTATCAGTCTATTTGTTCAGTCTCTTAGAGCACTAACTTTACACAAATCACCACTTTCTTCCCACATATCGCTTGCACCCACACAATCGTTAGCAGCTCTCTGATGTCGTGGGCATTATATACACCTCTCTCATAGTAACCTGAATCGATCAATCCGCAAAGAGGTGTCGTAAAGTTTCAAAGGCAAGGGTAAAACACCATCAGCAACAGATTGTCGAAAAAGTGAATTACCTGTTGGGAAAACCACACAAGCATTCACTTCTTGTCAAAGTTGCTAAATGTCTTCCGCTTTCTTCCTAATAAGAACAAGCACTGCGCCTATTTTACTCGCTCGAGACTGAGCTGAGACTTGTGTGTTTAGGGCAAGCGCCTGATTGCGCGTGCAGGCGTGGTCAAGGTTAATCATGCCCACAGGACTGGTGTCAGGTTGGAGAACAATCTGATAATAGGGGCTGTCCACATCTTGAAAGGGTTTAATTCGCCCTCGATAGATGTACGTATCACTTATTCCCGTTAAAGGGTCCATCTGAGTTTAATAATGGAACTTGGTGCTCCTTTTTTTAGTTATACCTGTATATCTTATCTATTGCATGTATTGGTGTATTTGTAAGTACGTAATATGACGACTATTTGTTCGAACGTTTGCACTATTCCAACAGTAGCCTCGGGTGACAATGGATGTAGATCACAGACGTCTACAATCTTATTTATTTAAGACTGTCTCGGTAAGTTAAAACATGAATTATCGACAATGTTTTTAACCATATATATGTAGCGCCTAGTTACTACTGATTTACCCATAAGGAAATAATCAGAAACATTTTGGCGACTTTGAAAAAAACGTGTGAGGCAGAAATATAATGTCTCCTAAAGATCAGCAATATCCAATCTTAAATCAGTTAATGAGAGTTAAGCTTCTCTCACGAGAACATGTTGAAATAATTCGAGATCCGAAAGCAATTTATTTATCAGTTTGTACTCCGTATAATCAGATCAGTGATTCTGTGTGATATAATCGATAAATAAAATAACTTAAGTTATAAAGTCATGTTTAAAATATACGAGCGCTTTCTTTGAGTGACATTTAGAAGTCAGAAGAACGTGAAGGCCTGCAACTTTTATAGATAACAACTTCCGTTTTGCTAGTAACGACGTTTCAGGGCCACATTTGAGTAAATGTAAATATAATGCATATACATCCTGATGTGTTTACACAAGATAGGATTAATGTCCAAAGATAATAATATAACGAGGACGCCAATGGGATTAACGGGAGCTTGAGAAGCCAATTAAGCACATTGAAAACTTCAAGAAGCTGTAAGAAGTAGTCATGAAACGTGGTTGTAAACGTTGTCATCCAAAGAGGATTGTGTATGTGAACTGTGCAACTCTCCTTCAGTTGCAGACGAATTCCATTATCTGTTTAGATGCGAGGCTCTGTCAAAACATAGATGTGTATACTTACCAACTGCTTACCAAAATAATTGGTCTAATTTATATACATTCAAGAGGTTATTATCCAGTCAAAACACGAGGTATCTTAAGAACCTATCGAGATTTATTGATGAAATATTTAAAGCAGTAAGAAAACACAAAACAGAAAAGATATAACATATTCATGCATGACATACTGTCATCTTGTCACATATTAATACTTTGTTTACATGCTTGTTCTTTTGTACTCTTTTTTACCACCGACGGTGGTTTGGAGAATAATAAACTGAAAACATAACATGTTCATGTCTGCCGATCCGGGGTAGGATAGGTCTTCAGCAACCCATACTTGCTTTAAAAGGCGATTATGCTTGTCGTAAGAGGCGACTAACGGGATCGGGTCGTCAGGCTCGCTGACTTGGTTGATGTATGTCATCGATCCCAATTGCGTGGGTCGATGCTCATGATGTCAATCACTGGATTGTCTGGTCCAGACTCGATTATTTACAGAGCGCCGTCATGTAGCTGGAATATTGCTGAGTGCGGCGTTAAACAACAAACTAACTAATCATGTAATCAAGAGTTCTGTGTCGAAGTTTTCATGTTCTCTGCACGTTTGGGTGATTACTGGATGTAATAAGGTTTTCCATACTCTAACCGCAGCTATTTGGCACACAAGAGGTGAGGTGGGGTGAAATGGGGTTTAAGGGCAAGTTTTACTCCTACAGCGACGTGAATGTATACATGCACGTGATTGTGTGGCTGATTTTCCTTGTCCGGACCGGTGTTAGAGTGCTTGCGCGATGAGATATCATGCCGCAGTTGGATACCCCACTCAGACACATTAGACTTACTCAGATCCGCCCAGTCCTTGTTTTGTTCCCATAATGCCATCGAGCTTCCGTTCTCCGCACAGACGTTCTATCCATTAATCCACGTAGTAATGGAGCCGCTTCGTGAAAAATTGTGCACTTTGTGATAACTTGACACAATTGTAGGTAATGACATTTCAAATATGTTCAGATATGGGACCATCCAAAAACATCCAACATGGCCGCCATGGAGGAATGAAATTCTAGTACATGTATATCTCCTTTGAGCATGTCCAACAACCTTATTATATTATGAAAAATGAACATTTTCGAATGTATTTACCAAACACTACGTCTTTAAATTAAATAGCTTTATTTTAGCAGACTATTTGTTTTGATTTAGATAATCTAAAGTGTGAAGATTAAGAATCTGACAAAAGACTCTTTTTGCACATGTCCAATGCTGCCAGACAGGGTCATGATAGGATTTGATTGGAGCAATTGACACTGACGTCATTGTACCGGTCATTGCATTGTTTAACAGAATAGATGTGTCACACATCTGGATAGATTTTTGAACTGGCAAACAATTCAGATATTTGGCTGTTCATGTGCTCGTGTCGAGCTTTACTGGCTATGACCAGACATCTTTTTTTGCGTGAAAAGGGGAAAAAAGCCAGCGTAGGAAACATCGAATGTGTATGATGAAGCAACAGAGGCTTTTAATCTCATTGGTAATGTACCAACCAAACATGATGTTATGAACATGATGCCAACCATTCTGCGTTTTGTGGTCTTAATGAATGATCGGACCAGTATTTGTACAAGAGTTGTTGAGGCACGCAAGGACTTATTCACTAAGAAAGGTAGATCAATTGATCGGGAGGCCGAAACAGCCCTTCCCACACCAACTGAGAGAGGGTGGGCCTTTGTGGACTACACTACCACAAGCTTCTAAGTCGTGCCTAGAGCTTCTGAGATGTAGTTGTAAGTCTGAGAGGAGATGCAGCGCATGGCGTGACTGTGTTGTGGCACATTTAATTGTTACACCGGTTTGCAAATGTGGTGGCAACTGTGATAATATTTGATTGTCCATAACCAACCAAAACCATTAACCATTTAAAGCATATTTTAATAATACAAATTTTGTTCTTTAAATATTATGTTGTTGTCATTGTGTTCACCATATAAGTACACAATATTGGTACAGTTAATTGGCCTTAATGAGGTGTGTCTTAAAAATGTCGAAAAAGTAAGAAATACAAATGTTTTTTTATTTTTTTCCACAATTAAGATTACCTAAATCAACATAAATAGTCTATTGTGATAACAGATGTAGTGATGGGTAGTGATGGGTAAATATATTCAAAAATTTACATCTTTATATATTTAGGTTGTGGGTCATGTTCACATGCGATATACTTGAATTTCGTTCCTTCATGGCGGCCATATTTCATTTTTTGGGGTGGCCCCATATCTGAAAATATTTGGAATTTCATTACCTACAACTGATGCCAAGTTTCATGCTTTTAACAAAAAGTGCACAATTGACCCCATATCTGTCACAAAACGACTTCGCTAGGGGCGGACTCGGCGGACAAGAGAGCGTAGTTTGCAGGTTATAAGGTATGCCTCTATGTGAGAGATACAACTTTGACGTATGCATCAATACAGTGCGTGAAGGTGAATGAGTGGATGGTGTGTTACACCGTAACTATATCATGAGTACATATCTAGTTCCGTGGTCTAGTGGTAGAGCGTCCAGCCAGAGAGCGTAAGGCCGGGGTTCGATCCACGGCCGCGTCCTCCCAAAAGACGTTACAAGATGGTACTTGTTGTTGCCCTACCTGGCGCTCGGCATTAAGGGACTAAAACAAGGACTGGTCAGCCGAGTCAGTGTACTGTGTCTTAGTGGGGTATTAATGTTAAACTGCGGCATCGTATATCTATGGGCTAGCACTATTAAATTGGCAATAGTCCGGACCAATACAAACAGCCACACACACACACACACTTGTTCTCTGGTTACCTTGAAGAGCATTATTTATTAAACACCTTTTAAAGAAGTATATAATGTCTGATGCCATGAGCTTTGATATTGCTGGGGCGGTTGGCAAGTCAAGTGGTTAAAGCGTTCGCTCGTCACGTCGAAGACCAATGTTCAAACTCCCACATGCGTGAAATCCATTTCTGGTGACCCGCTGTGACACTCATTTACTCACGTAAACGCCGCAATCATGTAAATTCACGCTTTATGACGGCCGCCGAATAATAATCAGATCTGTTCTAGACAATCCAGTGATTGATATTATGAGCGAAATCGCCACGGGATGCACTTGTTCGACCCCTGTGTGTAACGGTCGATGTTACGTTAAATTTTGTCACAAAAAAGAAAATACGTTTCCGCACTTGTTCGACCCGTGGAACGAATATTTTTTGCATTCAAACCATCAAAACCATCGGCTTTTACACTGTTTATTCAAGGGTAATTTCCTTCGAACGTTTCCCACATAAAATGAACATGCGAAGGAGCCATCTCGCGGCCATTTGATAATCAACCTCCTCCGTCTGTTGCATCCAATGGCACCTACAGTGCAAGAATGTCATTTCCTACCTCTTACCGGACTTAAGATTCACTTTAAACCATAGGATTACCTGCCAATTTATCCTTAAGATTTGACACACTTTTGAAAAAGTCGTGTGAAATTATCGGAAAGCCCATCGTAGATTCTTTATCGGGTCAAGGGAATTGTGACATTGATCTCTCATCATAAGGGATTGCTATAGTAATGGGTAAGCATGCCCGTTGCTTGAATGCGGCTCTCTAGCAATCTGTCGCTTCAAGTTTGTTTGATAAGAGTATGAATACCCTCAAGAATCTGACGTTATAACCTATGTATTCATGACTGAAGACAACCGGATATGATTTTCCAATCCACTAGTTAGTTATTATCGTAATCAAACTACGCCCTCGCAAAAAATATGAAGTAACCTAAGTAACGATCATACAAGCAGTGCCATATGATGAGGATGTGATTTTAATTTTGCAATTATCCTTACGGACTGCCCATCTGAAATTCGGAGGGAGGGGTGAGGGAGCTGGGATTTTGTATGGAGATTAGACACTTTTCAGCTACACCTGCAAGACCAGATATCGTTTAATGCAAAAATCCTTCTTAATGTTTTTTTTTAAGAAAAACATTTTACAACAATGTAATTTTTCTTTCAGACTATTTCTGTTTTTAACAGCCTGTAGCGTAATTAGTTTTTCAGGAATTTTCGGGGATAATGTTTTTGCGATAAAAGAGATCGACAGAAAACTGGCTACATACAGCGTGACTTGGTTCTCCTTTTGATTTGGTCCAAACGGACACTGGCTTGCTGAACCATTCCACACATGCACACTCCTCTCGGTGTTGTTATTTTTGTTTGTTTGGAGCTAAACGCCGCACTTAACAAAATTCCATCATTATATTTCTTAGTAAAGTACAAATTCTAGTACTTTCTGGGTTGAGTCCCATCCGGGATTCGAACCCTAACTCACAAACTAAGGCACCTAATCACCAGCACACAAAGTCAGCGATCTAACCACTCAGCCACCGAGGCTTGTGCGCTGGCGATCAGATGCCTCACTCTCAATCCCCAAAAGTACTAGAATTTATACTTAACTGAGAACGTGTCATCGCAAAAACAACATTTGTTACATTTGATCACTTTCTAAATGGCATTGTGTATTCATACGTGACGGTGGTCTGTAAATAATCCAGTTTGGCCTAGAAAATCCAGTGATTGATAGCATGAGCACCATCCCACATTGTCGGGAATCGACCGCAGGTCTTCGGCGTGACGAGCGAACGCTTTAACCACAAGGCTACCCGACCGCCCCTTGTCATTGTAAGACATCGACAACCACTTACGGTTAAGGAGGATCTCGGTACCAGCTTTCCTTATACAGTTGAGTACTACGTTTTCAAATTGATATTTACATGATATGCGATGTGATTGAACGAAAAACATATTCTGATCCAAAACAATTATTTCAATAACCATCGTTGGTATAATGTGGAATCTTTGCTTGGTGTTATGTGTCTGGAGTGTGCATAAACAGTCTTGGTCACAGAAAGAAACCCATGCATTCCTTGGTACTGATGACGCCTCGATTATTTTAGATGATAGAAGTACCATATTGTTCTGTCACTATCATGCTATGTGGATCATGTCTGTGGCAATCTCATTAAAATCAGATCTTAGTTCTCGCTACCGCTAAACAAAGATCTGAGGACATCCCATTACGGGTCACGTCAGACCGAACTTTCGCGAACTTTGACCGACCAATGGAATGACTAACAAGAAGTCGACAATAGCCAATCAGAAGGCAGCTTAAGCGAGCTTTATGGCACGAGTTTCAAAGTGGCGACTACGCTTCGTAACATATTTTGACATATACTCGATTAAAAAATTAAAACAGAACAAAAGAACATTCTGGAATGGCTAATAGATGGCCTAGATTGGTGAATACAGACATAAAGCCCATATCTGTCGTTCGGAATATCCTGTGTGTGTTTTTTCGAGGTTGCACGATCAAAAATCACATTCCAACTGTTACTTTCATGATCTGAAAAGCGATGCTCTGATTGGTCAGATGAAAGGTCGTTCTGATATGATCCGCAATGGGATATCCTCAGATCTGAACTAAGATCTGATTTTAATAAGATTGTGTCTGTGGAAACATACGCACTTCAGCGGGAAGAACGCTAAATATTGGTGTATGCACATGTAGTTGCTCGCTGTAAATTTTCTATTCAATTAATTCAATGTTTTCTTTATTTCAGAGCATAAACATATATCAGGGTATTTTTTTTAAATGGCGCTGGGCCGCCTCGGTGGTCTTGTGGATAGAGCGTCTGCCCGGATAGCGGAAGGTCGGCGCTGTATACCAAGAGCCATTTACAGACAGTACATGTACTTGTTTCCTGTCTGGCGCTCCGAATTAAGATGATAAAACACCTGAATGTTGTCATATAGGTGAATATGTTTTCAATAAGAACATCTCAATTTACAAAATAGAATATCATTTATCTAGAGAGATTACTTTAAAACGTTTAGAGTTCTTGTTCAACAGAGACACAGAGAGCCAAGGCAAAACTATCACTATGTACGAAATCTGGAAGTCGTTGACGTTCACCGCTTTGTTAAACCCATGAGCATTGATATGGTGCTGACAAACCAAGCTTCATAAACAGAACGAATCTGGGATTCAAACCCACGACCATCAGATCCCGGCGCGTCTAAGGGATGCAACATAGATTCCAACGCCTCAGACGACTGGGGTGCCTTTGTCCCATGTTAGGATGAAGACGAACATGTTTTGGTAATTAAATACAGCGAAGATTACACTGCAAGTCATCTGAGATATCAAACGTAATCACATCTGTGTTGCTTTGCATTTATTCCATGAATACGTGAATTTACGTTTAATGAAACGATTTATGTCCTTTATTTCATTACCGAAACCCGTATCGAACATTACATAATTCATTGCCCTGGTCGGGGAAGGGTTAATGCACAGGCTGGTTTTATTATCTGCATGTTGGAAATGTCCTGAAAACCCCTAGTGATCTAACCATTATAGGAGGGCGCCTGAAGGAAGAGAGTTGATGCCAGGAGAGTTGATATCATAATAAATGTCCGTCATAACTCCCTCGTATCATCTACTGGCATCAAGCATTGACTGGTTTGTGTGGAAAACTGCGTGAAAAATATGTGTCAGGCGACGAAAGTTATCCCTTCTATGAATTTATATGAGTTTCCCAACCCACTTGACGTGGGGACATACTTAAGAGATTACCACTAACGATCATGACATAAGATTTGCTTTATTAAAGGCAAAGATCGGGAAACCATAAAATACCCTAAACAATGGTGAGAGGAGAGTGTAAGATGGTTGCCCTGATTAAACATGCTCCTTCGCTGATGACACATCTCCTTTGATTCTGCTTATTTTGTTCACTGACAGGAATGCCCATGAATATGAATACGGAAATACCATACAGGCTTGAGAAGCTCACCTGACGAATTAGCTAGGTCACGTTGATTGGCAGTGCTGAAAGCCATCTCTGAAATACTGGTGATCAACCCAGATCGACTATTTCGAAACTTGGTTGAAAAGTGTATTCGTATAAACATAAATGCAAACTGGATTTTTCTGTTTACAAAATAGTTTTAAAATTATCGGAAACATAAAAAAATAGATATACATATTGTAGAGAGAGAGAGAGAGAGAGAGAGAGAGAGAGAGAGAGAGAGAGAGAGAGAGAGAGAGAGAGAGAAATGCATACACACACAAGTGGAATACAATTTTAATTATTTGAATATGGAATTCTAGAATGCAAGGAATGCTGCACGCCCCTTGCATGACAAAGCTTGGCATTAAACAGTTATTATTCTAGTTCTTTTCCGACCTTATTTAATGTGTCATTACTGTGAATCCTGATGCATTGACCATTAAACTGATGGGCGATGTGCATTGATTTCTTGTGTTAGGTCGATATAAAAGAGATATTCTAAGATCGCCTAAGGTATCACAATCACTACAGATGAGGGCTATGATGTGATGGAACAGAAATTGAATTCCATGAATATAATCTTTCTTCTTTTGATGGTTTCTCCTTGCATATCAACAGAGAAAAAAGATGAGCTTATTTCGAGCAAGGTACGTGCTCAAAGGATAACAAGATCTTTTATAGAATTTCTATCTCAAAACCTAAAAAGAATAACGGCAATGCAACAATGCCTTCTAATATCTCAGAAGTCTTGCAATATATATTTCTGGTTAACCGTCCTTTCAGAAAAGATAAATTGTTCAGAGCAGTTTGGGACACTGGTTGGCAATGGATTTTTTTTGGCCAAGATGCATGACATCATCCATCAGTCTAACCAAATAACTAAAATCTGACATAGTTTGATCCGAGCTGTTGTGATAGCAATAGCAATGGGTTTTTCGTAAGTGTATCTTGACATATAAGGGCCCCCGTGAAGATCTTAGTCGAAATCGGTCTTCAGAAACCAAAAGGCTAGTAACGGGATCGGGTGGTCAGGCCCTGTGACTTGGTTGATGTATGTCGTCGTATCCCAACTACGTTGATCGATGCTCATGATGTCAATCATTTGGTTGTTTGGCCCAAACTCAATTATTCACAGACCAACGTTATAAAGCTGGAATATTGCTGAGTGTGACGTTAAACAGCAAACAAACATTCAAGGGAGTGACCATTTGATATGATATTCTCGAGAGGTGAGGGTCATTGGCAAGAAAAAAATGATACAGTAGTGATTACATACAGTCTGAATTTTGACAACTATCTGTTGTATACGCGTATACTTTCACTTCCTTACCGCTTTGGAAATAACACACACTTCTATCGTTCCGAATTTAGATTGTTGGGAATCTTTAGACAATGGGGAGAGCGGAAATCCCGTGGTATCAACGAAGCAATTAAATTTACATTTCCAGAAATCCTTCCTTCCCACGTTAAAAACACGGAAGCTAAATCAGTTATAGATTTTGCCTTAAAGCTTTATCGATAAGGAAAACTGTATAACTTTCAAGCGTGCAAAAGTAGGATGAATTTGTTCGAAGAGGGAGAAATACACACTTAGTGTTTACAGATATACTGTTTATTTGTTGTATATTTAAACTGCATTGTCCGAAGATGATCTGAAAGGTGATGTTCATGTGCTGTATTTTTTATCATTGATGGTTATATATATACAACGAATAGTCTGGTGAGCTTAACTTCTACAGCAAAACGTACTCAAATGTACAATTAACGAGACATTATAGTACAACTGAAACAGTTAAAAACTCATCTTTTTTAGCCTAATGACCCGGCAACCAGTAATCGCACTTAGCAGATGGGATCATTCTACAAACTGTACATTATGGTCAAATAGGCATGGAGTGGAGGCCCGAACCTCCTCAACCCAATCAAGCAATCTAACGAGATAAGGAAACGAAAGTATTCCTCATCTGTTACAGAAACGTCTTGGTGGTTGCTGGACGTCGTTGGATGCAATTTCCTTTCGATAATAAGCTGGCGTAACTGCCTGGATTTATCACAAATGTTAAATTAGCCATCTGAGTATGTCAATTAAGCATCTAGTAGGGTGAACAGGAACATGCGAGCCATATAGAGGGAAATAATATATCATACACTGGTGGTAGAAAAATCCAAAAATATGACTAGTAGGACAACTGCTATCGATTATGGTTGGTCATATGCAAACGTTTATAGTGTATATGTCTCAGGGGAGATCAAACATTACTGAATTGTTAAAGTGACCAATTGATTTTTTTGGTTTCGTGTTTTCCCTTTTTGTTTCCTGTTCAATCATTCATATTTAAAAAACTGAAACCAGCTTAACTGGGGTTCTTTCCCACTGGAAAGATGCATTTAGGGACAGAGATGTTAAATGTTGAAATAAGCCTGTTTAACACATTTTCATTTAGGCGTTTGTGTAAGGGCTCTTTTCAATAATGTTGAAAATATAAAAGTCATAGAACACTTCTGAGTTTTTTATTTTCGTAAATTTAACTCATTTAGGGGTCCAAAGGGCCCCTATAATACCTTTTCCTTTAAAGATATCATATTGATACGGATATTATACAGATTATATTCTCGGATATTGCAACATTTATCGTGGATGGGTTGTTCTTCATTTTCAATATCTCATGTCAGTTTGTCTTGGTAATCAACTTCCTGCTGACATTCATGCTGTGATAATTGAACAAAAACAAGCACATAAAGATCCAATAACACAATCATCGGTTGATATCAAATAGAAAGTAATTGAAAGGAAGTCATACATGACGTTTATTGGTGTTAACTCGGTACGTGAAAACATGTTTAATGTAATTTGTTCATAAAAATGACATTATTGTTCTGTCCATGTTATCATTAGAAGGGACTTGCATAATACCTCTGATATCTAGGGTTTCAGTCAGCGAATATGATGTTAGATTTTGTTGATCAAAGGCTACACTGCACTCCGACTCAAAAACAACTCCCCCGAGACACACAGCGATACATACACGAAGTTCAGATGAGGTTTCAATTTCAATTAAATTATTACTTTACGACCCGTGAAGATCCAGGTCAGAATCAATCTTCAGAGACACAAGCTTGTCATAACAGGCGACTAACGGCATTGGGTGGTCAGGCTCAGTGACTCGGTAGATGAATATCATTGTATCCTAATTGCGTGGATCAATGCTCATTATGTCAAACACTGGATTGTCTGGTCTAGACTCGATTATTTTCACATCGCACATACAGGTGGAATACTGTTGAGTGCGGCGTTAAACGACAAACATTATTTCACGAAACTATTTATATTGTTTTGTTTTGTCAATATTGTTTTTGTTTTCGTTCATTTGACTGACAACAGGCGTCTTCTTGATAACGCATACACTTTCAAGCTTTATAACAAGTCATGATCAATAAAGTGAGTTTAAACGGCCTTCATATGATCGACGAAAAAAGTCTAAATGTAAGTGAATGTCCCAGGTAGATTGTTCTCACGAAATGTATATTCTGTAATTATATGTACCAACAACTTCTCTTGAATGAGAATAGGTCAATGGCTTGACTATTAGAAATATTACACCCACTGAAATATGTTTCCTCTTCATTTCTTAATGTTTCATGATTACTTATGACGATAAATAGGTTAAAATTAAAATAGGTCTTTACACCTTCTAATCAAATAGTGCCAACCTGACAGGCCTTACCATGAATGTCTTAACGCGATTTCACTGCAAATGTGTAATGCACGATTTAGCTCTAGTGGAAACCTCTCATTATTTACCCTTTTATTTGATACTTAAAATACCAGATCAACATTAAGTTAATTGTTTCAGTAAGAGTTTATTTTATTGGCACGAGTGCATGCTATCTTTATCAATACACCTGCTTATTTTTATTTGCCAATAAATTTCACGATAGGAACTTAATTCTTTCTCTTTTTAAAAAAACACGATACTTTATCTTGGACCTTCTCTTTGAACATTGTTTATGCGATGAGTCCCAGATAAATTGTACATGTCTTTAGATAAGGTGCATATTTATTGCTTCTAAGGAAGTTGGGTCTGCAATCTCCCACTGCAATCAGTCTCATTACTGTAGCAAGTAACAAAGCTTCTCAGCTCTCATTTTCCACTTTATTTATATTGGTATCCAGTTTACACTAGAGACCCCCTGGGCCCCTCCTAACTTTACACTGCTAATTTCTGACAGCAACACGTCTCTCCCAAAACACGCATCACTTTCACATCTATTATGTTTGGACTATCCAAATAAATAGCTTCAGTTACCTGCACAGTCGAAAGCAAAATAACGGATGTTTGGTAATGAATGGAATGTAGACACTGCCCTGGTGAATGCGCAGCTGGTGAATTTTGTGTATATTTTGGTGTAAATCATTTTCTCTATATCTTGCTGTTTTACAGTATTTGATGTTATTAACTATTTCCTACACCAAGTAGGCATATTGGAATTATAATTATATTATTTACAGCTTTCCCTGAACTGATATTAATCTTATGTAAAAAGGATCTTAAAAACCATATCGTTACAACCGAATTTCTGTGTTTATATGAATATTACAAGTTGCATCGCAAACACTGGTGTTTTCCTATATTCCACTTGAATTAATCCGAAATTGACACATCAGTGGTAACTTAAATTGAAACCATCGATTGAATGCAATAGGTTCAATGACTATCACTCCACTCAATATTTATTTAACCACTTACCATACTCATTTCATTATTTGTTTCGTAATTTGCTGCCGTATTGATTTTGAAATTCTGCCAAGACTGACCTAAAATAGGTTGAGATCCCCCAATATTGCAGAGTTATCTCCCATGAGACCCTTTCCCTTACAAGGTGATCTTAATCTCTACCACACTGACAGCTACGCCAAAGGTCTTTGACGCAATCGGAGCAATGTTGACACTGAAGGTGCTCTTTTTTTGCAACAGGAAACTAAGTAGCTTAGCAATTGATACCAACAGAAAGAAACACTATCATACTTGTGGAATTTCGTGTAGAAAAGCAATTATTTCCATTTTACGATTACTTTGAGGTTGTGACAATCTGACGTAATCTGGCTCCACTGACAGATTAGGGAGCAACGACATCAGTCCCAGGGAGCCCAATGCTCTAATGAATGTTTCTCTTCGTCTCTACACAATTAGGTAAGGGGTAGCGTACCGTGAGCTAGATCTGTAGAAATCCAGAATTTTGTAACATGCCAGTTGTTGTGGGAAGGCATACAGAGCAATGATCAAAGAACAAAGCCCACGCAAGACTATAGACAAATGTTATGGTTACAGCTTATATGTTAGATCTCTGATGGTGAAGTGGTTATTTGATTCCATTGCTTTGAAGTGACCGTGAATACTGCATTTGCAGGGACTGTCAGGAGAGAGGTCTTTTTGTATTTTTTTTTCAAATGAAAGCATGTCTTTTCCATGCAATATATACATTAAAACTTTATATTAGCTCAGTGCAAATCTCCTAACGAAATTCGTTGTTTAACTCTTAGATATCTTAACCAACGTTTCCAACGTGAGTTTATTTTCTTCAGTTTTTAATCAAGATGGTTTAGAAATGAAATACTTATATGAGGGTAATTTGCAAATACTGGATAAAAAACGTTCGTTAACACGTAATGGCACCATGTATATGCACCTATGGTGTTGGGTCCCAAGTAGACCTTTCCCTCCATAGCCAACAATGCTACTCGAACGCATACATGATTTATGTATCAATATTATGTATATGCACGTATGGTGTTGGGTCCCAGGTAGACCTTTCTCTCCATAGCCAACAATGCTACTCGAACGCATACATAATTTATGTATCAATATTATGTATATGCACGTATAGTGTTGGGTCCCAGGTAGACCTTTCTCTCCATAGCCAACAATGCTACTCGAACGAATACATTATTTATATATCGATATTATGTATATGCAACAATACACCGTTAGTTTTTACACAGTTGTTACTCGTTACCTCAAACTCCATCATAGTAACGGACATGTTATTCTAATGCTGGCTTTTCTGTTGAAGTGAATTTATGTTCATTCAACTCTGTGTACTCCCAATAAGTGTGACCCATTTATCGTGGCAATCTTGGATTTGACAGACATAATCAATCATTATAATCATTCAAAGATTCCAATCCTATCCAAAAGAATTCATTCTGAATTAATAATGCAAAGGAAATACTTGAGTGGGGTTTTCAACATAAAAGTTAATTTTGAAAACGTAAATATAAGCGACAAAACTAGTTACATAATCATGAGAAATCTATGCTAAACGCTAGGTTCATTGTACAATTCCAAATAAATCATGATCAGATTTAAATCACTTTCAAATGAAAAAAACAACACTTTAATATAATAAAACCTTATTGATGGTTTTTTAAACTTTTTTAGCTTTTCAAATAAAGCTACGTTGTAACATCGCAACGTTTCATGCAACAGAATAATTCATATCTGAACCTTTGCCACAACACAAAATACAGTAAATTGTCAACAGAATATCATCTAAAGGAGAGTCCTTTTGTCCCAAGTACTTCGAGGTAACAAGGTTTTGCTGCTGAAGAAAAGTGATACTTTTAATTATCTGTGCTTGTTTCCAATTTTGCATCTTGTTAGTTTGCCGCAGTCCGCTGTGCGTAGGTGTCAGAGTCCCAGAATGCTATGGCCGTAGGTTCGAACCCCGATTACGATTCTTGGTTTGTCAGCACCATACCCGTGTTGCTTGGTTTGACCATTTTGATCATCATCTAAAACCCACATCACTTCGGTAATTAACCCTTGAAGAGCCGGGGAAGAATAGCTCTTCAGCAACCTATGCTTGCCCTAAAAGGCGACTATGTTTGTAGTAAGAGTCGACTAACGGGATCGGGTAGTCTGACTCGCTAACTTGGTTGATGCATGTCATCGATCCAAATTACGTGGGTCGATGCTCATGATATCAATAACTGGATTGTCTGGTCCAGGTTCGATTATCTACAGACCGCCGTCGTATAGCTAGAATATTGCTGAGTGCGGTGTAAATTAACAAACAAACAAAGAAAACTTCGGTAATTCCTCACGATATTGAATATTCTGTGACGTAGATTCCCGCAAGGTGGCGCATGTTGCACGAGACATATTGCCGTTTGTGTGATGTAATCTAAACGCTCATTGGTCAGAGCACAAGCAGGTTTCCCTTCGCTGGAACCAGGTCGCGGCTCAATTCGTTGGTGAATAAGTAGATGTATTTATTCACGGATGATAGGGAGCACTTGGTGTTTACAAACCCTTGAAGCATTGGCTAGTTTCCGCAGTAGGTGCAACAGACAACCAAACTAAACTGAGGGCCAAAAGAAACGTTACCAACATTAACTGATTTGCCACTTTGAAACAAAGATGCCAACCTGTTCAAAAACGGTAAAGAACACATCTCACGAAGACTGCCGTCATGTTCTCTGTCGTTCTTTGCACGTGCTTTGCGGATTTTCGGAGATATAAGTGTTTTCAGCAATTTTTTAAAACATTCTTTCCCAAATTATCGTGCAATTTCCGGGTATTAATGACGCACGGATCTGTTCCCCATCATTGGTTGCGATGATTAACACCAACGAACATGCCAAGACTGACCGCTGTCCAGGGGGAGAGAGCCATAAGTATGCTGCAGATGGGAGCGACACAGAGAGAGGTTGCCATTAACATGAACTGCTCCAAGATGACCATTACCAGACTGGTCGTACGTCTCCGACAGACTGGCAGAACCGCAGACAGACCACGGAGTGGCAGACCAAAAGTCACGACCCCGCAGGATGACCGCTTTTTACGGGTACTTCATCTGAGAAACAGATTTCTTACTGTGACTGCCAACAGCTTGGGACATCCGGTCAGCAGACAAACAGTGACAAGACGACTACGACATTATGGTCTCCGGGCTTATATGACCTTGACCCGTCAACATCGACGTGCCAGATTGACGTGGTGTAGGCAAACTCAGCGATGGCAACGAAGGGAATGGCGGCGAGTGCTGTTCAGTGACGAGAGCAGGTTGCAACTCTTCAAACCTGATGGGCGGACGCGAGTTCATCGACGACGGGGTGAACGTACGGCTCCTTGTTGTGTCCAGGAGGTGGAACCTTACGGGGGCGGAAGTGTGATGGTCTGGGGCGGCATTTGCGGGGACGAGAAGACGGAACTTGTCAGCATCGAAGGCAATCTGACAGCACAACGCTACATTGACAATATCTTACGGCCAGTGGTACTTCCTTTCATCCAGCTTCAACAACGGACGGTGTTCCAACAAGATAACGCCACACCTCATAAAGCCCGTATTACTAGAGACTCCCTCAACGCCAACAACGTGACTGTCCTGCCGTGGCCAGCTCGATCACCAGATCTGTCACCCATAGAACATCTCTGGGACCAGCTGGGGCGTCGTCTTCGGAAACGTCAACATCCTCCCTTCACGAGACAAGCGTTGATCGTTGCCCTCCGTGAGGAATGGAATCGGATACCTGTAGTCGATGTGAGGACGCTTGTCTACTCAGTTCGACGCCGCATTCGAAGATGCATTGCCGCTCATGGAGGGCACATCCCGTATGGAACGGTCTGGGCCGTCGTCACTTTAAAGTTGTAACCAATGTTGTTGATCGAATAGTGGACGAATGACCCCTTTAAAGAAATGTCCCTGTTGGAGGTTAAGGACTTTGTTGTTGAATTAGAAAATTCTCATTTTACTGTTCTGAATGATGAAATTCTGCAATACAATTGTTATTGCTATTCAAATTGTGTTGGTCATATTTTATCCTAGAAATATCGTTGGTAACGTTTCTTTTGGCCGTCAGTTTAGTGTTAAGCTATTGACATGAACATAATTCATCATGGCGAGTAGCAGCACGGCCCTGCATCTTATGTTAAATATTATTGTCAGTTCGAAAGTGTCATCTTCATATAGGTTGTATAACTGAAGGTGAGATTCGAATCGTTCAGTGAGATGAACCTACATGTACCAGGTGCTGGTAATCTGACATCGACGCTTTCAAGAGTGGAATTTATCACATAGTTAAAAGGCCGCTGGCTATGGCTCAAAGTCACATCATAGCTTGAAGAGACCCATTGAACATTGGCACTTGATACACGTAATCGTCTCTTACCTCGAGCTTTTGGTTTGTTAAAAGACATTTTCTGCCTAATTTAATATCTGTTTAGTTAGTTATCTACTGGTGACGCGCGCTGTACGAGCGGTAGATCAGCTGATTTGAAAATGGCGGCTGTTTTGACATTACTATATGAATTCCTACGCTCATATAACTGTGTATTTTGTTTATTATATGTAATACTATGCATTAAATACCGTTTCGTAAGCCACACTCATTCACCTACTCGTTCTGATTAACCTAAATTGGTAGTATGGATACACATTTTAACTGTCAACCACAAACCTTAAGTAGCTGCTATTTAAGTAAACACTACAAACAAGAAATATCGTCTATGAAATGGAAATGTTCAAAAAAATAAAAATAATATTCTAAAACCTTCATTTTTTTATATAGATGACTATCACTCCACTCAATATTTATATAAGATAAACTTATAAGCTCATATGACCAAGTCATTTGGATCAACTTCCTAAACTCCCATAATATGAGCATTCCACGTAAATTGTTGAATTATGTATCCACGTAATAGTGAGTGAGTGAGTGAGTTGGGTTTAACGCCGCTTTTAACAGTATTCCTGTTATATCGCAGACGTTTACCACGAGCCCTGGTATGGTGCTGACACACCTGGAAACAGAATCATAATTCGAACCCATAATCATAGGTTTCTGGTGTGCCCAAGGGACGCAACTCTGCACAGCGAATCGCGGCACCTTAGACCCTAGCCCCATATTTGTATGATGAATAACACTGAAAATGCGTCTTCACTTGGGGTTATTATTGAACGTTGCACTTGTGGACGTCAACAATAATCCCGTTGGAGACAAATATGGTGACTGTTGCTTCCATTGGATGTATATACGGTATCATCCTTGAGAACAGTGCTGGATGCTGAATTCACCGGCGCAGGTGGCAAGGAAATGGTATATATTTTTTGTGTAATGTCATTAAAAAATGGACTATAAATACAGGTGTCTATTGTCAAATCACAAACCAATTATAAAAAACGACTGAAATGGGGTTTAAAAAATCATTTCATCTTCTTCTGTGTTAAAATTGTACATTAGTCTGGGAGTTGTATATACCTCCATGAATCCCATGTTGTGAACGGCACTGGCAGCTGTAACTAGGACTAGGAATCAGATTCAAACACAGGAATCTCTGTTTCATGTACTTGTTTTAGGGCAAAGAATTTATATATTCTTTATTAAATATTGGCGGGTGATTACACTAAATAACACCCCGTGACAATGCAACTACATAGCAACTATTCAAGCGGCTGAAGCTCAAATATGAAAAAGAAATGTTCTTTTATAAGATTGCATATGTTCTCTCACAAATTGAAATTGACAACGTGGCAAATATTATCAGACCGGAATCCGTGACGTATACAATGTCTGTTCGACCAGAAATAACACAGAGGATAAATGATTTTTGCAGCAGTCAGCAATATTCCATCTATATCAGGCAGCATGTAGAAATATTTGTGTCTGGACCAGACAGACCAGTGTTCGATATCTCTGGGGACAAATTCTACCTGGGACTCCCCGCGACATCACACGTCGATTTATATGCAATACTGTTCTCACTCACTCATACATCCTCTTCAAAAACGTTATTAAAGCAGGGGCGATGGGGTAGCCTAGAGGTTAAAGTGTTTGCTCGTCACGTTTGATTCCCGACATGGGTACAATGTGTGAAGTCCATTTCTGGTGTACCCCGCCATGATATTGCTTGAATATTGCTAAAAGCGGCGTAAAAAAATACTCACTCACTATAATAAGCAAGTCTTACTGTACCGTTTCGCGAACACCCGGGGTATATATCGTGAGAACCTGGTGTTTCGAATTTGAATCTCAGTTATGTTTTTTACATTGACAAAAGACATGAAACTCTTGAGAAATCCTTGTGATCTAAGACGAAATCATAGTGTGTCCTCAAGTGAAGGGGAAGATGTTAGTTTGTTGAGTGATTTTTTAAGATTAATTGTAATTAATTCCCATGGCAGTCCACCTAGCGTCAAATGAAACGATCTAAAACCACACACATACACGTTCAGGTCAACGCAGGAACTCTATGTGAATACTTTTTTACATTTCATTTTTTTTTTCATACACACATTTGATTACTCATTTCCGGCTGTCAAGAATAACCTTATAATTAGAACATATTTCAGGATTATTAGAACGTATTTAGATCACTGGACAGGAAAATCAATAAAATGTTCCTTTGTGCACTATAGACACCAAAAATGTCATTTTTAATCTGAGCTTTTAATTAAGGCTTTGCTTGTTCCATACATTGGAGGCCATTTGCAATAAGATAGAATCACAACAGCATGTTTTTCTCACGGTGTCAGAACACGTTGTCCCTTGTTATGCACCAGAACCCCACTTACTGTTCGTAATTTATTTGAGGAAGGACAGATAAGATTTTCGATTGCTAAAATGTCTTTCCCTGTTAGCTATTTAGTGTCGAGAGCTTCTTTGATAAAAATCGTTAAGGATTTCTTTGCGCTATCTGAAACGAACATCTAGGTGGTCTTTTATCAAATAGCACTGAGAAATTCAATAAACCCAAATTCAGTGTTCAAATTATTGTATCAATATCGTCTGAAATTCAATGAAAACTTCAAGCTTAACTAAGAATGTTTTTAAGGCTTTTATTTGCTATTTCTTTTACGAGTGTAGAGTCTGAAGGGAGATAACAAAGCCATGATCCACTCGCAACTCGAAGGGTGGAGATAAAACTAACTCTCGATTGCATTACGGTGAAAAGTTTTCCAACAAACAATTTGACTGACAGAGCAGCAGCTATTTTGTGTTGGAAATCAGTGTACACTTTCAGTGTTTTCAATTCAATCTTTTCAGCAAAATGACATTTTTAAGAGACTCTGTTTTCATTAAGCCTTCGTAAATTGTAGATATGTCTGGCATAAAGTTAACTTTATCACAAAGTAATTTAATTGTATGTTGACTAAAGGCTGCCTCCATTTCAATAAACCTCTTCCAAGAATAGGCCACTTGTGGTACGGGTTATTGAATTATATAATTAGATGCAATGTTTATAGAAGTCGACGATGATTAGACGAGTTTAGCAAACGTGATTGTAAATTTATGGGGCAGATATTTTCTTTTCATGTTGATTTTTATTTCAAAAGCGCAACATTTTCTTTCTTGTTTCGATATCGGTCATTGACATATATGTGGATCATTTAAAAGTACGAGGAGGACAAACGGCTTGTAGTATTAACTATTTGCCCATTTCACATAGTCAATCATTTATTTGCTTTTACAACAAAACCATGGGCCGACAGTGTATTCTGTTTATCGTCGCACAACGGGCATACATTGATACGATACGTAGTATACAGAAAGTGTGGACATTTATGTTATAAATTGACACATGTTGAGGTTTACAAAGAAGTATTGATGGCGGCCAATGGGAAGGAAACTATAGTCAACATCCATAAAGCTGAACGCACACTTTTGAATGCCCTCTTTTTTCAACATTTCGTACATGTCCTTTTCCGACAAATGTTTATGAGAAATATTCTGCCGGGCAAAAGAAGGTATACACTTTGAAAAATTGTATTTGACCAAAACATTAAATGTTATCAAAACGTTACACGACTGAAACAGTCTCCGGAACACTGCAAACTTAAGGTTCAAAACACAACTATGACACCCGTATCAAATACATTACCATGGAAGAACCATTTCTTGTCTGTTTCATTTTTAGCCACCATCAAACACAAGTGTATACTTGCTTTTGCCCGGCAATTTACATCTAAATATTATTTAAAATCAGTCTCCACCGCTTAACACAGAGAATATAAACGACTTAGAACTACATTAATGTTTACGTGACGTGAAAGCTCTCCCAGACTTTCATGTACATGAACATCAAAGCGTCAAAACCCTCTCCATAATCATATGAAATCTTTCCTAAAAGCAGAGTCCATTGTACGATTCCGACTAGACAAGCATCATGTGTTAATGAATCACGATCAAATAGTGATGACACCAGGTTTTCGTGAAATGGTGAGCGTATCCTGCCCCATTGGTGGCATCCGTCGCAAACACAATCTAAGGCAGGTCAATTGTTCACCTGAAAGAAAGGAAACTTGGTACAAGACACAATAGGGAATTGCATCAGACATTCTTTCTGACTTGGAATTTGGAAATGTCCTCCACGTGTCTACCGTGCAGCTGTTTGAAAGCTTCATTAAAGCCTTGAATGTTGTAACATTGCTAAAAAAACACGAACAAGAGTCGTATGAAAGTTTCGTAGAAAGGGCATGGTCGATTGGATTTTTAAAAATTGTGAAATGTAGAAGCCAAAGGCTGGACCTGCTGGAATAAATATTGCTCGACATAAAGGGAAAGTTGGTTATTGGAAAGTTGAAGTCATCAGTCTTGTCATACAGTCTTGTGGAGAGTATTTTTAACTCAGAATATTTATGCATATATCTTAACATGAAACAGATGAGTCTGTTTTACTGGTCTCTTTTATTTCTAGTTCAGGTTGGTAACTTAACTGAACGATATTGAAAGATATCAGATCATCGATACAACAAAGGCCGTAGTTAAACTTCTTCTGTTTCGGTTTCGACTTGGCCAGTCCGAGCATAAAGAAACAAATCAGGAAGGAGGGAAACACAGTTTGTTCCCATGGGGATGCTTACTTCTTGCCAAAATGTCCCATCCCGAAATTTCACATGGATATTATCTACGAGGAAGTCCACCATTTCACACATTATGTTTTCAGTAAATTTCAGATGACATTTGCTTTCATTATAGACAAATTTTCCTGAACCTTTAAAGATAGAGATATACATCTATGGGTACCCCGTTTTGTGACAAATGTCCCATGGATCAAGGATTGTGTCGTATTTGTCGTGTTGGTTTGTGGTGTACAAACTTGAAAATCAAATGTTTTGACAGAATTGGTTCTGTTCTGATATTGTAAAATTTTAGCAAATCCTTTGAGTTTTGAAAACGCCACACGGGCTTAATTCCTCTTTTCTCCTATAATTTCCCCGAAAATAAAGCAAGCCCTTCCTTGACGGAACATGTGGGGCTTTGGAATCCAGTACGAAAGAGGTTTGGACGTCTTCAGGTTTTAGATTCAAGCCAACAGTTGATAGTACTGTGATCAGTGCTTTTGCAGATCTCTCCCTCAGTTAACATCCCGGCCTTATATGTGGCATTATTGGATATGTCACGTATACCAAGTTCTTTGGTGAAACAATTAATGTAATGATGCTAATGGAATCCGTGTCCAGATCCGGGTTAGAAAAGGTCTTCAGGAACCCATACTTGCCGTAAGAGGCAACTAACGGGCTCGGGTGGTCAGGCTAGATGACTTGGTTGAAGCATGTCATCGTATCCCAATTGCGTGAATTGATGCTCATGATATCAATCACTGGATTGTCTTGTCTAGACTCGATTATTTACAGACCGCCGTCATATAGCTGAAATATTGCTGAGTGCGGCGTAAAACAACAAACAAACAAACATATAATGGTTATGATATTTGATGCCAAGTCCCATGGCCGTGCCAGGATCTCATGATCGTGTTTGAATTCTAGATTCGCCCCGATTATGAACCTCGGTCTGTCATCACCATACCGGTCCAAAGTTGCAAACGTCTGGGAAATTGATATTTGGCTTTTGTCCCACAACAGACTGACAGCGCTGTGATCAAACTATTCTAACTCTTTCCCTTTCAAACAACGAGTAAATTATTAATATACACGCTACATGAATATGGCTGACCTGTTTGTGAACTTGTGTTGAAATCAAGATTCATTAATGTATCACTTCACAATATGAAAATAATTCAGTCTCAAAAGACATCTTAAAACCTCCACAAAATAGCCCTTGTGATTGATTGCATTAACACATCGTGATTGATTGCATTAACACTATGTGATTCATACGCTATTTTTTGCAAGGTGTTTTTCATATTTAGGATTTAAAGCAACCAAGTCTATGTTCGGTGTTCGAAGGCTACAGCAATATCTCCGTGCGATATCGAACAAACACGACCTTTCCCCTGTGTGTGCATCCTAAAGGATTTCGGTTTTACACGGATGATAGAACAGCATGGATTGGCTTTTTAATGTTGACCCAAATTCGCATCTCTAAAAATCACTGATAATAAACAAATTATCAACTTCTTTTCAAACGAATGAAGTCAATATTCATTTTGTCATATTTTCAAAACTACTCCCATAAAGTAAGCAGTTTTTATACGTTTTATTGCCATATTGAGACGCGGGGCTCATTTATTTAGGATCTCTACAATGCTACCCGACGGCCAGTTATCATAATTGTATAATTCACGAGTACCAAAATATTCACTTTAGGGGAGCTGGATACGCCTGTCGTGTTAAACTTGATTTAGTACGTGTGAATACAAGCAAAACAAATATAAATAGTCTCCTTAAACATGAACAGACATCGGGAAGTCGTACATTTCGGTCTACATTACATTTCATTAACTTACAAGTAATAATAAAATTAAGTCGAGGGCTCCTGGCTGAATTATATTGATAGGCACTGTGGTCGATAGCGCCGTCCCTGGTTCAACTCAACTTTATTCGTTAACAAGAGGACTGCCAAGATACCCACCAGTGTCTTTATTGCAACTATAGAAGAAGTGGACGGATTAGACTTTCGCCTAATTTCACATACGCTGTTGAAAATCTGATTGTGCTTTTGCTAGGCTCTATACAATATACACGACAAACCGCATACATCAAAGAAATGGGAGAATGCTAATTTGATTTTCTCTTCGTACCAATGCCAAAGCTATCCTTTCTTGCGTTGTCCTTAAAGTACAGCCTCATGTAAACCATGCCTAATGTCATTAGATTTCTTGTTTCAAATAAATGTGTAGGTTTCGTACAACACGTGTTACTATTTGGGATCATCTAGTGTAACGGATATCGATTAACTTACATATTTAGCGTATTACATGTATATATTATGTTGATTTGATGGGGTTCAGAGCAGAGCCCATCTTTTAACCAGTTTCTCTTAGATCACCCAATAAATATGACATGGTTACTTATGTCTAACACGAATACATGTGTCATAATCAAGTGTTGCATTTGTTTTGTTTGTTTTATAATGCTATATTTTGGCGAAACAACAAACGCTTTTTGAGGCACAACGTATTTTCTACATCTGAAATTACGCGGTTTCAGCTATGTAAAGACTTTCATTGGATTTGGATTTGATCGACAATAATAAGTTCATGGAATATTGGTACACAAGTATTTAAAAACTTTTCATATCCAAGTTTCCTTTCTAGAACTGTGGTAACATTAACATGCGGTTGGGCAAAAACCGAAAATTATTTTCTGCTGTTACGTCGTGATGGTTTCAGAGAGCGTGAACTTGAAGTGTCACGTACTTGTAGGAATTATGATTTTGTTGTTAAAACCGTGTGTCACTATCGAAAACAGGATACCCATGGTGTTATGGTGCCTACATATTGTCTGAATTGACGAATCGATTAAACGTGTTTGTAAATCGATAAAGATAATACCATGCCAAAGTGCCAAAATATAAGATTAAGTTGTTTAAATCGCGTTTCTTTGTTGTTAAATGATGTTATTAGAGAACATATTTAAAAAAACATTTGCCATGATCATAGGACATCTCAGATTCCGAACATAACATACAACAATTATAAATGTACTTGATGACAAATGACATATGTCTCATTATTCTGCATATTCAGGGGATGGTTAGGAACTGTTCTGTTCTGTATAATTAAATTATTAATGTTGACTGACGTTACATTAAGTACTCCGTTGATAATACATATCGCGTTATAACTCTAACCCCAAACATAACATACAATAATTATAAATGTACTTGATGGCAAAGCGCATATGTCTCATTATTCTACATTTTCCGGGGATGGTTAGGAACTATTCTGTATATTAATGTTGGCTGACGACACATTAAGTACCCCGTTGATAATATATATAATTGTAGCGCGTTAAGGTTGACCTTTCCATATGAGGGAGTCAGTATGATCTTACGCCGCGTTTAGCATTATTCCAGCGATATCACGGCAAGGGGACACCATAAATGGCCTTTCCACATTGTACCCATGTGGGGAATCGAACCTGGGTCTCCGACGAGACGGAAGGGATCGCTTTAACCACTAGGCTTCCCCACCGCCCCTTTTCTATATGAAAAAAAATAAATATTTATGAATATTGCTCGTAGTTTTGAAAGTGTAAAAATATTTGTTTTCAAATAAATACGAAAGGGAGTAAAGAATGGACAAAGAAATTCTGCATTGTTCTTGTCAAGTTATAGAACATAAACAATATAACGATATAATGGGGTTTATAAGTTTACTTGGTAATTAATCTAATGCAGCGTCCTCCAAATGCACGTGAATATAGTATAACACGTCAATGCAAGAGTCTTAATCATCTGTCTACTGCAACAGATTCCAGTTGGCGTAAAGCGCAAAATAGCTGTGGAATTGATATGAAAGAAGCACTGAAAATCAGTGATGACATCAGGTGTTCAAGCACACTTAAACAGGACGGTGATTCTAGTGATAAACAAGGTTGCACTTATGATGCTCTTCTTAAGCTTGCAAACCTATCTTTGTCCAATTACATAAGATTTCTTTTAACAATGGAGCGTAATCACAAGGATTAAAAGATATATAATATGAGGTGTTGGAGAAACGCAAACTGAGTGCGCTTAACAACATAGGGCACTTGTGTTGTATTGAGATATCTTGTTACCCGTTCATATTGGAAACACAGAAACACAGCATTGTTTCGATATCATAAATAACCAAACGCTGTACAAAAGACTACGTACGGTTGTTGCCACGAGCACTATGGTAATTTTTATTTGTTAATTCCGTCCTCCTTGCATAGTTCTTGATTTCACTCCATTTTTTTTTCAATTGGTATAGTTAGAGACACAAGAAAAATAATTGACTTGAAATGTAAAAAGATAGGGGTATTAATAAGGAACCATTTTTGTGATTTCACATGTAAGGAACACATCCGTGGAGATTAATATATTATTATTATTATTATTATTATTATTATTATTATTATTAGTTTATGATAAGAGGTGACTGCAAGTCGTAAGAGGCGACTATGTTCGTCGTAAGAGACGACTATGCTTGTCGTAAGAGGCGATTATGCTTGTAGTAAGAGGTGACTAAATGGATCGGGTGATCAGGCTCGGTGATTTCGTTGATGCATGTCATCGTATCCTTATTGTGTGGATTCATGATCATGATGACGATCACTGGATTATATGGTCCAGTCACGAGCATGTCCAGACTGCCGTCACATAGCTGGAATATTGCTTTGTGCGGCCTTACACAACAAACAACCCAAATCAAACACGTGACCTATACTTTCAGGTGATACAAACCTGTGTACTGTAAATGTTTGCTTCCAAATAATTACAGTATATAAAACTATGGAATTTAAGATACAACAAGCTACCAAACACTCTTTACATAACTTCATCTGTTTATCGCTATACATTTATGCATTATAACTTTAATGTTTCATTACGAATACTACATGGATTTGTCATTTAACATGTTCTAGACCTTTCAACAGTTGACATTTACTCTGGTATAATTCGATTCATAGAAATCAAGATATGAACAATGAGACCAAATATGATTTTTGATTAAAAGCATTCACACTTTTAAACTTAAATCATATAGATATGCATTAACAACATTGCTCATCTTGGCCGTTCTGATTCGCATCCTTGTCACAAGACAACGGACATAATGTGTAACATTTATTATAAAACAATGCCAGTGTTATAAGATACCTTAGCAACACAGTTCATTGTTGAGAGCTTCAAATAACAACTAATTAAACGAATTTGGAACGTTTCTAAAAATACTTAATAGACATACGTCAAATATATGAAGCTTTCAATTTCATCTGGTTTCTAATAAGCACCAATTGGCATCATAAGATAGAGTTTTGTCACCAGGAAGTCTCTTCTATTTTCAGATTAGATTACTTTTAACGCTTTTCCGTGTTTTATTAGTGACCCTGTTCCTCATACTCTGCAGTAAAACTAATAAGGAGTTGTTCATATAATATCCTCACCCTACTGCATTCAGGCCACCTAATGAAGCCTTTTCAAACGCTTTATCGTCTAATCCGCCTGTAGGAACAAAGATCCGATCAAAAAGAAGGATTTTGACATAACATGAAAAGCTGTCGTCTGTATTAAGGAAAATCTTACGGTTTATCTGGTCTCTGATCCGATCCGCGGTAATTACAGTTCACAAAGATATCTCTCTAGGGCCCTTAATGAAAAGTATCTTGAAAGTTTATGGCACATATTACTAGTATTCATTTTAATCACATGCGATTCAAGTACGCAAATGAAGCATTTTTTTATATTGATGATGACTGTATTTCTATTTCTTCAGATGTTCTAATGTAAAGGATGGAATGTTGCTGTCTTGATACAACACAATGAATATGCATATAATGTGCATGAGTGTTTGCATAATTCCCCCTTAAAAGTGGAATGAACATGTTCAATGTTTTACAAGAATCCGTCCATCAAAAGATTGTTAAACATTTTTTGCCTAAATATATATTGCATTTGAATTTATGTATTTAGTAATGAAATATTGTATGTATCTGAAAATATCAAATCGATATTTCAATCAAGTGAAATTTAACTGGAGTCAAAAATGATATGTCATTTAACTCGAGTGAAACACAACTTTCAGTCTGCCTAAATGATTGATTTGAACATATTATATTCACAAGGAAAGGACTGGGCACAAGTTTTCACAACTTAAGTAGCCTAAATAACACCAGAACATTTGTTAAATAGAATGTTTATCTCATGCCATGACTTGACAAAGTATCAAATAGCATGCATTCATATATTTCGTGATTGAAAACAAGCGTACGCATGCCGCCATTACTGCTGCCTTGGGATTGGGATTTCATGTGGAGCTGGGCATTTAATTACCAACCTAACAAAATGAATTTAATCAAATATACGGTTGGTTAGGGTGCTTAACTATGTCCAAAAAAGTCCCCAGGGAGTTACGTGTCCCCAAAGTTAAGCAACTCTTTCATTTCGTCAGTGATAACCCCCAACGCAGGGTTTGGGATTTGGCGTGGAGGATTCCCTTGTCAAAGTTCACGGACATGAGGCAGGCCCCATCAATCACCAAATGTCCAGTGAATTCACGGAAGTTGCTTCTTTATATCACCCCTGGTTTAATTCGCTCCACAAAGACTAATCTAGATGCGAGGAACTCTTAATTCAAGCATCCAACATGAAAACGAAGACGGCTCATTTCCGTCAGAAAGCGTTTGTTGGCCAGGAGGTGGCGCCATCTAACGTAGGGAAAGCAAGATATCGACTGGTATTGCCTAGCGAGTGATCGACTGGGAGCGCGAGCGTACACGGTCAGAGCAACAACTAGGCGAGTGTTATACACCAGCATGCGATTGACAGTATAACATGGGGCCCGCTACAGTTGTGGATATCTTAAAGTATATTTCCCTTATACTTCTGACAGTTTGTGATGCAAATGACAATGCTAAAAGACTGTTTGATGATTTGTTGCGAACAAGCGGGTATAACAAGCTTATCAGACCGGTGGGGAATGAATCGGACAAGTTATACGTGAAGCTGGGCATGCGATTGTCCCAACTCATAGATGTGGTGAGTATATAGCAAGGTGATATACTCCTATGACACCTATTGTATTTCCCTGCCCTTTTAAGCTGTTCAAGTACATTCTTTGTTTGTTGTTAAGACGAGAACTCTAGAAGCCCACTCAACTCCCCTGCACTGCGTGGTACCAGAGTGCATATGCGCGCCAGGGTTATATTTAGTAAGCATGTTCTGCTTCCTATGTTCCGTTTCATACCTTTCGACACGTCAGTTTTCTCGTTTCGAATTCAGGTGAAATTATTTACGATTCATTTGTACGCAGTTTTCCGAATAATATTAAGTGTAGGATTAAAAAGTATTGATTCGTCAATTTTCGCTGATGTATTTCAACACTTGCGAACATCTGTGCATATGCCTTGCTGTATTGTGAACTCCATGCTACAGCCTATTGTTTACTGTTATTCTGGGGGGTTTTCTATATGAAGTTTGTTTTCCGTTTTATCCGATTTTTTGTGAATGTGATGAATAAAGTTGTCTAAGGTTTTTTCGCAGTACCTTTTGATTTAAGGAGTACGTTAATAAACATATAAAAAAATATGTCACTCACTTTTATATACTATTAGTTTTGGCTACTTCTGCTTAAATTGTTCTCCTATTTGTTTTGCTCTCAGTTAATTATGAATGTGTACCTTTAATAACGGATCGAATAATTTTGATTATGCATTCAATAATTCGTTTCTGTATCACTTCTGTTATATATTTCACGAAATCAAATCGAAGTTTACTCAAGCGTGAATGAATCGAAAGTATATGCAAACGTTCTATTATTTATTACTTTCGTGAGGATTTATGATCGTGATGAAACGACACCTGAATGGGCTTGTGTATATTGGGTACTATACTTTGTTTACATATGTTCGATAAGGGCCCATGCTATTTAGGTGTAACGGTAACGTTATTGGTCGGCCACGTGACAGGCCACGCACATGTTACAACTTTAAACATTGACACAATCCTAAATTATTTGTGCATTTCACGCGATCGATCAGCTGTTCAGATGCGACAGGAGGACAACAAGTATTCAGAAATCTAATAATGATAATGACAATAATGATAATAATACATTGACCTTCTTTTGTCACGCAATTGCATTAAAGAACATTTGTGAATTATCTTCGAATTACACCATCACGAAACCGCAGTCATGAACATAGGTTTTTCAGGACCAGGTTAGAGTGAATGTGATCTTTCAATGAACTATTCACGAATTTCAGTTACATTGCACACACATGCTGATATTTCATGTTTTGTTTAAACTAGGGGTCGAAGCTGTATATGTTTTGGATTTATTTTCCTCTTTTCGTGTTTTTGGAAACTTTAATTTGATTATATTCAGAGAATTACACTTTGGAAAATATTGTTCGCAAAAAAATACAAAATCTACTTTGAGGAGGTTATTGAACGATGTAGTACTCCCTACGTAGAATATATTTTAAGACAACATAATGAAATATGCGTATGTTTATGTTGTCACAATATGAATCGAGCCCATGTGGCCACTATGAACATCATGCTATGAGATCCTAAAAGTCCTAATAGGGAAAGTTCGAACAACTTTCATAGAGTATTCGTTTCGCTTTCAAGTATAACACAAGTGTAAAAATAATCAATACTTCCATGATATCATTAAAATCTCCATCCCCAGTAACGGCTCCACTTCACCGTCGTTCGTAAAGGTCAAGGTCACAAAGACATATGCTGTGCATACAGTGATTGAGTGAGTGAGTTGGGTTTAACGCCGCTTTTAACATCATTCCAGTTATATCGTGGCATGCCAGCTTAATGTGGGAGGAAAGCCCGAAGTGATACAGGTCTGAGACATTTACCACTTCGATTAAACCTACGGGAATGGTGCTGACAAGCCTAGAAACATAATCGTGGCAAACCGGGATTCGAACCCACAATCACAGGTTTTTGGCGTCTGAGGGCTGTGGAACATTTCGCAAAAATCATCATCGTCTGAAAGCACTATACCTTAAGAGTTGCTTTGCTAGGCTTGGTGCGCAGTGTATAACACCACTGTCATGTTTTCTTTGTTATCTCCAGCATATAGTCACTCTTGTGGCGACATTGCCTTTAACCTCCGCGGCCATGGCGCTTGAACCCTTTCAACTGCATACATCCCCGATAGTAAAGGGCGGTCAGTAAACAGAAGACACTCGTCAATCATACCAGAACATCATCAGTCATACCAGAACATCATCAATCATACCAGAACAAACCCTACCCTGATCCAGCGCTGGTGGGGCTGGTGTGTTCACCGATTGTTTGCTTGGCTTTCAAGAAAGCATTAACAGGATGAACTTCAGTTTATGGGGATCTCTGGCGCTGTGTTTTAGCCAGTAGATATTATGGGTTTTGTAAGGATCCGTATAATACGCTTGAAGTATTTGATAGACAGACCGGCTTTGCTGTACATTATGTTGAATGACTGGTTTGCACGCTAACATGAAGACGTTACTAAGAGCGTTGTTTGTAAGTGTTCTTTTCTCGATGGGGAACATATGGCTAGACACTAGTGCAGATTAGGTTCCTTAGTGGATGATGTGTGCATGTTTGACTGGTTTGTAAATGCACGTAGAACAATCACTGTTTATTGCTAGGAAAACGAGTTTTCCACCAAAAAAAACAGCGTCCGCAATCAACACTGAAAAAATATTTTTGACAGTTTTTTAAAATACTGATCATGCTTTTCAAAAAGTACACCTAAATGACAGTACAAAGGACCCTATTTCGTTTTTTTTAATTGTAAGTCATCATGTTGCAAACGTACTTATGACGAATAATACATGTTTATTACTTAGCGGTCACTACACACCCTTCACCCAATGACCGTTTGACCCCTACCCTTTAGGCCTCCACCCCTCACACTTTACCCTCCACCCGTCAAGGTTTACCCTTCACCCCTCACACTTCACCCTCCACCCAGTACACTTCACCCTCCACCCATCACACTTTACCCTCCACCCCTCACACTTTACCCTTCACCCCTCACAATTCACCCTCCACCCATCACACTTAACCCTTCACCCGTCAAGGTTTACCCTTCACCCCTCACACTTCACCCTCCACCCAGTACACTTCACCCTCCACCCATCACACTTTACCCACCACCCCTCACACTTTACCCACCACCCCTCACACTTTACCTCCACCCAGTACACTTTACCCTCCACCAATCACACTTTACCATTCACCCATCACACTTCACCCTCCACCCATCACACTTCACCTTCCACCCAGTACACTTCACCCACCACCCCTCACACTTTACCTCCTCCCGTCACACTTTACCCTCCATCCCTCACACTTTACCCACCACCCATCACACTTACCCTCCACCCGTCAAACTTTACCCTTCACCCCTCACACTTTACCTCAAACCCTCACACTTTACACTCCACCCATCACACTTTACCCTCCACCCATCACACTTTACCCTCCATCCCTCACACCTTACCCTCCACCCGTCACACTTCACCCTCCACTCATCACACTTCACCCTCCACCAAACACACTTTACCCTCCACCCCTTACACTTTACCCTCCACCCCTCACACTTTACCCTCCGGCCCCTCACACTTCACCATCCACTCATCACACTTCACCCTCCACCCCTCACACTTTACCCTCCACCCATCACACTCTACCCTCCACCCCTCACATTTTACCCTTCACCCCTCACACTTTACCCTCCACCCCTCACATTACCCTCCACCCCTCACACTTCACCCTCCACCCATCACACTTCACCCATCACACTTTACCCTTCACCCCTCACACTTTACCCTCCACCCCTCACACTTCACCCTCCACCCATCACACTTAACCCTTTACCCCTCACAATTTACCCTCCACCCCTCACACCTTACCCTCCACCCCTGACACTCTACCCTCCACCCATCACACTTTACCCTCGACCCCTCACACTTTACCCTCCACCCCTCACACTTTACACTCCACCCATCACACTTAACCCTCCACCCATCACACTTTACCCTTCACCCCTCACACTTCACCCTCCACCCATCACACTTTACCCTCCACCCATTACACTTTACCCTCCACCCCTCACACTTCACCCTCCACCCATCACTCTTTACCTCCACCCATCACACTTTACCCTCCACCCGTCACACTTAACCCTCCACCCATCATACTTTACCCTCCACCCAGCCCCCTACTGAAGCCCTTCCACCAATGTACATGTGCTATGGCCGTTTTGGTGTCGCTTTTTATACTATTCGACCTAATAACGAATATCACCTAACCATAGCTTAATAGACTCACCCGTCTCACATACCTCATCCCACAGCCCGCAACACCCACCCTTCGATGAAACACATTTAACGTTGTTACCTCGAACTAAGGCTAAATGTTATATGTTATACCCTATTCTACCCATGGATCTGCATATGCATAAACACGAGCGAATACGTAGTAAACTGGCGGGTAAAAGAAGTATACACTGGAACATTGGATGTCACCCAATAATTATAAACGTTATCAACCCTTACTCGTCTGAAAACAGTCACGGAAACACTGGAAACTTATGGCCCAAAACACAACCATGATACCCGTATTAAATCGATTCACCATTTCTTGTTTCATTTCTAGACGTCATCAAACATGATTGTCTGCTTTCTTTGGCCCGGCAGTTTAGTTCAAATTATTTCCAACTAACAGAGATAAAAGAAATCCTGTTTGTACACACAGATCACATCAAATTGTAAAAGTACTGATATATTCAGAATACCTCACAGCTTTCCTTGAGTGTACGACGTTTCGTTATGATAAATACCATTGGCAGTAACAGTTTGGTTCATAGTACAGGCAGGTAATCAACCATTCGCTAACCGCTGGAGAATTATGTCACTAAGTGTGGTGTGCAACATTGCCAACCATTATGTGAACGCCATAAGTCGTCTTTGTACGTGAACGTGGATCTGATCAGGGAATATTGTGTGATCACGACAAGTTCACGAAATCCGCAGTTAAAGTGTATCAGGACACTGGTATATCGCGTGACAAGTTTATAGTAGGCTGGCAAAATGTAAAGAACTGCACGTAAAGATAATTGTGTTAACATAAGGAATTTATTGAGGTAGTACTGTGAATACACGCATTATAATATTTAGCTGGTTTAAATGTATCATCGGGTTCCTGCAGTAAAGTCAGTTCGTCGTTAGATCAGTATTATCGCGTTATAGCAACTTACAGAAGGACCTACAATCGCCCAATCAGTCCCTGTGCTCTGGGTTCCTTGACAGGAGTACGTCCCTAGCATCCCTGCGTGTCGTAAGAACCGACTAGAACCATTGTGTCACCGTAATAATATCAACCATCATGTTATATGGCTGAACTATTGCTGGCTACGGTAATAATACAAAATTCACGCATCCATGGCCCCTCTAGGAGCTAACTGATGGAAGTGAAACAGTACAACAACGTTCAACGGTACAACTGTACATGAGCTACAACGGACACCCGGTTCCCAGTCAATGACCTTTTTCGACACACTTAGCAATGCAAGGGATCCGTGAAGATCCAGGTTAGAATAGGTCTTCAGCAACTCATGCTTGTCGTAAGAGGCGACAAACGGGATCGGGTGATCAGGCTCGCTGACGTGGCTGATGCATGTCATCGTATACCAATTTGAGGATAGATGCTCATGATATCAATCTCTGGATTGTCTGGTCCAGACTCGATTATTAACAGATCGCCGTCATATAGCTGGTGTATTGCTGAGTGCGGTGTTTAACAACAAACAAACAAGCTTGTTGGGACTGCCAGATGAGTGTTAGATTGTAGGGACTGTCAAATGTCAGATCAAATGTTCATCTACAAGTACAACCAATCAATTTCAGCGTGACTTGTTGACCAGCATCAATCATTCTCTTGTAAGGATATATGTCCTTTTGAAAAGTAGCAGTGCTAGAAATCACAATGGACCCATGTGGCCTGTGCATGGCAGTAGAATTAATTTAACCTTTAAATTCTGTCCACATAAAGTAATTTGTTAGCCGCTCCTCGTTTCCTTCGCCCATGGTGTAAACACGTGTGTCCTTGCTTGTCATAGGTTGTCAGTTGCATCGATCAGGGACCAGCTGCTCCCATGTCAATCAAACTAACCAAGGGGGAACTTACCTGTCAATCAGAAACAAAACGAAACATGCAAACGTCTAAATAGAGTCTGGTTGCTTCGTCCACCAGGAAACTTCCCTTATAGATTGCTTATTTGTAAGTGCATTTGAATTACCTATAAATACGTTGCATTTAGTTGAGTGATTATTAGGTTTTGTACCAGGGAATTGCATGTGCCGGAATTGCGTCTCATTAAAATGTTACCTGAATGTTTCGATTTTATTTTGTTCTCCATCTGCTTGGAATAATTTACTTGCCTTTTTCATGTGTGTGCGACGGGTGTCCCCGATGGGGCAGGATACGCTCATCTTCTCGCGAACACCTGCTATCATCACTATTTGATAATGATTCATAAACACATGCTTATGATATAGTCGGAATCTAACAATGGACTGCGCTTTTAGCAGAGGTTTCTTCTGAATTTTGAAAAATTAATGGCGTTGTCGCGTTTATTTACGTATATCATTATGATTATTATAGGTATAATTAACTTATCATTATGATTGTATATCTTATTAAATCAGTCATTAACCTCATTGTCAAATAAAATTTCATTATCTATTTAAGTTTGCACAGATATTTTTTGTTTTTTTAACCTACTTTAAGAAATATCAAAACACGTCTTAATGATCCATTCACAAACACCTTTTGATGTCAAGTCATTTTTTTCTAATTGACATGCAAGTCATTCTTAAGTAATTTCGGGCCCAGCTCTGTGATCCTAATTTCCATAACTGACTGAATACGATCATATGATCTTTACGTTAAGCCAGACCGTACCTCATGCATAAGCACATACTCTCGCTACATCAATCGGCAGCTTCCTTGTTCTATTCCCCATGCCCCATATATATGATAAGCCATTAAACTCCGTATCGTAAAATTCGCGTTGCCCTTCACCCTTTTACACGTTCACTGATTCTCATCCGTCCACACAGACCTGCTTGCGTGCATGTAATCGTTTTTGCATGATGTCGTTACAATATACTTTAATTATGAATCGATCGTAATGCAAGAAATATAAACCACCAAAAAAGTAACAGTGTTATCTATAAGGATATTTCTGTAGCGTACTAATAGTATTTAGCAAAACGTAACTTTCACATGCACAATGCGGAAATTGTAAATCCAAATATGCCTCTATGTTATTTTAATTTGCTTTTATATTCATACCTCATGTTATCAGGCAGATAATGCTATTTCCTTTATAGCTCTACCTGTGTATGAGAATGCCTTCAGTGAACATTGGAAAATACATTTAAATAAAGATAAGCATGTATGTTTCGTTTACGCGCCATGCGGTTGCCAGAGAGTCCTGAGCAATGCGTAAGTACGTATATGTGGCTAGCTATCCCTTTGGCAACGTGAGTTCAAACTCGCTTGTGTGCATTTAAAAGCAAACCAAGTAGAAGAACTGATAATCAAACCAGTGCCTGTCTACATCCCAATCATGTTCACCAATTTCCATTAATTAACATGAAACATGCGCAACGCACTTTGATCAGTAAAGCCCCATCTAATGACGGATAAAATGAGATTTTCACTGGAATATCGTTATTTCCGTGGAAAAGACTGCATGGCTGAAAAGAAGCTTAGGAATCTTGAAAGTGTTATTATGTCATTTTTTCTTTGATGCATTGCACGTGCTCATTTCTCGTACACATTCCTGCCGCTTCTAATTTGTATCTTGTGAATGTAAAAATAATTGCAGGAAAGTAACGGAAAAATCCTAACGGCAAGCAAGCGAGAAGGCGTGGTTGGGACAACTAAACCAGTATTGATGCGTACACCAGTGCCGTAGGGTCGGGCACAACTGGAGCAGTTCGGTTGCGTACGTCAGTCAGTAGGGTCGGAAAACTGGATCAGTTCGGTTGCGTACGTCATTCCTTAGGGTCGGACAAATGGAGCAGTTCGGTTGCGTACGCCAGTCAGTAGGGTCGGAAAACTGGATCAGTTCGGTTGCGTACGTCATTCCTTAGGGTCGGACAAATGGAGCAGTTCGGTTGCGTACGCCAGTCAGTAGGGTCGGACAACCGGAGCAGTTCGGTTGCGTGAGTCAGTCCGTAGGGTCGGACAACCAGTCTGTCTGCGAACGTCAGGTCGGTTAAAATGTAACAAGGCAATCCAATATCTTTTGTTTCGTCTTCAGAAGGCATCACTCCATTAAATTGTGGTTTCCGAGTCACGAACAACAAGTTGAGATCGACGCGATGTTCCCCCTGTATTTCAAATAAGAACGTTGTTACGTTTATGTCTGCGTTAAGTGTGGTGGTCTTAGCTATGGCTACTTAAAGTCCAGACTAGTTTGGGCTCTAGAAATAACATCTTTGTGGAACAGAAACGAATCATACGGGAAGCTTTTAGCCATAGAGCATTGACTATTATCAGAGCAAATATGCAAGGAGGTTTTGCGTCAGGAGCCTCTGGATATTACTGAAGGAATGTTCGATGTGAAGTTTTTAGATTTGCAATGAATCACCGATAACCTTCTGGAACTCCTATCCTCATTTAGACAGCAGGAAATCGGAAAAGTAAAAACCCATCGCTATCACCGTTCTGTCATGACAATCAGCCATAGGATCGCTACCCATAAATTATTCCCGTGCTACAGGCCATAGCTTCTCTATTAACCCCTGATGCAAACCCGCTGCCCAACATCTCGGTCGAGCAAGCTGGCTCATGGCGCCGCTTAATTCCAATTATTAATTCACAAAAAAGCGTTCCGAGAAAAGGATATTTTAATGAATCGTGGGAAATAAAGCTTGTACTTATAAATTTAATGATCTCATCAGATATGCCGGGACTTAAATCCCAGAGCTGATTAAGAGCGTTTTGGGAAATGAATTAACTGCTGACGATAGAGCTCACCTACCAGAGTAGATTACACAAGTATTGACGTCTTATGATACTCGTCATTTCCGTGTGACTTGGCCGACAGGGGTTGTTTGACAACTTTTCTGGTTAATATGCTCAACGGAAATCAAAATGAGATGTAACTCCCACTAGTAATGTTTTGTCAGTGTACAATCCAAGAACTGGAAAACTACTGTTATTTAGAGTATTATTGCATTACTTCAAACATTGAAATCTCCTGATTCAGATCAAATAAACATTTATGGTTTGTTGCACTGCGTGGACTCTCCAGTGGCATGGGTTATCTTTTATTTTATTATATTCTTCAGTCTGCAACATCAACATTTTTCCAAACGTCTGTAACATCAACGTATTTTAATAGTCTGTGGCATAAGCATATTTCAAGAGTCTTCGGTATCATCATTCAATAATCCACAGTATCAACATATTTCAATAATCTTTACCATCAACATATTTCAATATTCTGCAGTCACAACGTATTTAACTAGTCAATATCAATATGAATATCATGTATAGTCAATAGTCTTCAGTATCAACCTATATTCAGTAGTCTGCAGTATCAGCATATTTCAAACGTCTGTGTATCAACATATTTTCTGTAGTCTGCAGTTTCAATACAGTTCACCTATTTCAATAGGTTTCTGTTACGTCCAATAAGTCATTGTGAATCATGCTCATGAAATGTTAGCGTAGTTTGCAACTTAAAGTTGCCAGTCTTCTTTCAAGAATGGATTTACACAAGTTCCAGGGATTGCAATGACCTTGAGAACATACGTTAACTATGGTCGACAGAAACCCACTAGATCTAAACCAATCAATACTAAGATGTGCTCAAATGGACCAATCAGAAAGTTCAATACCTTGAGTCAATTTGAAAAGCCAAGATCTAGTTTCAAAGCAAGATGAGGCGGATGTTCTCAATTCAAATGCCTTCGATTTAAGAACTTCCTGCAACTTCTTGTGACATGGAGATGCTTTTTCTACCACGCATTTTTAGAGTATTAAAACATCAAATGAAACCCGAAACATGGTTTTCAGCTCCGAGTCTGACGTGTCCGCCAAACTGGTCGTGCATTAGCAATGTGGGGCCCTGTGTTCAATGATACCTTTCATCTAGATGTCCTCGCAGTCGGGTAGTTTAATATCACATGTTCAATTGCCATCCACGCCATGCACAAAATCCAAGACCATGGGGTTTGATAGAAACTCTTATTCCATTTAAAGTCCATGAAAAATTAGTCTGACTGTTTGTTCTTCCCCTTTTTCGCGGAGAGCTTTGATTTAACGAAGATTATGATATTTGAATACCCCCCGAGCTGCCCTTTCGGATTCCAATTGTGTTTGGCGAGATCCCACTAATATTATTCATGTATTTCTTTTTCATGATGGTTCCTTTTAAAACCATTTGATGTTTGTCATTAACAGGATGTAGAATTGATTAATTTGCAAGAGTTATTGAACTCTTCATTTTCGATATGACTGCACAGTCAGAAACACGTTAACACAGGCATAAGGTCCAATTTGATGCAGCGTGTTTCATTACAGGAATTCGATTTAAGAAATGTGGTTTCAACATTTCTGCTTTGATTCGATAACGGTTTATTCCAACAGCTCTTGCGGATCTTCATCATCTGCAAACAATTCGTTAGTTTCAAACTGCCGTATCGGGGATGATACTAAACCAGCATGACTTAATCACGGGATCTGTATCTAGTACCCTACGTAGTGAAAGTCCAGCACCATAACTTGTGTTCGGCGACTATATTTCCCATATTAAAATCAAAGTGCTAGGGTATTCAAGTGATAGGAATTTATCATCGATGTTGTGATTTGGTGTCATTGCCGTAAATAGTGTATTAACAACGTATGGTACCTCAGCCATGTGTAACAGTCAGTACGTATAAGCTTTGTCATGGAAAAGGAACTTTTCTTCCGGGACAAACTTGGTATATTCACTTCAAATGAAGTATTTCATTTGCCTTTCGTTCACAGCTTGCTTCGAATTATATGTCAGGGGAATAGAAACATATTCCTTTTGCTGTAAGAGAGCAACATCTCTTTGGTCTGTTGTATTCTTTGCCCTGTCACTTCAAAGTTTGGTGCCGCAGAAGAAATTGACCCTCAACAAGGACAAATCGACCCATTCCCGTTATTTATGTATGATGAATGTCCTTCAATCAAAATAGCTCAATAATGATGATGATAATAATAATGATAATAATGGATATTTGTAATGCGCCGAGTCCAACCATTGATGCATACTCACAGGGCTTCATTATTATTACCATGGATCAGTATACACTCTAATTGCATTCTCATCTCTCTTGGGAGTATGCAGCCTTTTGAGGTTCTAGAAGGTTTCCAGTTACATTACATCTTACCTTATCGGGTACCCATTCACAATAATAATGAAACTAACTACACGAACCTTACACCTCAATAAAATTGTCTACTAAATACAGTAAAGTACGTTTATAACGACTCAGAGGGACTCCTAATTTTAGTTCGTTATAACCGTAGTTCGTTATAAGCATATATACAGCATAACTACAGCAAATAGTCAGGACAAAAAGTAAGTTCGTGATATCCGTCAGTTCGTTATAAGCGAGTTCGTTATAACCGTAGTTTACTGTAATTTCTGTATACATGGGATTAATTCACATAAGTTGCATGTTCGTTATACTTGATTCCGTTTCGAAATAAACAAGTCTGGATATGTTGTCATTTACTAAAAATTATTGAATACAACTTGAAAAAAGTATGGACCAAGCTGGACAAATAAAAGGACTTCATCGTTTTAACTCATCACTAGTTGCGAAACCTCTACTGATCAATTCTTTTAAAGTTGTCCCGAGAGCAATCAATTCCTGATGTTAATTAGATTAAGAGGTTTTAAAAGTAGCACTTGGATTAGGAGAGACGGTCTTGCAGTGTGAAATCAATGCTAGTATAAGACAGGAATAATAAGACGTGATGCCAAGCATTGATTAACTACATCAAATCTTGCAATCTGCGATACATCGCTCAATCTCTACACTCGATCTGTCCACAAGTGTTAGTCTTTGTTAATATCAGTTCTTGTGTCTACATTTGGTGCTGTCTAAGTACTGTATGTGTTGATTATAGAATTACAATACGGGACAATTCCATGAATAAATAGTTCGATGGGAATATTCAATGGACAAATGAATATGTGTGTATTTTATAGCGATGTTAATGACGTGTCTGATGTTATGAACAAACATGTATGATGTTAAGCTATTAATGTAATCTGTAGAGCTTTGCTGGTTGAATTAAGCTTTAGGGTCTTTCTGACAATATACACTCTAATTGCATTCTAATCTCCCTTGGGAGTGTGCAACCACTATCTCATGTTAATGTGCACAACTGTATCTTGGTCATATTGGTAGAAACGACATTGTGAAGTTGAAACGAAAACTGTCAGAAATATATATATATATATATATATATATATATATATATATATATATATATATATATATATATATATATACAGCCCATCTTTGGAGTTTTGTATCTTATATATATATATTATTCCCTGTGTGGCTGATAAACCTTATTAAGTGGCTGTCTTAAGGACACTGAAATATGGATCGGTTGCCACAATGGCTCCGGAGTATGGATATTTGATTAATGGGTGAATATTATGGTGAAGAAATTTCAGCAAATGTACCTTTTGGTTGTTAATAGTATTACATTGTAACCGATCTCGTGAATAGCTCACACTATCAACCACTGGTTCATCTAGTGTAAGCGTGGTCATACAAACCGATTAAGTAAAACCCCGTTCACACTCTTTACAATAAACACGACAAAACACTTGCACATTCATAAGAAAGCAGAGTCGACTGTACGATTCTGACTACATCACGAGCGTGTGTTTATGAATCATTGTCAAAGAGTGATGACACCAGGTGTTCGCGACAAGGTGAGCGTATCTTGCACCACCGGTGGCACCCGCCACAAAACAGTTTCATTGACTTCATATTTCACTTCAAGTCCTATAACATGAAGTCGACTTTTACTCCTTTAAGTGTGATTGAATATCATATATAATAAGTGTGATTGTCATTCCGATTAGAATAACGAGTTGATATGTGGAACGTTACAGAAGACCAAACTAGTAGAGTGCAAGGGACATACGTAGAATGCATTGATACATTTTGGGGGCGATGGGGTAGCCTGGTGGTTAAAACGTTTCTTCCCCACATGTGTAAGATGTGACACGCCCATGTTTTGTGTCCCCCGCTGTGATATTGCTGGAATGTTGCCAAAAGAGGCGTAAGATCCCACTCACTCACTTATTGTAAAATATTACAGACGGAGACCTCGGCACCTTTTATGTCTCGAAGGAAATAACTGATTAAAGAGGTTTTCTTTGTTTAATGAGACGATGTCTCGATGTTTCCCTTAGGAACTCACAATCTAAAGACAACGCAAAGTTAATATTAACTTGGAGGCTAGTTTGCCTGTTCCGACTCGAAGATTTACGTGTCAAGGAAAGTCGAGTAGTTTGTAATCCGCTATGCAAATATGTACAGCTGATTTGGACTTAATCTTGCTCAATCCATCACCTTCTTTTAATACTGTGGACTCATTCCGACGCTTTGCGGCGTGATCCCATGTACATCAATGTAGAGTAGTGAGTTGGCGTCAAAGGGTTTGCTTTTTGAACCTTGCTTTTTTGTCATTTAATATCGCTTGCTTCTCTGACCTAAGCCAATTGAGCAAAAAGTTTGGATTAAATTGAACAGTCGATGGAGGTACAAGTGAAGTAGCCTTGTAATTGAAATGAATGGGGAAGTAGCAGGCTAGATTCCATGACAAATGCAGGCGACAAACAACGTTTCCCACTTAATCAGTCGGGACAGATTCACCAGCACGCACGGCGGACATGGCAAGAGAGCAACCAGAAACACAAGACAAATTCAAGTTCTCGAACGCCTGTCTGTTTGAAGAACACGACCTTCGCCGTTGACTATGTCCAAACAACAGCCATAGCATATGTTGCCCTTTCCATTAACCCAACTTTATTTAGACGTCATCGATAGCCGTTTTGTATCGATGATTCAGAGACATGTTTATTGCGCACTCTTAGTACAAAACCAATGTAATCTTCGTGATGTTTTTATGGAATATTATCTTTATTTTTCAAATATTCAGCTGTTGTTCAAATCTATCCCCATGTACCAACACGTTTGTGTCAAAATCTGATGTGCCGAATTTACGGTTATCTCGAAGTGAAGTTGTTTATTTCGAGTTGTTTGCTCTCTGAAACGTCGAATGTAATCTGTGTCTGAAAAGCTTGTGGAGTGCGCCCTGAGACGCGATTTCTTAAATTCGTCATCGAGGGAAAATATTTATCAAATCGTGCACACACACACACACACACACACACACACACACACACACACACACCACGCGCACACTCCACAAACACACACACTCCACAAACACACACACACGCGCGTGTAAAACCCTCCTCAATCACCAGTTTCCGAAGGTAATGTAGGAACGTTTCCACTATATGTACTCATTCTTAAGTTGACCCGATACCTGCTCAAATTTATATCCAATTATGTCAATCGGAGAACGTCGATATTGTTATTTGATTAGTGACTATTTTGACAAACGAAGTCCCATAATATCCCTGAAGAAAAGGGAAGTATCTCATTTCAATAGACAGTGTTGCTGCTCAAAGCAAGTCCCTTCTTCAGTTGATTAGCTTGACGAGGGGCCGCCATGATCTCGCCCGTTAGCGCAGGACTAACAGATGCAGAACTTATGCAAATTGCAGGGTCTTGTTCATCCGTTTTGTTCATTGTGTTGACAGACCTGTTGCTTCTGTCACATTCACTCAGGCTGTCTCTGTTAAGATCAATAAGCAGGGATTTCTGTCTCCCTTAACTTTCCGAAGACTGGGATCTCCTGACATCAAAAGTTGCCGCGTCAATAGATTGATATCGTGTCGAACTGGGGTGACTTCTACTTGGAATTAATCGTGTAGATTTATTCGATTAAATGTCAGCCTATTTTTTGTGGTATTTGAGGAAACAACATGGTAATCTGAGAGTCCCCTGCCAGTTCTGTGACTAGAGTCTCTTTGATCAAGCACTTGTGGTAATTTGAATACGTAATTTAACACGAGAATTCTTCATTTGAGGCGCCGTTCTTGAACTTTGCGCAAGACGTCTCTTGTCGAGATTACTGGATACGGTGTCTACGAGGGAAATGCAAGGCTGTCCTTTATGTGGGATGCACCACTAATGAAGTCATGCCTAAGTTCAAACACATTTTAAACCAAAAGCAAAATGCAGTGTTCTGTCAATTTATATGAATATAGACCTAGTGCGACGGGGGGCAGGCTCTTTGACAGGGCCCCATATATACAGGTGCATGTCACCTGAAGATGTACACTCGGATAAGGCAAAGGTCGGTTTATCAGCATTTGTTCTTCACACGGTAATTAGACTAACTAACTAACTTTCGCGAACACCTGGTTTCAACGCTGAATCATAAAATTTTCATCACTATTTTGCTTATGGAAAATCTGTTCGGCAGATAATCGACACGCATTGTTCTCTGACGTTGGCGTCTTCTATTTTCACTATCTTCAGAATAGTAGTGGCAGTAGTAGGATACCTCTTTGAAGTTGAGTTAAGTTGAAATAATAGTACATTCACAACTATATGTTACGCTCAGATATGCTAGTTATAAAAGATGACAGGGAGAAATACTGCTACAGTCTGATGCTTGTCTAAAATTTATCATGAAATTAGCAGTGGTTGATGACACTGATAACGTCTTTTCATTGTTACAGGAGTGGTCAACCTTTCGAATACTGCATGGGCTACTCAAATAACCGTCAACATAACCCTTCCAAGCAGACAATTGTCGTTTATTAGGGTCATCACCTTCAATTTGGGGTTCATATTAAATTAGCCTTCGGACGACCAACCAATGCATTCGTGTACAGACATTAGGCTAATTGGAAGGAGATGCATCACGAAGATTCATGCTTAATATGACGCGTTCTATTTCTACGTACTCTCCAGTGCTAATTCGTCTTAATGAGGCGCATTTCATGACACATAATCGTATAGTGTCCTAGACGGAAAGTCAGTGTCCCAAATATGAGTATTGTATTTCAAATAGAAATCGCAGCCATGATTTAGCATAACGTTAGTAGACAGTGACCGCGATGAGGTCCATCAGTTGATTGTCTAGTTTGCTTCCAAACCGCTGTCGCTGTAACTGCTGTGAGGTGTCACATACTTTTTATGCAAACTGTGTTAGTGACGGGTGTTTTTCCCCTTTTCGTGAACACCTGGTGTCATCACTGATTTTCGGTGATCCATTTGTATAGTTTTCACCACTATTTTGCCGTTTACGCGCAATGGAATCTGATTGGAAAATCGAGACGGGCTATTCTCTAATGTTCACGTTTTATATTTTCGTCTTTTTTAACATTATTCCAACCATAGCACGGCGAAGAACACAAATAATCGGTTTGACACATTGAACGTTATTTGAGAATCGAACCTATATAACGTCATAAGAATATACTTCAGATTCCAGATGACAAAACACCCATGTCGTTATGTTAAGAGAGTAAAACACATTGTTGCTTCAACCGATTTATTCCTTTCTATAATTTTGACCCCCTTGTTTCCTTGATGGGTTGCTTCTGGAATCCATGTTGTTCCAAATTAAAAGCGTCTTGGTGCAACAATCTTCTTCAACTATTTCTTGTGTAAATATGTTTATTTCAGTGGCCCATACTGTTGTATCACGTGACATGCATTTAAAAGTAAATCAACATATGTTTTACAATACACATATTTTGTAAACATATGGTGTATACATTAGTCAAATAATAATTCATATCTTAAACAGAAAACTAGATGAACATATTTTGTTATTTTGTCAATAATCGACATATCATTTGTTGTCCTTAGCTCTATACAGAAGTTCATATTGGGGAAGGTTGACGTTTTTCGTTGTTTAACATTAGGAATATAAATTGGCTTGAATATTATACAAAGTAGTAAATAGAATTCACTTTCTGTATCTTCTTCTCATGAATGCCAAGGTAGGATGAAGTTTACATTTTGTAAATATGGATATAAAACGTCAACACCAGAGAAAAATCAGTCTCGATTATCTCGAAGAAATGTTTTGTTCTCTTGAACGATATATGTAGATGAAATCAGTGCTACAATTAATCAGCGAGTGTATATATGCTATAGACTCCTTGATTCAGTCAATATCAGGATTTTTGCCAACGCAATTATTGAAACTTGTATCACACTTTCACTGACGTACGTCGTCGATATTGTTTTAACATTTATGTATCGAAATTCGGATAAGACGAACTAACTTCTAGAGTTCTGCATTTTCAAAGCTCAGCAACATTTTCTTATGTGTTCAAGACTGTCGGATCTCCGTGTAAAGTTAACAGTATTTATAGCAGAGTATCTGACTTATTCATGCGGTTTGTGTCCTCATGGATTGAATATTGAACGCCCAGTCCTATAGTCGTGTCACACAATGTTTCTCCTCCGGTCAATCGCCTCCGGTCAATCTCCTTTACTCCACATTGCATACATTTGATTAAGCGTCCATCTCGCAGAGAAATCAGGTGATCAGAACTCATTGAAACTTCCATTCTGTACACTTGACTTGGTGCAGCTTTCTACCAAGTGTCGCGGACTCACATTGATTCTGTCGTGGAGAGTCGGGTTCTACACTTAATTAAAGTTTTACCATCTTCATTTCGGCCCCATACTGCGCTGTATCTATCACAGTCATTCAATATCGGATGAAAAAAATGTTTTTGGACTAGATCACGTATTGTTTTACCTCCAGCTGAAATAACTTTGGTTCATCCATCTTTCATTACAAGATTTACCCGAACCATTGTAAAATACAATGTACAGGTTTGTAGCTCTCCGCTCTGTTATATTGTGGGCATCTTCTTTGCTGTGTCTGTTCCTTTCATTGTAGACAATGGTTTGTCTTCTCCGTCACATTGCAGACACTGGTGCAGCCACTGGTTTGTCTGATGGCATCAAATTGCAGGCACTGGTTTATCTCCTCCGTCATATTGCAGAAAATGGTTTATGTCCTCCGTCATATTGCAGGCACTGGTTTATATTCTCCGTCATATTGCAGGCACTGGTGCAGGTACTGGTTTATCCTTACATTATAGTTTACATTGTAGGCACTGGTTTCTCTCCTCCGTCATATTGCAGACAATGGTTTATTTCCTCCGTCATATTGCAGACACTGGTTTATATTCTCCGTCATATTGCAGGCACTGGTGCAGGTACTGATTTATCCCAACATTATAGTTTACATTGTAGGCACTGGTTTCTCTCCTCCGTCATAATGTAGGAACTGGTTTGTTCCGGTTTCGTTACATTGTTGACAGTTGTCTTCTCCGTCACATTGTAGACAATGGTTTGTCTGCTCCGTCACATTGTAGACAATGGTTTGTCTGCTCCGTCACATCGTAGACAGTGGTTTGACTGCTCCGTTACATTGTAGACAATGGTTTGTCTGCCCTGCCCCAGATCTTGGGTGCCTTGGAAGGACAATGTAATCCCAAAACCACTTTGTCTTGGGACTATGGGAACTTGGCGCCCCTGGAGTGAGTACTTTCGCGGTTTCCCATATCAGTACAATGTGAACACATTCTTAATGTCCGGCGTTATTTAAAAACAACAATGCAACATCGCAGAACATGACATAGTGGTACTTTGTTCTACGACTGCTGTGCCCCACACTATATAGCACCAGATGTTCATGTCTGCTCCTCTGTTTTCAGGATGAGAAGAACCAGGTGATGACGACCAACGTCTGGCTGAGACAGGTGACATCAACTTCTATTCACGCTAGACGTTGCAGTTTGTATCTTTTACTGAATTAATCGTGGTTATTCCAAGAATAAGATCAGGATGGTTTAGCTGATTTGCCATATCTACCAACCATTTAAGTTCTTACAAGTAGATCTTCTCATAATCTTGATCAGTAACCGTATAAGCTGGTATCCAAACATTGTTATGCTTATTGCTAGAATTGTTATCATTTATAACTACGATGTGTCGTAATGTAAAATATCAACATGCCATTAAATACAGAGATCAAGTATTGATTTTGTGCATATAGATGTCGCATATATTTGGCATGGAACTGCTAACAGTAGTAATTCATCCATGTAGTTGTTGATTGTGTGGGTATTCCCTTGATGGTATCTCTCTCGTCTACTGCCTATCACTCTTCTCTTTGTACCTTTTTCATGCACTGAGTCTTCTTTTCAGCACTGTGTAGCGAACTTGAACGGACATTATGGAGCTAAACGTCTTTCTATCACGCGTAAAATACTTGAATATACGCGAGATATCTCTAAAACTGAGTGGAAACTACATTGCAAAACTCCTATCCAATGTCTGTGAAATTTGCCTCATTTTCGTCTTTGTTCCACTCAACGGAGCGAGATTAGATAACAACCATAGCATAAATCCTCATCATCTGACCTAGATGGAGACTTTGCGTTCCACACCTCTTAAATTGATGAGGTCTTTACATAGCATTTGGTCATGTACATCCTCTGAAAATGTCGACTGAACACGATCCAATCAGATACCCATGCTTCCCAGCTTATCAGTCCATGCAATGTCCCCCGGGTCTTACAATACACACACTTTAATGTCAGGTACTGACAGTTTGGAGAATTTAAAGTGATTGATTCCATCTCAATATTAGGGTTTCCAGATACCATCCTTCTCTTGTTTGAGGTTTGCTCTGAACACGCATTCCATCGATGTCTTTTCGCACGCACTACGTGACAACCATGTTGATATTGTGCTCTTTTGTTCAGTAATATTCAAGGAAGAATTCAAACCAGATCATTTTTAAAGACATATTCTGGTAAATGTCAAGATTAATTTGACAAACATGGCGATTAGGTCGAAATTTTTTGATCGACCTGGCAAGTAAAACAGGTGACACATTTTAACACATGATGAATGTTTAACCACGTTGATAAGTCACGTTTTTTTAAGTACGAATAGTGGTAAAGTTATTCACAATGCAACTCCGTTAATCGGAAACATTGAAAGTATCCCCATGCATGTCGTAAATGAATGTTTAAAATGTATCTGTTTACTAATCCAACCACTGCATAATCAAGCATTGTATGACCTAGCTCCTGCTTCCGCTCAATGACTGCTTTTAATTATAATTTACTTGACTTGTGTCACTAATAATCTGTCTATTTGCATGGGAGTTGTTACTATCACATCTCCAAACAGCACAGAAAGAAACCCCCGAAATGTCGATTTGAATCACCCTATCGCTTTGCCTTTTTTTGCGAGCACTGCTGACAATATTTGCTTTATCCATGGAGAAATATATGTAAAACACCCCACCTGACTTTTGGAACGTTACACATTGAGAGCAACGTCTCAGATAACACTTTGACCGCTTTGACAACTTCGGTATAAATAACTATTAACACAAGCGATTGTATTTATTGACTCATTTTGTTATTTAAACATTGTTCAACCTTAACATACTCATTTCACTAAATTTTTCAAGACACGTAACAGTGATGATAATTTTAAGTTATAAATGATACTGTTTTCGTGAATGATATCATCTCGCGGATTACATTGCTGCTTCAGGTATCGATCGCTGTGTCATGATTTTATAAAAGAGTACAACTATCATCAACGGAATGACTTTATAGAAATATTCAATTGTCTTTCTTTTCAGACAAATGACAGTTTGTAGTTTAGGTTAAATATACACATTCAAATTGGCAGTGCAATAAATGTTTGCACGTGTCATACTTATTTTGCGTCAGGTCATTGCAAGATATTTGTAAATGCCACACAAGCCGTAAAGTATTAGTGGAAATCGTGTTAATAATAATCACATAAATTGAAACGGTCGAGTCCTCATGTGGCACTACCTTCTGAATTGTACTCGTCATCCTGTCAGGCCAAAGAGGAGAAAAACACGAATCAGAATATTGTGACTATAAATTCTTATTAAGGTTTGTTATCGGACATTTACTGGAGCGTGTGAGACTGTTTATTCCCCATAATAAAGCTTTATCACCTGATATAATGTCGTCAGTGCTCGTCGAAGAGAGTCAAGGCGAAAGGATTCTTGTGAAGGTATGCGACAGTGTCCAACTCATTCTATGGTAGAACATTGCTTTTGAGTCGATTGAATCCTCCCCTGTGTGCATGACAAGCACATTGAATTATGTCCATTTTAGTAATTCTGTCGCACTGTAAACCAATGTCACAAGGTGCACTTCTCCTGATGGATGTTGTATTGTCACATGCCAGCAATGAAATTGTATGGATTTATGCATTGAACATGAGGATGTTCTTGTGTAATGTTTGTACCAATTGTTATCATGCTCACCTTTCGTTTCCAGGGATGTATTTTATAAACTATATTAACTATTTTTGAAAGGTTGTCATATTCTTTCATTCCCATCGTGATAAATAAAAAACAACACGTTTCTCATCCCATTAATCTGTGTAAACAACCGTTTCTTCAGCACGTTTGACAATTGGTCTTTGGGAAAGGATATATTGTTCTATTGCGTCCCTATTTCATTCCTTCTTAATGTGCTGTGTGGAGAGTGGCGTCTTACCTCTGCTTTATTTCTACCTAACGCATACCAGGAATGGTTCGACAGAAAGCTCACATGGGTCCCCTCGGAATACGGGGGAGTGGACAGACTGTATGTCCCATCAAAGGACATATGGCTTCCTGATATTGTTCTCTATAATAAGTAAGTGACTCGGTGTGGCCGACTGTTGTCACAGAGATGTTGTGATGTAATGTCTCCGTATGTGGTAAATTGCACATTGCTTAGCATTGTAGCCCACTGGACAGGTATAAGGTAAGTTTTGAGCTTACATTCATGCTGACATATTGCACATTTTAGTAGTTGTCTTTTGTTCATAAAGCAAGTTAAAAACAAGACTTGGAGAAAATGTATTATTCTGCGATTTTCGACTTAACAGAATCAGCTTATATATTTTTTTAAAAATTCGAAAATGCACATCAGTGAGAATGTGGAATAATAATACCTTCTGTGAACTCAGCAGGCGTCCATTTTACTTCGGTAAGTCACGCTATAACTGCACTGGACTAACAAAAGAGTTAGATTTACTCTCTAATTCTATGAATCCGACTTCTTTACTAATGGCATGGACAGGGATCTTGGATTTACTCCGCATCGTTCTCCTCCATCAACGCTCCACCCTCGCCTTTCTGACGCCTTCCCTAACCTTGACTGCTAAGTGACACCTTCACTACCTTGAACCTAAAGTAACCTCATCTTTACCTTGACCTTCAAGCAATTTCCTCACCTTAACCTTGACCTTTGACATAATGTTCCTGCCTGCTACGAATATTTCTACATATTTTCGACATCTTTTAGTTCGAGTAGACACACGACTGTATAAAGTTAACACGCCCGACTGTTGTATATGAAAGGTGTGGGAAGACTACAACCTAGCATGGACTCCCTCGGAATATGGTGGTCTCGACAGACTGGAGGTTCCTGTTAAAGCAATTTGGACCCCAGAGATTGTGCTTTTCAATAAGTGAGTAACGTGGGCGGGCCAAACCCAAACGTCAAAATGGGCGTCAAATTGAATATTTTTACATGCTTACATCTATGTTGATGTTGATGATTTTGTACACGAAAATTTTATGAGATGTTAATTTTTATGAATCTGGTGTTGCTGTTATTTACATATTTGTGTTTGTTGGAGGCGCTACGCATGAACACGCGTTTTTTTTTAATGTTGGCACTCAGATTGCCAGATACGGTACACATCAACCAATTTTCGTTTCATGATTTGTTGATTCGAAGTTATTAGCTGCAGGTGAACACGATTCTGCCTTTTAGTCTGACTTTTAGTATGCGTTTGACTTCCAGTAATCCATAGATAGTAATAGAGCTAGATACGTAGATACGTAGATATTTAGATATTCTACATACATGCAGATAGATCGATCGATAGATATAATAGTTTTGATATTTTCTCCTTAATTCTCTTTAGCTGCTTTCTGTTCACATTAGCAATACAGTGAAACCTTGTCAGTCTGGACCCCGTTAATCCGGAAACCCCACCTTCCGGACGATCAAATTGGGACGTATTTATGTATATAAGAGGAACGGTACCGTCTGGATTAACGAGGTAGTTCTGTTAATGACTACTTGGTGAAATAAATATTTCATCTTATTTGACTGTTCATGGATAAGATTACACACACAAGTCATTCTGTCCAATTTATTGGCCTGGAGGTTCCGACCAGATTGTAAGCTACGTGTCATACTTATTAAACAGTGATTGCCTGTTCTATTAATGTCAGATACCTGGAGTTAATGAACTTTACCCACGTTCTCTCTACGATCTGAGGTGACAGAATCCTCCTAGAAACTTGCCAACTTTTCATGGAGTGTTTACTTTGGGGATTGACAATTTCAGATCCTTTGCAGACTTCCCACAATAGAGACTGAGTCTAGACAAAAACATTACTTCAGACAGCTAGTATTAAGACCGATTAGGTGGAGAGGACTACCTTCGCGAACATGTTCATTATTATGTCTGTGGATATCAGATATTAAACAGATTGGCACGTCCTCTTGATGAAGATAGCATTGATAGACGCTCTTGGTAGACCCCATTTCTCAGTATAAGGAAACATAAAGGAACGTCAGTGTTGGTCACAGTTACAAGAATGAGCTCAGACCACGGACACGAAATTATGATATATTTAAATAATTACACATGGTTGATAAGCGAACGGGTAATTTATAACGTCCGTGTGTCATGTATGTTATTATATTTCTCTTTGGTCCAGAAACATGTTCATGTTAAAACGATTTTGTATAATTCATTTCTTTTCATTTTAGCTTTCAGTGTTTCAACATTACTGTTTTGGAACAGTAAATTCAGCATTTCAAGAGCACTGTATGCATTGTTTATCGTGTGAAGCAAATGGCTTATATTTTATTTTACGAACACAACATTGTGCCATAATTGTTATTGTGTTGCGTTCTCTGTCCATGTTATGTACAATCCGCATTGGTGTCTGGAATTGTATTTGAAAGAACAGATTAGTTTTGTGTGTTAATTAAGTAAGGTCTCATATATGAACAATGTCTATGAAAGGATCCTTTTAAGTGGAAGTTGTTGATCTTTAAATATAATGAAAACAAGAATGACATTGAAGTAAAATGGATAATGATTGCTTCTATAGAATTTATTTTCCCCATAAGAAGAAATAAGAAACAAAGACATTGTTATGAATAATTCCATCACAAAAATTATGATGTACTTACAGGGATCCTTGGCCGTGTGTTATAGTCTTAGTCTTCAGATGTTCTGATGTTATACTAACACTATATTATGGTGTGATCTCTTTTTCCAGAGCTCTATACAATATTATGCATATCATTTACTATATTACAAAGCAAAGAGTCAGTCAAATGTGAAACTAACGATTGACTAGAACACATGATAAAACTGCAGGCCCGTGAGATGTGGCCATTGCGGGCATTGCGGGGCATTTCACTTCCTCCGCGGGCAGTGCTAAATTGATTTCTTCAAAATTGAGACAGTTCAAAAAATAAATTCCAAAAACAATCAATGTAATCTAAAACTGATGTTAGTCTTATTTACCATTTCTTTTACTTGGTATTGTATGGCGTTCGTCAAGGTACTAACACTTGGAGATACTGATAGCTATACTCTTGTAGTGTCTCTTCTTAGCCAACTGCTTTGTATCAGTTTGAATCCCGATGTAGCAAGTAGAACTTTCGTAGCCATTAGCGATGGGTGCAGGCCGGAGTTGCTGAGGGTAACCTTGTCTCGTGAAATGATGTCGTCTATTATTTCCAGTGCCGACGGCAACTACGAGGTGACGTTGATGACGAAGGCGACCCTCCATCCCGATGGTCTAGTGGTGTGGGAACCTCCAGCTATCTATAAGAGTTCCTGCATTATCAATGTCAAGTTCTTCCCATTTGACGTTCAAAATTGCTCAATGAAGTTCGGGTCCTGGACATATGACGGCGACCAAGTAGATCTAGTCCATATGTGTTCCAACACACAAGGTCCCAGTGCCACTATCCCCCAGGGCGTGGATTTGAGGGACTTCTATCCTAGTGTGGAATGGGACATTTTGGACGTATCTGCCAGGAAGAACACAAGAACGTACCCTTGTTGTAATGAACCATATCCTGACATTACATTCGAAGTAACGATCAGAAGAAAAACCTTATTCCATACCGTCAATCTAATTATTCCCTGCGTTGCCATTTCGTTCCTGACCGTTCTTGTGTTCTACTTGCCATCAGACTCAGGGGAGAAGGTTACCCTCTGCATCTCTATCCTGCTCTCATTGACCGTGTTCTTCCTGCTGCTCGCCGAGATTATTCCTCCAACATCCATCGATGTCCCACTTATTGGGAAATACCTTCTTTTTACAATGATTCTTGTTACACTGTCTATTATTGTGACTGTTATTGTTCTAAATGTACACTTTAGGTCACCTTCTACTCATACCATGGCACCATGGGTTCGGCGAGTTTTCTTAAACATTCTGCCTAAACTCCTTGTTATGCGTAGACCACAGCAAGAACCCGAACGAATGCAACAAAAAGTAGTAGTTAGGACATGTAACGGGATTGAAGTTCGGGACACATCTGGTGAAAACAGACATATGAACTTAGGTCCCGGCTTCGAACCCCAAAGGCCAACGGACTTTGGTCGACCGATCCACGAAGAGCTGGTTCCTACTATTGACCAGCACACAGCGCCGCGACTGAGAAGAAGATGGCCCAAGGACGTGCAGGAGGCCATAGAGTCAGTAACTTTCATAGCAGAACACATGAAGAATGAGGACAGTGCAGCATCGGTGAGAGGAGCAAACAAGGCTCTTGGCCTTTTATATCTTTTTTGCATTTTCAGCTTCAACGTGTATTTTACATGTGTTTTAATGTGTCATGGTTTATTTTCACGCAGTTCTTTAATTTCAGTTTTTGACACCACGAAGACATTTTTCGGTTTCACGTGCACGGCTATTCCTACGCTCATTTACATTGTCGAGAACAAGTGTGTCACGAGATGTATAGTTAATCTGTGCTTTCACGTCAGCTACTTTTTTAACGCATGTTTGAACTAAGATCCATGGTCATACGATGTGAACCTGCAATCAATCGAAAAGTATTCAGCGCTTCACAGGGTGGACTATGTAATTAAGTGCTGTTATATTTCACACGTGTTTATTCCCATCAGTCTTTTGAAGAGAACATCGAATGTACAAAGAATGTGAAGGCCATTAAATGCAAAGCGTTAAGAGAACATTTAGTTTTTCAAGGTCTGAAATATTTGTATCTCAACTTGCCCAACAGTAGACGATATCCGAAGAGAGACAATTGTCAAATTATTGTTTACCCTCAACGTATAAAACGGTTGTTCGCTAAACAACTAAAACGTGACGAGGCATTTTGGGCCATACGACATTTAAATACCAAAAATACGTTTCACTGATTAAACGTTCAATGTCACGAAAACGATATATTAGTATATGAGTTTCCGTTTCTGTGTCATTTGGACAAAATCATCTCGAATCTTTCGTTTCCTTATTTCTGTTGAAGTAAGCTGATCTGGAAACATGAAAGATTTTATTCTAGGACGAGGAGACGTTTGTTCTATATCGCACATGTATGGTCGATGGGTTTGTCGATGATGTGTTAAGGAAGATAATAAGGTTAGAACTATGTGTCCGAACGGTACTAACACTGTATGAGAGATGTTATTCATGCGGAAAATAGATCCAGCGTCTAAGGGCAGCACAGATGATTATAAACACAGAATAATGGGTTACATTTAGGTAATATAAGTTTCAGTACTGGAGTCACGTTTGAGCAATACGTGTGTATAGCCGTTGTCTATTTTAGATAATGCCGCGAAGATATTTTTGTTCTGAAAATACTCATCGGCTGCTTTGTTGTGTGTTTTGGGTTGTGATTGACAGTATTTTGTAATTAGGTCCGTTATGTTTGTTTCCCACCTTAGCAAACATTGCTGATACATTAAGGTGTAGAATCGCAATATGTTTGTCATCTTTGCTGCAGAGGAAGTACCCAAATCTATGAAAACAGCTAATCTACATGAGAAATCAATATTTGAAGCAAGAGATGTTAAACCACACATACATTTGTTTTTTCATGAAATATCTGGTAGATTAAGTAAAATTAAATTCAAAGTGGAACCCATGGGTCGGCTGCTGTGCATATTATTTTGTCAGTCCAACTCAATTTCCAAATTGTCAAATACAATTTACAATGGTGTTATGTGGGGGAAATACGAACCGTTGTGCTTAATAGAGCCATGACGTTTTGAAATATTTACGTGAGAGCACTTCTTACAAAAACCCGACCAGTAGTTACTTTAAATACTCAGTGTACTTACATACGCGTTGGTTAATGCAGCGTTACGGTTTCTAGAATATTTAGATATTGTAACATACATGTATTCTAGGTGGAAAACTCTACGACCAGCAGCTGGTATTGTCATATTCACAGCTTGACGATTGTCGCTACTCTATGACGTACTGCGATGTCTTACTTACAAAAGAACATTACGACGTCTTAATAGTGATGTATACGTACTTTAGATTTCAACGTTGAAAGGGTCACTTCAGTTTACCAATTGCAAGGGTTGATGGTTGGCAGTAATGCTTATATGATGTCTGCGTTAAACGCCTCTAGGGTGTCTCTTTGAAGTGGTTTAAGATTTACAGTGACAGGTAGGTCAAAACCGATCTTTACTGATCCCTGGAGATATTCCATTCAACCTATTTAAAATATTATATTTAACCTATGCCAATCACTGATCACTACCGATATTACTAAAGAGTTCACTTTTGCTATGTCCGTTTATCATGATAGAACGCGATTACAGGTTTATACGTTTGGAATCTCTGAACTGAAAACACAGTAAGGGGGTGTAGTGAGAAAAACAGCCTTCATTCCAACCTTTTCTCAGAAACATTTAGAATAAGCTTTGGTTGTCGTTTGGAAAAGGTGGTTGTCACCAACAGTTCAAGAAGGCAATCATAACAGCAAATATAATATATGCACGTCAGTGTGTATTACATAATTTATGAAAGCTTTAATTCGAAGAAAAGAAATTATCGTCCTGGAATCAATTGGATTGGTATGAATATATCATTTAGATGAATATGTTTGGCTTTAATTATAATGCAATAATAATTGAATTGTTGAAAGACTACGATACAAAGCTAAGGTAAAGCAAGAGTGTAACATGAGTCAAACATGTTCGTTCCCTTCTGAACATGACGTTGAAAATCTTCGACTTGACCAGTAACAATCTCACAACCAAACCTCTGTCCGCTGGTTCCCCCCAAAATCATCCTGCATGCGATCAATGTTATGATATGTTGTCAATATATCAGCTACCATCAATTCATTGTGCTCAGGACTATATGATTATGTTTATATAATATTTTGCCATGACTTATCTCCCCCTCACCTTCTCCCCAAGAACCCTTGAATCCCTATGCATCCCCCCCACCCCCCACCCGTAATAGATCCACAGCGTAAAGAGAGCAGTCTAAATTGATCGGGTCTTTCAGGGTTGGTGACTTGGTTCATCGTGTGGCAATGTGTCCTGATTGAATGGGACGTGTTTCCACAATGCACTGTGTATCATAACTCAAGCAAACAAAGCACCATACATAATTTCAGGAATTGTTATTATGTGGGGAGAGGGGAGTGGGCTGTTTTGTTATGGAATTTCAATTTATAGTTTTGAAAATGTAAAAAGTAACATTGCTATCAAATAGAAAACTATGTCTGCTCAATTACTAACTCACGTCCTTGGGAGGTATGGAAAACGATTAAAGAATAGAGGGAATCACTTGGTTTAGTCATCACATTCTAAGAATGCTTTGGTAGTCGGTCCCAGGCAGTAACTTTGACTACGACAATAAGGCACAGCAAATAAATAATTGCGACAAAATCCGTTTCCACAATCATAATAATAATTATCGTTAAATAAAAGCGACCGAAAACCCTTACCATTACCATGAGAAAACACCACTAAAAGCAGATTTAATTGTACGATTCCAGCTATAAGAAATATTTACTGCAAGCATGTGTTCAAATCACTGTCAAATAGTGATGATCCAGGGGTTCGCGAAAACCTCAATTGTCAGTCAGTCTCAAACTAAGCTGGTCTTAGATTGGTTTCCCTTTGAAAGTTTTGGTTAGTATGTAACGTATTTGGAACAACTTCAAATTGTTATTATAATATGTAAGTACAGATCAAAATTATCGAATACAAGGTGACAATGACTAAAACTGATTTCCGTTGGATACCTTAAAACTGAGCTCTTACAATAAATTAGCAAACAGGTGAAGAGCATTAGCTGAGAGAATATTTTAAGGAAGTGTTCACTGCTTAGAAGCTGTGAACCGAATTTTAACTGATTTCCGTTTGACTCCATAACACTGGGCTCTTACATTAAATTAGCAAACAGGTGAAGAGCATTAGCTGAGAGAATATGTTGAGGAAGTGATCACTGCTTAGAAGTTGTGAACCGAATATTAACAGATATAGCTGATGGATTCTAACCGAATTCAAATGGTAGATATGTGAGTGGTACACACACAATTTCAATAACCCGTCTAATCAACCCAAGTAAATGAGTCTAAAGTCACATGGTAATGGCTACATGTTGCGTATAGCTGCTTTCATGTCATAACCTTTACAATTATTAATAGACTTAAACAGAAATAATTTTCAAGACAGGACATCCAAAGTCAGACTACTTCAAGGGGTCAAAAAAGACTAACTTCGAAATTGTTCGGCTAATAACAACGTAAGGTATTTGAAGTGACATGATGTAGACATGATAAGTAGGTTACCAGATGTGTTCATATGAAATAAAGCAGGTTTCATTTCACGACTTCCGTGTCTTCGACTTACACGAATTTGAATGTATAGGTAATGCTTTGATTTGTCGAAGATGCTGATTTAAGAGATTGTGTAATCTTTCAACAATAGCAAGTCCTGACCTCATGAGATGTAAATAAAAGCGACAAAACCCTTACCAAAAGAATAGTCGATCGTACGATTCCGACTATATCATGAGCATGCGTTTATGAATCACTATATATAAGTGATGATGCCAGATGTTCGCGAAAAGGTGAGCGTATCCTGTCCCACCGGTGACACCCGTCACAAACACATGCAAAGGCAAGTCATTTGTTCACCTGAAAAAACACGGGAACATATTATACAAGTCAAAATAGGGAACTGCATCGAACATCGTTTTTGTCAGTGATGCGTCAAATTTAGAAATATTGATGGTTATTGAACGATATCAGATCATCGATTTACCTGAAGCATGAGTAACTTCTTAGCCAAATTGCCTTGTTTTGACTTTGCCATTCCGACTCAGATCAGCAAGAGGGGGAGCACAACTGGTGCCAATTGGGCTGCCAACTTCTTGCCTGAATGTTTTTCCCAAACAATGTTACATATATCTTACCAATGAAGAAGTCCAGCATTTCACATATTGACAGGTGGCTGGCACAGAATTTCTTTTTCCAATTTTGTTTCCTCGTTTTCAGTTTGTGTATTCCACCAGTGACAACACAACGCACTGACTTAATCCATTCTGAAAGACATTCAACAGGTTCAGCATCCATTTGGTCTATTTTGTGGCATATTCTTCGACAGCGTCCATAATGATTTTTATAGTTGTGATACCAATTGGTATAGGCTGCTCGCGATATTTTGGTCCATGTTTGAATAACTGCCGAGGGTTGCTATTGTCAACAATTGAGAAGTCACCCGTTATTATATTACCTATAGGTTGGTAACAGTATGGTGAGACTTGGCAGCCCCAAGTAGGAATTTACATCAACAGCTGCCAAATCAACGTTCTGTAATACACGTACGTCCCTATAATTGAACAACGTTGTGAAATGGTGTTCGCATTGGAAAATGAAATTGTTGTTGGTTTCTGAAATCTTAAATATTATGGGACATGGGAGAATGATTTTTGTCTGAGGACTTTGTTTAATTTTAAGGCATTGCCTCCCTTGTTAGCAAATTTCAAATTCAAGAACATGCGGTCTTTGTCCGATTTTGTTGAGTCTGTTTGTGGCCTGTGGATTTTTCGTTTCCAAGCAATATCAAGAACTATACTCTCTAGTCGATGCTGTGGGCTCTTACTGTTTGTAGACACACCCATCAGCAAACGTTGCTGGGATCGTTTAATGTCTTTCAGTGACACAGAGTATCGTCTTGTTCTTACTTTGTGCAGTCCCAATGGTTCCTGATCGAGAGGCAACAAATCTTCCAAATGAATGGAATCATTGGCCTTCATCCTTTCTTGTGACCATGTCTGCGTCGACGTCTTGGGGATGCCTGAAACAGATTCAATACATTGACGTTGGCAGTTCGCTGGTAACAAAGACTGCCAACGTCTTTCATTTTGTCATTACATCCATACATCATTGCTTTTAGTAAGGACAATACAATCCCATGGTCAAAAAAATCTTCTTTGGTAACGGACTTGGTCATAGTTAGATTGTTTGATATTTCGAAATATCAGCCACTCATTTGAGTCTGTACTTGATCATGGCAGATTTCAGAACTTTCAAGTTTAATGCCAAGTTGTATTCCATTTGAACGTATTTGATAAATTTCACACGCGTATTTCAATGTTTTCTTTGCTTTATTCGGACATTTCCAGTGGACAAATTGGGCCTTTATTATACCTCGTCGTTTAACCTTCACACATTATATGAAACAGTATGAGTAAGGACTTTACATGAAATCACTTTACCTGTTACGTATTTCCCTGTGCACATGAAGGCATTTTGTATTTGTAGTATTAGGTGATTTATGCACATTACACCATTACAGGGTGTGTTATCGTAATGCAGGTCCAGCGTTGATCATTAGTGTCTTGTCTGACATTCAGACATTGTCTCAATATAATTAGGGTGCGCATGAACTGCTACATATACTTCATACAACAGAAAAAGCAAAGTGTTATTCTGACGGTTTCAATCAGATAAGCCGGGACAGCCTGTTTGCCCGAGCCTTGTTACCGTCAATTATTTACCTGGTTGCATGTGTTGTTTTGATGTGAAAGTCAGATCCAATGTGATATGTGTTCACCTTATATGAATCTAATGAGTTTGTCTCAAGAGTTTGTTCTTGGGCTTTTTTATGTGGGGAAGATGGTTTCAAAACATATATATATGGACTCACCATGGATAGATAGCAGTAATACAATAATTTACTTTCACATATTCATATGCAGGAATACTTGGCTGTTTTAGAAAACTGTTTCTATTTAGTCTTGTGATCTAATTTTCTATCTGTAGTTAAGATCATTGATCCACGTAGACATTTATATTAGTTGACTATCCAACAAAGCCTCAGGAAAAATGAAAAAATTAAGTTTTGAAGTCAAGCCACAAAACATCATAAGATGTTCTCCTTTCTGTCTTCAGGGTGAGCTTGTTTCCACACACCGTCAAATCAATTAATTAACCATTCAAAGGCCTTTTCCAAAAGATAAGGACAAATCACCACGGTACATGTAGGCCACTAGGACATGTTGTATCTGTATCACCTGCAACGTACAGTGTCTTGAAATCAAGGATAAAGGCAACTGGAGCCCTTGTGTCTAAATCCATAAATGGTCATTGTAGCAGAAGTCAGGTATGCTAAATCGGCTTTATGTATTGTAAAAGAACCTACAATCAATCAAACTCTTGGTGTTGTGCTTCAGCAAGATCATGCTTAAGTCTTGCTTTAACGCAAGGAAACTTCTACGCTGGGGACTTTTTTAAAGGTGACCGACATTTACCTGATTTTGAGTCACCTTTGAAGTTAAATTCTTATATTCTTTGAAATACTGGAATTACCCAAAATCTTTTTGAAGTAAAAGTTATATAAATTCTAATTCTTAGAGGTTTGAATTTCATGAGTGGGCGTGTGATAATGGTTATCCAAAGGCATTTTTTTATGCCAGACGAGTGTATGTTGACTTTTATAGAAAGCAGCATCACGTCGGCCATAACTTCTTAAGATCATAAAGTATAAAGCAGTGATGCAACCGTCAACTGCAGGGCGGCCCATTCGGCTTAGGCGATGAAGTTCACTGTACAGAGTTGAGTCCTTTGTTTGCACCAGGACCATCGTTGGTTCGAATCCCAGATCCTTGATTTGTTAGCATTATACCCGTTCATTTCACCTCTGTTTTAAAACCCGAGAGCCAGATATATTGCAGGACAAGTAAACCATCATACAAATATCAGTACGACTCTGAGGGTCTGCGGCGCTTTAGGCGACACCCGAGACTCCTCCGATATAAGACTGTTTGTTTGTCTCTTCATTGGACTCTATGGGTCTTGAACCGATTTCAAAGATTTCGTCATTATATTTCATGCGTCCATGAAAACAAAATGGAGCGTAATTGATGCAGTAATTATATTTTAAAGATAGTAACTTGATACTTTTAGTTGTTTAAGAAATTTACAAGCACCCAGGAAAAAGCGATCATGAGAATGATCTTCTTGATATTTATGTATGTCATATGGTATCATATCACACGAGGGACTCTCAAGTGGTATGGTGATTGAATCGTTCGCTCGTCACGCCTAAGACCCAGGTTTGATTCCTATATGAAACCCAGTCTCGTTGTCTGCCGCATATTGCTAGAAGCGGTCTGAACCTTCCTCTCATCAAACTAGAGATTTGATTTACCGTGTTCCCAAAACACACTTACTTTGTGTATTTCATTTTAATTTACACGTATTTTCTCTACTCATCACTACAATTGCAAGCCTTCACGGAGTGTATAAACGTAGGGGCAAAAGGTGGTGAGGTGAGGTGAAATGGGGTTTCACGTCGCGTCCAAGATTATTGCACTTATATAGCGACTGCATGTACGTGTGTGTGTTTGTGTGGCTGCTTGTGCTAGTCCGGACTGATGCCGATTTATAGTGCTAGCTCACTGAGATACCACGCCGCAGTTTAACATGAATACCCTACTCAGACACAGTATACTGACTCCTAGCCGACCAGTCCTTGTTTTAGCCCCTTAATGCCGAGGGGACAGACAGGGTAACAACAAGTACCATCTTTTAACGTCTTTTGGTATGACGCGGTCGGGGATCGAACCCCGGACCTTCCGCTCTCCGAACGGACGCTCTACCACTAGACCACGGAGGCGGTCGTAGGGGCAAAAGAAAGTATACCAAGTTTGGGGGATTTTCCAAGGTAACTAAAAGTGAAATAACTATTTGAGTATGTTATCACTCATTCCGTTTGTAAACAGTAATCTGTGGCTGGGTCGTTTTGTGGAAATATATATTGATTCAATGAAGACTGGGGTAAGAAATGAATATACAACCACATGACCCCTGCCATGTTTGAAATGTTGTAAATTTGTACCTAAAAAAGCAAATGTTGATTTTCGAAGACAAGACAAGATACCCATCATCAGTCGTCTATAATGTGAATTATTATTTTTAATAATTAAAGGTTTTAAATCAAATTATATTTTTTTGAAAAGAAAAAGTGCTGACTGGGCGTCAGTACCATGAATATTTAACAATAACACTACAAATCAAGACATTACGAAACTAGATTGGACGTTATTTTATTTAAGATAAATTATATGGAATAGATGGCAGGAAGATTATGGAAACACTTTTCTCTGTGATTTTGTTTACCCTGAAATTTCATTGTTTTTGCCCGTTTGTAGAACTCAATATTGTAACATTGTAAATATTGTAAATTTCAACATAAATACAATTTCGCTAAGGACAAGATCTTGTGTATAGTGATAGGTGGTACTCATTGGGTTTAAGAGAAATGAAATCACGTGCATAAACTTTTGGCCTTACTCTAAAACTTGAACGTCAATTCCTTTTTAGTCTTGGATTCCAAAGCTTCATATAAACCCACCCACCCAGATACGTGTGTATTGACTTCACCAAATACGATCAAGGAAGTGGATTCTCATAAACGCAATGCAAGATCTGTTTGCATTATAAGAAAAGAACCAAGTCAAATTATGTAAAGACATCTGCTATTTCCAATCTATACACTGCCACACCACACGACAAACAGAATCTTTTTAGCCATGGGAAATTTGTCACAAAAATGAAAGCAATTTTTTCTGAGTTTACTGAGAATACAATAGGTGAAATACTGGACTTCCTCGCTGATAACATGTGACATTTAGACAAAATATAAGCATCCCCATGGGCACAAATTGTGTTCCCCAGCTTGTTGATCTACACGTATGTGTCTATGCATATGAATCGGAATTTAAGCTCAAACTGTCAAAAACTCGGGATTTCGGTATATCGATGATCTGATATCCTTCAATAATGATCAAATAGCCTATTCCCTTCGAATGATTTATCCCTCAGCGAAACCGTCTCATTTGTTTCATATTTAGGTCTTTAGATAAAGATACAGAGTGACTGCAAACTGTCAACAGAACGATATGACAAGAGGCATTTAAGGCCAAAGTAAAGCTTTCAAAAAGTTTTAAGTAGACATGTGGAGGTCATTTCCAAATATGACGCTGCAGTGACCAAAATGATATCCGATGCAATTCCTTATTTGGCCATTCATCATATGATCCTGTGTTTGTTCAGGTGAACACTTGACTTGACTTTGCATGTGTTTGGAAAGGTAAACACTGCTGGAACAGGATACTCTCATATTCCTGCGAACACTATTTAATGGTGATTCATAAACATGCTTCTGTTATAGTCGGAATCGTAAAGTCTTTAGTAGGTATTCCTTATGATTATTTGATCATTCCACCTTTATATTCAAAATGCATTCGGGTTTCTTTTTTGTGATATGGCAAAACCACCTGACTAGTGTGAACAGCATGCCTTAAGTTGTTCAAAATGCTTATCCATCATAATAACATGGAAGTCGTAATTCTCTGAATAATTTTAAATCATTGTTTTGTCTTTCCTCATGCGCCCAATATGTAATCTGTAATTCCAGGTGACCCATAGAGCCTTGTAACAAAAACCTCTTTGTCAAAATAAGTACTTTCTTGATCCTTTAAGCTTACCTGTCCTGAACCTTCATGCCTAGCAAAAATGCCCTTATTGTCCGGTAATCACAACAGTTTGTTTGCATCAATACGAAATTTGATATGATGTAAATAAGTATTTTCTTGTTTTACCCTGCTATGGTCTTTGGCCTTCACACATGCCCGTTTATCTATAGCTACTGTATTTTGGACATTTCATCTGAAACCCCTGGCTTCATAAACCTAAAATTGTGTGTATAAATTATTATCTCAGCACTACTAGAATATTAGATTTCTCATTCGATTTTCAAAGGGCAGCCATGTGGAATATGCCCTTTTGGCACTGGGCATAGCACTGTGGAATGAATATTCATGTTGTGAAACTTTACCTCATTTATGATTGAATGTTGCCAATATTCCAGAAACAATCAGGTGAGCTGCACGGGCTATGTTGTTTCTCATATTAACTTATTTAGTCACTTGTAAAATAATTAGCCCTAATCACGTTACATGAAACATGCGTATATTCACATATACTGCATTTCAGGGTTGGGCTTTAAACTCGATGGATATTCCTGTTTGCAAACTGGGCGGTTAATCTTTGAATATTGGTTTGAATTCTCAACACAGCATAATAACATTTAAGGGCAAACCTAATTACTTTACTTCAAACATGACTGCAGGTTATTACCTTTGAGAAGATTCTCATTGTAGAAGGGTCGTTGGGATTTCATCCAAATTCATCAACAATCAAACAAGGCATTGAATTAGGAAATAGATTGCAGATAAAAAACATAAATCTGCATTTTATCTGTAAGAATAATTCTCAAATTTCCTCAGTGACATCAGAACAGGAGAATAAAATTCCTTAGGACCCGTAATATGTGATTTGTTTTAATAATACTGTTAATGCATATAGACATTCAAACATTGCTATGTGATGTGCCTGTTATCTGAAGGCTAACTTAATTATCAACGTTTTATAAACTTCTCCATCTAAATACCACGATACCCTATCATTGCCTGAAATTTATCTTCCTTTATCCCTTGATCATTGATAATTTTGAAACATTCCAGAAATTGTCGATTTATTTCTGTTATAAATGAAAACGAAACATACATAAAATGAGGGGTAAACATTTTGGATAATAATTCTCGGCGTAGGTCATGTTTCGTTTTGAAAGAAGCCGACTATCCTTCGTAATCAGAGGATGTCTGGTAGGTATTTCTTCTTGTGTACACAGGTGTCGGTTTTTTGTATACAATCTTTGTTGTTTAACGTCGCCCTCATGACTGCGGTCTGTAATAAATCGCGTCTGGCCCCGACAATCCAGTGATTCATATCATCGATCCACGCAATTGAGATACGATGTCATGCAATCACCCAAGTCCCCCAGCCTGATCACCTGTTCCTTTAGTCGCCTCTTTCGACCATCATAGTTTGTTGGGGACCTATAGTCATAACAGAAATCCTCACGGGTATTTCGTGTTCTAAAAGCGATAATAAAAAACTCACTCACCCACCCACTGACTAACACCACACCCTTAGTGTACGATAGCTTCATGTGTCGTTCTTCACAGATACACTTTTTCCCGTTTTACACGGCAGATTCTAATTGTATTTATCACCATGTTATGTTATATGTTATGAAGATATGTAGTACATTTGAAATCATATGGTGTGAGTAATCCTTGACATTAACCATCCAGTATAAACCCATGGTATATATATATGGGTTTGTTTATAATAAATAATGTCATGCCTAGTAACCCAAAGGACATTCCCTACTAACACCTAAGGTGAATATGAGTGTTTTCCCATTAATAAATTCCAAGCTAATGATCATATCACTTTGATCATATATACTCACCGCCAAAAGAAACGCGAATCATAGAAACATGTAGAGAAGTGTGCATGTTAAGAAGAGATGTTTCCAATGTGTACCACTTAATGACAAAACTAACAGCCAGGTGTTGCCACAGTGTCTTTATTCTTATCACGATATGCTGCGCGTGATTTCCAAACTTTACACGCTAATCCTGCACGAGACAAATGATGCATCTCAAATCATGGATCTATGACGTCACACGTGATGCGTTCATGAGCGTCGGTTCATGCTATGTTCGTTTGTGCATCGAACCAATCTAATATATCTTGAATATGAGTTATTCTTCATATATATTGACCAACATGTATGGTATTCGCGTTTCATTGTCGGTGAGTATATATTGAGCTTCGAAAAGTACACTGTCATCAGAATCCGCACTTAAATATGTCTTTTACGCGAATACAAACATGTTTTTGGTAATTTTTTATTACTCCAGTCAATATCTTTAAGTGAATAACAATATTTAGAAGTATCTGCATCCGATAAATCATTTCTTCCCTATCACTGATTACATCTGTATCAACATCCATTGTATGTTTCCAAGGTCAACAGCATAAGTCTTATTTCAACAGATTATTGAAGATTGGAAGTACGTCGCCATGGTGCTAGATCGGCTGTTTCTATGGATCTTCACGATTGCCTGCGTAGTTGGAACTTTCGGCATCATCCTACAGGCACCGACAATTTACGACAACAGGGAACCGCTAACAGCGCACCAGAGACCTGACGACGAGTGTTAGGAGGCAATGAGAGACCAAATCACATCCACACCGGATTCTAGATCGCCAGACACTACCAGGTGCCATCCAGCTGAGGGTGTTGGTTACCTGAAGGTGGTGTAGGCACCGCTGTGGTCGTACGTACTGCCCATAGGGGACAATTCTAGATATCAACCATAGGAAAGATCACAGGCGTTTAACTCTTTAATGAACTCTTTTAACTACTATGTGATGAATCTTCCCATATTCTCACAGTAATGGACATTGTTTTTTCTCGTCTGTAACTGTTTATTGAGATATATTAGCACAACAATGTTATTTGTGCTAAAGAGTCTTATATACTATTGAGTGTTTTTCAATCGGTCCTTGTGCTAGAAAGATTTTTAAGTTATTGAAATTATTAACATCATGTTGTGACTGATTATAGTACCTGTTATTCTTACAGGAGTGTCATGAACATTCTGGTATATATTTTCCTGAAACTAACACTGCCTCATACCTTCAGAAGTGAAGGTGATAAATTGTAAATGTGTGATTGTATGTTTCCTGCCGTGTGCATAATTCCACGATCTCTACAAGAATGAATGAGTGATATTGTCCTGTATGAATGCTATTTGATTTTGTACATTACAGAGGTGGTTGATTGTTATAAGAGTAGCATATTGTTTATATCTTCCTTTTGCAAATTGTCTACCGACGGCAATATGAAAAAAACATAATTGCTTTAAATAAATTCCAATGAAGTACGCGTCTCATGTCCTTTGTATTCCAAACTAGGTTTGTGTCCTGAGGTTTGTGCAAATTGCACTCACCACCATGGTTAATCGAGACTTTGACTTAATGTAACATATGTATATTCAACTTGAAATGGACGCATTGTTTTGTTCTGGGATACGTTAACAAATTTAACATGAAGCATATAGAAATATGTACAATTATACCTTATGTCGTAATCTTAAGAGTTGACATTGGCGATTAATTATACATTGCATTTTGCATGGTTACCACGACAAGCCGATGACTGTCTGATAGCATTATATAGCATTTTCTACTTTGCAACACATATAACTTGCAAATTGAATTGATAACGTTGGATCTGCTTCTCAGTCTTTGGTATATTTGCGGTCACAGATTCCCCCTCATCAGAGAGCGCCTATGTCTCCGTTTACGCTTCATTAATGATACATTTGTCGAAGAAAATCAAGCGTCGGGACGTCGCTGAATCTGCTTCATTAAGCCAGGACCGGCCCTGCAATATTTCTGGGTAGCAATCAGGATCTGATTTGCAGACATGTTTGTCATTTTGACTCTTGACTCCCTTTGTAAATGCGGGGAAATGAGGAAAGTAGATCGGTATGGTGTACACTGTGTAGGACATTTTAGACATGGGATGATGTATGGGAAATGATGATATACGAGTCTAATCTTACCGTTCCCATTTCCCGTCTTGAAGAAAGCTTCGAATGGAGCCAGTATGTGATGATGTCAGATTTCTTGTATCTGTCAGGCGCGCTTGGAAAATGACAAGGGATAGTCGCGTTAAACCTTCAGTTGACGAAGAACTATATCACTAAAGTATATTGTAAGCCTAAGTTCCTTTCATGATGTTATAAGCATGGTGCGTGATGTACACTGTTGGTGTTTGTTGACGAAAACTAATCATGACGAAATATACGATGTCTAATTTAACCGTCACTAATTTTCTTTTGTGGTGTTGATTCGTCAGGGGCACATATTTTTGTGGGAGTCAACACCACATTATGTCTTTGTTGGAAATACTCATTCTATCATTTTATTGGGGGCACTTATGTTGAGGAGAGGGCGCTTATCATTTTAAACCTTTTGTGGCAGCACTTTTTTACGGGATGTAGAAGACATAATGCGAAGATAACATGAACTGACCAGTCCAGACCTATCAAATAATTGGAAATAGTCTCGTTCCAGACTATAAAATAGTATTTATACCTGTGGCTATGTGAAAATAATGGCCGTGACTAAGACGTGTTACATTTGGGGCAGCATGACGGCAGTCACGATTATAGAGGGTGTTATGGCGCGCCAGACTGGACATCAAACAGCATTATCCAAGTGTAGCCTAAAGCAATGTATGGAAACTCGGTGAATAAAGCTGCATTTAATAATGTGGCACCGTCTTTTTATTCCCTACGCTCAATATCTGATCACTATTCACCAAAAATGGCCCATGGCAGGAGATTTCGACATGGACGTAAGCCTTTCACAGACGTGTTTGCTCTAGAGAGTCGATCTAGAATTAATATCGACTCGTATTTGGTCTTAATTGTTTGGACTAGAGATTCCACGATGTGGTCCCGCGACGATTGGATTGCCGGACAGACTAAAGCGATAAAGCAAGTCTTGCTCGTGTAAAACGTGTTTGGCAACATTTCTGTTTGCAGTACATCTTACTGCATGCATCTCAATGCTTTATCTTTTTCGTGTCCCAACCCATGGCGTTGGTGTCTTTTGTGAAAACGTTGACGGTAATTTCCCGACCTCTGCTCCTCAACCCACCAGGGCAAGGTGGTGTAGAAGTTCATACCAAAAGTCCCTACGATCGAAGACAAATCCCATGTTCGTCAAAGAGAATAGGCATTCCTCGCTCCCCTTCACGCTCAAATTGCCACCCACTGATAAATTCCTGTTGACAGTGAGAGAAAATAAGATTTCCGAACTCCAATGAGAGTGACAGGAGTTTAATTCAAATATTTTTTAGAGAATTCTTCTTCAGAAATTTGCGAGAAAGTTCATTGAAATCTCCACGGGCATTCCTAAAGTATGGGCACTCGACGCTGACAGCTGCTTTGGCGATGGTTTCAAGAAGGGCCTAGCTCCCTCAAGTATTCCCTGCTCTCACTGGTTGCCACAATTTCACGTCATTGCAAAGACAGTTGCGATGTTGGTAAACGGTCTGATTTTGCTGAAGTACATCTCTTGTCCTTGCTTCTAGAGCAATATACTTGTAGTGACGTCACAGTAGTCGTACGTGTGCACCTCAAATCCGACTTTAATGTCTGAGCTTTGGTTACCATGGTCGTGGTAATCAGTGGTAACTTTTCAAGAGAGAAATGGCCATGCACGCAAACGAAATTTTAAAGAAACGGTTGGTTCAAGCAAATGTTGTTTTTTCGAAAGAGTATCTATTTATGACTGAACCATTTGAATGTCCATGTGTTTTACTCTTACTTGCCACGAATTAGTCAATCAAGACTCCAAATCTGAAATTAATAGTGTGAAGAGTAAATGTAAACAATAGTACCCGCGGCTACCGTGTTTATGTTTGAATGCTGATTTCTGATTTTTTGTGAACAGAGACATTACTTTGCTGACAGTACAACATTGTGCATCTTCGTGGAAGGTATGAATTAACAATCATTACACAGGCATGGTACACAGTCATCTACAGCCACGATAGCGGATACATATTTTCGGAAAAGGAGGAATGCCTTTTGTGATGAGGCCTGCAAAGGCTGTGTTTACCAGATCATATAGAAAGCATGGGCTGATCTATATGCAGCTTGAAACAGACTGGTTCTAATTTATTGAGTACTTTTTATTTAACTTTTGTGATGAAGAACAGGATCTGATGCAGGAATGGTTTGTATGTTCAACGCCGCATTCAGCAATATTTCAGCTATATGGCGGCGGTCGATGCTGGTATGGGGTATATCTTGCATAGCAAACAACTTCAAGGTATGATACTTCACAATAGCCAAAACGGCATGTGAAATGTTCCATTTAACCGAAAACCCAATCAACGCCACGCAATAAACATATATCATGTTAATATACAAGCATGTGCAAATGGGTTTAACTATATTGCATCTTGCGTGTGATTGTCTTCACGTCCGTGACAAATCGCCTGCCGTGAAGAACACTTAACTGATCAGGTTGAAACTACACTAAGATATATGCATATAAAAGGAAACTGTTTGTTATTTAGAAATAAATTAACTTAATTTCAATATTAAAAACGTGCCACATCGAAGGGAAATCGATGCAGGCCCGTTCTAATACCGTACCACGGGAGATTACTCCAGCTCAGTCCTCGTCTCAAACTCAGGAACACCATGCATGTCTGGAGCATTTACTCAGGATCAGGATGCCGGCTCTGCCACACCTACCACCGTCATGAATACAACATCACGGCGTAACACCAATCACATAACACCCTTGCACAAACAGTATTTTTTATTAGTTCTCATTTCCTTTCCCCACCATTAAGTACAGGTTTATTCATAAGGCTTATCATGAAATCGGTCTACTCTCAGCGAAGTTGTAATGAATTTGCAGGTTTTAGACTTATCTCTCCACCATATGGGAATTCTGTTTTTCAAACGTGTCTAATTCCAGCACATGGTGATGTGGCTTTCAAGGCTATCCTATAACACGTACACGTTGAGCTGCTGCAGGTGGCTACAAGTTACTGGTCTACTGCATCCATGTAATGAAGGCATACGCGCCAGGTACTTTCCTGCCTAGCAATATCTACTATTCCTCCTGTGTGTAAACAGATGAAGATACAAAATCCAAAAGCATTCATGAACACCACAGGACCAAACAAATTAATTCACCTCAGTATGAACATTGAAAATAACCATAATCTTCTATTGATAGGTCTACCTTAAGTAATACGTGTAAACATATACTGTTACTATATGAAAATATTGCTGAGTGCGGCGTTAAACAAACAAAAAACAAACTATATGAAAACCTAATGATAATAAAATAATAGACGTTTTGAAGCATTAAGGTACGACTATTTATATGGTATATTTATATTCCATAAGATGTAACGAAAGTACGAATAAAGTAAATCAAATGTAATTTCAACATCATGTCAGAATGTTTACCTTTAGAGCTCGATACAGGTAGCGGTTGAGGTAGCCTATGCCTAAAGAACTCGCTCGTCACCAAGTAGGGTCTGATTCCCCATTGGGTAAAATGTGTGAAGCTCATTGCTTGAGCGACGCAGCAATCAATGTAGTTAATCAAAACTATTAATTAAAGTAATCAAGTACTCTTTACACAATTAAACCATTCCACAAAGAGAGACAATAACATTGGTTTCTCAAAATATTCTTTCATAATTGCAGGCAAGCGTCCGTAGAATGGATATGTCTACAATCATATCTATATCTTACGAGACCGGCAACAGAGGTCCGTGGACGTATCGATTCAAATACCTTTACCGATGAGCCAGGATATATGACAGTCGGGTCGTTGCGATGTTGTTGTTGTGGGTATACTCATTCGTATCTCTGCACCTGACGCTATGTTGACTTTAAGTCTTCTACTGTATCTGGATAATTCACGAATACGAGAATCCATAACGCTAAGACACTGTCCAATTAATATGTATAACCTGTCTGGCATGGATACACAGAAGCCAAGACATGAAACTGTTTTTTTAAGATACGAATCAAGTAACAAACTGTTATAACATTGATATATATGTTAAACCATTCATCAATATGTCGGTCAGAAGTCGGCGAATTACTACTATATGATCATTCAATGCACTAAGTGCCTCCTATAGACATCACAGGCCGACTGCAAGCTCAATTCAGGCAACAGACACGGTGTATTTACCTCGTCTGAACAGAAATATTTGAGACGTCTGAAGAAGACATGTTTCCTAGTCGCGGATTCCAACTGACAGAGAAAATCGAAGCATCAGTCAGCGGTGGTAACTAGCAGGACGGACAAAGGAGTTGGCAGTCAGTGTGTTCTTACACTTGAACGCAGGTATATGACTCTTTAAATGACTTTACAATTGTTAAATTTGAAGTTCAACACAGGCACATTACACGTAAATACTATGTAGGCATTAAGTCATGGCATTCGGTGTCAACTTTATAATATTTATACATGGTATTGAATATGTGTCTCTGCATGGGCAAGGGTGGAGGTGGGGTAGCTTACATTGAGTGGTTAAAGCTCGTCACGTCGGGTTCGACTCCCCACTTTGCTACAAAATAATAAGCCTATTCTCCCCCCCCCCCCCCCCCTTTGAGTATACTGGTCCAGACGGTGTACAACCTCATCCAGCATTATAGTAAAGTCACACGCTGTACAATAGAAAATACACCCCCTAGTTAAACACGTATAACTGTTATAGAGCCCACGAAATAATTTGTGTTACTCCTATTAAATAGAACATAAATGGGTTTTTTTATAAGACATCTAGTCCTATCTTTAAGTGACAAATTAAATCTCCATCAACTGTCAATGGCCAGGCGTCACATCATATATACGACCATGATTTATGTACGCATTATTATAGTTTGAGCCCTATATCATCCGTTAAAAACAAAAACATCACCAAATATGAGGTAAAACATTATTGTATTGAAACCAAATCGAAAGCACAGTCATGTATTATCCCAGTGGACCTCTTATGTCATTCCTTCAAATAAATAGGCTGATTTACAAATAGGCATTTAATATACATAGAAAGAATTTTAACATTATAAAGAAACACCAAACAAATATTTTATAACTGTATTTCTTTTAAATACCACACGGATGATAAAGAACAATTTAGTATTATGCTGGTGATCACTTCCTACAATGATATACACCATAAGAGACGTACATGTTACCCGTAAAAGAGAGACAGCAAATATGATTCAGAATCCTCAACTAGTACTGTTTGGTCTACAGGTATATCAATTTCGTGGCTAATTGGTAACCTTGTTACATAAGACAATATATCAGTTTTCATTCGTGGTGTTAATTTGAATGTCCTGAACTAGCCAGACCTTGGGGCATGCTTTACCCCTTCGACGTTATATATGCAACCGAATACTTCACGACCAGATCAAGAGTATATTTTACCATTTAATGAGCATTTCATCTGTCCCGTTTCACACATGAACCAGTCAGTGATACACATCAGCAACAGACCATACAGATCAGAGGAAAAACTGAATTATCTCTCTTTTATCTATTATTTTAAACTGTTTTAATTTCAAGGATATAAATATTTAAATATATAATTTGACACGAAAACGCAGATGTTTATTTCATGAATAAATCATTAGAAGTATCTATGTTGCAAGCTGTAAGCTAACATTCAGCTCCACACCTGTCCAAGGTGTGATGTTGCATCCCCTTAAATTATGGGTAAAGCCTACGAATTAAATGTGCATGGTCGTATCAGTAATAATGTTATGGAAAGTTCAAAACTTTAATCAAATGTATGCACCATTCCACTGATAAGATCACAATCAATATGCATAATGCGATACCGTGCGTTTACAATCTGAATTATGGAAAATAACGAAAATAAGATATATTATGATTATGTAACTCGGAATAATTTTAGTTATGACGTTAGAATGATACTGTATGATCAAAACACCATTCACATCAAGATCAATATTTATCCACCTAATTGAAGGCACATGTTTTGCTTTACTACACCCATGCACAGCCCCTTCGAGACAGTTATGATGGACTGAAAGAACGGCATTAGTAGTCCCGTCCGGTTGCAGCAGTCACAGAAAGTAACATCCCAGCACTACCACCATCGGTAACACAGAGTAAACGAAATGCAGGAACATCAGAGAGATTTTTTTCCTGTTCATCTGTCGGTGTGTAGACAGATCGATGTAGTTCCTTCTACACAGCTGTTTTCCTGCCCCAAATATCTATAACACAACTGTCAATCAAAGCTCAAACGAAATAGCACAAGGGGTAGCACCATGTTGTCGCTATGACAACGGTGGGGATTCCCTGAATACCACAATTCCAGGAGTTTGTCCTGACAACTGAGATACGACTCAGCTGGTCGGGCAACAGACGTGCGCCTTTAGTGCTTCTTTCTATATGAGGGCTGCGCATCTGTTGTCCAAGTGATATTTCACAACCAACTGCGCAAAAAGGAATGTTGTTGCAAGGAGAACGTACTCGCCATTGAATCCTCATCCAAACTCATTTTGCTTAACAGATGATTGAGGCAGCAGAATGTGCACTGTTTGCACTGTGTGCTGTTAATTTAGAAATAAAAAGGATGTTGTGAACTTAATGCCAGGTTGTGGATCAGCTGCAGGCACAAGACGTCAACGCTTCAGTTTTAAACAACAATGTAAGGTTTTTGTACAATACAATCACAGAACAATGACTCTCTACGGGGCATTCTTACCGCTTTTAGTCACCAAATGAACACGATGAACAATGTGAGGCACATAATTTCCGTCCTTACATGAAACGTGATCAAGTCTTTGAAAGGCATTTAGAAGTGATACACATAAGGAAGAGAATGTATGGATGTCAACGTCTTTATTATGAGGAACACAACGTTTCGGAGTATATGCTTGCTCCTTCATCTGGTGAATAATAAAGGAGTAAACATATACTCCGAAACGTAAAGAAGTTGACATCCATAAATTTATGTCCTTATGAAAAGTGATACTCTCATTTTATTATTGGATTTGTATAGTGAAACCCCGTTATTCCAGACGGCAGTGTCGTGAGCATTAACACCACACTTAAATGTCCGGGTCTACAAATCCTGGTAGACAGAGTCATTTTCATACTGGAATTTGGGTTTTCGAATTAACGAAGTCCAGATTAACGGGGTTTCCCTGTAAGTCAAGTGTATGACGGGATTGAAATTGGCTTCACTGGTGTTATCGAAGAATCACTCGAGTGCACGTTTAAAGGGCGTTCCTGACTGAATCCACACTACACACATAATTATCCGTACAAGCTGTTGTTATGTAGTCACGGAGTCTGTGTTGTAGCATCAGTGGTATGAATAGCCTACATTTCTCAGACCACATGTATGTCCACTAATGCATTAGGACAGCTAACATCTGTTGTGTTTAACATACACCTGGCACAGCGGTGCATGTAAGTACTTGCGAACTTGTCTTTTGTACATCAGTTGAAGACTATGTGTTCAAATAATGAAAAAATGTTAACTCTCATTCCTCTGGCAAAATACTCTTGGTAATAATGAAACGGTCAATGTGTGATTTTACATCAAAATGTAAATATGAAATGTAGATCATGTAATGATTTTAATGAGACTGTCCAACACATTGTCAGTGGATGCCCAGCTTTGGCACAAATACAGTATCTTAAACGACATGATGGTGTAGCTCGATCATTTTATTACCGTCTTCGCCATGCTTGTGGTTTTCACACAGAGGTCCACCCATGGTACGACCCGGAATATGTAGAGGGCGTCATGGAAAATGATAAATACAACATTCTTTGGAATAGGCCCATTTAAAGCCTCAGACGTATCCAGGCCAACAAACCTGATCTTGTCCTTTTTGATAAATGCAATTAAATCATTTATATCATTGCATTTTCTGTGCCCTTTGACACTAATCTGATTGACAAGATTCAGAAAAAACATGGCAAATATGCGGACCTCGCATGCATCCAAAGTACCTCCCAATCTGTTGACTGACATTGGGAGGGTACCCGGGTTTGCTGCCAGGAATACAGCCCTTCTGACAACCTGGGTAATGCAGAAGGCTGCAGTGTTGGGGAGTCTTCACATTCTCCGAAAAGTTCTGGGTGGGTTTGACTAGGCAGCGCTTCATGGGCTGCGTGTAGAGGGGGCAAGGGCCCTGGGCTGATGATGAGCCTTACCAGCATGACTGTGCCAGGATCACCCAAACCCTCTTTGCTGGATTTCTTTTATAAAATAATAATATATTAATATTAATAATCAACGGTTTGGCCAGTAATGCAATCACAGTATTTATGTTCCTTTCCACGCTCGTTATATCACCATAACATTACTGTCCATAATATTCGCTTGATAATCAATCTAATGAGTTATATTACGCACGGCACACGTACAAAGTGTCTATTTCACATATGCAGATATGAAATCTTGTAAGTAATAGCCAGTTTTATTACTCTGTCTGACAGAAGTGTGTGTTGTGTATACGAGAATGTGTACTGTCAAAGGCATGCGGCTGTAATCAGCTATATTGCTCATTATACCCCAGGAGAACAGAGTGATAAGGTGCATCCCTCCCCTTTCCTGCAGTGATGTTGTGTTGTCCCGACCCCAATGGCTATAAACCGTCTTGACATGTGATTACCGCCTGTAGTTGTCACTGCAGCTGACAATTATCCTGACAAATCATCTGCTTAACCAACGCAGGCCAAATTATCCTAGCAAGGACTGCGGGCAGTCTCGTAACCTGTCACAAACTTTGCTAAATTATCTGGATTTTAGGAACGTATCATTTTCGGACAATTCTACTATGTGACTGTTACCTTTAAGTAGCCGTCAAAGCTGCAAAAGTCGCGGACTCTATTACAGTAAGTATACTTTAAAAGTGTTGAGAGTATCATATATCTAAGTTATTTTGTAAAACGATGGTGTCCTTCGTGTGCAAAGTGTGTCATTACTTGTGTACTTATACTGGTTTCTTGTCCCACGTCTGAGGCCAGGGCTGCCGAAGATGTATCGTTAGTGAGTTTAACGCCGCTGTGTTAAATATTTCAGTTATATTACGGTGTTTGCACTTAATATGTGAAGAAAGCCCAACGTGATCACTGGGTGAAACACATGAGCCGGGTATGGTGCTGCAAACCAAGGATCATATTCGGAATGAATTAAGGATTCGAAAACACGAACATCGCTCCCTGGTATGACTAAGGGACGCAACTCCGCAGAGCGAATTGCGGTACCCCAGACTAGAAAATTATTTGTGTGTCCAGGTCGGTGTATATTGTACACAGTTTGGATCTATTCGTTCATTTAATTAACAATTCGACAACAGAACAAACCATGTGTATATTTGCAGTAATCCTTTGCTTTGCTTTAGCCTTGGATATGATTATAATAAATGTGAAGGGTTGTACAGTTGTTCAGATCCTCCATATGGACATGACTAACGTTTTAATTACATCAGCTCCAGCCTTTGCTGTGTAGAGCACGCTCTTTCTACGAACATTTCAAAGCTTGAGAGCATCATGCGACTCTTGCTCAAAAGTTGATCAGTGTTTCAACGTTCAAGGACCAAGTAATGCTATCAAAAAGCTTTATGGTAAACATCTGAAGGACATAGCCCAATTTGACGCACCAGTGACAGAAAAATCATACGATTCCTTACTTTGATTGTTTTTTCATGTGGATGTTTGACTTGCCTCTGTATGTGTGTGTGGCGGGTGACACCGATGGAGCAGGATACGCAACCATTTTCGCGAACAACTGGAATCATGAACACACAATGCCATTCAGAAAGTGGTCAAATGTTACAAATATTTGCGATAACACTTTCTTAGTACAGATATTATTTCGTTTTGGGGTTGAGTCCCATCCGGGATTCGAACCCACACTGCCAGAGTAAGTGTCTGAGTGGGTTGTGGAAGCCTCGGTGGGTGAGTGGATTAGATCGGTGCTGTGTGCAGGCGATGAGGTGCCTAACTTGGCAGTGTGGGATGGGACTCAACCCCAAAAAGTACTAGAATCTGTATTTTACTAAGAAAGTGTTATCCCAAATATAACATTTGTTACAACTGGACTATTTGACAGTGATTTATCAACATATGCTTATGGAATAGTCGGAATCAGGGTTTTTTCATGACAATGTAAAGGGTTTTGTCGTTTTTATTAAAGCCAGGGGGTTATTTAACGTGGTGACTAGGAAGATTACACGATGTATTCATTCTGTCAGTTGGGTAGGAAGTTGTTGAAGCGTTCTCTCGTCACGATGAGTTCGTTTCCATCCATATGTACTGTCAAGTAGACTATTGTACACGCTGTTTGAAGGCGGGACACATGCGAAACGCCATATAAAAATAAATCAATATCGTCAAAGCAACTATGTCTGTTTGTATGTGCAAACCTTGAATACTAATTTACATCTTGTGAGTGATTGAGATGGGATTAACGCCTCTTTCAGAAATATTTCACTAATACCACAACCAGCACATGATGCACGCAACTCTGCACAGCGAATCGCGGCGCCTTAGACGACTGGGCCACCCGTGCCCCCCACATGATGCATATTGTATGAGCTTGACACATTCTTCCCATGTGGGGAGTCGATGTGGCGAGTGAGCACTTCCACTCCAGGCAAGTCCAGTCCTGCGATGACATCTCAACGTCTTCATAATCAGGATAATTAAATCAGTTTGCAGTGATCATGGATCATCATTATGTGTCTTGTGTATGTACAGATATGTATTATGTTCGTACATGCGATATAATGCTCCCGTTCAATCACATTGTTTACTGAGTGAATGTGTGACACGGGGACTTAACACCGCTGGGAACAGTACAGTAGACTACGGTTATAACGAACTCAAGGGGGGCACTATTTTTAGTTCGTAATAACCGTAGTTCGTTATAAGCATACATACAGCATATATACAACAAATGATCGGGACTAAAAATAGGTTCGTTATATCCGTCAGTTCGTCATAAACGTGTTCGTTATAAACGTAGTTTACCGTATTTCAATTTGTTGTCCCAAATAATGCAATATATAGACATTTAAGGCGAAGTCCGATGAATCACGGAGAATGTAATTATTCGGGGTAATATTGGGATTCGAATTCACGATCATTGGATTCATGCAATGTTATGAAAAAGTTAAAGACTTTATCAATATATAATTTATCCAAGTTTAATGTCAACCATTTAGATCAAAAAGAAACATCAAACGAAGTATTTGTTATTCTGTAATATGTGTCATCCATGGAATTAGGTTTTCAGCCTTTTTCTGAAAACAATGTGAAATACAATCGCCCCCATTTGGTACCATCCCATCCGTACAACACAGGAGTGACGTGAATAAGTGTAGATGTTGTTTCATGCTAATGGCATCTGTACAAGTGAGTGAGTGTGTATGGTTTTACGCTGCTTTGAGATATATTCAAGCCGGGGACACCAGACATGGGCATAACACATTTTACCCATGTTGGGAATCGAACCCGTGATGAGCGAACACTTTTACGACTGGGCTACCCCACCGCCCCGCGCCTATGGAAAGCTATATCACAACGATCGGTATTATATAACAAGAACTGACCAGAGAGCGCGGCTTCATGTTATGTTGATGCTAAAATAAATAAACAAACGGAGTTGACATTATATCAATATAATATCAACAACCCAGCGTCAGTTATACGGAAAGAATAATGACCCATTCTGCCCGGAAAACTGCGGTGATTAGTGAAGTGTAATGTACTATTATGCCAAATAAAGAGGCATATTACATCTGACCACGTAGTTGTAGGCATACAGCGTCAGCTGTACGGTGGTGCCAGTGTGAGATGGTCTGAGAGCCTCTCAGAGTGTGTTGGAAAGGCCAGATGAACTGTCACCAAGCAGTAATCAGCGAATGATACCTTTTTCAACTACGAGCTGGTTCTGTTCCGGAAAGGTCTTTCTGACCGTTTGACTTCTTACAAGCAATCATCCGTTTCTTGTAGGCCCCAATATAATGTGAAGGCTCTTTCTCTGTACAATAATATTATAAATATTGATGGATCATGTACAGTATACTTTATTCTGACACATACATACATGCTTTTCTGTGTCAACAGCTGCACACATGTATTGTGATAGGTTGAATAAAAAGGTGCAGATGTTTGTTTACAAATGCCAAGTGGGGAATACGAGACAAGAGTGCGAAGTTTCTTTAGATTACATGCAGTTTGTATCCATTCGGCAGTTTAGCATTGATAACGTATTAGATTAGGAAGATAATCGACAAGTGATTTATTGTATAATGAAATTTAACCCCGTTTTGTTTCCTAAGGATATAATGTTTGTTTGTTTGTTGTTTAATGCCGCACTCAGCAATCTTCCAGCTATATAACAGCGGTCCGTAAATAATCGACATCATGATCATCGATCTACCCAATGGGTGAGTGAGTGAGTGAGTATGGTTTTACGCCGCTTTTAGCAATATTCCAGCAACATCACGGCGGGGGACACCAGAAATGGGCTTCACACATTGCACCCATGTCGGGAATCGAACCCGGGTCTTCGGCGTGACGAGCGAACGCTTTAACCACCAGGCTACCCGACCGCCCCTGTCTACCCAATGGGGATCGATGACATGCATCAAACAAGTCAGCGAGTCTGACCACCCGATCCCGCTAGTCGCCTCTTACAACAAGCATGGTCGCCTTTAACGGCAAGCATGGGTTGCTGAAGACCTATTCTATCCCGGATCTCAAAATGAGTTTATTTAATCGGAATAGTTAGTGTAGAGATTAGTGTCAGCTATATACAGCCGAGGTGACAACACTGATGCCTATGAAAGACAACTTGTGCATACTATCCCTAGGTAAGTCCTTAGTAATTCACATTACGAACAAATTTTGAACTACATATATAGGGACAAACTATATCATATCTACAGAGGATACACCCTGTACTGCCTTCGGGCGCTAGAAGGTTTTTACATCCATCTCACATGTCGGGTACTCATTCCCTGCTTTGTTTGTTTGTTCGTTTGTTTGTTGTTTAACGCCGCACACAGCAGTATTCCAGCTATATGACGGCTGTCTATGAATAATCAAGTCTGGGCCAGACAATCCAGTGATTGACATCATGAGCATCGATCCACGCAATTGGGATCGATGGCATGCATCAACCAAGTCAGTGAGCCTGACGACCCGATCCCGTTAGTCGTCTCTTACGACAAGCATGGTCGCCTTTTACGGCAAGCATGGGTTGCTGAAGACCTATTCTACCCCGGATCTTCACGGGTGGATGAACAGAGGCACACTGCTTGGGTGACACCACCCGTTTTGACTCTTGTGATTCGGGAGTATGTACGCATTCGTGTTTCCCACATCCGGTCGCTGTGTGGGTAGAATATGTGAAGCGCATTGTTTGCTGTCCTTGTATTGCCAAAGATGGATAGAAGTTGCATATAGGACCACTCACTCACTCACCTAGCTTATACTCTCCCAGCCAACCACACCCTTCACGTAACCTTTAAGCATCTGCCAACAAAACACACCCATTTACCAACCCAAGCACCTTATCAATCACATGCTATCAAACACGAAGTCCATAATGTGGCCTTGCTTGTGAAACTGTAATTTACATCGATTAATCAAGGAAGCAATCAATTGCTCAATCGATGATTGAACTTCACATCAACGTCCGGACAGGATGTCATTCAACAGATACATGACTAAATGAATACATTAGTACGAATGTGTTGAAACTGTAAATAACATCATGTCGTTCTTGTTTGAGGAGTAGTTGAAAATTAAATGTGATTTACTCGACCAATACTTGAATTGGTAATTACATCTTAAATTGTTTTTCAAACTCTTAAATCTATGGGGAAATAAATCTATAAATCCCCTATGTCTATTAAGTGGGATTTGGCGTGACTATTGACAGTGTAACTTGAATTTAATGGATAATAAAACAATTTCGAGTTAGGTTAACTGTTCCTCAGAATTTTCTTGTCTCCGAGAGAAGTGAAGGGATTTTGGACTTTGTGCATTTTCTTTAAATTTTGCAATTTATATGCAGAGATTCTGCTTGATTTGGTCCCTGATTTGAGGTTACTCAGTTAAGGTCGGTGGTTGAATTGAACAGAATGATGCTTCAAACGAATGCATAAAAAGTACTTTTGTTTGAGCACAAACTGAACACTCATGGCCTGATTTGCTGTCTTGCCTTGAGTTTAGATATGGATTGAACATCATGATTGATTTTTTTACAATCAAATAAGAGCTTTATTGATAAAAAAGATTGATATGACTGATATTTCATAGAACATGCGTGTTCTTATTCGATATTGAAGATGGGCGGAAAGAAATATTGTTCATTAGCCCTAAGGTTCACAGCGACATTTGTAACTGTCTCCATGGTCATAACAACATCCAATAAGGTTCTCCCGTTTCACATTGCGGTACAAAACTTCATTCATTATACCCACCTTTCATAAAAAGCCGGGAGGCGAGAAATTGGGCGAGATTCCACGAGACTTTAGGGCTCATAGTATTTAGAAGATTTGACGGGTAACAATAAAGTGCATCGCGAGACGCATAAATCTAGGAGAATGAGGGTGCGATTGACCCCAGCCTATTGAAATCTATTGAACCTTAAAATATGATATTGAGAGCCTATGTCCCCGAATTCGTCCTGTGGGATACGGGGTAATCGAATCCCAGCGGCGAGCTAGTCCCGGCTTTCTGTTTAACTTTGTGTGCTGAGCCAGGAGAGAATCAATAAGGACGTGGTGAACCAATACTTGGGCTGCCACCTCGCAATGCCTCCAACATGTAATTTGGGGAAATTAAATACTTTTGGTGGAAAACGTGCAATTTAAGTTTTTAATCTTTTCCTGGAGGAAGAAAGGACATGACTATTTGATTCAGTTGCGAGGGTATTTAGTGTCGAGTAGCGGCTGGCCACACCAGCAGAAGATGAAGCTCACATCAAATTGTAACACCTCAAATAATCTTCTCCTTTCTCGCTTGTTCAAATTTACGGGCCGCCTCTCTTACATTCCTGCACACAATGGCGGGAGGCTAAATGATGCAGAAGGAGAGGAAGACATAGAGCCGGATCTTGTCACGATTGGGTAACGCCAAGTCAAACCAGATGAAGTTCCCAATATGGAACGTATATCTGTAAGAAGAACGAACCATCTCCATCCTCAGACCATGATTGTTACATCAGGTGTAACGTTACGAGATGATGGCCTCCTCACATAATCTTGTTTTTTTTCTAATTTGGTGTCCCTTTTGACATCACGTTTGGTCATGAAATAGTCGAGATGTGTTTCTTTACACGGTGTTTATGGTCATGAACATGTACCCTGTGTAAATATCCATGGTCAATGAATATCCTACAGTTCTCGTTGCATACTTGATTTCATCATTAGCTGCGGTGATGACAGTTTTCATTTCTAAATTCACCGACGACATTTCTGGAGATGTGCATTTTAAATCCAATTATGGCATATAAATTGATAAAAAAAGACTTTCAATTTCTACATGTCTTCGCTTTGTTCTTACATCAGACATTCTGGGCAATTAATTTTGTTTTTCATCTACTTTACGTTTTTACGTTAATAATGTAATACCCATACCATTATAGGCAAACCCTGATGATAAATCTCTTGAAGGGTATGGGATAAAAAAATACTATAGTCAGTACAAAAAAGCTAATACAGTTGCAAATTGTCATCATACATTCTTAGATTATGCCAAGCAAGAGGTTATTAAGTAAAGGAAGATTCAGGTGAATTATATTGGGTCCTGTTGTAAGGAATTCTACCCCATGCAGAGTGTATGTGATAAGTTTGTGAGGCTTTCAGTAACAATATACAGTATACCTCTCTTGGTTGATTACACATGAAACACGTGCACTGGTCGCCCGCCGTGAGAGGAAACCTGGCGCGCAATGTACACATGATTCTCTTATTACAGTTTGTTGGTGTTTGGCTTGTAGAGCTCAGGCCTGTCTCCAGTGATATTAGTGAACACACATTAGCACGAGAAAGTGTTTTTGCAGTAGCATTTCATAGGTACAAGTCTGTGTCGGTATCTCGATGTTGAAAACATTCAAATACCATTTAGTAGGGGAACAATATGGAATAGATACAAATGTAATCCCCGGACGCGTACACACAGCGATGCATGCAAGTAGGAAACAGATTGAATATGAAATCGTGCCCCTTCATGTATATACCTTAATATTTAGATGCCGAAAATATATAGGTCTGAATTCATTCCGCCAAATATTATCATGTATACATGAATAGAATGGAGTGCTTTTTCAGAATGTTCCTAAGCATATGATAAATATGGTTGTGCGCATTTTCTTTATTTCAGCTCCATTACTACGGATGTACCAACTATTAACTTAACGTTTTACCTGTCAAAAGTTTGTCATTAGTGAAAGATAAAATAATGTTATTCAAGTCTAAAAATTATTCCACAAAATAAACGTAGTTGAAAATCCTTCAAATACATATATCCATTAAACTATTTGAACACTACAAATGGGCCAGCGATCAAAAGAACAATATAATTTAAAGTTTTAGATTTCTTCGATTTTTTACATTAATCTCACGGTGTTCTCCACTAGATAGCAATTTATAATGGAGTACCGCTTAGCATAATGTAAACTGTTTTCCAGGACACTAGTTTAGCATAAAGGATAAAAGCAACGTCCGTTGTACTGTCAGGAACAGGGAAATGTACATTAAGGATTTATGGTAGCGGGTAACGCCAGTGTCTTGTGAGTTTGCACAGCACCTAATGGCGTACCGCCACTTCCATTGAGGAGTCTGCAGTCATAGGAGTGGATTGAGGGGGGAGGTTATATCTTCAAAATGTGTGGATCTATCAGAGGTATTGATTGGTTAAAAGCTCTCAGACAGATGTAAGAGAAATATTGATTGGTTCTGTGATATCTTTTAGTCTACACCTCCGCGCTAGTCCGCTCTCTAAGCGCGTGTGTATCCTCTCTGAGACCGATTGAAAAATCGGTGTATCCTACAAGAGGATTTCAAACTTAAATATACTCTTTTGAGAAGCACATGCAATATGTTTAGACAACATGTATATTCGAGACTGCTTCAGCTCATATAGCTAAATTTACATACTGAGGTATATATATACTCGTATGTGGGCGTAGATATTGATGTGCAAATATACTGGCCGTGTACTTATGTATAGTATTCTCAATGGACTCAAATGATCTATAAATTGCCTTTAAACGCGTCATTTATTCTAAAATGTAGAAAAAAGTATAATAACAACACCCATCTCTCTCAACAGATATAATCATCATCGTCTCTTAATTACCTTTACTGTCTACGTTTAGCTTATCTTTGACTCTTTCTTTTCTTAAACTATTTTTGAACTCAGTGAAGCCTTGTATAAGATATGTTGAAGACATGCCAAATAATAAGGGTTTCACTTAAACTACTATTACTTACGTCATATCATGTGCCGCCTCTGGTGGTTTTAACCTTCAAATCTCATATTGGCAAGCCATGAATGATTCATTTATTCATGAAAACGTACCACCACGTTAACGTAAGACTTGTTAACATGCTGCTGCTTCTCAATTCAGCAAGCATGCATGTCATATGGAAAACATTATCCTTGAAGGTTGCTTAAAAAGTCGGCCCGGCACGCGAATGAAAAGGAACTTGATCCGTTTGTAGGCGATGTAAGCTGAATATTTACATGGGGTGGTGCCTCGTGTCTGCAATCAAGGTGTCATCATCGTTTGCCCCTGCTAAACTCTCAACACAAAGATGTAACTCCGTTATATAATATGCCAGGGCTGAGATAATTACCACCATATGACATTAAGATAACATGCTCAGAAATATATTGTCCTGTAAGACCTTTAAAGAGACGAACTCTAAAGCTTAGGTATGCCAATTATGAATATAAGGAATTTGGAAGCGGTATATATTAATCTTCATATATGATATGCGCAAAACTTCAAATATACTTAATTAAAAGGTTCCTCTATACAGTGGGTTACATTGCATGTGCTATTATAGGACTTTCCACAGGTTACACACCAGTTGCACATATGAACAGGTTCGGAATATTTTTCAAATTTGTTTTGTAGTTTCATATTCGGGTAGTAAACCCGGATCTTTTCTCAAACACCGCGGTAGCAATCCTGCAGATCCCCAAACGACTACCAGGCCATCAGCAAGTCGTTGAAAGGTCATAAAATGTGCTTATCACACCTAAATGTCTTCCTAATCTAGGATTTAGCCCGAATCAGTATTTGAGTAAAATACCACCGTAGTTTTATCTCCAGGTAATCCGCACCTCGTCCCTGCAAGGTTTTGAGCCGAGCGTTGGGCACGAGCTGCACGTGCAAGCCTTCCTCTCAGTGTAGTGCCTGTGATTACTGCGGGCGATCACATCGTGTCCGACTGGATCATATCTCCACTTAGGAGTTTAATTGAACGAGAGGAATGGCCAGTTGCATGAACGGGCTACTATCACAGCTCACACTGGGCCAAGGGGACCCCGTAGCCCTCTGCCGATCTGTGTTGAAATGGGGGGATCAAAAAGATTAACACTTGAAGAGATAGCGTATTTCTATGGACAATTAAAGATAATATCGATTTACGATCACGTGGTCCTGATTTATTATTAGCGATTGACGTGGACCTGAATGGAGGCATTAGATGGAGAGATTCCATCACACTGTATTAATGTCAAGAATTCGCAGCTTTATCATCATTTTCTTTTAATAAGTCTTTTTTTCACAATAAACTGTTTAATGAAGTATTAAGAGGAGTTTAACATTTCAACATCACTTTGGTGGTTTAACAAACTGGTAAAACTAATCTTATTATTTGTTTATTTTTTTCTAGTGGTTCAGCAAATCTGTTCTCTTTGATCGCGTTATTTTCTTGTGATAGCGATACTAAATTAGACATCGAGGTTGTAATCGATTTCGTCCAAAACTTTTTCAACTTTCTACAAAACGCAAAATGACCCCTACAAAACAAATTAACACAACGTGAGTCCAGTAATTCCTCTGAAATAAACTGAAATACTATAATCGAAAACAACATGTGAGATATTGATGTTATCGCTTTACGTGTCGTTGTCGGCAACACAGGACAAAACTATATCCAATGAGCCATTCAACAATCGGTTCAATCTCGCCACTCAGTCCGTTTTAATGTTACTGCAAAGAAATCATATCCACAGTACACAAAATGCCGGGAGCGTAATAAAATATGTGGAGCCAACCTCTTCTATTCTCGTACCATAGGGAGAGCATGACCTGTGATCATCGTCAATATGTTCGTCTGTTTTACCGTTCACATATCCGTTGCAATAGATAGAAAAAAATGAGGTTGTCGCTATTGCTCAGACCCGTTTGCAGCATTAACGACATGCGGAAAACGAGTCTGAATTGGCATGCTGAAAAACGACTCGACATTTGGTTTGATGAAAATCTTTAATTAGAGCTTTCCCGGTGTCCCTTGGTAGTATGGATCGCTGTTCCTGCCACAAGTTTTTTTCAGCTGAGTCTAAATACTTCACGCACGTTCTGTCGAGTCCAATTGTGCTTTTTATTCCCCAGCTCTGATATATTGGCTTCGTTTTAGAAGGTATCTGTCGATTTAATTAACCATTCAAATCGCATAGTCTTTGTTCATTTACGAGCGTTACATTTTAGGTGACTGTAATTCACATTCACATCGTCATTACCATCTGGATATTCATTTAAAAAACGTTAACTTTTACTTGGTTTGAAAATTCATGATATGGACTTTGATGACTGGTATAATGATTACAAAAAAATCAAAACTGAATGATGGGAGGTAATGTCGGATATTTCATAAAATACTTGAAGTAAAGTTAAATTTCATCATCTTAGAGCCGCGAATAACTGCAATATTGCTGATGCGGCATTAAAGCAATATGTCCTCACTCACTCACTCACCCACTCATTATCTTGGAACGGATATATCGAAACAAATTGTGAGTAACCTCCAATTATGACACACGCTGTATTTAGTCGTATTACCCTCTACATACCAGTGTTTACGTTCGATCACTGGCAGTTCGACAACACCGGAGTCAAGTGTGGTGTATATTACACCAAATATTACAGCCTACTAATGCGACGTTCTCCGTAGTTCTCCCCGTTTTCAGTAAGCCACTATCATATTTGCTATAAATCAGTACGGTTTAAATGTAATTATTTGTTTGTTTGTTGAATAACGCCGCACTCAGCAATATTCCAGTTATATGAAGGCGGTCTGTAAATAATCGAGTCTGGACCAGACAATCCAGTGATTGACATCATGAGCATCGATCCACGCGATTGGGATCGATGACATGCATCAACCAAGTCAGCCAGCTTGACCATCCGATCCCGTTAGTCGCCTCGTACGACAAGCATAGTCGCATTTTACGGCAGGCATGGGTTGCTGAAGACCTATCACACACATGCACACACACACACGCACACACACACACACCACCACCACCACCACCACCCGTGAGTGCCACAATCTCACTATTTCTATCATTTAATGTGGGCACTAAACAACCCTCTGTTTATCTCGTATGATTTGGTCAATGGAGGTGGCTAGGTAGAACTCAAATGTTTTTGTCGGAAACAGGTATCCATAGAAAGGTTCAAATGGTTCAAGTAGCCAGTATTCAAGATGGTGTCCTTGGTGTGCATTTGATTGCGGATCGAGGGAGATCTTCCAGCTGAAATGGTTGTTTCATGCATATGCAAGAGGGAAACACAGCACACATTCCAGCGACGCGTCCAACATCACAAGATGGCCAGATATTCCGAATGTTTCTAGTCCAGTTTGATTAATGTTGGATTAATGAACCTTGTGATGGCTGAAGGAATCCTATAATGCTTGTCCTAATTGCTAGCATAACGGAACATGGCAAGCTATTGTTTTAGACGAGACTAGTCATGAGAGGTCAATTACATCGCTGTCGCCCAATCGGTTACTGCAGTGCCAAAACTAGTGGAGATGAGAAATGGCAATAAGAGGTACATCATTGTCCCTAAAAGAATTTAGTTCCAACTGGGAATACAAAGTCATGGATTTTCTTGTCATTTGAACTGATAACCGCTTTTGGATCGATAAGTACCTCTGAGAAGTATGGCCACGTTAAATATGTTTTACGCTATTAACGGTTCAGTAACATTCTGGTTACGTGTGCAGTTACGTTTCCAATATAATACCATTGCGCTTCCAAGAACAACCTTGCTATATTGCCGATTTAAGATTACAAGAATGACATTTCTTTAATTATTCTAATTATGCTTGCAATGCGACCACTTTCATAATACCTATTGTTTACTATAATTATACATATAACGCTTGCAAGAACGTATATGTCTAAGACGCTAATATAATTCATGGCAACGTGATGACTATTGACATCTCACGGTAGGACCGTCGTAATACTACTGTATGACTACAACATGACATCTGAGTGATTAGAGTGTCGGCGAGTGGTATTGAGTTCTGTGTGACATCAGTTTGTCCTCAGCTAGGCCACAATATGTTACCGTCGTAATACTACTGTATGACTACAACATGACATCTGAGTGATTAGAGTGTCGGCGAGTGGTATTGAGTTCTGTGTGACATCAGTTTGTCCTCAGCTAGGCCACAATATGTTAACTGCATGACCAGGGTATGACCACAGTATGATCACTGTATGGTCACGGTATGATTGTGTAGATGTAGTTTGCAGTGTTGCATACTGTATAACATTTTGACATACGTCCAACTACATGACATCAGTTCGATGAGTGAATTTATACGATATGAACACAACTTCGGCATCACTATGACATCACTGTGATATAACAAGGGTGTCTCCGGAATATAACAATGGCATCCTCAGAATATAACTACGGCATCACCATGTTATTGTTACGGCATCACCATGGTATAACTACGACACCACAAGGTATAACTACGGCATCACCATGGTATAACTACGACACCACAAGGTATAACTACGGCATCACCATGGTATAGGTACGGCACCACACGGTATAACTACGGCATCACCATGGTATAACTACGGCACCACACGGCATAACTACGGCATCACCATGGTATAACTACGACACCACAAGGTATAACTACGGCATCACCATGGTATAACTACGGCACCACACGGAATAACTACGGCATCACCATGGTATAACTACGACACCACAAGGTTTAACTACGGCATCACCATGGTATAACAACGACACCACAAGGTTTAACTACGGCATTACCATAGTATAACTACGGCATCACCATGGCATAGCTACGGCATCACCATGGTATAACTACGGCATTACCATGGTATAACTACGGTCTCACCATAGTTTAACTACTGCACCACAAGGTTATAACTGCGGCCCCACCGAGGTATAAATACGGCATCATCATGGTATAACTACGGAAGCACAAAGGTATAACTACGGCATCACCATCGTATAATTACTGCACCACCAAGGTGTAACCACGGCGCCACAAGGTATAACTACGGCGCCACAAGGTATAACTACGGCGCCACAAGGTATAACTACGGCACAACCATGATATATCTACGCCATCGCCAGGATGTGCGTTGATATGTGTAGTGTTTTGTGTTTCTCTTATTGTTCAGGCTGGTGCTACACGTTGAGAAGGACACGGTTGCCGTTTCCGCGAACACCTGGAGCCATCACTGATTTGCAGTAATCCATTCATATGATTTTCACCGCTATTTTGCCTTTCACGCCAAATGGAATGATTCTGTTACGGCAGACTTGTCATTCACTGGCATTGCCTCGTATCCTTTCATGAAACACCTTTTGATGATAAGTACGCAGAAGTCAAATTTGAAGTAAAAAACACTTGAGCCATATTCTGAAAAGGAGTATAGTTTAGGAACTATTTACGTAGCATCAATATGTATATATTATAAGTGTAATTGGTGAATTCGTGACAGTAAAATAATCTTTAAACAGAAAAACCAATTACAAGAAATGATATGATAGCGATGAACATGCACAGTGGATAATAATTCATGTGTATGACAAGGTATACGCATACACCTTTGGTTCTGGTCAGGCAGGAGAATGGTCAGGTGGATATCGATGGTCAAATGGACATAGCCCTCGATGTCCTTATCGTAGAATAAACCAGAATAAACTGTCTGTAATCAGCTGGTTTGTCGGAGGTAATTTCGTCCCTTCATCTAGAATTGGTGGAGGGTGCTCATATGGTAATAATATTGGAGTCGCCTCAAAAGACCTGTATTCCTATTTGATTTGATTTCATACAGTTACTACAGGCACAATTTAACAAAGGCTGTGTTTAGAGGTGAGTCAGATTCCTTACCTCGACCTATAAACGCTGAACACGTGTTGTTGGTGTGCCGCATGCTATTATTTATCTGTTGCCAGTTCTTAATGTTGTATTTGTTTTTGAAAGTTTATGGTGTTTTCGTTTTTGACAGTTCATGAAGTGGGGGCACGTTTACGTGTTGGCAGTTTATGATAATGTTTAAGTGTTGATAGTTTATGATGATTTTCAAGACTAGTTGACAGTATAGAACGCCGTTAATTGTCGACAGTTTATGATTATTCTTGCATTGTGATAGTTTATGGTGATGTTTAAGTTTATGACGGTGTTAAGGTATTGGCAGTTTGTGATGACGTTTAAATGTTGACAGTTTATGATGATGTTTAAATGTTTGACAGTATATAATAAGGTTTACGTGTTGACAGTTTGTGATGATGTTTAAATGTTTGACAGTATATAATAAGGTTCACGTTTGGACAGTTTATGATGATGTTTAAATGTTTGACAGTATATAATAAGGTTCACGTGCAGGTCAATGCTAATATGTAAACGTTGACAGCAGTTCATGATAGTGTTTCAGTGATCACAGTTCATAGCAGTTAATGTCAAAAATCACAATATATTTGTAATTTCTAAAACTGATAACAAAGGATATGTACATGGCTTAACAAAAGCGTGTCAATAAAAATATGTACGAAGTTTACGAGCTGATGTCCTCATTGACGTATTGACGTATTGCCGACGTTACACAGCATCATTAATGAAGTGATACGCATCACAACCGATCACAAACATTCACTGTTGGTTTCATTATGGTACTGTTAGCTTCAGATTGTTGTAAACATTGCAAAGTACAAAGTCAGATAATAAAAGGATAACATTTGCGTGTGTGCGTGTGTGCGTGTGTGCGTGCGTGCGTCCGTGTGGTGTGTGTGTGTGTGTGTGCATGCGTGCGTCCGTGTGTGTGTGTGTGTGTGTGTGCGTGCGTGCGTGCGTGCGTGCGTGCGTGCGTGCGTGCGTGTGCGTCGTACTGATATGGGCACCTGTGGTTCCTTTGGGTCCTCGTCGAAGGTGCCGCAATTCGCGTTTTCTTTCTTTAGCTTGCCAAAAACCTATGATCCTGGGTTCGAATCCAATATGTTTCTTGGTTCATTAGAGCCATACGTGTATCCTTGTTCGTTGATTTCACCAAAGTGGTAAGCGTCTAAGACATCCCACATGAAACTGACAAGCCGTGATGTAAATGACATACTATCCAATAACAAAGCGGTCTTATACTGATCTTGGCAAACACAAACAGCAAAACACACGTTTTGTAAAAATCAGGATAACACCCGCAGTTATGTAATATAACCTAGACACGAATGGCATAAACAGTGTTTGTTAGATCATGTAAATCACCTAATCAAATAAAACTTAGTGAAATTGGTTTCGCAAAAGTATATTTACACAATTCATCAATATGTAACAGAATGATTATATTTGCTCCCATGAACACTAGATAGACGACCCGTGAAGATACGGGGTAGAAAAGGTCTTCAGCAACCCACGCTTGCCGTAAAAGGCGACTATGCTTGTCGAGAGAGGCGACGTTGATCGAGTGGTCAGACTCGCTGACGTAGTTGATGCATGTCTCCATATCCCAAATGCGTGGATCGATACTCATGATGTCAATCACTGGATTGTCTGTTCCAGACCCGATTATTTACAGACTTTAGTCATATAGCTGGAATATTGCTGTGTGCGGCGTTAAACAACAAACAAAACAAACATTAGATAGACGATAACGGTGTAAGTTTGTAACATTGCATGTTAGAATATGTGCATAAATATATTGCTGTATAAAACTGCAATTTTTATGTCGTATCCTGTGTTATTTTTATGACGAAAATAGTTAAAATATTGATACTGAAATCAATTATCCAGTGACATAAAGAATTGCTGGTTTACCCTTTCCCGTGTGTATATATGAATAGATATGGACAAAGACCTTATTCATAGGGAGTCACTGCTGACAACATAGTATATTGTACGATTCCCAATATATCATAAGCTTATGTTAATGAATCACTATCACATACGGATGTTACCAAAGGTGAGCTTATCCAGGTTGAATATTGTGAATAAAAGTCACAAATCCCTTTCCGTAATAATAAGAAATATCCCTTGTACGATACCCTGAGCAATGGGTACACGACGAACTTTTAAATCGTAGAAATCGTAGAAAGCGCATGCTACATTGTACTTGATTGTACACTGAAGCTGCTGGAATATCCCTCGGCATAATAAAAAGAGAGTTGACTATTAGACAGCTGAAGTCATCCCAGCTGTCATACAGTCTTTGTCACTCCGAATCTTTATGCATAAATGTAAATATGAAACAATGTATGATAAAATCAGATCTTTTGAATACTGACATTCCTTTTCTGTGATCCATTCATAGAGCTATAATGATTAGTTTGCCTTTTACGCTCAGTGGAATCTGTTTCCCCAGATAATCGAGACTGATTTTTCTCTGGCGTTGACATTTTGAATCAATTTATTATACTGATATTGATATATCACGTTAATATAAAACGTCAACGCCAGAGAATGGCGGTCTTGATTATCCGCCTAAACAGATTCCATTGGGCGTAAAACGCAAAATAGCGGTGAAAGGACCAGGCATTCATTTTTCTGTCAACTTAGTATGGATAATAATATAACCAAGGTAGTCCACGCAAACGAACAAATGTAAAGATGTTTTGTAAGTACAGTATATCTGAAGCTTCAGGTTCTCGTGAACACCGGCGGGTGTGCTTCAGCATAAATGTTTAGTAGATCTACGTATAAAAGCAACGCATTATTTGTTTGTTTCTTGTTTAACGCCGCACTCCAGTGATTGACATCATGAGCATCGATCTAGGGAATTGGGATACGATAACATGCATACAAAGTCAGCGAGCCTGACCACATGATCCTGTTAGTCGCCTCTTACGACAATCATGCTAAAGACCTATTCTCTACCCGGATCTTCAAGGGTAAGAAGGTCGCTTTAAAGGAACGCACGGTTCGACTATCGCGTGTGGTGGGATATGGTACTGAGGCGGATGAAAACCTTCTGTTAGTTATGTGAATGATGCCTATATACTCCAGGAGGTGGGTGTAAAGGAAAACGACAAAACCCTTTCCATATTCAATAGCAACCTTTGCTAAAAGCAGAGTCGATTCCGACTATATGATGAGCATGTGTTTATGAATCACTATCGAATAGTGATGATACCGGGTGTTCGCGAAAAGGTGATCGTTTCTGTCCCACCGGTGGCACCCGTCACAAACACAAGCAAAGGCAGGTCAATTGTTCACCTGAAAAGACACGGGAACATATGGTACAAGTCAAAATAAGGAATTGCATCAGAAATCATTTAAGAACGTTACACGATGCAACTTGAAGTCCAGCCATAATTGTGATTGACACATGCTTCATATACTACACATCTGTACATGTGGAGAATCGAACCCGGCATTCGGCGTGACGAGCAAACCTTTACCCACTCACCACTACATGGATGTCAAATATTTGTAAATAACGCATTCATTGATTCAGTGCCACTTTCTATCGTTACGTGTTTTGCATGTACTATGACGAGGACAAGCACTACTTCTTAACACAGAACAATTAAATCAAGCCACACTTTAATGCTGGGATATCAGCTTACTCTGTATCTGCAGTAAACATCCCCTTATTCCTTGAAGACACATCAAAAGCTACCACTACCATGTCTAACGTTACATACACAGTGTGTTAACTGAACCGGTTTCAATACAACATGACCCCCTATTTTGGAGTCTTGTCTGCCGGGTTAAACCAGTTGACTGGAACCACCATAAAACTAATTACCGCCCTTCATGAAGACATTTTGTACTGAGGAAAGGCCTTAAGAATATTCCTTATTCTGCCGGATGAAATGCGAACCCCGGACCAGGAAATCATGGACTTTTCGTATGGACCACGTCAGTTTTACGATCAATTTCTGTGGAGCCGGAACACGGTGTGGATTTTGACTATTTACGACCGGTTCCCCAGATTTCTTCCGAGAATGTTCCTCCTGGTTTATTGTTTTCGTTACCAGTACAACAATTAGATGTATTTATACTTTTTTTTTATACGAATATGGTGTAGTCCTGATCTCATATATTCGAGTCATTTACATTGCATTATTATCCGTTGGGTCTGTTGGCATTTCGAAATTGGAAGAACAAGACATGAAATGTTTATGCCTATCAACTTCAGACGAAGGGGCAAGAACTAGCCCTGAACCATCGTTACAAACTATAAGTTGTTGTCCATAAACGTTTCATATCTGTATCTCCTTCGTTATTTATTATAACAATAAAACTCTTTTTTTTTTGTATTTCTTATCAACGTTATATTTATATTTCATGAAAGTATATTCATCTGTCAGATAACAGAAATCCTACTTGATGTATGTATGTATGTATGTATGTATGTATGTATGTATGTATGTATGTATGTATGTATGTGTATATGGAAGGTATCATAAATATTTTTCGAAACAAAAATATTGATAAAACATACTTTAACAACGAAGAAATTATTTTACTTAATGGAATAACAGGGATTACAAGACGCGTATTGTACTTGTGGAACGCACCCGATCCTATTGAATCAAGCTGATAAGTATGTAGATTAGCACCATTGTTGTGACGATCCAGATATTTATTAGCGTTATACTTATAGAGTGCTTAGTACAATACTGACACATTTAAACACAACCACTTCCACGCAATATCATTAGCTGACATTGACACGTTACGTAATACACTCAACAGTGATAGAACAACGCCTTGATCTGAATTCATATATGACATATAACGCGTAAACGATACGGTTCAGAATCCGAGTGTGGTTCAAGTTTCATTGGATTTTAGAAATCACAAATACAGCGTATGTGTAATTAAACTAACATCTGTGTCAGTCAGCTGGCGATATTGATTTGATCCCACATGACAAGGCTGACACAACCAAACTGTGTTGACACGACTACTGTGTTGTACAATGCATTCATTGTTATACTGCTTCATTAGGCAGTTAAATATATCAGGCTATTTACAATGGATGTTAATGAATGTCAGTGTTATAGATTTACTTATACCAGTATATCTGGATTCCTGAATATAATCAGCGAATGTATTCAAGTGATTATCGAGCGATTTGTTTGAGTAAAAGAGCTACACGTTTGTAGGTCAAAGGTTGATAAGCACAATACCATTATACAAGAGCAATGAAGATTAGTTACACAATACCTGAAGTGTGTGTGTTTGGGGGGGGGGGGGGGGGGGGTGTAGGATTTCGTTTATTTGAGTTCAGTTGTGATGTGAATGTGTGGTTGTGTGTTGGTTCTTCTTTGAATATTTAGTTTGTGCATAAATATTCATATTTTGTTTATAAATTTTAATTAAAAGGTCAACTGTTTTGGTATTCTACATACCAACAGCATGGATGCCATGTAACTATATATCTGTTTATGACAAGGGATATTATGGATAACAACTTCCTTATTACACATAGACAACGTTTCATGGCTACTTATTGCCTCTTCCTCATTGATTTGAATGCAAGGGGCAAGATTGAGCTCGGCATCGTTGTCTGTGTATAATTAAGAAGTTATTCAAAATAATGATTCAAATCATATTAATGAATCACTGAAAATCAGTGATGACACCAGGTGTTCACGAAAAAGGTAAGCATGTCCTGCTCTACCGGTAGCTGACGTTGTACTAATAAGTTGGGTTAAGATTGAATATGCCTGTCAATGCACCATGTGTGGGGGAAAGAAGTAGCCCTAATACATTGTTAATGTATTGTACAGAAGTTGTGTGTGATAACAATGCTGCAGTCCTGCGATGTAAGCGTTCTATAACATTTAGTACCTACATTAAAGAGGTCATCAATCAACTGGGAAGAATTGCTGTTGCCCTCGTGTTCAAAATATCTTCATTGTAGTGAACTTGATATGAGTCTTGGGACTAAATTACTACAGAAATAAATGATTGATTGTAAAGAAGTATGCATCGTAAAGAATTGTTATCCACAATATTCTTGTAAATATGGAAAGTGTTTTGTGACATTTGTTTACCTGATGAAGATGCAAGAGTTCGCCCTGACACGTTGTGTATCTATAATGTAGTTGTTATCAATAATATCCCTTGTGAAAATTAAATCCAACTTCTAAATGCTCACAAAGACTCTGTCTATATGATGTTATTATTTTTGATACCATCAATGTCAGCTTTGTTTACGTTGCTGCATTATAACGGTAAAATAGTCCTGAAGAAGAAAATATTCATGTTCCTTTGATATATAAGATGGGTTGTACTGTAGATATACAATATATAAGTACTCTGTTCGATGTTCGAGTTCAATGGTTATGTGTATTTGCTACCCTTTGACGTCCCATACAGCTGTTAGACGATTACAGTTGTTATTTATACACAAAGGCTTTGCGAACATGTGTTGTCCTCAAGATCTTTATTTCACGTGATTTATTGATTTCCGCCATGATCCAATTATAATTGAAGGATTAAAAGTGTCTAGTTGCTTTGGTAACGGAAATCAGCAATGTTTTTTTTTCACACAGATTGTACGTTTTCTGTCCTTACTTTATTTCATGTTTTACACTGAAAATCCTTTCGGTCGATACCATCCCTATGCAAAAGCTGAATGAATTTGTATAATATCATTAAAACATAACACATCTGTGAAAATGCAGAACTATTCTTCAGTTTCTTTGTTGAGGGTTAAAACCTATATGTTGGTCTAATTTTAACATGTACTAAACTATGTAGTCTGATCATTTTACAGACATTTCAATAACCACGAGGAAAAGACAGGATAATTTCAATTCCAGTGTGGGAGTACTTGATGTTAATATTCAAGTTATCGTAATCTTCACTCATAGGCAACTGTTCCCGTCTTAAACAGCGGATTATGAATGACGAACCTGGCGGAACCAGTGCTTGAGGCATTTATATAAGTCGTCATTCGTTAAGCAAAACATCCCAAATTTCTGATGCTTATCTAAGATGAAAAGTATTCTTCTATGAGTAGGAAAAACAAACTGGCGCAGCACGTGAGTCTAAATATAGACTTTTCAGCTGTCGCGCATGCAGAGGCTGTGGACGACTGGCTTGTGTGTATCAGCGGTCTATACCTCCCTCAACATTCAAGTCGTCTCCAAAAGCTGCACTTTCTCGCAAATCGATCGCGCGGAGGCCGAAACGTGAAGTATTATTTCGGCTCTTCTTGAATCTAATCTGTGTTGTGTGTAAGAGGAAACGGCGATGTCAGTCACAACGCTGGTAGCTGAAGTGTGACGCCCCCCCTACTCTCCTCTTCTTCTCACACACCTACCTAACGCGCACTTATTATCCACAAGGGGAACCATTTTTCTCGAGGAGAGCAATTTTCTCTACCTATGTAGAAACACCTACAACTCATTCATCAACTTTCTGTGTGTGCCAAGACGCGTGTGCCGACTTTTCTCTGTGGCGGGTGGTACGGGAGCTTGGTCTATATCCGTGCTAATCCTCAAGTCTCTAAATAATCTGCCGTGACAAGGCGCGTGTCGATCTGTTGCTGGAGAAACAGCGGTGCTAGGACCAAGCTGTGCGCCCTCAGATAATTGGAGTATTAAGTTTGTTTGTGTGATAACCTCTTTCTGCAGCTCAGAGCTGATACCACGCTTCAATTCGACAAAGTGCCTCCACCCCTGTATGCATTCCTATTGGAGAAAACTCATTTCGTTAATTCGACCAGGAGGTGCTTTCCGGAAAAATCGAAATTATACTTTTGGATACTGCCTGTTCCCGGCTCGTAATTGTGGCTTTGCAAACTCAGTCAGAAGTGATTAAAATGCGTTTAGCTTATAGTTATTTTCACCAAACAGGATTGTTGTGATCGGCAAGTGTCGGTCGTGCTCTATCGGCTGTGGTAGCATCTGGGGCGAGCACAATACTTCCGCTTGCCTGACTCGCGTCTGATCAGGAATCGAATGTTGTTGAGAAGTGGACACCTTCACCATGAAACCCCTGAATTTAGCGCTGTTTGCGCTGTCGACGGTGGCGTGTGTCGTCTGCGAGCAGCGAATAGAACCTCATGCCAAAAAATTATATTTTGATTTGATGACATACAGAAATTACAATCCGCTCATCAAACCTTCTGGTGACGCCGATGGAAAGCTGACAGTGAAGTTGGGAATGCGACTCTCACAGTTGCTGGATGTGGTGAGTGAAATTTGATTATCTAAACATATGTGTATTGTGTCTAATCATGTTATTGTTTAATATTATCATGAATTTGTTTTTCCATTCAAGATTGTGATAATGATAATGACAACATAATGCATATAAATGGTGTTGTTTTTAACTGTCGTGTGATTATTTTCTAGAGATTACATAACAGATATACCAGGATAGTATAATTGGTTACATGATTATTGCTAGTATTAAATTTGAAATTGTTTTAAATGTCACAATATTTTCAAAAGCTTTGAATTGTGTATCAGATGGTGTATAAATAAGTATATACCCATTCCTATCTGATGCTTCATTATCAGGCAAGATGCTTTCGTGACATAATATCGCAAATGTATTGTGACATCATATTTCGTTACCATTGAGACGCCAGCAATGTCTGAAGCCCGTGTGATCCAAGTAGCTGTGATTGACTGTTATTTCCTTAAGTACCTAGTATCAGTGATCCCCCATCCCATGTTATCTGCCATCGACATGTCGCCAGGACTTACATCAGCTATAGTCACGCGTCAGTCAACTGTCTCTATTATTCACCACTTCAGAATACTGAAATATGTATGAATATCAATAATTTTAATATGTATGTAAAACCACGTGAGCACATTTCAAAATACTGTTAATGTTGTTAAAAAGCTTGGGCAGTGTTTGTTAAATCAGTTTGAAGATGAGCCAATCATGCTACCTAATTATCTTCAGTTGATAACATGAAAAAAGGAATGATATGAAGTTGCAACAGTTACCAACGTTACCAACTATATATCCAGGCACCGCAAGTTCCTAATCTAATTAGATTTATCAGTGCAATCTTCTAATGAGGCTAATGTTATGTAGGCGTTATCCTGCTTCCGCATCACATCAATACTCTCATAAAAATAAATGGTTACAGAAAGCACCAAACACATTTGAGGTGAATGATGCTGAAATTGTTTTAAATCTTAGCCTGTATCGTGCGTCCATAATTCTTGCACCCTTGGACATTTTATTCGTATTTTAAACTCTTCACTTGACGAGATTTAAGGGGATACCAGTTATAAACAATGAACGATCTCCATTGAACAAATAAACTTAAAGTTTATGGGGCCAGGTGCGCATGCGTTTGAGGGTATTTTGAAAACACGATGGAGATAACTCTCAACCTTGCTATTAACCTCCCAACGTTTATTGAGTTAAACAGGGAATTGAAACGAGATTCTACGAGACTTTTACAAGAAGAAGAGAGATTGCATGTTCCATGTTGACGTGAATAGTAATTCACGTTAATGAGCAGCGGGAGATGGATTTGCAATTGGGTGCTTGAAACAAATTATGAAATAACAGGAATGATTATTTACAGCGTACAGGGTATCCAACAGGACGCACGTGCATCGTTCATGTTTGAGACACAAAATAATAGATGTGTAACTGTTAACCTTTTAAACTGTTTTTACCAGCTAATATCTCTCTCTCTCTCTCTCTCTCTCTCTCTCTCTCTCTCTCTCTCTCTCTCTCTCTCTGCTGATGCTATAGGATATACACCTACACGATAGCAGTAAAGAGTTCTTTTCATTAGCTCACCAGATATCTCTGCATTTTATCCCAAACTGATTTATGCAAATATGACAGTGTTTTTCTGTAATATTTACATGAAGTCTTTTTGCTTCCTACAGATGTGTTATCTTTATGAAAATAGCTTCCTCTCCTGGTGGGGAAGCGGTTACTCAATCCATTACTATAAACCTGCACATCACATTCCAGGGTAATATTTCCTCTTGGTGCCTGGCTTCGTTTGTTCCTTAATAAATGGCGTCAACCCTCTTAACACAAAGTAAACATTCTAAAGCAATTGTCAATACAAGACCATTTCAGAACTATAAGAGTTATATTTATATTTGTTTTGGCCATCTTGGGTTTACAACAAGAGCTGTGACAGCTGTTTTAAACACATGCACTGTTGCAGTATATTAAAGAGCACAGGTAGAGCTGTTGACTGTTGCCTATCCATTTCTCTTTCTTCTTGCTCCCTGTAGGCTTGCTGCCACAGATGGTGTTTTTCTTTAACTGCAGCTATAAATAGTTTCACCGGGAGCGCTATGTAGGCAACACACTGTCTGCTCTTTAATTACTCATCAGATAAAATACATCATGTGTTATACAACGTCACTGACAGAAGCCATGACATTCAAGGTAATTGCCAATGTTCAAGGATAAAACTTCTAACATATCCCACTTGGTTTTAATAATTACCTTCCTTTCACCTTAAACTTTGAAATATTGCATATGCCATGACGTAGAATTGCCTTGCATTAAAAGGTTTCAGAGGATTCTGTTGTATGACATAGGGAACTTTTAACTGCTGTAATTTCATCCAATTGTTACGCTTTAGAGAGAAGTTTCTGCTTGATTACTTGTGTCGGTCTTTACATTGCTATGATATATGTTCTGTGATGATATGGATGACATGGACGTATCATATGTCTCATCTTGTTCCTGAATCATACCTTGCAGCATCTGGGAGCACAGTCTCATAAGCATTATGAAATGGGTGTGCAGAGTTGCGTCCCTTAGGCGTAACAAGAACCTATTGTAGGTTCGAACCCTTTTGCACCATGTTTATTATTTTATCAGTTCGGGCTTTCCTCTCACACGAAGCTGATACAACGTGATATATAATAACCGAGTGTTAGTTCAGCAGTAGTGTTCAAAGCGTTAAACCAAACTCAATCACTCAAATATGTCCTCTGCGATTGCACAAATATTCCACATCAAACAACATGTCAGTCTTACCCAAAATGTTCATTCTGCACCGACCTGAAATTCCACGTGCAAGAATTAATATGTGAACAAAATATAATATGTTTAACTGTATTAATGTTAGGACCGATTTGTTTACGTTATCTTTAATCCGCCAATTCGATGTTGAAATAGGAAGAATGAGTGAATCAGTTATTACAAACAATCTCCGCGGAGGACGTTGAACCCCAGTATTCAGCGTGAACGACCCAACCCTTTAACCATAAGGCTAACCCAGTCCACAAGCTTATAAGGGTATAATGCGCTAAACTGAAAGCCTTTATTGGAAACCTTATGCTTATCAGAGGCCTTCCTGAGATACAAAAACATAAACATCCCCATTGGTTTCACTGTGACACGGGACTAGGGGCTACTTTGGAAATCGGAACTCTACTCATTATGGTGACATATAATTGACTAAATAAGAAATAATCTGCTGATATCCTCAGTGGATATACATATGTACTACACTGTCGGGCAAAAGAAAGTATACACTTGGAAATTCACACTTTACTCTGCTCATTGCTTTTGTTTGTTTGTTTGTTGTTTAACGCCGCACTCAGCAATATTCCAGCTATATGACGACGGTCTGTAAATAATGGACCAGACAATCCAGTGATTAGGGAATCCAGTGAATAGGGATCGATGACATGCATCAACCAAGTCAGCGAGCCTGACCACCCAATCCCGTTAGTCGCCTCTCACGACAAGCATGGGTTGCTGAAGACCTATTCTACCCCGGATCTTCACGGGTCTCCTCATTACTGTGCACTCTAAAACTGCGATCCCCATGTTCCTTGAGACACCATGTGTCATCACGTGGTGTGGTATTCTCATTGATATGATGCATGTAATATCACCTATACCAAACAAATACATCACCATCGAATAAACATGGGTGTACACTTTCCTTTGCCCACTGTTTATTGCAAACACAATGTAAAATTCTCCAATGTAGTTACATACTTTTTTTTTAATTTTCGAGTATACAAATTTTCAGACATTACAGTTATTGTATAATACTGTCCATATAACACAAGTCAATTCAATAAATGTCAGCCTTATTGTAGATTCAATTAAAGGGTAGAGCGTCCACGTGTTCAACTAGGACCAGCTGTTACTCTGATGAATATCACAGCCCGAACACATGTCTATATCACATTACCTTATTTGGTGACACAATGGAAAATATTGACTAGTATTAAAATATATGTGCATACAGGAAACACGTGTATGATAGAGTATTATTAACGCGTGTGTTTGTTGCCTTAAAACATATTTTGATTGCATGTACAAAAGGATTCGTATCATTTCTATTGATGGGTATTTTGCAATGTTGATGCATCCGATGTTCACCGGATGTATATTGTATTTATCTATTGACAAAACAGCCCTGTATTTAGTAACGGCTGGTAACAATATATGAACTGGCGGGCAAAAGAAAGTATACAGTTGACTATTGGATTTGACCAAAACATTACAAACGTTATCAAAACATTACTTGGCTGAAGAAGTTGGCGACACAGCAACCTTAACGTCCAAAACACAGCTTAGATACCCGTTTCAAAAACAATAACTATCGATTCACCATTTATTAGATGTACATGGGTGTACACTTTATTTTGCCCCGGCAGTTTGTTTAGTTTCTCGCGCGTTTACACAAGCGAAATTCACATATTGATCAGCATTTGACTTTTTTCAAATTAGCGAGTGCGCGTTGGACGGACTGAAGTGAAAGCTTTAACACTACAAAACATTAACATATAAACAAGTACTTCATTTCAGTATTATGAAAGGAAATACAGCGATTAAAAGTCGGAATACTGAAAATTGTGTTCATGGAACACGTGAACAATACTTGTCGTTGGATACCATGACTGTTGTTCTGTTTGGAGATTATTATAAGTTTTGAACCTGCTTTGCCCTCTGATTCTTTGTAATCCCCTAATACACTACTGTGTCACCACTGTAGGATTAGTGGCTGCAAACTCGCCCTTTACTTAGAGTATTGACCTCGGTACAATAATACGTCTCTTCTGTGAAGGCCCTTGGGTATGTCTGAAATAAACATATTGAGTCAGCTCTCGTGTACGATTTCTGTTAAAATTGATGGGACAACGGTCTTTTTTATGTGGTTAACTCTCGTTCCCTCTAGATTACAGTACACCACAACAGATGGTTAAAAATCCATACTTGTTATCGAGTTTTGTCACATATATATAGCGAAATACACTTAACCGTCATCGAAAGAGACTTACATGTACAAAACATAAACATAATCCTTGAAAAAAACCTTTTACATCTTAATTCTGTTATCATGTTAACTTTTATCTATAGATGTAATAATTCATTAAATTTGTCCTGAAAATGGACGTATACTCTGCAAAAAAAGGAAGTATATTTAATTTATCATATAGATAATTAACAAATGGTAATTTATTGTTCAAAATTGGCAGACATTGTCATTGACCCAGGTCCCAGATTTTCAAGATGAAAGTCATCTGTTCTCAATATCTTGTATGGCCACCATTTGAGACCAAAAGTGGCCAGGGGAATGTTCACCCACTCTGCATGCAGTGCTTTGTGCCAATTGTCAGACGTTCTGTGTGGTTGTTGATGATGTTCTCGCAGTCATTGATCCAGCGCATCCCATAAATGTTCGATTGTGTTTAAATCTGTAGACATGGAGGGCCATGGCAGGACCTGGGTGTTGTGATACCTCAAAAAGGCTCTTGTCAGTCTTGCCGTGTGAGGTCAAGCGTTGTTTTGTTGGAAAATGACGTTCGCTCTTTGCATAATGGGAAGGGCATGTCGCTGAAGAATCTCACCCGTGTAACGTTTTGCTGTTAAATTCCCCAGAACTTGCTCCAAGTCTGTCCTACCAGTGTAGGAGATGGCTGCCCACACCATCACACGGCCACCACCAAATCTGTCCACTTCTGTATGCAGTTTCGGGTATAACGTTCCCCGCGACGCTTGTAAACACGACGTCTACTATCCGCACTCGGCACGAATCCAAGATCGTCTCAATCGCAGTTGTGGCCATACACCGTGACCTTGACACCATTGACGTCGTTATACGTGGTCGACCGGATCTAGGAAGGTCCCGTGTTGTCCGGTGTGTCTAATAACGGTTCCACAGTCTTGTAATTGTGCTTGGTGCCACGTGGAAAAAACTGGCTGCAGCCGAACATGGTTCTCCTGTTTGTAGTCAGCCGATGGCGTTGTTGCGTTGGGCTTGTCAGTCGTGGCATGTTTTCGCTGTTCACTTGCTGCAAGAATGTGATGGCATGCAAATGACAACCCAAAGTTTTTATAGCCCAACAAGTGCAAGTGCACGTGCATGTCATGTTAGTGCGACAAACTCTCACGTGGTTGTGCTTCTTGCGATGTTTCCATTTTTTCACCAAATGTTTTCCTACACAAATCAATCCCAATCCATGCAAAAATGATTCATTTTTGTATTAATTTTGCATGGATGTCGGCAACACTCTGTTAGATATTTACGATTTCACTGCTGTTGCGTTTCTGTTTTTCCAGTGTGTAACATTGCACGTAAGCCGGTTTCTCTGGTAATGTGTGAATTAATGGAAGCATCGCCTTATAGTGAGTGAGTTGGGTTTAACGCCGCTTTTAAGAGTATTCCAGTTATATCACGGCGTGTCAGCTTAATGTGGGAGGAAAGCCCGAAGTGATGCAGGTCTTAGACGTTTACAACTTCGGTGAAACCCAGGAGCACGGGTATGGTGCTGACAAACCTAGAAACAAAATCGGGGCGAACCGGGATTCGAACCCACAAACATAGGTTTTTGGCGTACCCAAGGGACGCAACTCTGCACAGAGAATCGCGGCTTCTCAGACGACTGGGCCACCCGTGCCCCCGCATCGCCTTATATCTCAGGAGAAGCAAACATGTAAGTTTAGACTAACAGTAGTCTCCTAGATGCATGACCATTTTACCTGGAACACACAAGAACAATTCTCATCCTCCCTGCCTAGGGCCCACTGAGTGTAGTGAGGGCGTCTTTAAATGTGTCTCTTTGCTTAGACCTGATTGCGTTATTTTCATGTGTTGGTGATACAAGTTTCAAAACTCTAAGGTTTTGACGCTTTGATTTGCATCTCGCTGACCTTATAGGTATACATTTCTAAATTTGCAGTTTGGGAATAAAAAAGTCCACGTTTTATTGAAGTTTCGTTAGTTTGTAAAAAGCATACATCGTGCTACAATGCTTTTTATCACTGATTGTAACAAATGAAAGCAAGAATATGCTTCTTTTTGAATAGTGACGGTTTGTAATATTTGTATTATATACTATGTACATATCTACATGGCCAAGACGAAGTTACTTGTATTACCCGATTGTAACTCAATACCTGTGAGCTGGCAACGCTATGCGACCTGTTGAATCCACGGCTGTCAGCGTGTGTTCCTCACTCGGTTCAACTGCTTAATTCTATCGATCGCTGGTCTACCAACAAAGGGGCCGCCTAATAGATTAGAGTCATGTCTTGTTACCGTGGTGCATATTTCCTATAGGGGAGTGTATATTGAATTAATAAGTTCGTAAGCCCATTTGTCCATGTGTTATATTTTAATTCAGATCATCTCTAAGCCTGCGTAAATCCTACGGGTGTCTCACACAGGCGCTCAAGTCACTCATGTGTCGTACTCTTTGTTTGATAAGCCGGTTATTGCAGTTAATCAGCTCACGTTATTATGTTTAGAGCGTGTTTAGACATGTTTCCACTTCAAGTGTCAGTTTTGAAAGTTTTTATTATGTTACCAGATGTCTAAGAAGGATAATGTGTAACAAAAACGTGTCTGTCCCTCTTTATTGATTCAGCTTTGGACACTAGATTGACAGATGGAGCCGTTTTGTAAGCTATGGCCTTGCTTCGAGAAGGCGACACAAAATTATAACGAGTTACTGTTCATATCCCAAACTTATTATGATATAATACCCTGTTAGTTCGGCAACATCACAATCCCGGCGAATGCTTACTTACTTACTTTGGGGATTTAACGTGCGCTTTCCGACTGATGCGTATTTCGCACACGGGGGCGAATGCTACCGTGAGAGAACTTATATATGAGGGTCTTGATGGGGGTCAGTAAAACTTGGGGCCTTTAGTCAGTAGTTCGTACTATTTCGGCTTAGTCAAAAGAAAAATACTTGAATGAAGGACAAGCTGTCATGTTGAATCTAAATTTTCAAATATCGCTCATAGTCAGTCTGAAAGAAACTAAAGGACAGCTGGATCTGTTAAATTACTCCAATTCGTGTTTTGCAATAGCAAAGTTTGTTGTCGTTGCTCAAATACTACTTTAACGAGATTTAGGACGATTACGATAAACAGTAAAGTTATAATTTTAAGCAGTTTTGCTAGCCCACAGAGATATGTCGCAGTTTTTCATGGATACCCCACTGAGACAAATTATACTCCGAGCGGACCTCTCATTTCTTAGTTCATTTAATGTCGAGCAGCAGGCAGGGTAACATAAGTACCACATTTCACTGTCTTTGCGTATAACGCAGCTAGGGGGGATCTAACCACCCACCATCCACTCTCCGGACACACTATGAAAGTAGTTTAACGATGTTGGGCTTTATTTCAATAACTAGAACTATATACAGGTATGCAAATCAATATGATGTTTGATAGTCAAAAATTGATAATCATTCGAAAGCTACATCATTGAAAAATATGATATTGTTTCATGTTTTTGGGACAGGTGGGTCAGGATACGGTCACCTTTTCACCTTCACCTGGTTTAATCACTAATAAATAGTAATAAATGAACAGAACGCAACGATGTACTAGAAGTCGGAATCGTACAACGGACTCTGATTTCAGCAGAGATTTGTTATTATTATGGAAACGGTTATGTTGCTGTTACTTGCAGTATTACTTACATTGCTCTTTTCACAGAGTGACTTAACAAGAGGATCCTTAAATTAATTTTCGTGACAAAGTGTTTAGCTCGAGGCTGAGCTATTAAAGGGAGAGCATTCTATAACATGAAAGAGTTAATTTAAGCAGTCTGTCATCTGCATAGTGTAACTGGCGAGGAACTTCAAAGTTGGAATATTGCTGCAGGAAAACGCCCGGTGTGCGCCTACTGTGGTGTCACATACCAATTCGGGTCTTCTCATTAAGCAAGTTTTATGGATAGGAAGACACAAAACACGTTTTGGCTTTTCACATCTTCTCTGTACATTTCAAAAAGAGGATATGTCTTAGCGAGCGAAGATGCTTTGAAAAGAATTTCAGTTATCTCAGGGCTTGTCATCTTCGTGTTGGGGAAAAGCTATCAATGATGCAGATCTTTGACGTTTACCACTTTGGCGTGTTGCTGCATTGAAGCACAACAAGGGCGATTCTTGTATCAGAACCCACGGTTTGTCATCATAGGTATATGGGATACAAGTATTCTGTGACTACTATTTCTACGTGTGTAGTACGATGTACGCTGCTGTAGACTGCTGCCTATTATACATGTTACATGTATACATGCCCTGCGCATAACCAAATTGTTAACATTCAAAAGACAGAATCTGAAGTTGTTTTTCACATAATATTTCAATAATATGAATACATTTACCTTCTTTGTTCAGTGCATTTACATACATATGAAGGATCACACTTTCCGTGAATACATAAGAAAAAAAACAAAAATATAATCTAATGTATTGGCAACCTTTTCCTATTTGTGTGTCGTCTTCCGCTGTGGCCGAGTGAATAAAGCATCTGCCGGGTGTGCAGGCGGTCGGTGGTTTGATCCCCTGGTCGCGTCTTATCAAAAGACGTAAAAAATGGTACTTGTTGTTACCTTGCCTGGCGCTCGGGATTAAGTTTATAACACAAGGAATGTTTTTTTCGGTGTCTGAGTGGGCATCCATGTTAAACTTCTGCATGTTATCTTAGCGGGCTAGCACTATAAACGCACTATAGGTACTTGTTGTTACCTTGCCTGACGCTCGGGATTAAGTTTATAACACAAGGAATGTTTTTTCGGTGTCTGAGTGGGTATCCATGTTAAACTTCTGCATGTTATCTCAGCGGGCTAGCACTATAAACGCACTATAGGTACTTGTTGTTACCTTGCCTGACGCTCGGGATTAAGTTTATAACACAAGGAATGTTGGTTCGGTGTCTGAGTGGGTATCCATGTTAAACTTCTGCATGTTATCTCAGCGGTCTAGCACTATTAAACACTATAAGTACAATCATTTGGAACGCGGCGTTAAACCCCATTTTACCACCCCTCACCATTTGTATTTAGAACTTCAAAGCCAGAGAACAAATATAAGCGAGAGCGGATCAGTGTTTTCATTAAGCGAAATTTAAATATCTATGTTAGCATTTTGTTTACAAGATAGAAAACCTGAATTATGTTTTTGTACAAATATTTACGTAAATAGTTTTGGTATAGATAAGTACATAGATGCAGTCTACTCTAAACACAGTTGAACACTGTAATCTACTTGTGAATACATCGTTGCGTGACTACATGCACAGCTGCTCTGGTGTAAAATGCAATCATGGCCTCATTAAATAAACAAGACTCACCTTACATAAACGCACAGGAATATACCTCATATTAATAACGCTATCAAATTATGTATTTATAAAATTTCCAAGCAAAGCGGCCCGAGCTAATAGTCCCAGGCTTTCCCCGATATAGAATTTCCGATCTTACCGGAACGCTATGTGTTTCCTTTCTGTTTCAATCGACTTTTATGAGGGCAACATCTGCATCAGAATTGATTTGGACGAGTTAATATGAAATTGATCCATGTATTTATGCACGACTTCACTGCCGATGTCAATTTAGCTCGTATGACTTGTTGCACAGCCAAACATACCTCGTTATAAGGATTTTTTCAGCAAAGTTAGATAGTGTTTAAAACATGCTGCCCCCATCGTGTGTATTTGTTCATAATGTATTGTGTGATCTGTCATTCTGTTATATGTCAGCGGTTATATGGGTAATCTGATCAATATATAGGATAGTTTACTCCCAGAAACACATGCGTTTATTTATGAATGGCGTTTGTTCGTTTTTATTGTGACTAAGTCGTATTTCGTTAATAATGACTATATAAACTGCCGGGCAAAAGAACGTATACGCCCAGGTTTGATTGTGGCAGAAAATATATAAAAAACAAGAAATGGTTATTCGATCATACGTGATACGGGTGTCATAGATGTGTTTTGGACCTTAGGTTTGCAAAGTTACGTGGATGTTTTCACATGAGTAAAGTTTTGATAATCCTTGGTCAAAAGTTTTCAAGTGTGTAGCTTCTTTTCCCGGCAGTTTATAAGCCATTTTGATACGGGGACGTGGTTTAACATACGTCCCCAACCACCAGTGTTTGTTCTCAAGAGACGACTCAAATGGAGCAGGGGGTCGGGGTCCTGATAGCAGGGGGTCGGGGTCCTGATAGCATGTCACCGTATTCGATGACGTATAACTCGTTGTTCATGTTGTCAGTCACGTGTTTGCATGTTCCGGACTCGATTATTTACAGGCTGATGTAATAGAGCAATACTATTGCTGGAAGCAGCGTAAAACTATTTATTCACTCACTCTAGCACATGTTAAACGTAAGAACAACATCAACGTAAGAACAAAGTCTCCACAGTACATTCCCAACCCATTACTGGACAGGAAGGGATGAGACACGGAATCTGTATCAAAACAAAGTTCACCTTGAACTTCTTCATATGAGAAGAGCTTCAATGCCATCAACTCCTGAGACCAGACACAGAGGCCTGTATGTAATGACAGCAGCTATATGTGATGCAAATAGGTCAATAAAATCTGACTTATTGTCAGCTCTCACGGGATGAAACCATTTCCTCTGCTTCTACCTGATCAGGTTTCTCCTGTTTCGATACCCGAAACTCATCCTTCACTTTCTGGTTGTCGTCCAAGCATTAAACAAGACACAAATCAGAATTGAAATGCCAAAAGGTAGTGTTTAATAAAATGAATTGTTCATTCTACTATGTTGATTTGAGATGATTATGTCTGCATCTCTGTGGGAGGAGGTCGTCCATGGATTGAGACAGAAGGTTATACTTCGGACAGAAGTAACATCAATATGGCTGACATTTTACCAGGCATCGCATATTGAGTGTTATTATACAACATGCCAAAGTCGATAATTTTAATTTCATCTGTTTCGCGAATACATGGCGAAGTTATTGTCATGTTGTCACTGCTGTAGTACAGGTGCGATAAGAATCCCTAGAATGTACTCATTTAAATAATTCATCCAAACACAGTGAATCCCGTGTACATGCTGAAAATGCGATGTATATGTGATCTACATATGTGAGCTGAGAAATAGGTCTCAGTTTGTCAGGAGAAATATATGCATTAAAATAGACAGAATTGACTGATGACATAAGACTCCGGTCGAACGATCTTTGCAACTTAACTAATCTCAGTTCAGTTCCCCAAACATAGATAACACAAACGTTTTCACAGGCTGCATGTCTTCGGAAGTCGAATGATGTTTGCCAACTGACGCCGAGCAAGTAGCCCAACAAGTCAAGTCAAAACGAAGGAAATGTTCGATCGTAAAATAATCGTTCCCTTCTTACGCAAATGTCGATGTTTTATTAGCACAACAGAGGGCAAATGTAACGCTAACCCATTATGTTTGTGTAAACAACGTGGAGCCTTTGTACTGGCCTCGTAACAAGCTGGGTCTAGCGATGCAGGTTGGGTTGTTTGCTTTGATGGGAATGGATGAGGTGAACAACATCCAAGGATAGCCATTGTAAGGTCCGCGAGTTTTATTGATAGGAAATTGTGACACTGCATTTCACTTTTCGATTCTCGATGAGCACAATTTATCTCTGGACGTTATGGCCATCCCTGACATTGCCAGTTCGATGCTCTCTGATCTCGAATGTTCTACCTTGTAATGGCCGCTGGCAGTAATGGTCGGAAATGCTAATGTCAATATCCCTAAACCGGAAGTTGAAATGTCACATGGTGTTCTGCGTGACTCTCCCAGACAGAGTTGAAAGAGCATACGTCTTCTCCACTATCAACATGGTTCTGCTTTGACGTGGAATTCGTGACATGACTTGACGACAACGACTTAATCGGTTTCATTCTTGAGGTTCAGTGAAATGTGGCTCAATAGAAATGAGCCATCTGTTTCCTTTGTCGACCGTCACACAAAGGATTTTATGTACAATATTGATGTACATGGAATTATGATTACGGTATGTACATATAGAATAACCGGATTACCTTAAGGAAGAACGTTTTGTCTGAACGTGTTTGAAGTCATATTCAAGCCATATTGAACTAGTTAACACTTTCTGTTCAATATATGTACTTGGAAAGTGAACATGAGTCCTCATATGATACAGATGATCTGATGAGATTACGGGGAAGTAATAACATATCAATAATTTATTAATGCGAACTTTACATGACTGGAGTACGAACCTTCATTGGATGTGCTTACAGCTTGGCCCACACTTCATTTTGGCTCACATTCCAATGAAGTCACACAAAGTAAAAGTCAATTCTTAATTATCCTATAATCTCTCTCGCTCTCTCTCTCTCTCTCTCTCTCTCGCTCTCTCTCTCTCTCTCTCTCTCTCTCTCTCTCTCACACACACACACACACACACTTTTTCTCTCTCTTTCTCCCCCCTCTCGCTCTCTCTCTCTCTACACACACACACGCAGTCTTTCTCATAGATAATAATTCTATTAAATCCATGATCCAATATAAGAGAAATTACAGCATTATGTTATTATGCCAACCATGTTCATTCTTAAATAGAAAAAAATCCGTTTTATATTGTTCACCATTATATACGTATTATCCAAGGTTAGAGAAAATGCAGGATCAACATGTTCAACTGTTATTACCTATTAAGTCTTTTTAGAGGAAGAGTATCTGTATTCTGAGAGGGAAATGTGCCCGCTTTCGTTAACCTATGAACATCAAACTGATGCATTGGAGTATTAGCTCGAACTACCTGCAAGTACACGAATTCCAAGTCCAGATGTTTGTTCACTTGCTCTAAAAACTCAAATATCTATCTACTCCTCTTGGTTGTCTGGAATGCCCATTAACGGTTATTTTGGGGGCGGGTGTCATACCAGCGTCTTGAGCGGAAGTTCACTTCATTTCGTCCTTCGTGTCTGGAGAGGGCAAATAAAGGAAGCTTAATAACTGCTCCCGTTGTACTGTTCGGAATGTAAACTCCTTTATCAGTAATCATATAATCAAATAACAATCCATGAGTCTTTGGTACATTAAGGAAGGTAAGGTAGGAGACCTCGAAGACTAGTTTCATCCTCTTGTCCTTTCCTCGGACAAACATCATATAGATATTGTGTTCGGGTTAGCAAAGGCATTAAAAGAGCAAAGGCTAAACAGAATGAGAATACTTTAGCTGGACCGTGCCAAATCAGGTTTTTTATTATCAGTTCGCATGCAATCACTCTGATCTGAATGATGAAGGACACAAAAGCAACTGGTTTGAATTACCAATTCCAATTTGAACAAAGAGGTAATCAGAACCAATTATATGGCAAAGGATTTACATTTTAGCTGGCATCACTTTGACGCCATTCTAATCTTTGAGAACAGGATTATTGAGGCTGTATTGACTAAGGGCTCAGTACGTTCATTGTAACGTGCATAAATCTCATCGTTTCATCACTGTGTCCTCACTGATTTTCACTGCGATTTTGCTTTTACGCCCAATGGAATCTGTTTTCGTCGGATAATCGAGACTTGTTAGTCTCTTCTAAACGTTTTATGTTTTATTCATTGTGTTCTAAGAAGCATATACCAATTACACTGTCAGTAAAGTTAATTCAATATCAAAATTTATCATTTGTTTATTATAATGAATTTACTTTTCCTTGCTCTTGATAGGAAAAGGATAGGTGACAAATTCCGGTATAAAATAATCATTATGAATAACCTGCTTAAATGATATAAACGGTTTTATCTCTTAATTTTTAAATTTTCTTCTGACGTGAACATAATTCATAAGTAACACTAAATACCAATCTTATCTAAGGAGGATGCTGCACCTCGACAAGTGTTTCATGTACGTCTGCTCCTCGGACAAAGACCAGGCTCCGTAGTCCAACACTGGCACACTTTGGACCCAGTCTCGCATTGTCTCACTCCGACAGTGGTCATGTTTCTCAAGATACAAGATGTCAGTGTTCTGTTTAATCGTTAGTTCCACAAGAAATGTGTTTGAACTAACCGATAGCGTTACTACATTAACCACTGAAATCGTTATCCATCTAAGGCAGGAGGGGTAAAATCGCAGCATTCCTTTCCCAGATGTAACTGGGGTACAAAGGCTAGTTCTCCATCAATACGTAGAATGTCCAGCTTATTAATGCCTAATCTAATTGTGGCTCTCTGCACACACTGGAACAAAATGCAAACACGGCCAGGAGCCAGAGAGAAGCATATTCCATCATTGTGTCAACATGGCCAACATCCTCTATAGCCTGCCAAATCAATGGCACCAACTTATGCAGGCAGAGTTAGGACATTCTTGGAGTCCAGGGTCCCGTTCCACAAAGCGATATTAGCTCTATGACTGGCGTAACGAACTTCAGCATAGACGTATGATCATGTAGTCGTATGGTCGCTTTGCTGGGCCTCGACCCATTGGCACAAAATCGTTCCAGCGTAATGCCTAGACACTTACGAGGGCCGCAGTGGAAACATCCCCGAGGGCAAAATGCCCAAGAATCATGTTTGGGAAATGCATGAAGGCTAGTGTAAGACTATGTGCAACAGGACACAGAGCCTCTGTTGTACATGTATAATTAAGATTGATTTTGTATAAGGCGTTATTTCAACCCAACCTGTTTCGACCCAAAAAGTCTTCCATTTGTGATATATCTACCAAACCTCGATGGCATTTTGATAAACATACGCACTTACTTAAAAGATGGCAGATGCCAAATACGGGAGTAAATACATCAAATAGATAGATGGAAATCAAAGTGAATCGATGCCGTATTATGTTATACATGTATATTTACATTTGGATTTTGATTACCTTTGCTATTGGCGTTAAGATTTTATAGGAATTACTAGATGTGCAATTAGAACGTTTTCGGCGTGCCATTCTTTATACATTACCTACCCTGTTTTAGACACCACGATGCATATGTTGTATCTCGTCTGAAGAAAATGGCAGTTTGTACTATGTCAGACAAAAACCTTTGAATACAATTTCACTATTAAGTTCGTGGTAAGAATGTGAATTCGTTAAGAAATGGAACGTTAGAAACGCTTCAATATTAAACAACGTTTAACAACCGATGGTGTCTACCATTAATAACGTGTTACTAAGTATTAGACATATATTCCATAATATTCCATAGCATCCCAGATGACATACCGATGGTGTCTACCATTAATAATGTGTTTCTAAGTATTAGACATATATTCCATAATACTCCATAGCATCCCAGATATCCTGCCGATCGTTTCTGCCACTATTACCGTGTTACTAAGTTATTGATACATATTCCATTATATTCCATAGCATCCTAGATGACATTCCGATGGTGTCTACCATTAATAACGTTTTACTAAGTATTAGACATATATTCCATAATACTCCATAGCATCCCAGATGACCTGCCGATTGTTTCTGCCATTATTACCGTGTTACTAAGTATTAGATACATATTCCATAATATTCCATAGCATCCCAGATGACATTCCGATGGTGTCTACCATTAATAACGTTTTACTAAGTATTAGACATATATTCCATAATGTTCCATAGCTTCCTAGATGACATACCGATGGTTTCTGCCATTAATAACCTCTTACTAAGTATTAAACATATATTCCATAATATTCCATAGCATCCCAGATGACCTGCCGATTGTTTCTGCCATTATTACCGTGTTACTAAGTATTAGATACATATTTCATTAGTTTCCATAGCATCCTAGATGACCAACCGATTGTTTCTGCCATTATTAACGTGTTACTAAGTATTAGATACATATTCCATAAAAAGGAAATTGAACAACAATCTTGAAGACGCGAATCCAACCCTGTCAATATTCCTTTCGATTCTGGTCTTTTGGTCAAACTATGGAATGTTTTGAAAACGCTTGGATTCTTACATGGGTAAACAAAACATGTCAAACATGAAAGGGTAAGGTCATATGTGAACAGACGACGTTACATTTATTTTTTAAAGGTGCTTGTTTAGGATGATGAAGTGATGTTATCAACGTTAACTATGTAATCAGTGTGAAACCTGTGGAAAAAATGCATGGATTTCATGGATTGTTTTGAAGGCTTAATGCTGTGCAATCGATTTCGTTTGAGGTCTTCAGTAAGACGATGGCTCCTCTCTTGAGTCGCCAGATTTATTCATTACAGCGGTGCCTGCTTCCCGTGGAAAGCGTGAATGCTAACATGTAACACCGTGAAAGACAAAAGCAATTCCGTGGGTTGCGTGTTTTTCTCTGAAAGCAGCAGTTTGTTAAATTCACCATACGCCATCAAGTCTTGACCTGTCGTTCCTAATATTCCTGTGACACTGGATCGATGTCAAAGCTAACATTTACAATTGAGAGGACCCTACACGTCAGTCGGCGTTGAAGGAGCAGTTGTCAGGTCTCGACCTGGCACGGACGGGAATGACGATGTCTCGGACAGATTGTGTCCTTCATGGATATGTTCAGACGAGACGGGAATGCAAATCAAAAGCACACTGGTCATTGGTTGAAGGAGATGATACAAGTGCCATCGAAGAAAACAATAAGATGTCACCATACGGCTGGGAAAGCCACATGTGTCTAGACAAGATCCAAACAGTGCATTCAGTAGCCTCATGTCTCAACATTACGATGTGTAAACAATGAAATTCCAAGAATACCAGAATATATATTGTGTTTTAACACGACTTGTCTGAGAACATATTCTTGAGTTTCTGACACTTATGAATCTCCCGATGACTTGTGTGTTCTTCTTGTTAGCTTGCGACACATAGTGGTTTCTTAGTCAGTTAGCCTTTGGCGTATATGTCATCACTTTACGCAGAAGAAAAGCTTCTGTCTATAAACTTTAGTATATTTAAGAGTATCTCAGGGCTTTTTCATTTATGACACGGCGAGTTGCGATGGCTGTGCGAAACCAGATTCGTTACCTATGACCGGCGACTGATACAGACAAGCTATCATAGTCATCACCAAGTCTAATAGGTACTCAGTAGAAATTCCCATTCATTTCAGCGGTTCTATACAAATATAGATACAAATTTAAACCGGTATATACATTACTAAGACATGTACATTAACAGAAAAATACAACATGTTATAGAGAGCAAATTGGTACTGCTACATGTATGTATATTTGGTACATTGTAAAATTAATACTTTTCTGCCATGACTTAAAACAATTATCGACTGTGAGTGAGTGAGTGAATATGGTTTTACGCCGCTTCAGCTGTATTTCAATAATGTATCAGCGGGGAACATCAGAACTAGGCTTCACATATTGTACCCATGTGGGGAATCGAACCCGGGTCTTCGACGTGAAGAGCGAACGCTTTGACCACCACGCTACCCCTACTGCCCCTTATCGATTCTGATAGTGAATCAGTGGGTGTCAAATCACAATAACCTGCCCCTGATTTAAATAGTTAGTTTGACTTAAGCTGGATTGCTGATTTATATTCATTTTTGACAAAAACATCTTGAGTTGAGGTACGTGAGAGAGTTGAGCAAACATCTTATGAGCGAAAACGCCATCATTCTTTAATGTCAAGCAATGCAGACGCTTTTATACATCTCCAATTTATTCTCGTTCATTGAATCTGGTTAATTACGCATATTTCAAAACAGACGTATCAGGCTCTTCAAAAGTTGAAGACATGCTTGTAAATAACTCATTTATTTCCAAGAATAAATAATACGTTGAAATCACGTTTACAATTAATTATATCAACAGTTAAGAATGTATGCCTATGAATTAATGTAAAAGTATAATGCTCTGACAGTTAATATTTTTCGACAGCAATGGAATTTAATATTCGGTGTCGAAATACCCATGGTCGTAAGAAGTCGTGTTTCATTATTCAGTGAAAACGCTTTATGAGTGCGTGAGTTGGGTTTAACGCATCTTCCCGAGGCAAGGGAGTTAACTGACCAGTTTCCACCCTTGCCGAACTTGGCTGGAATGTCTCGGCTCGATCGAAATGCCACCAGTGGCTATAACGAGTTATGTCCCTTCTGTTGACCAATCAGATTCCACTCCTCATATCACTTACATTTGCTTCAAGCAAAATGGCGGCGCCCAGTCAAGACGATCTGTTCGATAATGAAGGATCTATATTGTAATTAAACGGGTCTTACTTTGCGAAGTGCATCAAATCACGTGAGCACCTTGATTAAAAACATGAAAAGATTTGACGCTAAGTAGAGGGGACACATGCTTTGCAAATCCTGCAATCGACCGAAATCTGCACGGCAGTTTAGGAACCGGTTGTCGATTTCGTTATGCGATTATGATTGAACTGTGCATAGACTCGTTAGTCCAGCCAAAATATAACTCATAATTCCAGTCTTGTTCGGCAAGGGTGGAAACTGGACTTTTATATGGCAGTTAACTCCTTTGCCTCGGGAAGGTGGTTTTAACCCCGCTTTGAACAGGTATCCAGTTTTTCACGGCGTGTAAGCGTGATGTGGGAGGAAAACCCGAAGTGATGCAGATCTTAGACGTTTACCACTGTTGTGAAACTCACGAACACGAGTATGGTGCTGGCAAACCTAAAATATAATCAGGGCGAACCGGGATTCGAACCCACGATCAGAGATTTCTTGCGTGCTTAAACGCTTTATGAGGTTTCAGCTGAAGGTTTCAGTTGAATAGATGATAAAGGCATATGTTTCATTTTATGCAGAAGCTTGGTTACAAATCATTGTCATCTTTTCTGGGTAACAAATGAATTGTACAAACTTTAATGATTAGTCCTTGAAAACATATACTATTTGACAAACGTACAATAAAGATATAGCTGTATGAATGTCAGATATTTTAGTGTCAGGTTTTATGTCGACACACCGAAAGTGAAATGTTTATGCAAGGTAGGATTCTAAGGTTTATTTGTGCTTTCCAATGTCCTTAAACAGGCCTTGTTTACCTGTCTACGCAGTTCTCGTTATGTAAGCACAGGGTGGCATCTGAACCTCCTTCGTCTTTAGGTTGGGACGAGACACAGCAGCATTTCAATATCCCAGTGTAATGACTTCACTATATCACTCTAGTGTAGACATATCGTGGTAATACTACCGTAGACAAATAATGGTTCAGGAGGAATTTATCTCGAAAAGCTTTCTTTTCATCCTGGAAATAACGGTGTGTTTGGACAGGTGTTGCTTCTGGAAAAATAAATGTGTTGGTGTTTTTTTAGAGTGATGCTTCAACGTGTACAAGGTCATCAAGAATTTGCAAACATAAAAAACGAAAAGCTCACTTGGCCTTGCCCCAAATTCTTAATTCATATGATGAATTGATATGACATTAGTATATTCAATGATGATGTGTACGTGTATCTATGTGTAAGGAACAGGTATTTTCTTTTCAAAAGTCTTCCGCGCGGAGGTGTGCAGGCGCCGTTTTTGTCTGTACATTGTTCGTAAGAGCCGATCCAAATGGGTTTTGATGGTGATATTTTTTCGACCTGGTCGATTGTGTCCTTTATCAAGAGACGATTACGGTGACTATGGTGTAAAATATCTCTCACTTATTTCATGTGAATAATTATCAATTGTTTTTTTACCTGCATGTCATCACCTGAAGACTCCCTACATCGGTATTTGATTGATAATTCTGGTTACAATTAACAAATAAGAAAATTATGTGTTTGATATTTCTGTGACAGTCCTTATGAAGCATGCGTGCGTCACTGTGAGGTATTACAATTGCGTTTTAGAATCAGTTGTATTTAAAAATATAAATATAATGTTCAGTTTCTTACCTGATAATAATAACGCACATGCTTATGCTTTCTAGTCATGAAGTGACAACATTCACTGTCCAAGTCATCTAATAAAACTTTCCATTCCGCATCCATCTCATGAACGAAATAGAATGACACATGTAATAACATTCATATAAATGTATTCCATCCAAGACTTCACATGATTATTCCGTATCAATCCACGATATTGACCCAATTCAACGTTCAAACGTGATTGCGTGCAGAGATTTCAGCATTTAGCTGCAATTTTCCACATAAAAATAAAGATCAAAGCATTATGTTAGTTAGTGCCCAAGTGCCTATTCTCATTTGTCCAGCTGGGCGGCTGTGTTAATTCATTCCCCAGATGTAATTGTTGTCCAAATTACATTGCGTGTACGGTAAATTAGATTAGTGGAGATGTCACAGTGTCCAGATGGTTAACAATGGAATAGTTTTCTCGCAATGTATTTCGCAGTCTTCATATGTGTTTACAATGTGCAGTTACTACCTGTACCTAGTGTTATACACCTGGAAAACACGTAAATACCATCCATTATTTAGGGCAGGACATGCTTACCCTTTTCGCGAACTCCTGGTGTCACTAATTTGCAGTGTTTCATCTGTATAATTTTCACAGCTATTTATTTCTGTACGCCTAAAGGAATCTGTATCGGCGGATAATCTAGACTGATAAACTCTTGCATTGACAATTTATTTTTACTGCCGTATATCCGAAACTTTCATGTATCTTTTGGAAATATCTGCACGTGGCGTTGATCTAATTTTGATAAATACCTAAGACATCAAAGATACCTGCTGAAAAGAGGATGCCGTGTGTTCTCCAGGGTGGTTGTAAGCACTAAGTTACATGTATATCCCAGTGACATGTAAACAAGCAGAGTAGGTGAGGTGAAATGGGGTTGAACGTCGCGTCCAAGATTATTGCACTTCTACAGCGACGTCATGCACGTGTGTGTGTGTGTGTGTGTGTGTGTGTGTGTGTGTGTGTGTGTGTGTGTGTGTGGCTGCGTGTACTAGTCCGGACTGATGCCGATTTATAGTGCTAGCTCATTGAAATACCATGCCGCAGTTTAACATGAATACCCCACTCAGACACAGTATACTGACTCCGAGACGACCAGTCCTTGTTTTAGCGCCAGACAGGGTAACAACAAGCACCATCTTTAAACGTCTGTTTGTATGACGCGGCTGGGGAAACAAGCAGAGTAAGCAATTGAGTAGTAAAAACTACCAAGAACAAATACTCAATATGTCAGTAGATCGATTTTGGTTTCTGAATGTAGGATTATAAAAACAAATAAATACGTTTCGTTGGAAAGTTAATACAGGAAACGATTTTGAAAAAAGTTACTTTGTATGAAACTATAGGACTTGATGCTTAACGTTTTCCAGTCTAATTTCAAATTAAACTTACATTTGTGAAGACGATAAAGGGAAATACACAATCTCCATACATATACATATTCATTTTGTTTTGTTTCTTTCTTTGTTGGTTGTTTAACGTCGCACTCAGCAGTATTCCAGCTATATGACGGCGGTCTGTAAATAATCGAGTCTGGACCAGACAATCCAGTGATTGACATCATGAGCATCGATCCACGCGGTCGGGATACGATGACATGCAGCAACCAAGTCAGCGAGCCTGACCACCCGATCCCGTTAGTCGCCACTTACGACAAGCATAGTCGCTTTTTACGGCAAGCATTGGTTGCTTACACATACACAGATCTAAATAAATGATAACGCATAATGCAATAACATGGTTATAGAACACATTCCTTATCCTCGTCGTTAATAAAATCCACAACTGATCTGATTACCAGCAGTCTCGCTTCCAGATCGGATTTTCTGATAATACTCTGAAGCGATATATCAAACATTTGGATTTGTGCAAGGGCGTGATGCCAAACCTCTTTTTGAAAGTATTCATTATGATAGAGAAGGATTCATCTGGCAATGTGAACGTGTTCATGTGAAAGAAACCTAGACATTGATGTCAGTCAAATAATGATATCCTTAACAGGGTAGAGAAATATATATAATTAGAATTCTTTTAATCTATACGGCATATAATTTCACAGTTTCGACACAAGTACCAGGACTTTTACTTGAAGCAAAAACATGAGACCATTATTCCCTGGGGTTCAACTGCGTATTTGTTTTGACTAGATACCTACCTCTCAATTGTTTCTAAGTTTGTTTCGTTAACTCTTCTGCCCTTTCTTTCTTTCTTCATATATTTGGCCTACACGTTGAATGACTAATACATCCATATAAAATAAGTATTTTGATTTGGGAAGAATTATCTAACGCCAATAATATCACATGTAAGTGGCTTAAAATAAACATATTTTGCCCCTGCAATCAGTCACTAGCAGCCCCATAACACAGCAGGTACGCGGTTAATCATCGGAAACCAAGGGCCTGACATCACTTAAAATTTATGTTATCAAACTAAGATTACACATGTACATATCTCCCCTGTGAGACGGACGCGGAGCATCGTCGGACGAGATCTCACGTCATGTTTATAGTCTGTTTATCTCGTGTCATTAAAACGACTTAAAACATGTCCTCATATCAGAGCGTTATATCTCCATCCAACAGGATCTCGCATGTGCAGGTTATTGCCTTCGTGCACGTAGAATCTTATCTGTAGCTGCATATGAGAAATTAACACCGGTATATGATTTGATAAGGTGGGTTTCACTTTCCCCATTACCGTTGTTGCTAGTTAAACATGTTTGTGTGGGAATGGAATGCTATCTCACTGTCATTAATCATTGCATTGCGTTACAGTCTTGTGCATATGCGCTTTCGTTTGGAGATGGCACTGGCTCATCTTCTTTATTTATTGAGAGCTGACTTACCTTAACTTCAAGAAAACGCCAAGATCTTTAACGGACAAGATATTCTCAAGTAAATAAAGCACACGTCAAAAATCGAAACTGAATCTTAGCTCGTGATGCCGCTTTCTTTACGACCCTTTTATCTTTGTTCCTTTCAACCACAAAATTGTTTTATATTCGTTTCGTCAGATTAACCAGCAGTTTCTAGAGACTTGCAGTGTTTCATCTTCCAGGGAACGTACTCATCCTTTGAATCCGGTTTAATGTTATCCTGGAATAAACCGTGTAGGGAGATAATTCATCTAAGCCCACCCCGTGGGGATTCCGGGTCCCCAGTTCTTGTATTCCTGTCGTTAAAGACTTCTAATGAGGATTGGGTGGTTTCAATGTGACCTGGCTGTTTCTGTCATCTGTCATCTGTCATCGTAACGGCCTTGATCGGTGATCATACTGACAACCGCTGAAATGTCTCGCCCAGATTCGTTTATTTACTGGCGTTCTGTTCTGTTTGTAGAGTAAATCAATATTCTCATACTCAATTAAAGTGTGTGTGTGTGTGTGTGTGTGTGTGTGTGTGTGTGTGTGTGTGTGTGTGTGTGTGTGTGTGTGTGTGTGTGTGTGTGTGTGAGAGTGTTTAACGCTGCACTTAGCAAAAGGTCCATCTATATAACGATGGTCTATAAAGAATCAAGTTCAGACAATCAAGTGATGGATATCATAAGCATCGATCCTCGCTGTCCTGGTACGTTGCAACGTCATCACTCTAGTCACCGAGCCCCACCACCCGATCCATTAAGTCACCGAGCCCCACCACCCGATCCATTAAGTCGCCTCTTACGATTAGCATAGGTTGCTGGGGATCAGTTCTAACCCGGAATCTCCACAGCAAAGCAAACGAGACAATAGATATAAGACATGAAATAACCAATTCATCCAACTCGAGTTTAGTATCTGAGTCTCAGTTATGACGGAGAAAGCCTTCTTTCTGGTAACCATGCCCATGTAACCCCTCTGCTTTAGATTTTGTTGATGCTTCCTCTCTGCCTGTGGAATGTTCTATATATTTTTATATACGTGTAAGTGTTTACCTTTGGCTACTGTAAGATGGGCTGCAAAATAGATTCTGAAAATGTGCCAGTTTTTACAAACATAACATGTAAAAAGCCGATGTAAGCACATTATGTTGATTAAGTTACACATGTTGTGTATGGTACAATCAGCAATAGCACTAACAACGATTTCATGGAATTACGTGCTGACATTGTATATCTATAAACCACAAATAGTTATTTATTATTCATACGCAACGATAAATAATGGATAGATTACAAAAGAATAAAATAACCCAAACAGTGATTTACTCCATTCAAAACTATGTATTTTGAAATCGTAATTATAAAACATATTATAATTAACTTATCCAAGCTAAAGAAATACATGATTGAACATTTCTTTCAAACATGAGTGCGATGAACACGAGATCGATTCGTGTATTTGTCAGAAAGAAATCTGGGCAAAATTGTTGATCGTTCGAAAGCATGTCCACAAACAAAAGGAATTCGGAAACAGAAAACCTGTGTTGCTCCTTGCAATTACTAATCAATTATTCCCAGTTGTTCAAGTGACACGGAATTCCAACTGTTTAAATTATACCGCCCGTGTCGAGAATGAATAGCAACACAAGGGAGTGATTTCATTTTTACCTTTAAATACAGAAAGGAACATCCTTTTCAACAGACTTCATTGCTGTTTAGTACATGTTAACCCAGTACTGGGGTGTGGACAGGGTTTGTCGTCAGTTGTGTTTGCGGGATAGACATTGATTCCAGACAAAAAGTAAGAATTTGAAGTTTGAAAGCGTTTCCCTTGAATCATCCTTTGCAAACGTTTGGATGGACTGACCTTTACCGTTCTGGCAGTGTGACCTTTACCGTTCTGATGGTATGATCATTGCCGTTCTGATAAGAGTATCTTTACACACACACAGAGAGAGAGAGAGAGAGAGAGAGAGAGAGAGAGTATATAAGCAGTATTACTGATTGTAGTTTGCTATTATTGTGTAGTGACATATATGCCAACCTTAATTTGCCATGATATGAAATTATTTTACGTATTTCGGGTTTAAACACTGCAGTGTTTAAATTCAGGAGTAAGTCTGTTTTTCGAATACGCTTCGGTAAGTATTAACTGTAACGTTTGGCTAAAACGATAACATGAATGTATTTTCGAGTAGGGGAGGTGAGGATGTTCTTGGAAAAAGGACACTTTTTCAAAACATGCATATTTTTTAACCACGCATGTGGTACATCCTGCAAGGTAAAATACTTTTTCTATTATTTCCGGGGACAATTTTGTTAAATCCCTTCAATATCAGTTCGGGTAGATAACAAGCGTCGGCGAAATCGTTATTAGTATCCTTGTACTTGGTTGTACCCGGAGCTATCTGCAGTAACAATCGCAGTAATTACGTCATGTTTGATCCTTTAACTTGCTTCAATAATAGAATAGACATTTGTTTCTAAAATATTTTCCTTCCTTCCGTTCTGTCAAAATATTTTCAATGTATACCACACGGGGTGCCAAGATTGAAATGCTTGAAAATAGCGAAATAGTCTCCAAACGCCAAAGATCATTGCCCTAGACTATAAAGGACGTCGACGGGGAGATTGGATCAGCAGACTTAATGTTTATGAGGAATGCCTTTCAGAGCCAATGTACACTGGAATAATTTACAGGTGAATAAATCCTGAAGTCGAAGACAGCAGACGGATCTATGAATCGTCTTGGTTCTATGCTGTTGGCTATTGTATGGTAAAGTAGTACGACCACTTAAGTGTTTCAGTAATAGTATTTGATCTGAGATGGGAATTAATGATGCTATGCGCCACAACAGAGCTCAATAGTCGACCAGTTTTCGGAGATTTCAATTGTATGGTCAAACACATATTTCAGCACCATCAAAATAATAGCAACAAAACCATTTCTATAATGGAGACCATTGTACGATTACGACCATATCCTGAACAAGGATTCTTGAATCAACAGAATATAGTCATTATACCAGGTGTTCGCCAAAATGTTAGCGTACCGTGCCCCTCATGTGGCACCGTTCGCAAACACATGTAAAGGCAAGTCAATTGTTAACCTGAAAATACACGGGAATAGCATTGGACATCATTTTTGTCGGTAGTGAGTTACAATTCTGCCATAAAAGAAATGGCATTTTGTAACAGTATCTGGAATTTAACAGAACCATTTCATGTATATAATCATCTGATACTAAAGCAAAACTGACAATCCAGGTCTATCAATTTGTCATGAAGGGTCATGTGATATATGAAGAAGTTGCCTTCCGTTGAGAAATATTTTCTTATGTTGATATCTGCAGTGTCCATATAGGAATGAATGAATGAAAAGCTAATGGAGTAATGAGATAACGGTGGTTTTTCGTAATACTGACGTCTTAAATCTAAAAGATTGGTAGACATATAGCACTGTGGTGAACAACGATTAGACTTTTTTTTTCGTTATTAGATTAATGCAAGCATCAGCGCAAAAAAACGAAAACCAAATTATTTATATCCATTTCCATTATACTGACGTCACAAACTATAAACCACCTGCACATGTCGACATGTCGAGTAAGTACTGGGTGTTCATGAATCGTTCTGTTTATCAAAAGAATGTAAACGTTAGTGATCAACACGTCACAAATGATGATTTACTCTAATAGCTGTCGGGAAAATGATGAAACACGAGGATCAGATGGCCACATTGCTTGACAACCTACTGTATACACGTAGCATAAATCTTTTCGAAGACTACATACATTTAACCACACGTGGGTGCGGGACTAAAATACAAATAAACAGAGTCGTTTTAACCTGCAGTCAGTAACATTTAAACATTTCTCGAGAGCTATTGAATAATCCGAAACCAAGAGCACCGTTCCACAAATCGGTATACAATGGGAATCAGAACGTCACATACTCTCTCACCACCCGATCCGGCTATTTTGACTATTTGCTGGAGACCTGTTCAGATCCGGATTAACATAGAGCTGATACAAAACAGGAAGGTCCTATATAACTTAATTATAATCCTTCCAATATTTGCCCATCATTTGAATTTGAAAACTCAAAATTCCATGTCACAGTAAATACTGATATTCATAACTTTGCAATGTGATTGAAGTTCACTCAAAGAATGAGTCACTTCAGTCAACAGATGATTTTCTTTCTATTAATTTGGAACTAATATATTTTTTTTCTATTGCATGTAATCACAACTCATGTGCGTCTGAGTGTTAGAAAATGTGTTTAAATGTCATATTGCTAATCCATGTAACCAATTTTCGTAATGGCCAAAATAATGCATACTTCGATAGGAAGATTACTGTCATCTTGACTTCGACGTATTCTGAACCTTTCTCAATCTTGGACCACTTTCTCATCATTGTAGCAGCAGATGCATCTTTTTCTACATTTATCTTTGAACAAAAATTCATCTATTTAGCCAAATGAATAGCCGGATTACAGGCGTTCTTCTCAAATGAAAATTACATGTTTCATATTATATTTTGAGTTGAGTGTAATTGGCCTTTAGAAGGAAAATGAACTTGCTTCTATACATCTTCTGCCATTGGCCCACACGGAGCTTGTCACATTCAGAAGAAGACCTATGGATGGTTCAGAAACGATAACTTTCATAGAGAGTTTCATATCGAAATTACGATTCATTAAATTCATATTATAATGTACGCCAGAGCCTCTCCCAAATCTATCAATCATGAAACGCTACATTTACCACAGAGAGTGTGTCTATTTCTTAATATTCATAAATCTATTTCAATCCCCTATGATGAAATTCAAAATGTAATATCAATTAAATGAAGTACTGCTTTGAAACAATATACGACTCAAGGAAGAGAATGTCAACTTCTTTTTATGAGAAACACTGAGGAAGTTGATATCCATATATTCTCTTCCTTATGTGTATCACTTCTAAGTGCCTTTCAAAGACTTAATATACGAATCGGTATCTAGTTCATTGAACAGCTGCATCTGTTCGTGTTACAACAGTTCTACATGGCCTAAATTTTGTGTATGTCATTCACGTTCGGAGTGACATGGGCCACTTTTCATCTTCGCCTAATGTTATATTTGACAGCGGATTCATGTCGTTAGAGAACAAAAGATTTCAAGATTCTCAGATTATCTGAGGAAAGTCAACGCTCGCAACAGCCATTTATCTAAGATAGCACCACTAAAAGCCGTCATTATGTACAATCTTCACATGTGCTCCATCTTCTATTCAAAAGCCCCTGTTATCCCATTAGGTAATTAAATGTCGTATTTGCGAGGACTCTCTTCAGAAATGTGAAAGCACAAACGCTGAGCAATGATATTATAAATAAACGTGTATGACGCACAAATTATAAAAAAAACGAATGGGGTTATACCAATGATTGAACGTCTATTTTTTGTGCATTTTGAAGTAAAACCCTGGTCTCAAGGACACCTATGTTCTGATAATAGGCTTTTTAAGCGGTGCTGGTATCACGACGCATTTACAAGGATCAACACTTATTTCATAATAACATACTTTCAAATAGCTATTTTTAGTTGGAGAATGTAAAAAAGTTATAAGAATATTAGAATTCCAGCATTAATCATGTTTGGTGATGGTTCAAAACTGTGTTGGCAATGTAGGCGTGTATTCAATCCAATCTTGGTTGGATACAGGGATGTACACTTATCATTAGTTGTTCAGAATGAGGACGGACAACATCCGCTCGAAACTCCCACAAATGATTCCACACGCATCACGATATTGTTAATGTAAGGCCGATATCATTGTTAACGTAAAAAAGGCATCATGCATCATTGTTGACACGATGTGTTATGACGTAACAAAGGTAATGACGTAACAGTATGTCATGGTTGCCTTGACACAGTTGAGCTTCTGATGTCACGACGTTTCGTTCAGAATTCATGTACTGCGCTTCACAACCGCAGGCACACACTCATCGGGTGGCCCAGTCTGATGCGTCGAAAGTCTAAGACATGCATTACTTTTGACTTTCCTCCCACATCAAGCTGACACGACGTGATATGACTGAAATTCTACGCAAGGCGACGTGAAACCAAACTCATTCCATGTGTGTATGTCTTTCAAAGCGGAATGACTGAAACATGCAGTATTGCTTTAATAATGAGAACCTTATTATTGGATCACTCTTGACTCTATCAAAAGTGCTCTGCTGATATCGTTAGTTAATTAGCTTTTTGATCTTTTTTTTCAGCATTAGCTTAACTGAAGCAAAAGGTCATAGCATACATATACGAAGATCAGTCATCTATCAATTGAAGATACCTAAGTGTTATTTTATGGTTGAAAATCTTAATGTAGTAGAGCTTTTAATTCTTTAAAGGTGAATGACTGAAATATGGGACACAAACGTAATTGTTTATGGCACACAATAGGCACATAAAGTATGTTGGCTCATTGTTGTTAATGTCTCCAGACCGGGTCGCCATCGACTGAACAGGAGCTCAACAAAGGTCACTGACATTATTACCTTACTTTTATGACCACACAATCAGAAGACGTTTAACACTTTATGCTAAAAAAAAACAAGGACCATGGTCTTGGAATCTGGGAATAGAACCAGGAACAAGGGTAGCTTGGTAGAGCTAAGGAACACCACTCATTGTGGCGTGAATGCTTCATAGGAACTGGGAAAGCGTTTGGAATGGACATTGATCCGATGACCGTGGAAGTGTGGAGTCTTGCGCTAGCTGAGTGGCCAGTAATTATCATACCACTTGATTGCAGCGGATAAAGATATCAAAGAATAACTTATAGGACTAACTAGCCCAGAATGGGCACAGCGCCACTGCTATTGATGGTCTCTGTTAGGATATGGGTGTTTCGATAGTCGCAGTGCTTTGATCGCTGTGTGCAAATGGACCCCGGGGGTGTAGCCTTGCCATATTCCTCACATCAATAGCTGTAGTCACACCCACATTCTAGAGGGTAAACGACAAGCCACTGTTCAAAAGACATAACTCTTTTTATACGGCTGAACGAAATGCACACTGGACTATTGGGTACGTTCCGCCCTGCTCCACGAAATCATCAACGACCTCTTAACTCCTATACTTTTACTCACACTTAGGATAGTGGTAGGGCTGACATGGCTCGGTATAACGGGACCGTGGTCATTTAGCAAGACATGATGAGAGAGTTACGTGTCCTCTACAGAAGATGCTGCTCCATTACATATGAAAACGAAGATCCTCGAGACGTATCAACTATCATTAAGATATCATATGCTCACATGCACCGCGTAATTGACAGCAATTTCAATCCTTATTTCGTAATTCAAAGCCATTATTACCATCTTCTACACAAGCAAGAAAATAAATTGACTGTTTTACAGCATATTTGGAGCCATTACTGTTTCATTGCTTCATATTAGTGCAGTCCGTTTTACAGACTTCCTTCAACACAGAGCTACAGCGGACACTCCCACAGCAGCCTGTTCCATGTACATCAAAGTACACATAATATACGCCAATTGACACCGCCAGACCTCCCTGGAATAACCGCGATCTTACGTTAGCATAAACTCCTTCAGTGTCCCCTACGTCGTCATTAAGACCTACTTCAGACACAGCCTGTCCCATCTGACTAGCTCCTGTCTCTGTACCTCTCAGGAACAGGTAATTATTGGGAAGAAATTGAGCTTGATTGCAAGGATGAAGTTGACACTTCCATCGGTAATGGACGGAGCTAGACTCCATAGTCATTCTTGTGGTTTTAAGATACAGAGAATTTGTGTCGGATTCACACTTGTTTTGCATCTTGGGGTCGACCTGAGTCAGTAAGATATGTATGTAGTGCTTCATTGGCACTTTGGTGTTAGCTGGGTAATCGTTTAGGTTTAATTGCACACATAACTCGTTCAAAGTATCATTTATTACCGGTACTCAAATACTGATACTCAAAACAAACTAACATATCAAAGAGGAATTCAACATATCCGGTCCTGGATATACTGTTGGATCTAAACTAGCGTTAAAATCGTCTGTAGGTTTATTCATTGAATTGGTCCATGTTTTCTTGAAAGTTATATTATAAGGCAATGCTGTACGTTTGTAGCTATAATCATAGCAAGGAAGCTACATCCACGACAAATAAAAGTTGATGGCAAATTATTGTTTCACTTGAAGAACGTTTCTGCCTGGATATTTTCACCAGCAAATTCTGTTAGGAACATCTAACAAAAAAATATATTTAACTATCTTTTTGGCAACGTTTATAACAAATATTTGCGGTTTAAAACTCTATTTGAATCAAAACGGAAGGACGAGTTAAGTATTGTGAGAGTTTGCAATCATTAATGAAAGCGACAAATCATTTCCATAATCATTGTTCATGAGCACATGAATAACTATCAAAAAGGTAATGACACCAGGTGTTCGCGAAAAGGTATGCATATCCCACCTGTGGCACCCATCACGTTATTCAACTGTTAACTTGAAAAATCATCACACAAATGCTAAATGCCATTTTGAGAGTCAACGAAAATATATCATATACAAACGCGTCATAAAAACTGCATCTCGACGACTGGTCTTAATCATAGATACGTGATGAACTTAAAGATATCATATTAAAAGACTTAGAGGACATCTGACTTTACTAAAAATCTCCTGACATTTAAGGCAACTGTGTATCTACCGCAGCTTATGCATCACACTTAAACCTAGCCAGGCTGTATTTACGCCAGGGGTATACTTACATAACCAAGTTTCTATTTGCCTACGTTCTTAATAACATAACAATTTTCTTGCTTCCGTAACGAATATTCTGCCATGACGCAGACGAAAACGACCAGATTCGGCCTTAGTGGCAAGGAAGACTGTTGCCCTTGCAACTGGTTCGATGAAATCTCAAAGTTCTGCCCTTAGGGCCCTCTAATGTTCCGTAAATAATTCCTCTACACATTTCCTCATTTGATTCGCAATTCTTGCTGTGAGAGGAGATGCCTTGACCTGAACATTAATCGATCGGTTGGACCTATCTTGGGGGTAGTTTAGATGATTGTGTGTGCATGCGTACCTTCTTCATGGGTTTTCTTTAAACATGCATGTGTGTATACTGTCATTTATATTTGCTTATCTGTAATCAATGGTCTTATTCACCTTTTGGAGTTTTTACCTCTATTCAGTGACAGATGTCATTGTTGATTAGAGAAACACTTGATATCTGCATTAATGGTGTTAATTTTAATACATTCATTAAACTGAATAATATATCAATTCTGGAATTATGATTCAACAGGTTAGGGCAGAAAACATGTTACCTCATTTATGTGACAGTTCTTACTTGTAAAAAAAAAAGTTTGAAAATAACATCCATTGTTTCATCTCGCGCGAAAGTACGTTTCCATCCTATGTGAAATGGATTTAACTGTGTCAGCTCTATAGGCGAATTAACATGATGTAGTTTGGAGGTTTCTAGATGAAAAGATCTAGCAATCCATACACCACGTTCTGTCTCAGAATTGTCACATGAGGTTACGCATAACCTTATTTACCTCACCCCCAAAAAAGTGTTTCCCAAGTAACCTAGCTTTATTTATCTTCTCTCAAAAGAGTTCTTAGACACCTCCGAGCCCTCTCCACAGATACTATCATCCTAACTACATTCTATCGTTACATAAATCGATGGCCGCTAACTGTCTACCGATACTCTGGGGTAGTGTTTGATTTTATCGGCACGTTAATACCAGTCGTGTGGAAAATGTAATCGCAGCTTCGCACCACTAAAATGATTCGTCACTGCCTGAATATATTTCTCTGCCGACTGAAAGATTTTCATATGATATTTTACCAGATGAAATCAAAATAGAGTTTGAATTGGCCAGCCTGCCACAACAGTGACGATGGTTTGGCAGTCATGGGATAAATAGACCGGCTCTTTTGAACTAGCTCTGGACGTTTAATTGTTCCTCAGAAGAAAATAACATGGCGTTTGGCGGTATTGACCATCATGACTTCGCCGAAAAGTCAAGTTCTTTGAGATTAAACTGTTATTTCTTGATGAGTTTTCATATAAAAGAGGTTTTCCCGACGGGAAATTAGTAGTGTGACCTGAGAACACCGCTATGTGATGCGTTAGATTATTAGACTCGCACCCATTGAAATCTCCGGGATGGTTTATTTGAGCAGATAAATGATGTTGATTACTAGGCGTATGTTGCCGAGGCTGAATCGAACCTCAACGCACAAAAGAGTTCCAATTTTGAGCCCTGAGCGATCGGCAGCCATGTTTACTTGGGCCTTCCCCAGTGCCTCTTCATCAATGAAGGCACATCATCCACTTCAGATGGAGGAGATGTCAGAATGAAGAAAACAGCATTACTTTTACTTAAAATAAGCACTTTAAAGTATTATATAACACATTATCAAAATGTAAGTAGCTGTTCTGATACACTACACGTGGCTCTATGTGATGGAACTGTTGAGTAAAATCTTCCACACAACCAGACACAAGTTGTACAAGAATATCCTCACTTTGTTTATGCTCATGTTCATCCTTCCACACATAATACTTTGGAGTTGAACTTCAGACCACATCGCATTTCATCACGAAGACCAGTTCTCTGTTGATCCAATCTGACAAGTGCCTGAAGGAGGAGACCCTCCTGTGCAAACACCCTACTTGTCTGAAACTTTGTTCGGATCTGGTAGTGGCGACTTTCAAACGAAAGCATCAGTCTGGCAGAGATTAGTTACCGTTTGAAACAAACTCTTTTTGCGATATGGCAGATCTATTTTTCATTTGGGGCGTTTGATTATCGCGCTTAACGGAGACAGCTGTTGGCACATTCTCGCACCTGGCGTCATATTCTGAATCGTAATCCAGAGGAAACCGGTTCACTCCTCTTACAGAAGTATTTTTAAACATAATGAAACACAGTACTCGTGTAAAATATGGAATATTAATTTTCTCTGTTTAGTATAAACCCGTCATTCGAATCCCTGTTAGTCCCGATTATGTTTCTAGGTTTGTCAGCACCATATCCGTGCTCGTGCTTTTCACCAAAGTTGTAAACGTCTGAGACCTGCATCACTTCGGGCTTTCCTCCCACCTTAAGCTGTCACGCCGTGATATAACTGGCATACTGTTCAAAGCGTCTATGAACCCAACTCACTCACTCACAATTGTCATGTGAGCTCTTGCAGTTGACATCATGATTGCAGTTCGAACATAAAAATGTAGCTTTCACATTTTGGTTTAGATATAAATCACCACGCTTCTTAATACGTTCATACCGTATTCGACGTATTAAGCGCCCGGGGCGCTCTCAAAATTGGAAATAGTGTGCTCTTATTAGAATTTAATTTTGGTGAGAACAAAAACAGAGTTGAAAAAGTGTAAATTTCGTACAGTAGTTTATGCTGACAGCCTGAAATGATTCAAAAGAAAAGTATGTACGTATCATACACGAGAGATATGTTTTCCAGAATTTAATTGCCCACAATTATGGGTGCATATAACACACGAGTGAGTATTATACACGAATCAATAAGTCTTGTGTACATTGATCAATCGGAAGGGGTGCTAATTGGGATTGTTCACTAGCAAATATATTAGAAAATATCGCCATGGGCGCTTATTAGAGCGGGGCGCTTATTACGTCGAATACGGTAATCATGACGTCAATCGGTTTGGGCATACAACCGTGTTAAAGGGGAGACCGTCATGGCTGATCAGACGAACCATGGACAACCAAATCTCTTCATAGCGCCTTGCACAGCCATAGACATAGCCATGAGCATTAATCAGAGGAACAGACTCATTTTCCAGGGATATAATTGACTAAACAAATACGCCCGTAAAGGCCGTTGATCTAAGTGCCAAGTAATAACCGGCTAAGCGAATATCCCTGTGACAAATGGCTCATAACTTTGGCTCTGCTCATAACGGGTACCAAGAGATAGAGTTCCGAACACGGCCTCCTGAACCTTCGCTGTAGGGGGTTGCAATGCCGTAGATTACGGTTTATTTGTAAATCGCCAATATTTGGTTTTCCGGAAATGTATTAGTTTCATCAGCGAGAGTTAAATGTTGTAGAAATGTTTACTTAGTGATTGATTTGCATTGTCAGGGTAATTGAAACGTTGAATAAATGATATCAATTTGATATGATGGTTTTTATATGAGCACTTTTCGTTTGTGTTTGACAAATAATCGCGGGAAAGAGATTTGTGTGCACCAATCATCCATGCGTTCAAACATGTGAACATTTGCCTTCTTGTTATGATTTCACACATCCTATGCTATGTTATGAGGTCTGGTTTACTTCTTGTTAGGATTTCAGACACCAGTCATATATTGCACACATTAAATGAGGATTGTTTTACTTTTCGTAGTGATTCCAGACACCAATCACACATACGCACATTAAATGAGGATTGTTTAACTTTTTGAAGTGATTCCAAACACCAGGCACACTTTAAATGAGGATTGTTTTACTTTTTGTAATTATTTCTGAAACCAGTCACACATTGCACACATTAAATGAGGATTGTTTTACTTTTTGCAGTGATTTCAGACACCAGTCACACATTGCACACATTAAATAAGGATTGTTTTACTTTTTGTAGTGATTTCAGACACCAGTCACATATTGCACACATTAAATGGGGATTGTTTTACTTTTTGTAGTGATTTCAGGCACCAGTCACACATTGCACACATTAAATGGGGATTGTATTACTTTTTGTAGTGATTCCAAACACCAGGCACACATTAAATGAGGATTGGTTTACTTTTTGTTATGATTTCAGACACCAGTCACACATTGCACACATTAAATGAGGATTGTTTTACTTTTTGTAATGATTTCAGACACCAGTCATATATTGCACACATTAAATGAGGATTGTTTTACATTTTGTAGTGATTCCAGACACCAATCACACATACGCACATAAGATGAGGATTGTTTTACTTTTTGTAGTGATTCCAAACACCAGGCACACAGTAAATGAGGATTGTTTTACTTTTTGTAATTATTTCTGAAACCAGTCACACATTGCACACATAAAATGGGATTGTTTTACTTTTTGCTGTGATTTCAGACACCAGTCACACATTGCACACATTTAATTAGGATTGCTTTACTTTTTGTAATGATTTCAGACACCAGTCACACATTGCACACATTAAATAAGGATTGTTTTACTTTTTGTAATGATTTTAGACACCAGTTTCACATTGCACACATAAAATGAGGATTGGTTTACTTTTTGTAATGATTTCAGACACCAGTCATACATTGCCCACGTGTGAATGAGGCTTGTTTTGCTTCTTGCACTGATTTCACACACCAGAGACACATTGTCATACATTGTACTCGGGTAAATGCGATATATGTATATCTTCCTTCTTGTAGTGATTTTACACACCACAGCCAAACCTAACTTAGACATATAAATGAGACTTGTTTTACTTCTTGTCATGCTTTCACCAATCTACACATTGTATGTGTCTTAATGAAGTCTCTGTTTAGATATACGTGATATTGGTTTGACGAAAACAAAATAATGAACAGCAACTGTAACGTGGGCGTGTTTTTTCCAGAGATACTGTAACAATATTTTTCCAGTGTTAAATCTGATTTTAAATATTCATCTTGACATGATGATGGAGCTTGAAGGTGTACACATGTCCAAATGGGATTACTATTACACTCCATAACAATTAGCTGTAACATTAGCCTGATAGATATTTCAACCCAGTAATAAGATCATTTGCATGTCATGAATATTATTGATAATTATTTCAAACTTTTGATAGCTGATGCGCATATCTGAACATGGATATTCTACATTCTACATGACTAAATATATCGACTGTGCTTGGTCAATAAGTGGAATCTAATCCTCGTTACCATAACACAAACGCATCGCTGCCCATGGATATATTAATAAAAAAGAGCACTATACACATACGTGCCAAATATCAGACTTCCAACCTCACACAGTCGTCTACCTCCAATGTTTTTAGACAGTATAAGGTATGTTTTAAATGTATTCGACATGGCGACCGCTATTAGATATGTTTTAACAAAGTCAAAACATTTTGTCACAAATATATTTATTTAGTACACATTTAGGATAATCAAGTAGGAACCACTGCATGTTCATTTCTGCGATCACACTGTACATTAATTACATTTTTTTATCATGATGTATACATATTGAGTGTATAGAGTCAGCCATTAAATCTGGACGTTTCCAGTTTCCAGTCTATTACGACCACTATGTACATCACCAACTCGGACACGTTTAGAACTTTTAACCATAAGTTTGGCACTACCTTCTACACAGTCGTTATCAGGCGAGGAGGGCCTTGTTTGTTTATGAATGTTTGTAGGTTGGGGTGAACGGCTGATGGCCAAGATGACAATGCTGATAACAAAACATATTAGCATGCTAGGCAACGGTTGCTAAGAGCACGTCTTTTACCGATCATACAAGAGGTGGTGCTGGGAAAGGAAGGTCATGAAAAATTTAGATGTTGCAAAACTACTGGACAGGGCTTGGCATCAGTGGTTAAGGAGGTTCCAGATGGTCAGCAAGTTGTCGCAGCTGGGGATCAGGCCACACGGTCGTGAAACAACATCATCTGCGGTTAAAGGGGGCCAAACGGTCGTCGCCAAACTAATCGAATTGTGGAAAGTTGAAGATGGGTCATTTAGGCAAGAAGTTGACATCACCAAAGGCACCAATTGTGCTCTCTTACTTTTTAATCGTTTTGTTTGTGTGTGGGGGGTGGGGGGTGTGCATGAAAACAAGGGAACTTGGCAATAAGCTTCAGATATATCGCTGACATCGTTCACTAAAGGATAAATAGCCATATCCCCTGCACTGAATTCTCCACCTGAGCCTCAAGAGGCCACTGAAACCGACTTACCTGTTTCTTATTTAGGTCTGTGCACAAAGATTCAGATATTTCTTAAGATTATAGAAAGGGTTTTGCAGATGGACAAACGGTCACCAAACAAAAGCAGGTGTGGCAAGTGGTGGCAAACCTTGGTGTATGCAGTTTGGTTAAATGTGGTATCATGGTCACCCAGTGAAAGCAAATATGCTTAAAAGACACATCGACACGAAACTGATACCAGGACGTAAATAAATAAAACAAGAACTATAGGCTGTAAAATTGATTCTAAACATAGTAAAATATAAGGTTTAGGTAAGCCTCTACTTTCAACCTTACCAGTAGGATATGAAGTAGGAAATACCGCTGGTAGCTGTGTTATTGGAAAACCTTGACTGTCACACCCATACTGATGAGATCGGAGGATTAATTGTTTAGCGCAGATACGACTCGTCACCAGAAGGATAAATTGATATCGTCAATCACAAAGATATTTAGTACTTGGCTTCAGACTGACTGTGAGATTCGAAGACAATTATCGCTACACAATTAGAGAAATTCTATTTCTCAGAAAGGCATTAGGACAATTTACAAAGATAGTTGGCAGATCACAAAACAATTTTATTCTCAAGTAAATAAGAAAACGTACAACTTCATGGATCTCAACCACTGGTTTCTTGCATCAGCTAATACTTACACCATTCGCAAACTGGAATGGATTCTAAGCTACGAGTACTTACTTGAATCATTAAAAAATCTAAGTTAAGGTTGCAATATATAACGATGTGAATCAATATGTGCAGTATCGGCGGACATATAGTGACCCCCAACAGCCATGATGTTACAGACTTTGTGTTTGTCCTCGAAGTAGCAGGTTTAGAACTGATAGATTTCCTTCCGCAGTGTGGGAAAGATGAGACAGTAGAAATGTTGCTGTGAACAGCCGAATCCTTATCTGCTGGCTGCCGTTCCCTTCACTGTTTTATTTTGAACCATTTCAATCTTCTCTGCGTGGTAATGTATATCTCCAGCTCTTCCTGTTGCCAGCAGAAACCTAAACCACGTCATTTCTCTTTCTCGCCCTCAAAGCCTATAAAGTGCCAAATTTGTATGTGGTGGATTCTTTTGAGGCATAAACTTTCATGCAAGAGACAGTCTTAAGCCTTATAAGAACATGTACATCGCTGTCCGAGGTGGGTCGATGAAAGCCGATACGACGGTCACTGAGTCCAGCCAGGGAGCCCAAAGGTCTGGCTTACAGGGCCACCTTGTAATCAGGGGTTCTTGTCCCGCCTTTAATGCTGACGAGGCTAACGAGCACCGTGCCAGTGTTGCACCGGCTTCTATTTCCTTCCTAACGTCTTGACAGGGACGGGAAATTAACGGGCGAAATATTCCACAAGTTATTGGCACATGCAATGTTCTCACAAGGAACTCCGTATTAAACCAATAACATAAATTAGAGAGAGTGTTCGTTGGTGTCGGGCGTGAGGCATGTACACAAAAACTAATTAATTACAACACTTGCCCCTGTGTAATTCCGTCTTACCCCTTCAGCCAGACTCAGCCGTTACGGACTCGGCAGCCTACTAAATCAAACACCAGCCTCCAATCCTCCGCAGAACGGCTAACCAAATTGTGGCTGTCAGTTGCGTATGGGATCTCTCGAGGGATACTTGAAGGCTGCACGTGCAAGAAGTGCACTTGTGTTGCAAAAAGTTACCAGCAAACATATTTCGATTTTTATATACTTGAACTGGTGTTGATAAAACGGGTTTACGTCGTATGGTGTCGTTAAATAAGGACAGAGATGTAAATTGAATTATGGCACTTGAAATGAGCTCTGATTGAATTAGGTGCGGAGTAGAGGGCCAATTAATCGAGCACAGACAGCTAGCCCGAGGTTAATTGTTTCTGGTCTCTGATTCGCAGAAAATCAAAGGATACATTTCCCTGATCAATATAGATTTTGGTGTAAAACGATGTTGGCGTTATTTATTACTTTTTCAGAGTTGTTGTGCACCTGCATTTATCATAGGGAATATTTATAGTAGTACATCATACATCTATCTGTCATGTGCAGAATCTTTAAACAAGGGTTTTTTTTAATATTCTGTTCATGAATAACAACTTACAACATAGATATGTGCATATGATAGCTCCAAGATGACACAAACTCGAATAACTATGATGTCCTCTGTGAGTGCGAAACGATTGACCATTTCAAACACTTCCGGTTGGACCCTACGTTGGTGGATGTAACAAGACCGTGTCTTCTAGAATATTAATCTATATTTACAAATGTTCCAGGCTTCAGGTACAATACTCAGTGTTGACAACATATCTGCTCCGATTGATATAAACTGTCGGCCAAACGAAAGTATACACTTGAAAATTAGATTTGACCAAACTATTTCAAACGTTATCAAAACGTTATTAGGTTGCAAACAGTCGCAAATTTAAGGTCCAAAAAGCAAGTTTGATACCGGTATCAAGTACATCGCCATCGAATAACCATTTCTTGTTTGTTTCATTTGAGCCAACATCACAATATACTTCATTTTCCTCGGCAGTTTATATCAAATCAAATATACCATGAATATACAAAATGTGATTTGTGGCCCTTTTTCGAGATATGCAAAATGCTTCGAGATAACGAAGGTCGAAACAACAACACTAATATTAGATCCAAGATTAACATGCAAGTCTACATGGTGAAGTCAGTAAGGCTGGAGGTTACATAGCATGCTTCGGGTATGCAAGTTTATCGTGAACACAGAGATAGGAAAGTCAATATGAACTGCTCGAGCGAAATTGAAGGCCCATAGAATTTGTTCAGCTGTAAATGTCACGAAGTCCTCTGCCAGAGCAGTAACCTTTTGGCTGACTTACGTAGGAAAAAGACGCATGTACAAAGCAATCAAATAGCAACCTGACGCCATGTACGCCTGAATGCCGTCAAATATAGATGACCCTTAAACACAGACTGCGACAACGGGTACCTTTCAATCGTACATGCCGTTGCTGCCGTATTTAGACAGACCAAGATGCGCGGCGGTATTGTGTCTATAATTAAATGATCGTATTTAAAGATACAATTTGAAAGACAAATTTAGCCAGAATCTCATGTGACGCTTATTTTGTGATGGTACAGCTAGTAATATTGAATAAAATCAATATGGTGATAGAGGTTTTTAGTGTGTATTAAAATACTGCAAGTGGATAAGATGTTCAGCTAATGTGTGCTTCACTTAAGCAGTTTCCTGTTACTGGGAGTTGCAAATTACATCAGAGAGAAGGAGCGGTCGTTCTAAACCCGCTGACCGTACCCTTGGATGGAAAACATTTTTTAGTACTGTTGCACTGTTGTATTGGTACCCTAGGATTAAGATTATATCAAACTGAAATGAAGCGTATAATGCACGTTTGTCAGGTCGAAGAAATAGAGATATTAGAAACGCTGTCATTTTGGGACGATGGAAGGCCCTCCCCTCTGATGTTATGCATACATCATCTATGACGTGTATATATATTGAAATATATCAGGTGAAATGCTTTCTTACTCATTTTCTGTTATTCTGTTATTTTGGTATTTATATGTGCCTGCATTCCTGGGTACGTTTGTGCGTATGTTTAAACAATTGCTTTTAATCTGAATTAACATAATATTCCCAGCACTTGTTCCCGGACTGTTTCCTAACATTGTTGAACACAGGTATTGCAGATCTTGTAACGATTTGCATCGTGATTGATTGACATTACCTTTTTAAAAAGTTTCTTTGTTTCTTTCAGGATGAGAAGAAGCAAGTGATATCACTCAGCGTCTGGCTGCACCACGTAAGTCCAATGCTATGTCCATTAAGAGATCCGGTGTGAAACTAATGGCACTGGAACCCGTGATGCGAATATCACCTTGTCTAGTGTTCGAAATATGAAATGTGAAATCTCAACACATCATCCCTCTGTATACTGCCATACTCTGTATATATATCGCACATGTCTGCGGGCTTCATGGGAGGCCTGGTCGTCCAAAGCGCCGCAGTTCGCAGTTGCATCCCTTGGGCATGACAGCATCCTATGATTGTAGGCTTGAACTGTAACTGATTAGTCGTTACAAAGACCTGAATAACATCGGGGTTTCCTCCACCCCACACTTTACAATTTGCTTCCAGGCTGTGAAATAACTGAAATATTGCTTAAAATGAGTGAGTGAGTTAAAATTTAACGTCACATCGGCATTATTTCAGCCATATCGTGACTAATATTGCTTAAAGCAGCATGAATCCCAACACACTAACTTACCCACTGACAATGGCAAAGCTAAATAAAAATCAAGATAACTATAATTTAGCGTCAAAGCAGAAAATAATAGCCTTGTTATGGGTTGAATATAGATACATCTCAGTACTTCAATCTTCCATCTGTACACTTTATGAGAGATATAAAAAAAAAAAACCTATTGAAAAGAGAACCCTGTATCTAACCACTGTAGTACGTTGACGATCATTTTAATATACTAGAAAATAACACTACTCTTGGCATACGGACAATGGCAGATCTCAGCAAACCGGGTGGTAATCAATCACAAAAGTGTGTGTGTGTGTGTGTGTGTGTGTGTGTGTGTGGGTGTGGGTGGGTGGGTGGGTGGGTGGATGTGTGTGTGTCTGTGTGTCTGTGGGTGGATGGACTGATTCGCAAACACCGCACGTGCCGCACCCACTCATTTTCAATAATTAGAAACAGGAAGAACCAAAGCACTGTTATCATTTTTTTTTTGTTCGTGTCAACAACGTGCTTTTCTCGTATGGGTTGAAGAAATGTCAAATAATAACACATTATTTGAGAGTGTTCAAAATAACAACAATGGCAAATTGCCACCTTTTTAACCTGGATGCTCCTTGAAAGCAAGTTCAGAGGGTGATATTGAGATTTGCTTTGACACGCGATGGTTTGTAATTTTTTCTAAACATACAAAACGAAAAAATGTTTTGCTTTGTTTGCTCTATCGGCTGCACTTCATTGTTTCTGACTATTGTTATCTTCAAATTCCATTAATGTTTGCAATTAGTGAAGGACATTGTGTAATTCCTCCAAAAAATCCATACACTAATTCGTTTCTCTGTGAATTAATAGTCGTAGTTCCTGGGAAAGCGGCAATCGGGCACTGTGGAACTAAGTGGCCCACCTTTTTAAGTACACACATGAAGTCCTAGTGCGGAATGGGGTGATTTTGGACAATACTGATACGCGTGTGTCGGTGCGTGTGTCTGTTTGATGACTCTCGCCCAAACGTTTATCGTAATTCTAAAAAACGATTGTATCTGAATCATCAGCCATAGAGAGAAGAGATGAAAGGCTGAAACAAATTAAGGTCTGAAGCACAAAGACATACTCCAACCAACAATACATGTAACACTGCAACTCGTAAGAGACGTCGAAAATGAAGATTGGCTGTTTACAATGGATGGCCTGCTTGTGTCATCGTATCCTGCCGGCGTTGATCATTGTTCATGCTATCGAACGCTGGTTGGCCTGGCCCAGGCTAGATAACTATAAAGGCTGTATATAGCTAGACATTACTAACGGAGTAAAATGGTTAGTGGCTATAAATGCTGTTGTGGATAGCTTCTACACTGTACACTAGTGTACGCAACGTTTCAGGACTTCTTCTTGCTCCTTTATCAGGTTTATACATGCTTGTCACGGAACCTAAATTATATTACAGTTAACTGAATGATCCAATGTAACGTAAGTGAGACGTTGGTTATGTTGCCATTTTCATATATTCCGTTCAGTATTTACAACGTGTCATTAGCCCCCTGTTCCCAACCACTGGTTACAACTACGAATACGTTTCAATAATCAAATAGGTTATCCTATTGGAAGAACAACTCAATAAACTAATAAGCATTATTTATGAAAATATAGACCTAATAGGGAATATGGGTTTGGAAAGAATTCAGTAGAAATATATATTTCCCAATTGAATTACTTCCAATTAACAATCAGCGTGTTAGCGTGTTATCAGAGGAAATCCCAAAGTGACGCTGCTCGTGAAACCAAAGGGAAGTCATGGTGCTGACAAACCAAGGATCAAATTCTTGGATTTGAACACAACACAAGCAGAACCTGGCAGATAATGAATATAACTTCACACAGTAATCACGGGACACTCCCTGGGTAATGTAAACAGCTATAAACGTGAATCCATGTCAACTAGAATTCTAGCCACCACAGTCTGCCATAGACCAAACAAACAAAATTTGGTTCGTCAGCAATAGGACTTCGTCTTCCCTCCTAACTGTAGGTTCATATGGCAAAGTGACAATCAGTCATGATGATTACAGTGCTGGGGTCAACTTCCCGACATAATTAGGAAAATTGGTGTCATTGGAAACCCTTGATCGGAGGCAGGAATTGGAAGAATAGCTGCGTTTGATTGAGCCAAGGGAACATGGTTTGTCTTCAAGACATTTCTATTCATTAAATGAACTCATTTTGGCAATTTTGTGCCACACGTCGCCTGTCGACCCCAGTCAATCAGTGTTCGCCATATCGATATACTCCATCTTTGATTGGTAAATATCAGCTTCCCTCGTTCCCCAAGAAAGAAGTGGGCATGCCCTGAGTGTGTATCCCCGCGTCAGAAAGATATCCACAGTGTTTCCAAAATAAACAAAGGATAACATCTACAGGAAATTACCGCGCAAAATTACACATTCACAGAGAGCTTTTACGTCTTGAAATTTTTTATCGTATTCATCTGAGGTAGAGCTATCATAATGCCTCTTGCTCAGATTGTTGAACAAGATGCCCCGATCTTCAAGATCAAGATGGCTGAAATGGCAGTATTCACTGAAGGGTACTTTACGTTTGTTTATTTGAAGCATACAGTATATGTGGAATTTGAACCTTACTTGTCATATAATCACGCATGGTGTCGCCGTGGTGTCACAAGGCTCTTTCGAAATTGTGAAAAGAAGTAAAGTTCTTTCTGAATTAATATTTTATCTGAAATACTGATCAAAGCGGCGTTAAACCAAACTCACTCACTACAATGTCTTACTTGGAATTGATTGTTCCCTGCAGTACCACTTGAATGATGCGTTTATGTCATGAAATACATATGTCCATGCGGATTTTAAGAAGGAACTGTTTTGGTCAAATGCGTAAAAGCAAATCGTAGAAAAATATTCAAACGTGTTTTAAATTCAACGCATCAAGTATCCCTCGTGACATAACAATCTTCTTAATATTTTTGGGTTTTTTTAGATAAAACCTGAGCCAATTAAATAGACAGCCGTACTACGAGAACAGGAAATAAAATACACAATTTGGTTTATATTTCAAAGTCATGACATTAATTAGGTCTCTGTGGGCGATTGATATAACGATAATGCTTTCATTAACCCAGTGGGAGTAGTTTTGAAGCACCATGAACGTGAATCATGTTCAAACTTTGCCGAACTCAGTTAGACAGACACCTGGCCTTTGTTCTATTACTTCAGCTATCATCATCGTGCTGTCGTTGTGAAAAACAAATGATGCTGTCTGTCAGGTTGTTGTTGTTTTGAGTGAATGGACCCCAGGGAGAATACATCTGGTTTCGATAATCTTGTTTTCTTGTGTGACATATTCTTTGTGTGACATAAGGGACACGTTTGCCCAACGCGTCCAAGGCGATGTAATTAACTGTGCAGTGTTGCTGCCCTTAAAAACCTATGATCGTCGGTTCGAATCCCGGTTCGCCCTGATTATGTTTCTTGGTTTGTCAGCACCAAACCTGGGTTTCACCAAAGGTGTCTAAAAAAGCGACAAAACAATTCTAGAATCATAAGAACTCTCTGCTAAAAATCCTTTTTATCATATGCATGAATCACTGTCAAACAGTGATGATAACAGGTGTTCGCGAAAAGGTGAGAGTATCATGCCTCACTGGCGGCAAAGATAAAGGCAAGTCAGTTGTTCACCTGAAAAAGCACAGGAGACGTGGTGCAAGTCAAAACAGGAAGTGGCATCAGACACCATTTTGTCACTGATGTTTCACAGTTGTCCTCCACGTGTGTTATGTTGTCTTGTGTTGGAACCCTGACCAAACAACCTTTGGGCAAGGGGCGTACATGTATGACGCTCTTTGAATGTTCGTAAAAAGAGCATTCTCGATTGTACTAGCTCAAAATTATAACATGTTGACACCAATGACCGGACCGACTTGAATATTGATTGACATAAAGACCTGCCTCACGTCTGTATTTCCTCCCACATCAAGTTGACACGCCGTTATATAAATGATATACTAATAGCAGCTCACTACGACATTAAACAATTTGTTTGATAAAGTAAAGGATCATTACCCCCCAAATCACTGTTCAATGGACATGATGGATGTCCTGAGAAATGTTATTTTTAAATGATGGTTTGATGGTTTGTTGTTTTACGCCGCACTCAGCCATATGACGTCGGGTTATTTTTAAATGTAATATTAATTATTATTTTCACTGATCCATTCATAAAATATTCTCTGCTATTTTGCCTTTTACGCCCAATGGAATCTGTTTCTTTTAATCGCAACTAGTTATTCTCTGGCGTTGACGATGGATATTCACATGAGTACCTCTAAATTACTGAGCGTTTGTATAACCAAGACAGGTGTTGCATACTTCGTCACAGGCGTTTGTTCCCGCATCCGATGATCCTATGGTACCACGGAATGTTTTCTTTCTGTAACCGTAATTTATATATTATGTTGAAGGAATGGACGGATCTCAGACTGAAATGGGACCCGGATGATTATGGCGGAGTTAAGAAATTGCATATCCCGTCTAACCAGCTTTGGAGACCAGATATTGTCCTCTACAACAAGTAAGTGATCGATGCTATACCTAAAAAAACAATGTGAATCTATTTATAGCGATTTCCAGGTTAGTGAAAATCAGAAAATAACACCTTCATATCTCGAACACCTGTAGTTATCACTGTAACTTTAAAGTGATAATTATGTAGAATGTGAATAATTGTATGTCTTGCCGTTTTCAAATAAAAACATTGTTAACACATCTTTTCAAATATGATTTACATCGATTTAAAAGGTTTTTAAAGTGTCATTGTTTCCCAATCATTTAAGTTGAATAAGGTTAAAACTTAATTTACGGATTGTTTAGATGACCTTGAGGTCGTATTTTGTGAATGATGTCGTTAATCTGTGCAATGTGTAATTAACCTTACAAATTGTCTTACACCAATGCTAGTTTCGAAGGATGTCTTGTTGTAACGAACTTAATTAACGAAATTAATTAATACTATATCACATTAGAGGATGTAATGTTATTATTCCGAAAATTTCCTTTGCATTTTATCACAGCTCACCTTGTCTCGAACAATGTATAACTCCAAATCAATTTTGATCACAAGGACTTCCAAAAAACGTATGGGCGATGGAGTAGCCTAGTGGTAAAAGCGTTCGCTCGACACGCCGATGACCAGGGTTCAACCCCCTACATGGTTACAATGTGTGAAGGTCATTTCTGGTGTCCTACGTCGTGATAGCTTTGAATATTGCTAAAGGCAGCGAAGAACTATACTTACTCACTCGAGGTAAGGCATTTTTCATTGTATAATGCTACTTGTCTATACATTGCAGCGCCGACGGAGAATTTGTGATAACATTACAGACAAAAGCTACAGTGAATTATAACGGCAAGATAGTATGGGAGCCGCCATCAATCTACAAAAGCTACTGTCCCATTGACGTCGAGTTCTTCCCATTTGATATGCAGCATTGCTTCCTTAAATTCAGTTCCTGGACCTACAATGGTAACGAGTTAGATCTACAGCATATGTGCAATGGCGTGGAGACCCAAAACGATGGTCTCGTCATCACCCGCGGCATTGACATCAGAGACTACTACCACAACGTCGAATGGGACATCATCAACGTGACAGCAAGACGCAAGGAGAAGTTCTACGCTTGCTGCCCAGGACCCTACCCCGATATTACGTTCAACATCACCCTGCGGCGGCGTACGCTCTTCTACACGCTCAATTTGATCATGCCCTGCATCTCCATCTCTTGTCTTACTGTGCTCGTGTTTTACCTGCCTTCTGATTCCGGAGAAAAGATCACGTTGTCTATATCTATATTGCTGGCGTTGACAGTGTTCTTCCTGTTGTTATCTGATATAAACCCTCCTACGTCGCTTGTGATACCATTGATTGGGAAATATTTACTTTTCATTATGATAGTAGTGACTATGTCTATATTTCTGACGGTTTACACGCTGCATATCAATTTTAAAACACCAACAACGCATAAAATGTCTCCGTGGGTTAGGAGAGTTTTCACGGAGATATTGCCTAAAATATTGTTAATTAAACGACCATCTCTCGATAAGGCGCCGAAGGTGGCCGTAAGAACTTGCAACGGCATAGAAATGAGAGAAACGGCGGCAGCGGCGGCGGCCGCAGCAAGGTCACGTGACTGGCACATGTACGAGAATGTCCGACATGGATGTCGGTCTGAGGAGATGGAGGAGGAAGGCAACTTTACCCCAGATGTCAAAGAAGCTCTTAAAGGGGTCAAGTTTATAGCTGACCATATGAAAAACGAAGATGAGGAAATGGCAGTGAGTAGCAGAATTATATCAACCACTGTTTGTCTGGTCCATACTCCATTATTTTCAGGCCACCGTCATACAGCTCAATTATTGCAGTGCGGCATTAAACACCAAACAGTTACACCCAACATGGTATTTTGCTCTGAGGCTATTTCGCATAGCCCCTTTCGCCTTAATGTCAAATGAATTCATACAATTTACATTTATCTTATTTCTGTAGCAGAATATTCGTCTGGAACTCGGCGTCCTATGCTTTCGGGACCCTGGATTCCAAATGAATCAAATATCTTTATTTGACAGAAATGGCTTTCGATTTTTAGTTGTAGATCAAAATTGCCTTGCCATGTCTGGATTAAACTGTTTATGCAGTATGGAGTTCCAATACTATTTTAATGTTAACATAGGCTGATTGTGTTTCCATGGACGTATCTTTGATCAAACATTCATTTGTATTCCTTATTTTCGGGGTCTTTTAAGCAGAGAATTAACCTACGGTCGAAAGAAAAAAATATTGATTAAAGAAGATATTTTTCACTTGTCACAATGGCGAATGAAGATGTGGAAGACATGCAGGGCTGTATTGTGCTGATCCAGTCGATGAAAAACTTGGATACATTTTCTGACCGATGTTAAAAGAAGTTGACATGGGGCAAAATCATTGAATAAACTCCTCTAGTTTCATTCTGGCCCTCGTTAAGTAAATCCGAACAAAATGTGACAAATGATCAATTAAGCCGGGCCAACAAATTAGGTTCAAACAGTGTGTTTCGGATTTCTTCACAAAAAATCGAATGCCGATCTCGTTTCCCCGTTCCCTTAATTTTCCTTTTGGCCTTTTTAGCCAGGCGCGTTCCCGGTGTATGGCAGCAGTAATCTGGGAGTTAGGCCTCGATTCATCAATGCCAGCCTCTCACTAGACCCCCCTTCCTCCTCCTGAGCAGGGCTGCTCGGTCGATAAGAGTCCGGAACATGGCGCATTAAAACACATTCGATTTGCCGTAGACGAGTTTTATTCTCCCGAAAGTTTTCACTCCAGTTCCGAGACATTATGCCCATACAAGCACTTGAGACTGTTTCTGTAAATCCACAGATTCATGTTTGTGTGTTACTGTATTCTCTTTTCATCATACACGGGGACCTCCTCGCGGACAGGAAGTGTTTTCTCTGACGTCCGCGCTTTTCACTTAGCTAATCCGATCCGACTATTAATATCCTAATCATTGGATAATGAAGACATCACCCTTTGTTCTTTTACTGCATACATTTTAACACGCTTTGAATTTCTGCGCATTTTTAACGTAAACAGACATTAAATATAGTTGACAACGAGAAAATATGTTGCAGCACCTCTGTATACAAGCTGATGAAACATACGATTTCCTAGAAGTCGTGACGTCGCTATATAAGTGCAATAATCTTGGACGCGACGTTAAACCCAATTTAACCTCACCTTACCTCACCTCACCTCACCTCACCTCACCTCACCTAGAAGTAATTCAGTACCCTTCGTCTCCGTATACCCCATGTATAAATATAGTTGGGAAGGGTCAACGATTTCAAGTAAGTTTTGGGCAAAATATTAGTAATACTTGAAAAAGCCTTGTTGGCTACCGATGATCTTCAGGCAGCACAATCAAGTTTGTAAGAGTTCAGTGATGCCATTTATTTCTCCATGCAATTTCATTTCAATGTCCATTCAATGTAAAGGTTCTCCGTTGAACAAAATAAATCACGAAATTTAGTGAATGTTATATATGGCACTTTTCGAACTTGAAATTGAAAGTTGAAATTGGAAATGTCGTAGCCTGGCCTCGCCTCGATCCGAGTCCTGTCACTTAGCGACTCAGAACATCTTCGGATGGCACCGATATGTCAGGGAGACAGGGAGAACTCCAATTTACGTTTGTCGTGCTCAGAAAAATCAGCGAAGCGCGTGATAGCCTGCCAATCAGGCAGATTGCTCCATTGACATTTGTTAACATTGGTTAAGTCTCGTGCCAGGACCCCGTGACTAATGGTGAGTGAACCCCACACTGCTTACCGGAAGTAGGACTGATGTGAATAGTGACTGCTGTTCAGCTGGTATTGGTATTCAATTAAAGCAACAGGCAGGCTAAATCAGGCGATTTCTTTCCACTCCTCTGGCGCCCTTCATTCTATATGCGTGTGATTTAGTCCTGCGATTGATGAAGTCTGGTGAATGTAGTTGTTATTCAAAGATTCCTTCGTTTTATACTCCTCGAATGGCGTAATTAAGATCTGATGTGAGGTGCAGACGCACGCGACGGAGAGCGTCAAAAGGGGAGATCACTCAGACTGCATAAAGGTCATGACCTTATTATGTAATGCTGGTGCTGAGCATGCTGTTGTCAGTCCCGCTGCTCCGAGGTTGATGCGCCACGTTCAGCAGTTGCAGAGACTGCATGTAAAACGTCAGAGGATCTCATGCCTGGAATATATATTTGTAGTTTAGGAACTGAGCTTTCTCCGATTGCCATCATGGTTCAAGCGCATACAATACATTGCCTCTGAACATTCAGTACGCCATCGTTGTTTAGTGGATAGAGCGTCTGCCCGGAGAGCGAAATGTCGGTGACGATGATAAACGATGACGACGCTCAGCATTAAGATGATAAAACAAGAATTGGTCGGATCGGAGTCAAAATAATGTGTCTCGGTGGGGTATTCATGTTAAACTGCGGAAAGGTGTAAAACCAGCATGTGTACAAGCACACACACACACACGCACGCACGCACGCACGCACGCACGTACGCACGTTAAACGTTAAACTCTATTTCAGCCCACCCCAAGACAGACGTATTAGCACGAGATCAGGTGATGTACACCACTGTAGCCCGACATAACTGTACTTGAACAACACCATACATCTCAATTAACAACTTCTTTTCCTTCTTCAGAATCTTCTTCTTCTTCAGTCTTCTTGTATCCAGGGGTGATGTAGGAACCTCATGTATACACTCCTGTGAAATATTGATGATTGTAAAACAGGGGCGTGGAATGTGTTACAGAAATGGAAACATAAAAGATGATTATCGAATATGCGTTCCCATTTTATTATCTTTTTATGCAAAACAACATTTTGTGTTGGTTTTACTTCAACACTTCCTAAAGGGTTGTGAACAGGTCCATCGACAGGATCAAACGATGTCATGTATGTGTATCGGGTGTACGGAGTCCCATCTCCTTTTTATTAAGACTCAGAACCCTGTGATTTGATATGAAATAGTTGATCATTTATATTGGTTTATCGTGTTGCCACTGCCATGGCGGTGATTGGTTTGGTTTACGTGGCGGGGGAGACTTTTGTTCCCACCTCGAGGAGGACCTCTGGCGCCGACTTAGAATTTGATATATAGAACAGGCTTCCAAGTGGCACCACCCATAATGGCAAATACCGATATCATTGCATTATTGGTAGGTCGGCAAAGGTATTTAAAAATTGGTCAAAGCGTTTCAGATATAAATTTGTCAAAGGTTTTGAAAAATAAACCGTTGGAGTGTCAAATGGATGACGGGGGTTCATTTCAGTTGATCCTAAAAGACAATTTACTGTCCTAGATGCGCCTGAAGTAGTGTTTATCTTTATTAAAATACCGGTCTGATGCTAGACATGTATATCTCACAACATCTGCGTGTGACTGTACTAGACATGTATGTCTCACAACGTCCATGTGTGACTGTACTAGACATGTATGTCTCACACCGCTGTGCGTGACTGTACTAGATATGTATGTCTCACACCGCTGTGCGTGACTGTACTAGATATGTTTGTCTCACACCGTCTGTGCGTGACTGTACTAGATATGTATGTCTCACACCGCTGTGCGTGACTGTACTAGATATGTATGTCTCACACCGCTGTGCGTGACTGTACTAGATATGTATGTCTCACACCGCTGTGCGTGACTGTACTAGATATGTATGTCTCACACCGCTGTGCGTGACTGTACTAGATATGTTTGTCTCACAACGTCCATGTGTGACTGTACTAGATATGGATGTCTCACATCGCTGTGCGTGACTGTACTAGATATGTTTGTCTCACAACGTCTGTGTGTGACTGTACTAGATATTATGTCGCACAAGATCTGTGTGTAACTGTACTAGATATGTATGTCTCACAACGTCTCCCTTATTTTATTCACAAAACATGCAGGATGAACTTTTCTACATTTTTCAGGGTGCCAACCCCCTCCTCCTCTGAATTCCGAGTACCACCTCTTTTTTCACTCTTAGTCTCATTTACTCACCCCTGAAACCAGAATACTACTCAACACAAATCTGAAAACCATTGAGAGAAGGGTGCGAGTTCATATAAAATTACCGAAAAAATGTCGAAAAAAAAGTAAATATATAAAGGAAACTTTTGCGTACACCATTAAATTTTTATATATGTTGAAACTGTATTCCAAATACGATTTAATATGAGTCTGGCGCATGCCACATTGCTGAGAACCAAACACCCTCTACGTTGACCCCTGAATCAGGCGTACCAAATGTGTGTTGGCAGACTCATTTTGGGTACATCTTTAATAAACTATACTTGAATTTGAGAATCTTCTGTATGCACGGTATCTATAAGCACTGAAATTAACTGAGTCCTCATTTTAGAAAAGAATATAAAACACTTTAATACTCACCATCACGTACATTATATGCTTTTTAAATGTAAAACCCAGGATACATGATATAAATGAAGGTATCGTTGTCATGAAAACTGAAAAATACAAAATAGCAAGTACATGTATTTGCATCGGGAATGATATTACTATGAATGTCAATGTGATAAAGATGTATTTCTGTGTCAGTTTTATTGGTTATATTATCGATTATTAACAAACAGAGGCGGATCCAGTTTTTCTCAAACGAACTGTTTACTGGTTGTGGATTTCCAACAGATGGTGGGGGAAGGGGGTTGGCCCCCTGAATCCCGCTTGTGGATCCACTACTGACGATTATTTCAGTCATACTGTCTAAATTTCTGTCTTAATGTGAAATAAAAGTTGTTTGCGTTAGATAACTGTACATTCTGAGAGAAATAATAGTGTGACGGGTAATTTAAGTGTGCTGTTCTCATTTTTTAGTTAATTTTTATGTCTCCAACGTAGGGTAGTCCACGTTATAATGACGGATGAGTTTTTGACAAGACGAGCAGGGTCACTAGTTATGTGCATGTAGTTAGCTAAATGGCCGCCGCTAATATCCCCCTATTGATCAATGAAGTACATATTTTTATGTTTACACGGCAGTATGAACTGTATCATCACTAGACAATACAATTTTAACACATAATTTTCATTTCTGTAGAAAACAAATTTAGCTTTAATAGCCCTGTGCTAGTTGTTTGACACGATGACAACATATTTAACAATGTTTTAAGAATGACAGGCGTCAATCTACACCTGGTACGTTTTAAACAAAAATAACTGTCTCACGAATTGTTTTTTATTGATAAACATCCATTTTATTTAGAAATGTCAGGATAGCATTTAACACCAAATTGTTTTCCTTGTCTTTTCGTGTTGACATCAGACTGATTGTCTTCACTCGGTAGATCTTCTTCGCTTTCCTCGCTGCTGTCTATTTTGACTAAACCAGTGTCTCATATCGATATGGACAAATGTGTGTGGTCAATGAGCGAAAATTTCAACGTTTTCATCGATGGCATTGTCTGTCGATGCCATGGCGAATGCTAGTAATCTGCCAAACACAATACAGTAACGATGATCGTCTGCAAATTAATTCACTTGATGACAAGACTGCTTATTAACCCTCGGTAGTTTCCGGAATGCGAAGCTTGGTGGTCGATATCGGTATTATATTATCATTTCAAAGTTAATAGGCCGATCATTTGATATACTGGGGCGGATGTGTGTTTTTCTGTGTCATAGGGTGAGGTTGGGGATGGGTGTGGGGGGTGGGGAGTGTGATGGCGGTGATTTTATGTGGAAAAATCCGAATAGGCTGGAAAATGTGTTTAGTTTGACTCCACCTTCGAGGTAACTGAACGGTGGTCGGCCCCTTAGAAAATAATGGCATGAAACATAAAAAAAACATTCAAAAAATGCAAAAAAAACACACACACAAACACACACACACACACACACACACACACACACACACACACACACACACACACACACACACACACACACACACACACACACATATATATATATTTATATATATATATATATATATATATATATATATATATATATATATAAGGGGGGTAAAGGTTTAGTTTTTGTATATTTATGTTATATTTCACTATTCTTTAGATATCAATTCTAAACCAATTATTTACAGACCAATTCGGTTTCAATTCCAATGTCTATGCCTGTACACTGTTATGTGACTTAGACAACATAGTGTTTGAATTCTGAATAATAGCATATAACATGTTAATTACTTCCACGTGTGTTTAAGTAAATAAATACGACTCGTATTATATCGCAAGCAGGCCCGTAACGGTTTATAGCCCTACATCCAGGTATATCACTCACTGGCATAAGTTTCATGCAGACGGCAAAGACATCACGTGATGGCGGCCATATTGAATGTCAGGGTTTTCTTCTACCTGATAGTATCACAATCGCTGAACATCTCTCAATAGCCAGCCCACTGGATACACTCATGATAATAAACCTTTGAACGAAGGAAAAGAGGGGCTTTTTATCCACATATCCATATGTTATCGCCATAATCTTCCGGTTGCTATAGTAACTAAGACGTGTACCACGTGGTCGAGGGTAATAATGAGAAGAGAGTCCGACTGTATAAATCCCCCAGTTACGAGGACCCGGGACCTTGTATATGAACTCTGTTGAATATATTCTACTCCTCGTATACCATTAGCATGCGTGTGTAGACAGTTCGTATCGCAAAATCATTGTCTCTGCACCTAGATGTATTGCGAATCTGAAGTAACAAGAAATCATGCAGACAGTTCCAAAGCATAGATGGTATCTTTTGTACTTAAATAATCTGATTAATAGTTCGTTGAAGACATTGGCGTTGTACGCAAAAGAATAGAGAATTAAACATTTGAGACCAAACCCACCCTAAATGGAGAAATCTTTGCACTTGGAGAAGAAGTAAATTCTATATAAATTATATTTTCTTTGTAAGATATAAATCAATCAAATATAAAGTAACCATACACCAAAACAATAACACCTAGTCGTATTACGCTCAGCTATCTTTATACAGTCTGAAATGGTATTGTTATAATCAAACATCGATTCTTCAAATCAGTTCCTCACAATTTAATGTTTTACAGCATATCATGACTGCCATGCCCCCGGGAGGAGATATATGCCTTATTTCCTATATTTCTTGTAATGGTAGTTTATTTACACCAAATTCCCTCGTGATTAGTGCTTCGGGCCTATGTTTATAGAGCAACAATTGACGTTAAGTTCACCATTAGAGCGCTGACAGCAGTTTCATGATCTCATCACTACCCAATAAAGAAACCTTGGAATGCTGACGATTTCCCCGTAGTCGAGATGGTTGAAGATACCTTCGACGTAAATGCCAAAGAAATCACCTAATGCATTCTATCTTGAGTGGTTGATAGGGAACTATTGGCATTAAGTTAAATCATGGGTTGTATATTGGTTAAACTTAATTCAACTCAATGAATTTGTTTTATAACAATCGCTGTGCCACTTTCAGCCCGCAGTGTGTAGGGGAATTGCTGATACGTGTACCTTGCCTGTCGTAAGATGCAGCTAAATGGGTTGTTGAGAGGATATTGTACTTGGATGGTATCGGATGGTCACAAGAGTTGTAGGGTATAAATCGTATTTGGAATGGATTGGATGAACACAGTGGTTGTTGAGTATAAATTGTACTTTGGAGGGATCGGATGAACACAGGAGTTGATACATTTTACTTAGATGCGCATCGAGTGGTCAGAACGGATGTTGAGACAGTATTTGGATTGGGATCTAGTGATTTCAGTGGTTTGTTATCATGAATACAATACTAGTTCTTAGATGGTACCTGTCTTGTAAAGTGAGGGAGTGAGTGAGTTGGGTTTTTAACGCCGCTTTTAACAGTATTCCAGTTATATCGCGGCGTGTCAGCCTAATGTGGGAGGAAAGCCCGAAGTAATGCAGGTCTCAGACGTTTACCATTTCGGTGAAACCCACGAGCACGGGTATGGTGCTGACAAACCTAGAAATATAAGGCTGGTAAAGAATGAGCTCGGTTTAGTGCTACTTTGTAAAGTATTTAAATCACGGTTTGGGGGGCAGACATTTACCACAGTCGTGGCATTCTGGAGTTGTTGTACATAGACAACTGGTTTATATGGTCTTCGGCATAAAACATCATTCATTCATGACTATAGTTCGAAATAAATAGCATGAGCCCAGCGGGTCACACATATACTGTACAATGTGGGATTTAATCACTGTGAAAACGTAAACATAAGCAATTCATATTTAAGTTTTGTTTTAAACATGCAAGAACCTGTGATGTGGCAAAGAATATAATTTTCTCCATAAATATTCCATATGTGTTATACTCTTCTTGTACTCGTTGTTGGGTGCCATGGAAAATTCGAAAATCACGTGGATGTATGCATCGACTGCACATGCGCTAGGTGATACTGACAGCAACATATGCTACGACGTACCACTTCGTGTCTGACACGTGATGTCTCCTCGCAAGTGTATTTACTTGCGATCACATTGTGCGTGCATCATCCCTTCCCTTCTCTAAACATTTTCCATTTTTCCTGTCCGTATATAAGCTGCATGAACTCCGACATACTGCGTTCAAATTGTCATTCCACACATCGACTACCTTAGCGACGCTCTATCAGTTTTATTCTGCAACAAATAAATGAATCCTTCACTTCACTACCCTCGTGCTTTATACCCAATCTTAAAATCTATTTTGACGTCCAACTCTGTGTCGACGCCCACGCCAACAAAAACGCTATAACCACCCACACTATACCTAAATCCCAGTACGAAATGTCGCCTCAATCTCCCTTCAATGTGCATACACTCTCCAATCACACAAGGTGCTCCCACTCTCCCATTACACAACGTACCCTCAATCTCCCAGCACTCAAAGTGCTATGAATATCCCATCACACAAGTTGTCCTCATTCATCCATCACACAAGGTGCCCCTTAATCTCCCATCACAAAAGGTGCCCTCACTCTGCCATCACACCATCTGCCCTCAATCTCCAATCACACCATCTGCCTTCTCTCCCCCATCACACAAAGTGCCTTCAATCTCCGATCTCATAAGGTGCCGTCAATCCCCCATCACACAATATGCCCTCATCACCCCGTCACACAAGGTGCCCTCAATCTCCGATCACACAAGGTGCCCTCAATCTCCGATCACACAAGGTGTCCTTAATCTCCCATCACACAATCTGCCCTCACTACCCATCACACAAGGTGCCGTCACTCTCCCATCACATAAGGTGTCCTCACTCTCCCATCAAATAAGGTGCCATCAATCTCCCATCAATCTCCCATCACTCAAAGTGCCATGAATATCCCATCACACAATTTGTCCTCATTCATCCATCACACAAGGTGCCCTCAATCTCCCATAACAAAAGGTGCCTTCACTCTGCCATCACACCATCTGCCCTCAATCTCCAATCACACCATCTGCCTTCACTCCCCCATCACACAAAGTGCCTTCAATCTCCCATCTCATAAGGTGCCGTCAATCCCCCATCACACAATATGCCCTCAATCCCCCATCACACAAGGTGTCCTCAATCTCCCATCACACAATCTGCCCTCACTACCCATCAAACAAGTAGCCGTCAATCTCCCATCACACAAGGTGTCCTCACTCTCCAATCACATAAGGTGCCATCAATCTCCCATCAATCTCCCATCACTCAAAGTGCTATGAATATCCCATCACACAAGTTGTCCTCATTCATCCATCACACAAGGTGCCCTCAATCTCCCATAACAAAAGGTGCCCTCACTCTGCCATCACACCATCTGCCCTCAATCTCCAATCACACCATCTGCCTTCACTCCCCCATCACACAAAGTGCTTTCAATCTCCCATCTCATAAGGTGCCGTCAATCCCCCATCACACAATATGCCCTCAATCCCCCATCACACAAGGTGTCCTCAGTCTCACATCACACAAGGTGTGCTCAATTTCCCATCACGCAAGGTGTGCTCAATCTCCCATCACACAAGGTGTCCTCAATCTCCCATCACACAATCTGCCCCCAATGTCCCATCACACAAAACTGGCCACATTCTTCCATCACATACGGTGTCCTCAGTCTCCCATCACACATTGTGTCCTTACTCTCCCATCACCCAAGGTGCCCCCAGTCTCCCATAATTTAATGTGTCCTTACTCTCCCATCACCCAAGGTGCCCTCAGTCTCCCATAACTCAATGTGTCCTTTCTCTCCCATCACCAAAGGTGCCCTCAATCTCCCATCACTCAATGTGTCCTTACTCTCCCATCACTCAAGGTACCCTCAGTCTCCCATCACTCAATTTGTCCTTACTCTCCCATCACCCACTTTGCCCTCAAACTCCCATCACACAATGTGTCCTTACTCTCCCATCACCCAAGGTGCCATCAATCTCCCATCACTCAATGTGTCCTTACTCTCCCATCACACAATGTGCCCTCAGTCGCCCATCACACAATGTGCCCTCAGTCTCCCATCACTCAATGTGTCCTTACTCTCCCATCACACAATGTGCCCTCAGTCTCCCATCACTCAATGTGTCCTTATTCTCCCATCACACAATGTGCCCTTAGTCTCCCATCACTCAATGTGTCCTTACTTTCCCATCACACAATGTGCCCTCAGTCTCTCATCACTCAATAGGTCCTTACTCTCCCATCACACAATGTGCCCTTAGTCTCCCATCACTCAATGTGTCCTTACTTTCCCATCACACAATGTGCCCTCAGTCTCCCATCACTCAATGTGTCCTTACTCTCCCATCACACAATGTGCCCTTAGTCTCCCATCACTCAAAGTCACAGGAACTCGATGATAGCGTGTATAACATAATATATTCGTATAGAGAAAGAAATCACACCCCTCTATATACATAGAGACAAGGAGTGACACCCGCCATCTTGTTTTCATTCAAGATTTCGCACTCGGTTCGAATCATGTCGCATAATCGCATGAAATATGAATGTCACTTATTTCACCCTATTGGAACTTGCTGAACAAATCTCAAAAAGAGTTCAAGCCCGTGTAGCGCCGTAATTTCCGGCCACCCTTTTTCTTGTTTACCTCAGCGGCGCAGCGTAGAGCTGACATTCAATAGTTGTTTTTAAAATAAAAACGAGGTAAGGTGACCACAAATGAACATGATTGTATAGCCTATGGTTTGTTTAGCAGGTGCCAACGGGTTGAAATAAGTGACATTCATATGTCATGCGATATCGAGCTGTGATTCGAACCGAGTGCGAAATCTTGAATAAGAGCCAAGATTGCGGGTGTCACTCCTTGTCTCTATGTATATAGAGGGGTGTGATTTTCTTCAATACGAATATATTATGTTATACACGCTATCATTGAATTCATGTGCTCAAAGTGGCATCAATATCCCATCACACAAGCTGTCCTTGATTTTCCCAACCTATCCACTGCCCCCTTTCCAGATATTTTCCAGCTAAAGAAGTGCTTCCATTAGTCTACAGCATCGATAACACACGATCTTGCACGAGGTGCCTCCAATGTTCCATCATGCAAGGTGTCCCCAATCTTCAAACACTCGCGGTGCCTCCCAGTTTCCCGGAGTCTTCCATCAAACCGCATGCTGCCAATCTCTCATCTCACGGGTTGGCCCCATTAGCCTATCGCATTGCTCGCATACAAACTCGGTATGCTTGGGAATTCTCCTCTAATGACTTCCTTTGTCTTGTGAATGATTAGCACAACTGATTAAGACTGTAGTCAACATGCACACAACACGGAACAAAATGTCTGCGAGATTTCTATGCTACATTTCCTGCAATTAGAGTGCACATCATTGCGACGTAACTGTGAAACTCGGTTGCGTGCCCCTAGTAGCAAACTCTAATTGGATTAAATTAGGAATGCTTTATAATCTTATGATTTCACTGGAAAATTCGCTGACCTACAATTTTATTACATGCTATGATCAAATTCATTCTTTGACTTGATTGCTATGAGACAGAAACCAGTTCATGCATAACATGTCTTTTTTCATTTGCTTAAGCAGAAGCATTTTCTTGAAACAAAGATTTAAATGAATATAAAGTTGGTCTATTTCATCTTTGTTATATATCATACATATATTTTCCTAGATGAATAATCAGTAATTTAGTGTATCTAACGTTGTTCTGTTTTGTTTTTAAGGAAATCCGAGATTGGAAGTACATCGCCATGGTAATGGATCGCTTCTTTTTATATATATTCACTACTGCAACCTTCAGCGGTACTCTCAGCATCTTCCTGTACGCCCCATCGCTCTATGATGGACGAGAACAAATGGAAAGAGAAGACCCCAACGCAACCTGCGTATACTAGTTGTCTCCCTTGTGCATAACTCTTTTTGTCAGTGTGGATCAAATCGTGATTGCTGTTCAAGCTTCCTTATGCACATGCGAGTCCGAGAATCATTCTGCGAGGCCGGTTTCAAACCTGTACAGAGACGCTTTGCATTCATTTAATGTTTCCAATATTTTTCTACATAAGAACCATCGTAGTTTCATACAAAAATACCGGCAGCATCCAAGAATTGGATTAGCCAGCATGTCAACAAAGGAAGATTACTCTTGTGAAAGGGAGATAAGTGTTCACACTGCCAGGAATAATTCTTCTGTCTGTATTATGCTGGGTTAATTTTCAAAGTATTTAATAATTTCATATGTTTGTTCCTCTATTGCTTAATTATATCATCGCACCAAGCAGTAAGTTGATTTGATTGCAAAGTGATTATGTATTTATTCATCAATTTATTCTTTTTTATGTGTACAGATTTGAAATATTATTGCACCGTTTGAATTCATATGTTGAATTGTCCATAGTTTATTATTGACTGTCATTCCTTTTGTAAAAAGAAGTATGATAATTATTTTAGTGTCCCATTGTGGCACACGTTCCCTCTGCTTTACTCACCGTGTGAACTGCTGGTGTTAACTGAATTCAGTGTGTCATTGTATATATACGCGCCGAACTACTTTTTGGTAATGGTTATACAGTAAGGCAACAGCCTCACTTTCATAATAAAGCCATAGATAAAAAACATACCCTTCGTTGAAATTATTATTCATTCACATGTGGACTTGTATTTACCAAACACTATTATACTTGTTACAGAATAATCATCTTCGAAAAACGTAATTCTAATAATAATAATATGATATTAAAAACTTGCCGGGCATGTCATAGCCAGGACTAGTCCACAATTCCTGGTACCATTTTGCTGCAGCTTAAATCACGGTAGAAAGCAAGAAGACAATATGATGCCTTGTGGCATGGAGTGAGTGAGTGAGCTTGGTTTTGACATCGAAGCTGTTGAGTGTGATTGCAGCGGGTTAATATTTTGGCTCATAGTTGGTAATACTAAAAAAAATCCCTTTAGTCCGCTTTTACGGCAAGCATGGGTTGGGGAAGACCTATTCTACCCCGGCTCTTCACGGGTCGATAATGATCAGGAACATATTAGCTAACCAGTCATTATCACCCAGTGTTGTGGAGACTGCGAATAAAGTCGGATGAAACCAAATTAATTTACCCAACTGCATTCCTCCTATCTGCAAATGTCGGTTTTTAAGTTCCTACTGTTCGGAAAATTCAGATTTTATTTTAGCTTTATATATTTCTGGCTGTCCGTATGCAAAATATAGAAAATACTACTCACAGAAGAATAAGGCAAAGCGCATGAGATATTATCTCGATCAACCAGACCAGTGTGTATTTATATTGCTTTCTCAGCTCCCTGGGACTCATTATACAACACTGTTTGCCGATTGCTGTGGCCAGAACGTTTGCATTCAAATTACCATCACAACAGCAATGTATCCAATCGCTTTGGATGAACAGACACACAAGGAGGCACAAAGTTAGTTGCCTATGAGGCTAACACGTGTCCTTTAACATTAGCCCTTTGACATAAGCCCTAGCAGTTATCCATCCGCTACTCTCCGTCGCCAAAATTGCTTATATTTACTTGATTTGTAACGTTTACTTAATTTGTAACCGTTACGTTATGCATAGGGCCACATTCCAGAAAGTCTCTCTTCATACAACACAGCCTCAAGACCACGTGTTCCACTCGTGATGTGAGATACTGCAGTCAGTGTGGTGACATCAGGTGCTGGCATAATGGAGGTTGTCCTTACCTAGAATAAAGACTGCCCTTACCAAGAATAAAGATTGTCCTTATCAAGAATAAAGATTGTCCTTACCTTCAATAAAGATTGTCCTTATCAAGAATAAAGACTGTCCTTACCCAGAAAAAAATTGTCCTTACCTTCAATAAAGATTGTCCTTACCTGGAATAAAGGTTGTCCTTACCAAGAACGTAGATCGCCCTTACCTAGACGAAAGATTGTCCTTACCTAGAACAAAGACTGCCCTTACCTAGATTAAAGATCGTCCTTACCCAGAAAAAAGATTGTCCTTACCTTCAATAAAGATTGTCCTTACCTGGAATAAAGGTTGTCCTTACCAAGAACGTAGATCGCCCTTACCTAGACGAAAGATTGTCCTTACCTAGAACAAAGACTGCCCTTACCTAGATTAAAGATCGCCCTTACCTAGAGTAAAGATTGTCCTTACCTAGAATAAAGATTGTCATTACCTAGAATAAAGATTGTCTTTACATAGAATAAAGATTGTCCTTATCTAGAATAAAGATTGTCCTTACCTTGAATAAACAAAGATTGTCCTTACCTAGAATAAGTATTGCCCTTAACTAGAATAAAGATTTCCCTACCTTGAATAAACATGGTCCTTACCTAGAATAAATATTGTGTTTACCTGGAATAAAGATTGCCCATACCTACAATATAGATCGCCCTCACCAAGAGTAAAGATTGTCCTTACCTTGAATAAAGATCACCCTTACCTAGAATAAAGATTTCCTTACCTAGAATAAAGATCGCCCTTACCTAGAGTAAAGATTGTTCTTACCTGGTATAGAGGTTGTCCTTACCTAGAATATATATCGCCGTGACCTAGAGTAAAGATTGTCCTTACCTAGAAAAACGATTTTCTTTACTTTGACTAAAGATTGTCCTTACCTAAAACAAAGACTGCCCTTACCTAGAATAAAGATCGCCCTTTCCTAGAGTAAAGATTGTCCTTACCTAGATAAACATTGTCCTTACCTAGAAAAAGGATTGCCCTTACCTAGAATAAGAATTGCCCTCAAAAAAATAAAGATTGTCATCAAGAATGAAGACTGTCCTTACCTAGAATAAAGATTGTCTCCACCTTGAATAAGGATTGCCATGACATAGAATAAAGATTGTTCTTATCAAGAATAAAGATTTTCCTTTTCAAGAATGAAGACTGTCCTTACCTAGAATAAAGATTGTCCCCACCTTGAAGAAGGATCGCCCTTAACTGAAATAAAGATTGTCTTTACCTAGACTAAAAGTTGTTCTAACCTAGACTAAAGATTGTCCTTACCTAGAGTAAAGATTGTCCTTACTTAGAACCAAGACTGCCCTTACCAAGAATAAAGATCGCCCTTACCTAGACTAAAGATTGCCTTTACCTAGAATAAAGATTTCCTTACCTTGAATAAAGATGGTCCTTTCCTGGAATAAAGATCGTCTTTACCTAGACTTAAGATTGTCCTTACCTAGACTAAAAATTGTCCTTAACTAAAATAAACATTATCCTTACCTAGAATATAGATTGTCCTTACCAAGAATAAAGATCGCCCTTACCTAGACTAAAGATTGTCCTTAACTAGAATAAAGATTTCCTTACCTAGAATATAGATTGTCCTTACCAAGAATAAAGATTGCCCTTACGTAGACTAAAGATTGTCCTTAACTAGAATAAAGATTTCCTTACCTAGAATATAGATTGTCCTTACCTAGAATAAAGATTGCCCTTACCTAGACTAAAGATTGTCCTTAACTAGAATAAAGATTCCCTTACCTAGAATATAGATTGTCCTTACATATAATAAAGATTGCCCTTACCTAGACTAAAACCTGTCCTTAACTAGAATAAAGATTTCTTTACCTAGAATATAGATTGTCCTTACCTAGACTAAAGATTGTCCTTACCAAGAATAAAGATCGCCCTTACCTAGACTAAAGATTGTCCTTAACTAGAATAAAGATTTCCTTACCTAGAATATAGATTGTCCTTACCAAGAATAAAGATTGCCCTTACGTAGACTAAAGATTGTCCTTAACTAGAATAAAGATTTCCTTACCTAGAATATAGATTGTCCTTACCTAGAATAAAGATTGCCCTTACCTAGACTAAAGATTGTCCTTAACTAGAATAAAGATTCCCTTACCTAGAATATAGATTGTCCTTACATAGAATAAAGATTGCCCTTACCTAGACTAAAACCTGTCCTTAACTAGAATAAAGATTTCTTTACCTAGAATATAGATTGTCCTTACCTAGAATAAAGATTGTCCTTACCTAGAATAGAGATTGCCCTTACCTAGACTAAAGATTGTCCTTACCTAGACTAAAAATTGTCCTTAACTAGAATAAAGATTTCCTTACCTAGAATAAAGATTGTCCTTACCTAGAATAAAGATTGCCCTTACCTAGACTAAAGATTGTCCTTAACTAGAATAAAGATTTCTTTGCCTAGAATATAGATTGTCCTTACCTAGAATAAAGATTGCCCTTACCTAGACTAAAGATTGTTTTTAACTAGAATAAAGATTTCTTTACCTAGGATATAGATTGTCCTTACCTAGAATAAAGATTATCCTTACCTAGAATAGAGATTGCCCTTACCTAGACTAAAGATTGTCCTTACCTAGACTAAAAATTGTCCTTAACTAGAATAAAGATTATCCTTACCTAGAACAAAGATCTCCATTACCTAGAATAAAGATTGGCATTACCTAGAATAAAGATTACCCTTACCTAGAACAAAGATCTCCCTTACCTAGAATAAAGATTGTCCTTACCTAGAATAAAGATTGTCCTTACCAAGAATAAAGATTTCCTTACCTAGAATATCGATTGTCCTTACCTAGAATAAAGATTGTCCTTACCTAGAATAAAGATTGTCCTTCTTTGAATAAAGATTTCCCTTACCTAGAATAAAGATTGTCCTTACCTAGAATAAAGATTGTCCTTACCAAGAATAAAGATTTCCTTACCTAGAATATAGATTGTCCTTACCTAGAATAAGGATTGTCCTTACCTAGAATAAAGATTGTCCTTACCTTGAATAAAGATTGCCCTTTCCTAGAATAAAGATCGCCCTTACCTAGAATTAAGATTTCCTTACCTAGAATAAAGATTGTCCTTAACTGGAATAAAGATTGTTCCTACCTGGTATTAAGGTTGTCCTTACCTAGAATATATATCGCCGTTACCTAGAGTAAAGATTGTCCTTACCTAGAAAAACGATTGTCTTTACTTTGACTAAAGATTGTCCTTACCTAAAACAAAGACTGCCCTTACCTAGAATAAAGATCGCCCTTTCCTAGAGTAAAGATTGATCTTACCTAGAATAAACATTGTCCTTACCTAGAAAAAGGATTGCCCTTACCTAGAATAAGGATTGCCCTTATATAGAGTAAAGATTGTCATCAAGAATGAAGACTGTCCTTACCTAGAATAAAGATTGTCTCCACCTTGAATAAGGATTGCCATTACATAGAATAAGATTGTTCTTATCAAGAATAAAGATTTTCCTGATCAAGAATGAAGACTGTCCTTACCTAGAATAAAGATTGTCCCCACCTTGAATAAGGATCGCCCTTAACTAAAATAAAGATTGTCTTTACCTAGACTAAAAGTTGTTCTAACCTAGACTAAAGATTGTCCTTACCTAGCGTAAAGATTGTCCTTACTTAGAACAAAGACTGCCCTTACCAAGGATAAAGATCGCCCTTACCTAGACAAAAGATTGCCTTTACCTAGACAAAAGATTGCCTTTACCTAGAATAAAGATTTCCTTACCTTGAATAAAGATGGTCCTTTCCTGGAATAAAGATCGTCTTTACCTAGACTAAAGATTGTCCTTAACTAGAATAAAGATTTCCTTAACTAGAATATAGATTGTCATTACCTAGAATAAAGATTGCCCTTACCTAGACTAAAGATTGTCCTTACCAAGAATAAAGATTTCCTTACCTAGACTAAAGATTGTCCTTAACTAGAATAAAGATTTCCTTACCTAGAATATAGATTGTCCTTACCTAGAATAAAGATTGCCCTTACCTAGACTAAAGATTGTCCTTAACTAGAGTAAAGATTTCCTAACCTAGAATATAGATTGTCCTTACCTAGAATAAATATTGCCCTACCTAGACTAAAGATTGTCCTTAACTAGAATAAAGATTTCCTTACATAGAATATAGATTGCCCTTACCTAGACTAAAGATTGTCCTTACCTAGACTAAAACCTGTCCTTAACTAGAATAAAGATTTCCTTACCTAGAATATAGATTGTCCTTACCTAGAATAAAGACTGTCCTTACCTAGAATAGAGATTGCCCTTACCTAGACTAAAGATTGTCCTTACCTAGACTAAAAATTGTCCCTTACCAAGAATAAAGATTGTCCTTACCTAGAATAAAGATTTCCTTACCTAGAATATAGATTGTCCTTACCTAGAATAAAGATTGTCCTTACCTAGAATAGAGATTGCCCTTACCTAGACTAAAGATTGTCCTTACCTAGACTAAAAATTGTCCCTTACCAAGAATAAAGATTGTCCTTAACTAGAATAAAGATTGTCCTTACCCAGAATAAAGATTTCGTTACCTAGAATATAGATTGTCCTTACCTAGAATAAAGATTGCCCTTACCTAGACTAAAGATTGTCCTTACCTAGAATAAAGATTTCCTTACATAGAATATAGATTGTCCTTACATAGAATAAAGATTTCTTTACCTAGACTAAAGATTGTCCTTAACTAGAATAAAGATGTCTTTACCTAGAATATAGATTGTCATTACCTAGAATAAAGATTGCCTTTACCTAGACTAAAGATTATTCTTAACTAGAATAAAGATTTCTTTACCTAGAATAGAGATTGCCCTTACCTAGACTAAAGATTGTCCTTACCTAGACTAAAACCTGTCCTTAACTAGAATAAAGATTTCCTTACCTAGAATATAGATTGTCCTTACCTAGAATAAAGATTGTCCTTACCTAGAATAGAGATTGCCCTTACCTAGACTAAAGATTGTCCTTACCTAGACTAAAAATTGTCCTTAACTAGAATAAAGATTGTCCTTACCTAGACTAAAAATGGTCCCTTACCAAGAATAAAGATTGTCCTTACCTAGAATAAAGATTGTCCTTACCAAGAACAAAGATCCCCCTTAACTAGAATAAAGATTAACCTTTCGTAGAATAAAGATTGCCCTTACCTAGACTAAAGATTGTCCTTAACTAGAATAAAGATTGTCCTTACCTAGACTAAAACCTGCCCTTAACTAGAATAAAGATTTCCTTACCTAGAATATAGATTGTCCTTACCTAGACTAAAGATTGTCCTTACTTAGAATAGAGAGTGCCCTTACCTAGACTAAAGATTGTCCTTACCTAGACTAAAAATTGTCCCTTACCAAGAATAAAGATTGTCCTTACCTAGAATAAAGATTGTCCTTACCTAGAATAAAGATTTCGTTACCTAGAATATAGATTGTCCTTACCTAGAATAAAGATTGCCCTTACCTAGACTAAAGATTGTCCTTACCTAGAATAAAGATTTCCTTACATAGAATATAGATTGTCCTTACCTAGAATAAAGATTTCTTTACCTAGACTAAAGATTGTCCTTAACTAGAATAAAGATGTCTTTACCTAGAATATAGATTGTCATTACCTAGAATAAAGATTGCCCTTACCTAGACTAAAGATTATTCTTAACTAGAATAAAGATTTCTTTACCTAGAATAGAGATTGCCCTTACCTAGACTAAAGATTGTCCTTACCTAGACTAAAACCTGTCCTTAACTAGAATAAAGATGTCCTTACCTAGAATATAGATTGTCCTTACCTAGAATAAAGATTGTCCTTACCTAGAATAGAGATTGCCCTTACCTAGACTAAAGATTGTCCTTACCTAGACTAAAAATTGTCCCTTACCAAGAATAAAGATTGTCCTTACCTAGAATAAAGATTGTCCTTACCAAGAACAAAGATCCCCCTTACCTAGAATAAAGATGACCCTTTCGTAGAATAAAGATTGTCCTTACCTAGAATAAAGATTTCGTTACCTAGAATAAAGATTGTCCTTACCTAGAATAAAGATTGCCCTTACCTAGACTAAAGATTGTCCTTAACTTGAATAACGATTTCCTTACCTTGAATAAAGATTGCCCTTTCCTAGAATAAAGATTGCCCTTAACTGGAAAAAAAGATGTGTGATGTTTCGTTTACAATTGAAATATTTCTAAATATTTTTGGGTAACATTAATGTGTCTAACTCATTTGTTTTTTAATTACGAAGAAATTTATGGATTTACGTACCACTGCATTAGAGGGAAATAGCTGCATGCATGGCCTGGGCGAAAACGTGTACAGGTCTCTGGAAAATCATGGCGCTTTTACCTGACTGTTTTTATTATGAATACAAGCGACAAAACTCTTTCCATATTCATAAGAAATCTCTGCATAAAGCACAATCGATTTACGATTCCGACTATATTTTGAGCATGTGTTTATGAATCACCTTCACAGAGTGATGATACCAGGTGTTTGCGAAAAGGTGAGTGTATCCTGCCCCACCGGTGGCACCCATTCGTGTTACTCCTAACACTCTAACACTTTAACTGTCTGAGAAGAGAACCGTTAGATTCGTGATTCCTTGGTGGTGGGCAAGACTAGGCGAGGGTGGTAAGATTCAGGCCATCTGAGTGCCTGAGGTAGTGGCTCAACACCAGAGACAGGCAACAACAGTGCACAGTAACCATCTTCAAAGCTACACCAACAGTGGTGTTTGTGTTTCACAAGATGGGGTGTAATTAAGGTTACTAGCCGCATTAGCACCAGAATTAACTCCCCTTGGCAACTCTCCAGATATCTGTCAAGGTGCATGGAACAGACGCGTACCTCATTCAGAGTGCCCCAGTTAAAATGGGACGTTGTTGTGCTAAATAACAGGGATTTATCCGGGTAAAGTGTTTATCAACTACAAAGCATGGCGCGTTTATGCTCTTCTTAAATGACACGTATCATACATAAGCGTATTTTGAAGCAAGGTAAATAATACGCCGGGCAAAGAAAGTATACACTTTAAAATTGGATTTGACCATAGAATTCCAAACGTTAATAGTCCAAACGTTTCTCGGCTGAAAACGTAAGGTCAAAAGCACAACGATACCCGGATCAAATACATCACCACTGAATAAACAGTTCTTGTTTGTGTCATTTTAGCCACCCTTAAACATGGGTGTCTACTTTCTTTTGCCCGGCAGTTAACGTCCACTCAGTGTGCATGTGAGCTTTGAGAGATTTACTTCACATGGAAATGAAGTCGAAAGTGATGCCGTGATACAGAAGGTATATGTATGATGACAAACCTTTTTGGACCACGGGAATGAGAACATTTTGATAACCGATATGATTTTGTTCGTCTCAATTCTTCCATGGACTTCTAACTACACCAACTGTAGACCTGAGGCAAAATGTGTCCAACGGATTTTAGACGTTTTCAAGAAAGAAGGCCCTATTGCTCTTTTCTATCATGTGGCAAATACAAACATTTCAAGTTATAGATAGAAATATTACGTCAACAATATTTAAAGTATAATAGTTCTTGTGGGGCTTTGATGATATCAATGGTTAAGCCGTTCGCTGTAGATCCGGTTGATGTTTTGAATTCGCCCGAAACCTAATCTTGGTGACCCAGCCGTGATATGGCTGGAAGAAAGCTGTTCTAAGACTCACTCACTCACTCACTCACTCACTCACTCACTCACTCACTCACTCACTCTCCCTTACTTTAAAATTTGAAACTCCGATTGTTACTATATAGGTGACCCCAAAAACCTTATCGACTAGAGACCACACCAGACATGCTAGAGATCACACTGAAAGGTCGTTCATTCATGTCAGTTTGTCATGCACACGATTCGATGTTATGGTATTACTACTTGTACTTCATTTGTTCATTACTGTAAAATACGACCTCTCATACCTGCTGGGGGATAAAACTTCTTTACTGAAACAAACATGTTATTATGGATACACTGCCACTGAAGTGCCTCGTTTACACACACGAAGTCCTGGCAGAGCAAGTGCTGACACCGGGTGTTTGCTAAGAAATAGATTTTCTATTCAGCTCTACCAGGCACATTCAGTGTTTACGATGATTCACTTTTGCACAAGCAAATACATCTTCAGAAATAAATGCAACTCTAAAAAAAGTGAAAATAGGTGAGATATATAAATATCAGAGTGTTGACATCTCCAGGTGTTCGGAAAATGTGAGAATTTTCGAGAATAAATATTATTTACAATAGCTACACAGCAACACATGCATGTCCTTCAAGCGATCAAATGGTGGTCAGGTTCGGCGACATGGTTGATTGTGTGTCATCTTACCCAGACGGCGTGGATCGTTGGTCAAAATACCAATGACTGAATTATCTGGTCCAGACTCGATCATTTGCAGGCTGGAATATAACTGGGTGTGCTTTTAAACATCGAACGACCAAAAAAACAGTATAATTAACACTGATTTTGATTTATCAAATCCAAAATAAGCGAAAGATATTTTCTTTAAATAGCTAGAAAGTATTCTGCCTTAGGTAGCCCTGTGGACATTTCATTAAACTAAACGATTTTGATGACACAGTGTGACATTTGAGCACAAATGACATTTTTTTAAGCAGTGAAAGGGTATATATGCAACAACGATTGACATGCCTTAGTAGCTGAACGTGGAATTACGAAATAGGATATTCACATTTCAGCTAGCATCACACACTCTTTAAATATTCTTTATGTTGCTCCAACCTTTACGTCAGTCCGACACCGGCCATTGAAACCACAAGATCAGTTTAAACGGATTTAGAAGATGGCGGTACAACATGATTTGATCAGAAATTTTAAGGGCAAGGAAATGTTCAGCCCCAAGAAGAAAAAGCATTGCTTTTATGTTAATATTCCTTTTAGCAGACTTTGGCGTGGAGATGAAATCAGACGTTATGCAACTCTGACCTATTTATCGGATATCACTGGCTCTTTGCGCTTCTTTGGTAATGGAAATTGACAGGTTTACTGCCATAGTTGTTATCAGCCACACTGGCCTGTCGATATGAATATCTTTTGCCTTACTCTATTTGCACGAAAAAGCTGCAAATGAACTACTTGTCTGACAGGACTGGAAAACTAATCTCATCACAAAAAAGGAATATCTATTACAGAGGATAATCAAACTTCAGTTTTGTTTGAAATATCTTTTTCCTAGTTTCTCATTAATCTGAATTCTTTACATCAATTCAATAAAGGTAAAATGTAACCCGAGACTTTGGTCATTCGAATAGCTACATAACTAGCAAAGGTAACTTTATGATTAATTCATGATTTCCTTCGGTTGTTATATATTCTAGTTATGCTATTTTGTCATCTAAAATTCATTTAACAACATTTGCAATTCTTTCGTTCACGTATACATGTATCATAACACGAGGCTCTAGTTTATTTTAATCTCAAAGCTTCTGAAATCACGTATATATATATATATATATATATATATATATATATATATATATATATATATATCATAAACATAGTTCAAATCTGGTAGAAAATGTTCTGTACTGTTAAAAACCATCATTACGTAATGAAGAAACCTTTTAACATAATTTGAAATTAATTGGAGACTGAATGGTCCATTCGGCGCAGATATCACGGTATCTTGTGAGCACGTGCCAAAGCTTGTTTGTATTTACAATAAAGTGCGTATAAATCATTCACAAAAAGTATCTACACGTCAAGCAAGTCATTGATGAGATTAACACAGAATCTCTTACACCAAGAGAAGTAACTGATGTAAACAACGCTGAAAGGCAGACTATTTGGATGAAGCTGATGGAAAGAACATTATGTAATCAGAGGAGAGATCAATGAGATATTGTGTAGAATTCTTCTAAAGAATATGTTGTTGACATGCTTGACGTGCACAAACCAGTGACACCTACAAAGTTCCACTTCGACACATACGTCAATACCTAAAGATGAGAACGTCACACGATATGGATCCAAAAGCATACACTCGCTGACAAGGTCACGGTGTACATTGTCCCTTTCATCTCACGCAGACATGTTGAAGATCGCGAGACTGCGCGAGAATCAGGGCGCCACAGCTGGCAGTCGTGATGGACGAACTGTTTGCTTTCCTCTCCCGTCTTCTGGCATGTTTTCTAAAGTACTTGACGTCAATAGCAGGGTCAACTAAGAGAAATATCAGCCAATATGGCCGTAGAATATCACCGTCAGTGGTCAAAGAATTAGTACTTGATGGATCTTTTGAAATTTGTGCCTAGTTCTCTTGTAGTCAACATGAAAATTTCCTGAGTAAACAATTTGGGTTGCGAGTTACAATGGGATATGGAGGCAACACGTTCCAATCTTGATAGGTAAGAAGGATTGGTCATCATCGTTATTTACACTACTCTGTCCCAACTGTGATATCAATGTCCTGATGGGAAATCAGGGCTAAATTACACTGATCAGTTTGGAGATACGATTGGAATACTATCTTCCTGAATGCAGCTGGTCTTTTTTCAAACAAAAACAAAACCGTTCGCTGCGTTATGGATGCGATGAATGTGTCACCGATTTAATGACTGTGATTTGTGAGATTCAGATAAAACGATTTTATGTTCAGTAACTTTTCAAGAAGCAATTCTAAGGTTTTCATATGAACCAGACTTTGTAGATTTGACAATCAGTGTAATCGGAAGTATGCACTTGTAATAAACGGAATGTGCATGTAATTTCTGTTGGTGTGTTTTTTGCATCAGAAATAACAAATCAGAGGCATGTTAAACGTAGCACGAGCTATTGTGCAGTCATTCCCGGCTAATAAACTGATACATCAAAAGTGACACAGATATGAACAGGAATCTGTAACCTTTCGCATTTTAATATCAACAGTTATTTCCACAAAAAGACATTGAACACTCTTAATTTTATAAGTGAGTGCAGAAATAGCTATGCCCTACTGATAATCTTTCATACACATAAACTAAAAGCAACAAAACTTTTCCCTGAATTACAAGAAAACGCTGCCAAAAGTCAAATGCAGGGTCTTTTTGAAATGTTCGGAATTTGATTCGATACAGTATGTGATTAACGTTGAGGAAGATTATCGACTCTGAGCGAAACAGACTTATAAAAAAAACCGCCAATACTACATGCACTTGTACAATCAGAACATCACCCGGAAGTCAAGGGTTTGTGATTAGAAACGATATATCAGGTTCCTGTTGCTCGTCGCGACTTAGATGTTGATGTTGAATGCAGATGTCGAAGCCTCTAATGACAGAGACACGTCAAACGTTTACTAGTTCCTCCGATCTCCCGCCCTTTGTTCAGCGCCACTGAAAATCAACATAAACACCACGTTCAATGAACATATCAGTCTAGAATCAGGAAATCGTGCACGTCCTGTGTATGCTATAGCATCATTAACGGATCCGGGAGAAATTGGTTTAAAGAAAAGAACATCTCAAGTCGCTGTGATATTTACCTTAACTTATTTTTATTAATATAAGCATGTTAGATAACATCTATGTTAAAATATTGTCTGAGTATTTTTTCAGAGTGTGAGTGTAGGTTTATCCTATGTGACTTCTTTGATAGGCATTCAGAAGTTGGAGTACAAAGTAAGGATAAGAATTTATGGATGAACAATTTCTTTATTACATTCTCATGTTAGAACCTACACCGATACGTCGCTCTTAATTGTAATAAAGAAGTTGTTCATCCATAAATTCTTATCCTTACTTTATCCTATGTGGGCAATATACGAGCAATATGACTGCGAGAAACACTAAAAATAGCTTCACGCGTGTACCAATAAATCCAGCGAGAAGTGAACCTAAACCGAACCCTGAAGACAACAAAACAGATATATACAAAATGTTCCTAAACTAAAAGAAAAATGTTTGATTTACATAGAATGCTAATGGAATCAAACAATCAGAGGAAGAGAAACACTTCCATGAATATAAAAGCAACTAAAACGATTTCCATCATCAGAAGGAATCAGTAATGAAAGCAGAATCCATTGCATAATTCCGACCATGCCTGAAGGAAGTGTGTGAATCGCTGTCAAATAGTTATGATACCAGGTGTTCGCGTGGCTCGGTTATTCACAGGGAAAAACAGGGAACATATGAGGGTAAAGGGAACCTACAGGGAAGATCATCCCTGATGTCATGAAGTCTTCTGAGAAGTTTTTTTGTCACTCTGAATCTTTATTCATAGATCTTCATACGAAACAGATGAGACACTGACAATTGCATGCAATCACCTGGCTGGATCGATAGTAGCACGATTACACAACTGGTAGAGGCTGGTATCTCGACTAGACGGTGGACACATTGACACATACAGTCACCTTGTTGGATCTATAAAAGCATTGTCAAACAAGGGGTGCCAAGTGCCTTCTGACATTCTTGAGGTGGTGAAACAAACCCAGTTGGTTAGCTATGTTTGAGGGGTGTATGTCAGCTTGTGTACAATTTCGAAAATACGAGTAGCAAAAAAAGATGCATGTATTGAAAATAGAAGCACGTAAAATCACCCACAAAGTACGTGGTAAGATTAGTATTACCTTTGCTGTGGTATATTGATCAGCCTAAATGTAATGAAATAAAAGCGAAACTCCATTTCCATGGCCACAAGAAAATATCTGCTAAGAGCAGAGTCGATTCTACGATTCTGACTGTCTGTCCAAAGTTATGTTCTGACAAATATCATTATTTTATCATGTCAGTTTGTCCTTGTCTGCATGCCGAGTTAAGAGCCGGGGTTGAAAAGGAACGACCATCACTGCCACGACTATACGTCCCGTCGAGTGTTGACTGAGCTCCACAGGACGCCCTCTGTCACGCACGATGTGGAGACAAGCTGACGGGCCTGTCTGATTAGGCAGAATCTAAATTAGATCAGGAAACAACAATGAAATACAAAAATGGATTTTGTCTTTTATTGTCTGGAGGAGAGATTGGTCCAGAGATTATTAACCCATGTTGTACTCAATATATGCCGTTTTGGTAGGTAGCGCGTACACAATCTCTAAACATCTTGTCAGCTGACACCCCCGTCCCCATCCTCAGTTTTTCAGTATTGTCTCAATGTATGCAGTATTGTTAGATCATCCCTCCTCTCAATGTATGCAGTATTGTAAGCTGACCCTCCTCTCAATAAATGCAGTATTGTAAACTGACCCCTCCTCTCAATGTATGCAGTATTGTTTGCTGAGCCCTCCTCTCAATATATGCAGTATTGTTAGCTCACCCCTCCTCTCAATGTATGCATTATTGTAAGCTGACCCCTCCTTCTAATGTATGCAGTATTATAAGCTGACCCCTCCTCCTTATGTATGCAGTATTATAAGCTGACCCCTCCTCCTTATGTATGCAGTATTATAAGCTAACGCCTCCTCCTAATGTATGCAGTATTATTAGCTGATCCCACCTCCTACTGTATGCAGTATTGTACGCTGATCCCACCTCCTAATGTATGCGGTATTCTTAGCTCACCCCTCCTCCTAATGTATGCGGTATTCTTAGCTCACCCCTCCTCTCACTGTATGCAGTATTGTTAGCTGACCCCTCCTCCTAATGTATGCAGTATTATAAGCTGACCCCTCCTCCTTATGTATGCAGTATTGTAAGCTGGCCCCTCCTCTCAATGTATGCAGTATTGTTAGCTGACCCCTCCTCCTAATGTATGCAGTATTATAAGCTGACCCCTCCTCCTTATGTATGCAGTATTGTAAGCTGGCCCCTCCTCTCAATGTATGCAGTATTGTTAGCTGACCCCTCCTCCTAATGTATGCAGTATTATAAGCTGACCCCTCCTCCTAATGTATGCGGTATTCTTAGCTCACCCCTCCTCTCAATGTATGCAGTATTGTTAGCTGATCCCACCTCCTACTGTATGTAGTATTGTAAGCTGACCCCTCCTCCTAATGTATGCAGTATTATAAGCTGACCCCTCCTCCTTATGTATGCAGTATTATAAGCTAACGCCTCCTCCTAATGTATGCAGTATTATTAGCTGATCCCACCTCCTAATGTATGCAGTATTGTAAGCTGACCCCTCCTCCTAATGTATGCGGTATTCTTAGCTCACCCCTCCTCTCAATGTATGTAGTAGTGTAAGCTGACCACTTCTCCTAATGTATGCATTATTATAATCTAACCCCTCCTCCTAATGTATGCAGTATTGTTAGCTGATCCCACCTCCTACTGTATGCAGTATTGTAAGCTGACCCCTCCTCCTAATGTATGCAGTATTGTAAACTGACCCCTCCTCCTAATGTATGCGGTATTGTAACCTCACCAAACCTCTCAATGTATGATGTATTGTTAGCTGACCCCTCCTCACAGTGTATGCAGTATTGTAAGCTGGCCCCTCCTCTCAATGTATGCATAATTGTAAGCTGACCCTTCCTCCTAATGTATGCAGTATTGTAAGCTGACCCCTCCTCTCAATGTATGCATTATTGTAAGCTGACCCCTCCTCTCAGTGTATGCAGTATTGTAAGCTGACCCCTCCTCCTAATGTATGATGTATTGTTAGCTGACCCCTCCTCTCAGTTAATGCAGTATTGTTAGCTGACCCCTCCTCTCAGTGTATGCAGTGTTGTAAGCTGACCCCTCCTCTCAGTTTATGCAGTATTGTTAGCTGACCCCTCCTCTCAGTGTATGCAGTGTTGTAAGCTGACCCCTCCTCTCAATGTATGCATTATTGTAAGCTGACCCTTCCTCCTAATGTATGCAGTATTGTAAGCTGACCCCTCCTCTCAATGTATGCAGTATTGTAAGCTCACCCCTCCTCTCAATGTATGCTCGACATAAAGGGACAATTGGAAAGTTGATGTAATCCCTCTTGTCCTTGAGATTTGTTGAGTTTTTGTCACTCTGAACCTTCATGCACAGATGTAAATATGAACCAGATTCGGAGGTTTCACTGTTCTCCTTTGTTTCAAGTTCAGGTGGGTAAATCAGTGGAAGCGAATTGACTGTTATTGAACGATATCAGATCATTAATATACCCGAAGCTAAAGTCTTGGCCAAAGTCCCGATATTCCAATTTATATACATAAAAAAAGATCAGCAAGACGGTAAGCGCACTTAATGCCCATGAGGACGCCTACTTCATGCCGAAATGTCTTACCCCAAAATGTTACATACATATTATCAATGAGGAAGGTCTTTGCATATTGTTTACTCAGTAAACTCAGTAAGCAGATTTGCTTTCATTTTTGACAAATTGTCCTGAACCTCTGAAGATAGATATTTGGCTGTATCTGTGCAGGTGGTTACCACGCTTAGTCACAAAAGCCCCATGGATCAAGGAATGAAGTTTTTCCTTACGTTTGTCGTGTGGGTTAGTGGTGTACAAAGTTTACGAATGTTTTGACACAATTGAATTTGGTTCTTTTCTGATGCAACAAAATCCAACAATTGGGAATCCACATGGTATGAAATACTTTCTGTAAATACAGGGAAAGTCCCATCTTGATTGTTAAGGATTATGGTTAATCTTTGAGACAGGTATATTGTGGTACATTTGCTGGACCCAGCGATACAGCTCTTTTTGTTCGAACTTTTAATAAAGTAATTTATTTTACGTCATTTTAAGTAAGTAATTACTTTGGTTTATTGAAATAATATATCTCTCCGTTCAGTAGCAAAACTTTATTCAAGACGCATTGAAGCTGTCGTACGAGATGTTAAATTTGATCATTTGGGATTAATATAAAATAGGTTGGTCTCCTTCTCCCAAAGACACTATTCAAGATATAGTTGGAATATATATGATCTTTATTATTGACAGTGAGTGAGTTTATTTCAGTCAAGGGGCAACCATTGTACAGTACACTGACAGGATGAGATACAGTACATTGACAGGATGAGATACAGTACACTGACAGGATGAGATACAGTACACTGACAGGGATGAGATACAGTACATTGACAGGATGAGATACAGTACACTGACAGGATGAGATACAGTACACTGACAGGATGAGATACAGTACACTGACAGGATGAGATACAGTTCATTGACAGGATGAGATACAGTACACTGACAGGATGAGATACAGTACACCGACAGGATGAGATACAGTACACTGACAGGATGAGATACAGTACACTGACAGGATGAGATACAGTACACTGACAGGATGAGATACAGTTCATTGACAGGATGAGATACAGTACACTGACAGGATGAGATACAGTACACCGACAGGATGAGATACAGTACACTGACAGGATGAGATACAGTACACTGACAGGATGAGAAACAGTACACTGACAGGATGAGATACAGTACACTGACAGGATGAGATACAGTACACTGACAGGATGAGATACAGTACACTGACAGGATGAGATACAGTAAACTGACAGGATGAGATACAGTACACTGACAGGATGAGATACAGTTCATTGACAGGATGAGATACAGTACACTGACAGGATGAGATACAGTACACCGACAGGATGAGATACAGTACACTGACAGGATGAGATACAGTACACTGACAGGATGAGAAACAGTACACTGACAGGATGAGATACAGTACACTGACAGGATGAGATACAGTACACTGACAGGATGAGATACAGTACACTGACAGGATGAGATACAGTACATTGACAGGATGAGATACAGTACACTGACAGGATGAGATACAGTACACTGACAGGATGAGATACAGTACATTGAAAGGATGAGATACAATACATTGACAGGATGAGATACAGTACATTGACAGGATGAGATACAGTACACTGACAGGATGAGATACAGTACACTGACAGGATGAGATACAGTACACTGACAGGATGAGATTCAACATGTGGAGAGCCGTACACTTTTACACTTATACAGATGCAGCTTGAAACAAGAGTTTACAACGCTTTCTCATACCAATGAAAACGTAATTAGCTGAACAATTTATGATAGATATACTGCGTGACTATAGCAACTGTTGAAACAGAGTAGGGTACTTACATAAATACTTTGGTACAATGTTTCATCTCAAGGCATGATAAAATGGACATACGAGACAACAATGATACTCAGATTCAATTACTGGTATTACACACAGTGGACAAAGCCGCTCATTTCTTGCTATACCAATCTGTATACCCTTTTCAGTCATAAGAATATGGTCACAACATCGGAATTTGGCTAATGCTATTCTGTACTTAGGTATTGTCCCTGAAGGTAAATACACTTCAAAACTTAAATATAACTAATTCATACAGTTCAAGTGTTAGAAAAAATAATATTATCAAACCATTCTTGCAGGTAAATTGCTACAATTCTTTTTTTAAATCTATACAAAAATGATTATTTAAAGCCCACATCTTGGTTAACCCATACATAGCCGAAGCCAAATTTAGATGATGGAGTTTTAACAGAATAACATCATCTTCCTGGTGTAAAAGTCTAATCCAATAGTTAAATATTTTCATCTCTATATCTAACTGGAAGAGAGCACCCACCTAGTTCACACCTTGCAACAAAACTAGGTGTAGTTCTGCCGTGATGAAGAACATATTTACATAAATTGCAATAAAACAGATGGCATCTAACAATATTCATAATTTTAAGGGCTTGCTCTCGTAATAGTTTCTGTGTTACATACCATGACCAGCTGCTTGAAAAGTGGACACCAAGCACTCTTGTACGTTTCTACTATTACCAGAGGGTTACAATCAAAATATAATTTCTCACATTTTCTTAGTCTGCCAGCTTTTCTAAAAACAATTACTTTTGTTCCGTCAACGTTAGCCTTCAGCTGCCTTTATTACAATTTAAAGCAAATTTGTTAAGGCTTGAAATTATAAATAAATACATCGAATATATTTCAGCTGGCGCGGGATCAATGCTTTCAATTATTGACAATTGCGATATGACGTTTAATGTGGGTAATTGTCTGAACAATGGTCAGTTGACAAATGTAGATGATGTATATGCCACGATTCCTTTACATGAGCGTTTACGTCCAATCAATATCTACAAGTAGTAGGATCATATAATAAACCACATCGTTAAGAATCTCATTACAACGTTTGTTCCATTCAGAAAGAACCAACATGGGAGGGAATAGCAGTCCCCGAGGAACTAACACCTTACACGTTTCCACATGTTACGAGACATTCCGAAGAGGTCGGAAATTGCCGGAGGGGTCCGAGATAAGCCAGTGAAACTCCGTCTGTTTTCGACAAAGGGGTTTAGAAAGCATTGGAAGTGCCAGACATCTATTTATTTCTCAAAAGCAGTACAACAATCACACGGTAGCCTGGGGGAAATTCTTTGCGAGACCTCTACTTGATACTGAAGGATGGTGTGTGGCTTGGGGTATTTGAGATGGGCGGAACAGAGTTTCCACACCTGTCTCAAGGGGACGGACGATTACAAAGATAGAGACATCCGATAGAGGCACACTCAATCAAAGAGGTTATATACAAATATAGACCGACAGAATTCTATATCAGGCCAGTAATTAACTGAAATAAACGCACACGTGCCAATATTATCATCACATGTTACCCACCCAGCCAAACCATTCACAGATTACAAATATTTGGACATTATTATGTTGGTAATCAATTTTTTAACATTCGTTCAATATATGACATACAACTATGGCCACAATCAAATAATGTTTAACCTGTGGAATAACATGCAGTGTGCAAACACTGTGACCTTCTAGAACTCTTTAAAAAGGTATGTGCATTTTCCTGAGAGTTAGAGAGTTGTGAATATCTTGTATAAAAAAAGTATATATCAAGAAGTCGGTCTGGATTTTCAAACGGTCCTTGCTGAATACTACGAAGTACAAGAGCAGGTACTATCTATGTCTAATACTGACGCGATGAAAATGTTCTACAATGTAAGCTAAACTTCCAGTAGTTTATTACACTACCTAAGACACCACTACAACGCTTATTGTCCAAAACTAGTAATTCCTAAACCCAGATGACCACCCATCATGGCAGCTTGCAACAAATTACACCAGTTCCCAGGAGAACCTAATTGAATTCCAGCGCCAGACTTGCTCATTACCTCCCCTTGCCGCTCTCTAAGGAATGAGAGCTTGTTAACATGTGTTCTTCACACGGGAAAGTTGAGATATACACGAGTTCAGATTGATTGATTTGATTAACGCGCCAATTCGAAGTTTTCCCTCACCATTGAAATTATTGTCTTGGGGATTGATGGCAGGTCATGTGACCAATCAAACAAAGCTGACCCCTTCACGACTGTTTCGTATCGTGTCTTGAATTAAGTACCTTCTATCTATCCCGGCCACAGCCACTTCTTTGTTATCAGAACGCAGTCAATATATACCCAAGGGATTGAAAAATGTATGGTTCCAAATCTTTATTACGCACGGTATACAAGCGAGGATGTCATTTTGCTTGGGCCATATAGACGGTCCACTCGTCTCTCTTTCATGAAGCATTGCTTGTAATGGCATCTTGTTACTATGATCTTCTGATATCGTATATCGATCTGGATCTCCTGAAAAGCTTATCAAAACTAACTGAGGATTTTGACTGAAGTTCAAAATTCTTTTTTTGAAACAATATAAAAATGGAAATTGGTACTAAAACTGTCTGGAAGCAGTCAGGTCAGCATTGAGTCACCAGTGATGCATCGTTTGTATACAGCAAGATTACCATACGCACAGAAGTAGCATCGTTCAGCTCTCCCTTACATTTTGTCAAAAGAAACTTATAATGTTATTGCAAGGAGGGATATGTGTATAATATTCTTATAATTGCCTACTTAAATGCATAATATATTCTTTTGAATGTACCTCAGAAAAAGGCGTTCGTGTTTATCTTTCAAAAATGAAACGTACATGCATAATGTTAGCAGTTCCTCACATTAATGAACCTCGGTGTCTTGTATGCACACAGCCTTTGAGAAAATTCGTTTTTCTACAAAATTAAACTTCTTCAGCTTGTGTCGACATAATAACAGCATCTGATTCCGCTGGTGTAACTCCCATCCACTTCCTGGCCATAACTTAAAAAATGTGGCAATATTTCTTCAGTGCGAATTTCACTAATATCCCACTGCTTTGTCCGTGTAATTTGCAATATGTTTCAACTGGGAAATAACACCTCATTCAGATATCAACACCTTAATAACCACCTGTCGGCGGCAGTAGCAGTGTGTATTTACATGTAAAACTGTCAAAGAAACGACGCTAATGACAAAATCAATTTTAGATGAGGATGGCTCGTTACTGAACAATGTATTGCGCTGAAAGATGAAGATGGAGCAAGGAGGCCCGTTTATTGAACATCTCTTTCTTGCCCTAATTTCTCTGAAACAAAGACATTGACTCTTCCAAAAGGCGAGACACGGGTTACCGATCACGGAATCAAATATTGTGAAGATAATGACTTATGGCGGCCATCTGCTCCCATTACCAACTTGAACCACGATTGTAAAGCCCAAATCGGTAGCGGATGACAGGCATAATAATAATATGATCCACTATCACATCTAGACTGACAAGCAAAATTTATAAACGATTTGATATGATATTGAAATGACAATGTAAATTACTCAATATTTCAATAAGATGTGATGGATAGCTGTAGGAAATTATTATCCATGAATTATAGAGTTGGATTGGCAATGCACGGCAATAATGGTGTTGTGTTTCCTTGAATCTGCGATTTATGCTTTCACTTATGAAAGACGAAGCCGGACGCTGTAGTGGCAATTATATTGACAAATGGCGTCTTTGCCACGGATGTCTCGTTCATGGTATCTGGTGTATATTAAATTGTTCATTGATGGCTGGATTTTGTACATCCCTACATCTCGACCTGGGACAGTAGCAGCTCGCTGCAGCGCTTGTTACTTCTATCCCTTGTAACGTCCTCCATGCTCCCCTGCAACTGAAGGTAACACTGTGTGGAGCTTCAGGCAGTCTTCTCTTTTACACCAAAGTTCACGATGTAATAAGTCTCTGATGCTTTCAGACACAGAAGAAAGAACCACGTCTAGATACTCATGTTTCAAATTTATCATAAATTTGAAGACGGCTTCAGGCTTTCGACATGTTCTTTTCAAATATTAGACAAATGTATCAACTCGTTATTTTCTTTATTGATTAACCATATATAACTATTGTTAAGATGCACACTGACACTAAAGGGAACAAAAGCGAACATTCAGCTACTTTCACAGTTGTAGACGTGGTATGTCCATGACGACTTTTTTTTAATCGACAGTGATAAATACTTGTTTAGAATACAAGGTTTGAATGTACGGATGAAACCCTACGTTCCATTGGAAGCCATAGATATTAAGGGGTCGACCACTTCATATTTTGAGAGAGGGGGTGGGGTTATTCGTTCCCAAAAATGCACATACACGCACGCACGCACGCGCGCGCACGCATACACACACAGTGCTGTATCCGAATGACCCTTCAAAGTGGATTTCAACCCAACACACTCATTACACGTGGCAGGCTGTGTGTGCAAGTGGCAATATGTTGTCTGACCGAAATAGGTAATCACGGATGCTGGTCTTCTAACCTCAGTCATCACCTGCGCAACAGCAAAATGCAGTAGCGTGACTATATGGGTTATCTGGAATGTATAAGCGCCACATAACATAAGAACACCAACGCTGCTAGACAAAAGGCTTTGCTGATACATTGTCAGGACAAGAAGTTAGGACTTATGTGAAGGTTAATATACCGGAATGGTTGAAATAATGTCGGGGTCCCAATGGCGCTTTACCATAATTTCAATGGCACTATAAACATCAAGTAGATGTGCTAAGTAGTAACTTGGCGTGGTCCTTGAGAAGCCTACTCCATCAGCGTAGCGGGCAGGGGTCAACTGATGCAGCTACTGTGTCATTCTATAATGAGGGAGTATTTCACTAAAATCAAGAATCTTTGACTAAATTTAGTCTAATTCAAATTCTGATGTTAGCAGTAAACTTAGCCCCGTGAATGCTTACAATTAAACCCCGTTAGTCCGGAAACACGCTCCTTCGGTGATAATATGGACATGTTTAAAGGACAATATTTGGTAACAACGAGTCGCTCATTCAGAAACGTATTGTGGTTTTCCTTGGAATGGTTAATAAATTTACTTCACTGTTTATTGCCAAGATATGTTTCAACCGTGGTACACAATAGAGTGCGTCACCCAGCAGTGAATGGGTACCCGATAGAATTACATAGTAATGATTGCTAACTTTCCGGCGCCTAACAACTCTGTGTACTCCCCGGTTGATGGCAATAAAATGTGAGTGCACACTGATCCTTTTAACCTGGGTCATAAAATGTCCCTCAGAGCACGTCCAACTGTAATTTTGAGTTAGCGCATTATTAACGGTCAATTATTAGAAGTGATGGAATTTTGTTGTTTTTTTCATCCTCTGAACATCAGAGTCTAGTGTTTCAAACAATTGTGCCAGTGTTGGACATCGATCTCAGGAAATCGCATTATTAGCGATGGCACTGACCAGAGGGCCACCATATCAGCCACAGATTTGTCTGTTCACATGGACAGAACCATTAATTTTAGTTATTCCGAACCTACGTTCCCAATCACTGTTATAAACTGCCGGGCAAAAGCAGGCATTCACTTGAAAACTGAATTTGAACAAAAGATTACAAACGTTATCAAAACGTTACTAGACTGAAAACAGTCGCCGAAACACTGCAAATGTAAGCTGCAAAACACAACTATAATACCCGTATCAAATACATCACCATCGAATAATCATTTCTTGATTGTTTCATTTTTAGCCATTATCAAATATGGGAGTATACTTTCTTTTACCCTGCAGTTTATATGATTTATCGCAAGGGTCCACGCGTAGCAGAAGGATTTCAGAATATTGCAATGGAAAATGTTTATTGTGCTCTCAATGCTGTAGGTGGTAGAGAAATCATGCTTGTTTGAATGAACAAATATAGGTGATGTTAAATATCGTATGTGCTACCCCGTCACATACCTTGTGTGGTAACATTGTGACGAATAATCCTTTGAGAAAATCGCTAAATGCCAGTCTGTCAAATTATCATTCAAGCTACAGAGACAGTTTTGCACAAACGTCAACAATAGTGTGGCTTATTCTTTTTAAGTGAACCTGGTGTTTTGAACCTACTTATAACTGATACTTTTGAAATCGTTTTGAAACACCCCGAGGAAGGAGGACAGCCGGTATGTCATTATTCCTGTGTAAGTTTAATTAAAGTCATCCATACAGACTGCCATTAATATATAATTGTATAATAACTGATGTATAGTTTTATAACGCTCTGCCGTATTTCTACCGGTAGACCAGGACACGCTTACGCTTTTTCACGAAACATTTTCACTGATTTTCAGTGCACTAATTTTCATTTTTATAATTTTGCCTTTTACATCCAATGAAATTTGTTTCGTCGGGTAATCGAAATTGGTTATTCTCGGGCATTGACGTTATATATATTTTTAAAAGAAGCTCTGTCTGTATTTTTACGGACATTACAGTGGCCTCTATTTCCACCGTTACTTAGGTACTGTTCCTTTTCAACTTTCTTAATGAGGATTATTCATTTACTGTTTGACTGGACACGGTGTGGAAAATAAACCGGACTCCGAGTTGATTTTTGCCGGAATTTGTTTGTGGCTCCGCGGTGTAACACAGTAAATACGATGGGTGCATACATTAACCCTCTCATTCCGTACCGAGAGCATACTATCTCCTACCTCTTCGTGGTAACCCAATATAACGGAGAGCAAAGTTTGGACAATTTATTACCTTGTTTTCATTTTTGGTATGATACGGAGACATAACGTCGGCGACGTTTCAGGCGTTACATGCAATCTCCGGAGCACGACTTTCATAAGACCCTACTTGAAACAAATCCCTAGAAAGCGAATATCATTAATATCCTAAATAATAGAGCATCTGTTTGGAAACGAGCCCGGCTGTCGATATGGGGCCATCTATATGTAAATACAAAAATAACGATTGTTGAATCCCACTGTTATAGAAAGGCATTATAGTCACCCTAGACGAATAAATCATACTCGACCTAGGATGTGTTTCTCGACCTGTTCAGTTCTATCTTGATTTGCTAGGGGGAATCACGGTTCTGACACATGTCGACTTCTTGTGTAGGGCAACGGGCGTTCCATGGGGAAGATTCATGGTAAAATCAATGGATTCTGTCAAGCGAGTTCAGTCTATATTGGTATGTCTTGGATTACCCTCCAAACCTTGGCAATAATGTCTCCGTGTCAAGACAATGTAGAGTGATGTTTAGACTGGCACAAAAAAGAAGGTAATTTTGTGAAACATTACGCGACTTACGGCTGAATAACTTGGGTTATGATTTCTTGTACAAAGTTGGAGAACTTCGTATGACGGATTCCAAATTCGGTGACTGGGCTAACATGCAAGTCAGTAGGATCACCATCCAGAGCAGCTTTAATCGTAACTACTTCGCACTCATAATTATGGCTTATAAGACACTCACAAATAAAAATATCTTGACATTGGTGCCATTGTTGACACAACCAACAGCCTCAACCTAACGTTGTAGCAACCTACAGCTTTGTTGCAGCATCAGAATAACCCAAACTGTGAGTACTGCGTCGCTACGTACGCAGCAGTAACATACGACGTTTTCCCTCTACGTTTACGAGGAGCGTTCGCTCGTCACGCCGAATACCCGGGTTCGATTCCGCACAACTTGTGAGGCTGATGTATGGTGTTCCCCGACATGATATTGCTGAAATTTTGCTAAAAACGGCCTAAAAATCATGCTCACTCACTCCTCCGTTTACGCCCGTCATCTACTGGGAGAAAAGGTGTCACAAATTAAAAATGACACATTGTCACCCAGAATTTGAAATAGGCCACATCGTCAAACTACACTAAACAATTGGCCAATCATCACAACCACATCAATCGCTACAAATAAAATGTATTAAAAAGTAAATTTTAAAAAAACAAGTCTCCTCTCAGGACGACCCGTTTCAGCTTCACAGTTACTTCAGCTATACCAATATAATACAAGCTTCGTCGCCACATACAGTAAACTACGGTTATAACGAACTCATAGGGACCACTAATTTTAGTTCGTAATAGCCGGAGTTCGTTATAAGCAAATATACAGCATATATGCAATAAATGACGGGATTAAAAAATAAGTTCGTTATATCGGTCAGTTCGTTATAAGCGTGTTCGTTACAAACGTTGTTTACTGTATTACTCTTGGTATCAGTTCCATTGTTTTTTCAACCCATTGTAACCCAGTCGCAATTACAACTGAAACACAATATAAGCTCCATCTCTTTCTACATCCGTGCCCAACAACGAACTACACAAAACATCTACACATGTTAACTTTATAGCCATAACCAACCACCTAATTGTCAAATCTGCCACTGCAACATCAGCTTCAACGCCGAATCACATCAGCCCATTCGTTTCTACATCCCATAAACATCCTTCCTATTCACATCCCAAAAATCAGCGCCCGCGTTCGTGTAACAGATTGAGCATATCAAAAGACGTTAAAAGATGGTACATGTTGTTACGGCTAGGAGTCAGTATACTGTGTCTGACTCGGGAATCTAGGTTAAGGGCCCAGTGACACATTCATGATTTTTACTGCCGCCCTTGATCGGACCATTCCCGATTAAAATTTGTCAAAAGTCTGATCAAGATCTTGTGATTCGTAGGAATTTTTTTACAAACAATCAGATATTTTTCAGAAAGCGTGTCGATTCAGCATTTTCAAGCCGAATTCGTCCCGATTCTCCCGTTCTCAATCCGAATCTGATCCGATTTGTATCTTCCGCATGGAAAAAAACGACCGAATCTGTCCCGACAGCGTTCCGATTCTCCCGAATGCGACAGACAGTGACCGGACAGTGAACCGACACAGATGGTTCGCATTCGGCAAGATCTGGACGTAATCTGGACTCAATCGACAAGAAACGGCAATGAACAATTCATGCCCGTTCATCACGACAGCGTCCCGATCCACAGGACACCGTCCAGACAACACAGGACTTTGTTACGATTTTGATCCGATACAGCAGAATCTGTCACGACATAGTCACGATTGTAATCCGACTGGACCAAATCGGCTGAGTTTCCCGAATGTTACGGGACACACCATACTGTCGGGAGTGCTTGGCCGACCTCTCTAGACCTTTCCCGATCCCTAGGACTCTGTTACGAAGGTATACGACTGCGTCCAGGCAATGATAGGGCATTCTAGATCATTGAGGATAGTAATCCGACTTGTCGTGTCGTAGCGCTGTCTGATCTCAAACGGGAGCCATAATCGGCACTGTGTGAACCTGGCCTAAACTAGAGCCTTGGTACCTCATTAGGCTTGCACTATAAAACCAGCATAAGTCCGGATTAGCGCAAAGAGCCACACACATGCATGCACGTCGATACATAAGTGCGATAATCTTGAACGCGACGTTAAACACCATTTCGCCTCACATCACCCAAAATCAGATGAGTTCAATCGACTCACAACACCTACAATGTCCGTCCAGCTCAGAGCAGCCAGACAAAAAACATTTCTAGATTAACATAACATGGAACCAACCACAGACACCTTATTATTCGTTCGATCAACCGAATCTCACCTCTACAGCTAGTTCTAGCGCTGCAGCATTCGTGGCGTCAATGTTACCGAATGTAATCTAAGATTAATCAAGACAATGAAGACTTTTTGCACACAGAAATTGCTGTTTTCTCATTTTATGAAAGGTGTCCAAATTGACATGACGTCGCCGTTGTGTTGTTAATGGGAGGTTTTAGAGGGGATTAGACAAATTGAAGCCTCCTTCAGTGCTGCACTGACGTGCCTGAAGACAAGTTACAATGCAAATTTGACACTAAACATTACAAAATAATCACCACAAGGCTTTTTTAATAGTGACGACCTTTCAGATTACTTAATAATCATTTCAATGTCAGTTTACGTCTCACTTTGGCATATTTCTTTCATTGTTCATTGGGGATTTTACGAGACGTAATGACAATCGTGTTTACGTCAGTGACATCGTACACAAAATACTGGTGACAGGCGTATAGCATTATGTCCAAGAACCATTGTAGCTTGTGGATTCCTGATTGCAGAGCGTACACTTGAATACCAACGCTCATCCGCTCTTTTTAAAACTGTAAATGAACTGATAGCTCCCTGTAAAAGTAATTGTTGCGTATGTTTTATTCAAAACAACATTAGCTCCTAATGATGTGTATGATAATAGGACGCCGCCGTGTTTATAACATTTTGTTGGTTTACTAAAAGTAAGGAACCTTTTTCTTTACCAAAATCTTTTTTTTAATTCAAATGTCTAAATAAGGTCATTGTTGAACTACTGCACGTCTATGTTGTTCCAAACTGTAACCCTCTTGGGGAGGTTATTACATGCTTCAAGCTGATATCAAACAGAAGGTTGTCGTCTTGAGTAATTGGCACATTGGTTATAGGCAGTTTATAACATGTTTCTTCCTGTAATCATAGGGCGAGGAACACTACCTGAAAGTTGGCGTGATAGGGCATTACGAGGAGCACTATCCTGAGGGTGGTCAAGTAGATGAGATGACATTCAGGCCCCGAATAGTCTGCTTGTTGCTATTGTACAGGTACAAGTATGAAGAAACTGTTCGTTCCCGAAACGTCTCGAACGATCAAGAATGTCATGTTTGTGTCAACAACCAAGGGAGATAACTCTGAATCACACTTCCTGTTACAATCTGCCATTACAACATCCGATATTTTAATGAACGTTTCAGTCGTCTTCTGTCAATGGCAATCAATACATATCAACTTACATCTATCTCCACTGACACCAACACAAAGATACAGTTATCAGTCTTGACTTTTACGTATCACAGAGTGAGTGAGTGAATGAATATGGTTTTACGCCGCTTTTATCAATATTCCAGCAATATCACGGCTGGGGACACCAGCAGAAATGGGCTTCACACATTGTACCCATGTCGGGAATCGAACCTGGGTCTTCGGCGAGCGAGCGAACGCTTTAACCACTAGGCCACCCGACCGCCCCTCGTATCACAGAACACTATTATGTACCGTTATATATTCAAATTGAGTCCGGGGATTGCTTTCTACAAAGGGGTCCCTTTTTGTAATGACAATCTACAAATTTAATTAAAACTCATGTCCATTTCAACAGAAGAAATATACACTTATAACCGTATAGATACACAGTAAGGATAAAGATACAATCTCGTAAATAATGACCTGCAACTTCAGTTGCCAAAGCAATTTTTAATATAGTTTCTCATTAAAGCTACTGTTCTTTTGATGTACCTAAATTAAATAAATGATATTTAAATGAGATACGTGGTCAATATTTTTGCAAATAACATTTGTTAGATCACAAAAGATTAGAATTTGGTTTCGAAACAAAGTTTATACATTCTCATCATCGAGGGAAAATATGACACAAAGATTCCCTTCATTAGAACCATTTAATTTATGAAAGATTAATTGTTGATATACCTACATTGAAACATACATGTGTATACAGTCGAAATTCAAAATTCTGATATATTATTGACTCGGAGAAAGTTAACTATAAAGGTTTGTAAGTTATAATGAACTGCCGGCGAAAGAACGTGTACACATATGTGTGATGGTGGCAAAAATGATTAAAAAAAGACATGGTTATTCGATGTGGATGTATTTGATACCGGTATCATAGTTGTGTTTTGGACCGTACGTTTGTTGTGTTTCGGTGGCTGTTTTAGCCTAGCACCGTTTTGATAACGTTTGTAATTGTTTGGTCAAATCTAATTTCATTTTGCCCAACATTACGCGTCATCGGTAGACAGATTTCATTGTATTTGTATTCTGAATCTGTATACCATTAATGAGGATTTCCTAATGGTACTATTTAAACCATTCTAGTTCAGCTGTGTTAGTTTGGCACTACTTGGGACCAGGAACTGATTACTTGAAAAATAGTCTTTTAACTTCAGTCTACAAAAATAGGTTGCAATACTTCTCTTATCACGAATTCCACATCAAATTGAAGTTTTATTTAATTTACGTTTGAGTAAAATAATCAGTTCCTGGCGCAAAAAGCGGACTGGGCAAATACTGAGCCAATGTCTGCTGCCAGATAAGAGATCATCAGCCCCACTACAGACAATTCAAATTCGGCCTCGCTAAATACAAGTCTCTGAAAACGGTTACTCTAAAGACAAGGGTAACGGATCGAAATGCCCCTTCAACCATTGAGATGTGCCCAAGAGGTTGATAAAAAGAACTCTATGTACTTTTTGCGTTCAATAGTAGGAATTTAATCCGTCAAAATCCCAGGAACCAAACACGGCAAAGTGGGGAGCACAGAAGACGTATTGTTGATCCTAGTCTTAGGTTCACGATCGTTTGTCAGCTGTCGACAAGACCAAAGTTTCCGACAAAAGTAGATCTATTGGATTTCGGCAAATCGAAGGGGTTTGGTATGCTATGGTCTGGACTCATTGGGGCAAATGCGAAATGGTAAAGTCCTGTAGTGTAATCAAGTGACCATGGCTAAGCTATTCCCCTAGGGGGCTTCAATCTGTAACGGGGCTGAAAGGGTAACGCTAAGTGGGCCGATTGTGTTTCAATATTGATGAATAAATTATATTCAGATTCTGAGAGTTCCAACGATGAGACTTGGGTAATCAAAACTCTAATATACTACTCAAAGTTTGCTGAGGATCAAGTTTCGATGATATCACAAATAAATCCATCAAATAGAGATCCCGGTACACAATGAGTGGGTAACCTCTTTAGGACATCAGTTTCATGCTTAACGGACAGAGGCATGCAGTCACGGGCACGATGTGCACGAGGTGTTTGGATGATCGTGACAAAATCGTTGCACATCATTATCAGAGAGCTCAACAACATTTGTTACCTCGGATTGCAACAATTGAATGCACTTATAATCATTAACGTCAGTCAGGTGCAAAGGCATGCTTGAAACTGGGTCAACACGGGTTGCAAGGTCACGTTGCAAACGCCGTTGGTATCTGCCAACGTGTGATCAGCAGGGCTTGGAATACCAGACGTTTGGATAAGCTACCCAGCGTCATGTAGGTGATCGACGTCGAAGACAGGTTTCTCCTGACTGCAGCAAGACGTCATAATTTCGTGACTGCCACCACACTCAGAAATGACGCCAGGGGCGTTAACGTTTCTATTCAGACTCGTCTCCGTGAGGCTAGTCTCCGGTCACGGAGGACATGACCCGACATCACAGGCAGGCACGTTTGGATTAGGCTGAAAGTCACGTTAGTTAGACAGTCCAGGACTGGGCTCCAGTTCTTTTCAGTCATGAATCGAGATACTGTCTAGACTTCACCCATCGTTTGATTTCAGGATTCCAACTTAGCTGAACATGACCGCTATGGTTGGTTGGTTGGTTTGTTGTTTAACGCCGCATTCAGCAATATTCCAGCTATATGACGGCGGTCTGTAAATAATTGAGTCTGGACCAGACAATCCAGTTATCGATATCATGAGCATCGATCCACTAAATTGGGATCGATGACATGCATCAAACAAGTCAGCGAGCCTGACCACCCAATCCCGTTAGTCGCCTTTTACGACAAGCATAGTCCCTTTTTACGGCAAGCATGGGTTGCTGAAGACCTATTCTACCCCGGATCTTCACGGGTCACCGCTATGGAGGGGGCCCAATTGTGATTTGGGGTGGGATCAGTCGAGATGGAAGAACCGATTAACACGTCCTACAGAGGGCACGATGACAAGTGTGCGCAACTGTGTTGACATTCTTTGACCGTATACTAATGCAGTCGGACCGGACTTCATTCTCATGGGCGATAGTGGGCGGTCGGGTAGCCTAGTGGTTAAAGCGTTCGCTCGTCACGCCGAAGACCCGGGTTCGATTCCCGACATGGGTACAATGTGTGAAGCCCATTTCTGGTGTCCCCCGCCGTGATATTGCTGGAATATTGCTAAAAGCGGCGTAATACCATACTTACTCACTCACTCACTCATGGTCGATAACGTACGACCTCATAGGGCTAGGGTCGTTGATGCCTACTTAGAGCAGGAGAGCATTACCCCCATGGCGTGGCCAGCCCGGTCACCAGACCTCAACCCTATCGAACGCAAGGGGAACGAGCTGCAGATCGCCCTCTCACGACGCCGTCCTTCCGGCAACTGAACAGGGACTCGGCAATGCTCTTACTGAAGAGTGGAACAATCATGAACATGTTGTTCACTTGGCAACCATCCAGACACTTATTGGGAGCTTGAGACGACGGTGCCAGGTTTTGATCGCATCACGGGAAATACATACGCGCTACTGGGAGTTGTTCTTTGGACAATGGGGCCGTCGGGTAGCCTAGTGGTTAAAGCGTTCGCTCGTTACGCCGAAGACCCGGGTTCGAATCCCGACATGGGTACAATGTGTGAAGCCCATTTCTGGTGTCCCCCGCCGTGATATTGCTGGAATACTGCTTAAAGCGGCGTAAAACCAAACTCACTCACTCACTCTTTTGACAATGAATGATTTTTTTCACATTCCAGTTTTGGTCAGATACTTTCATTTTGACGGGTGAATCTGACTGATTACAGGTCACAAGTTGTTTGCTGTCATTGAGTGGCACATGGCAACGGACTTTTGTTCATTAAACATGTCTTCATGCATTATTGCCTCTGGCTGTTTCAACAGATGTACACAATTTGACGTAATACCGTTTAAAGTGGTGATCCTTAGCACACTTTGTGCAATCTACTGATGAAGTTAAAACTGTGAAATGAAAGATAATAATGTTATTTACTCTTGCGGTGATATAATACAGACAAGTTGCACGCTTATCCATCTTATTATATCGCTCCTATTTTTGAAGTCATAGTTTATCATGGACAGGCACGAACCGTGAGCGTTGGGAGATGAACTTGTATGAAACAATAACGCAAACTAGATAAGAAGTTGTAACGCCAATGTACCTGATGTGGTTACTATCAATACTCATGGTTACTGATAAAAGAACGCTCACAAACTCTCAATGGCACGGTGCTCTGAATTTACAAAAAGATAACTGAGTGAGTGAATGTATTTTGCGCCACACTCCCGGTCAGTCGTGATGGAATTTAAACAACAAAAGTCGCAATTATTACGTTTGTTAAAGAAACAGATGTCACACAATATCCTTCTCATGATTCCCGTGGTTTCAGTTAGAGCGTGAATATGTTACTTTCATCGGTGATAATGATGTTTGCGAGTTTCTAGCTTGGCTTCGTGATGCGCATAGCGGCAATTACAAAAGCAAATTATGCTACTTTTTTATATAGCCGTGATAATGTGAAAATTGTGTATATAACGTAATAATGACGATCACTTACACAACGTGTAAAGATCCCCATCACATTTGTACAGCAAAAAGAGGTGAAGTGATATGCGTGCGTGCGTGCGCGCGGGCGTGCGTGAGTGTGTGTGTGTGTATGGCCGCTTGTACTAGTCCGGACTAGCCCTCTGAGTTACCATGCCGCAGTTTAACATGAGTACCCCACTGAGACACAAAATACTGGCTCCGAGCCGATCAGTCATTGTTTAAGCCCCTCAATGCCGAGCACCAAGGCAGGCTAACAGACTGCAAGGATTAGCTTGGGTTTAACGCTCCCTTGATAAGTATTTCAGTAATACTACTCAAAAGATGTTGAGGACCACCCGATTCAACCACATTACTATAGAATGTGTCATCACATGACAAACTAACTATAGTCATATGAACGGTTCAGGTGGTCCTTATCCACTATTGAACAGTATAAATCCGGGTGTTTAACTTTTAGGAGAAAAGTCCAAGTGACGCACGTGTGCTGAAAAACAAAGACGGAAAAGTAATAAGACGAATCTGAAATTCGAACCCACGACAGCTGATCCTTGACCGGCTAACCACACAGCGAATTGCGCCGCTTGGCCTGAGTAGAAAAGTAATTATCTTTCGTGACAGCTATCTCCTCACAGGCTGAAGGTTTGAGATTGGCACGGGAACATATGTTATGCTAATTACATCTGCCAAACGTGCCCCGATAGTGTCTCCCTAGGATAGTATATTTGAGCGTGCATGAGTGAATTGGGAAGTAGTATATATCTGTGTTTACTCAGAATATTATCATATCAAATCAATATTTTTCCACGTAACACTTGTTCTTCATAAAGACACCCTGTGCAGGTCAGCATATATAATACTTTCCCAGTTAGGGATGACTCGAAGATTTGTCATGTACAGTAAACTACGTATATAACTAACACGCTTATAACGAACTGACTGATATAACGAATTTATTTTTTGGCACCGGCCATTTGCTTTATATATGCTGTACATATGTTTATAACGAACTACGTTTATAACGAACTAAAATTAGTGTTCCCTTTGGGTTCGTTATAGCCGTAGTTTACTGTACTTTTATTGATGAACCAATACATAGCAGCCTGATTATTATTCTGTTTCGTAATAAGTCCTAAATGATTGCATAAGGGGTTTTCTTGTCATAAGAAACTGTTACAATTGGATGTCATTATTGAAGCCTGAAGGTTGGTTTCAGAAGAATATACAATTGTTAAGTTAATCTCTGCAGCCAGTGCGTGTCAAAACACGGGGTTGTGTACTCGCGGTCAGATGACCACGGAGTACGCTGATCACTGTGTCGGATTAACGAGACTGATTAATGAGTGATTTCGGCAATTCGTTGCAAATTAGGTGTGTCGGAGTCGGAGTGCGAGAATGTCGGATTAACGGGACTAAATAGCACTGAATCAATCGGTTCCCATCATTTGTGTCGGATAAAGCCGAGTGTCGGATTAACGAGTGTCGGATTAACGAGACTTGACTGTACATGGATCAAAGATCACAATACAAAACACGTTTTCACGTGTCTGTACCCTCAACTAACTGCTCTCAGGCCCCTACAGTTATCAAACATCCGTGCCAGGCCTGTCCCCACAATCAGCCTTAGGGTTACTGTTACCTGATGAGCGAAGGGAAGGTCCCCTCTGTCCAGCTATGTTGTGCCTAGCGTGTTGAGAATGAGCAGCCTTTCTGTGGCTTTAGACATTTTTTAACAATATGGTAAACTTTGAAATGTAACCAGCAAATATAATTCAGTTTTATGCCATTTTAATATATCAGTTTAATCCTACTTATTTGGGGAACTATGACAATAAATCAAAGTTTGATCTGAGCTAGCATGAATATCATGAAATGCTTAAAAAGTCATCATTCCTACTACTCCCGCTGATTGCTAATAGGGTAGATTTATGGAAACTGAAACGTACTTGGGGTACATATCCGTAGTACCAGTGACGCGACGACCCCCTTTTAGTTCTACAACCCCATGATGTTGATGTTCCCCAACCCCAATGTCCTTCATGAATACTGTGAATCATGAAACCTGTCACCAAATTAATGCGAGTGTAGACCGCTGGCCTAAAATGCGTCATGAAATTAATGCAGTAAGCCCTGCCTTTGAACTGTAAAAATTATCAGTAAAAGTTAACACCAATACTGTAAACAAATTCCATGATGTAGTATTGGCTGATTGAAGTTAGATTGAAAAATATTATCTGCTATCTTCAAAAACTTAACTTCAATCGTTGATCTAAAATCCAAAGCAGCAAAGTTTATCCTCATCTTTCAAGAAATCAAACACGAAGGAGCAACATGCATGTACATGCATTGACTGGAAATTCGTTGCCTCTGTGACAATTTTTTAACTTGTGTTCATTTTGTTGTGCTTGTGTATAGTGTCCCAAGAATGTATTATTGTGATGTTTCTGATGTAAGTCACTGTTTCCTGAATTGGTTACACATTATTCATGATATGGTAGTATGTTCAAAAGTTAATATGTTCATAGGTTTCTTTATTGAATGTATAGTGAACAGAGTTCAGGTTAGAATATAGAAACATCACTTAAATTATTATATTACTGTCATTATTATCATATTATTACAAATAAAAGTTTGATAAATATTTCATAATAGACATAGAGAGGGGTATAGAGATCATCTTTAACATTGACATTGTTTAAACAGTTCTCTATTCTGTAGATTATAACAACATGCACAAAATTAAATCTAGTTCGTATTATTAAATATGTACTATTTTGTAATTATTACAGAGACTTGAAAAATTGATAATATAATGTATATATGCTTATTTGTAAGCTTTCAATTGTTGCTTTTTTCAATGCCTCTTAAAATAGTGTGTTTTGAACATTGTCATGCATATATTTAACGACTTATTAGATTTGTAACAGTACTCTGCAACTAAAATTAGTTATATAGAGATAGGATTTTAAAAGGTTGGTTCCTGACAAAAATATTTCATTTGTCACACACCATTAACACACATTTTTACAAATATCTAAGGATAATTTCGTTAAACGAAATCATTAATCATGAAATGAATGAATCACGACAGAATAACGGCATATTCTACGGTAAACCAAAATAGTCGAAAGCAATACTGATAATGAACAGCTCCCTTGCCAATAGTATCCATAAATAACCTAACGGTATGCATCCTCTTGTGTGTGATAACAAGGTCTCTTGCCCTACACACCAGTGCAACAACTCTCGTAGTTATGAAGGTCACCCACTCCACAACTACTAATAACATATGGATGCTGGCGTTTATCCTATACTCTAACAGAACCAGTAATAAACCACAGTTGAGTATATGGTTAGCATTGGATGCAGGGTAGGGTAACCAGGCCAGTAATTAGATTACACATGGCAAAGCGGTTAGGAAGGTACAATTATTGCTTTCAGACTCGATGGCAGCGAAGCAGGATATACAAATAAACCCTCCCTTGCACCGGTCATGACTGACAACCCATCACCGTATGTAATGCTTGGGGTAGCATGTTACTAGAAAGGACAAAGCTTATGACATCTTCGGTGTTATAGGGCACTTAATTCTATTACATGGTTGGTTACCTAGGCAATCTGTGATGTCCCTGGTAAAAAGGGCACGGGTGGTCCAGTCGTCTAAGGCGTCGCAATTCGTTGTGCAGAGTTGCGTTTCTTGGGAACGCCAGAATCCTATGATTGCGGGTTCGAATCTCCGTTCGCCTCGATTATGCTTTATTGTTTGTCAGCACCATACCCATGCTCATGGGTTTCACCAAAGTGGTAAACGTGTGAGACCTGCATCAATCCGGGCTTTCCTCCCACATTCAGCTGACTCGCCGTGGTATAACTGGAATACTGTTCAAAGCGGCGTTAAACCCAACTCACTCACTCACTTATTCACTCCGAGGTGAATGTGTTGGCGTCATACCAACAGATGTTAAAAGATGGTGCATGGTGTTTTCCTACCTGACTGGTTGTCTCAGAGTGAGTACATGAAGCTGACACGTCGTGATATAACTGGAATACAGTTCAAAGCGGCGTTAAACACAACTCACTCACTCAGAGACAGTATAAATGTGTCTGAGAGGGTTGTTCATGTTAAACTGCGGCATGGTATCTCAGTGGGCTGGCACAAAAAACCGGCATCAGTCTCGATCAGTACAAGCAGACACACACACATATCACTTCACCTCTTTTTGACGTACAAATGTGACGGGGATCTTTACACGTTGTGTAAGTGATCGTTATTATAAAGTTATATACACCATTTTCATATTATTTCGGTCATATACGAAAAAAGATATATAATATGTAATATTGAACGCTACCTTAAACCCATTTCATCTAATCTCACCTCAAAACACGATCATTCTAACATTTATGATTGTCACTTGCACCAGTTTAATTTTCCAAATTAAGTTTTGTCAAACACGTAATACACACTAATATCTCTGTTTTATATGTTACATGGCTTTACACAATATTAATTTCCGGTTTCGAGCCGACCTCAGGTCCCATCAAGTCCATGAGGTAATAAAGTGGACTGGATGGTGTGGCCCTTCCTTCACGAGACACCGGCAGAAAGGTATTAAGGTTATGATTGCCGGGTTCACAAATGCATCATTTTAATAAAACAGCGTCAACGATAACGATTCCACTAAGGGTCGCTGAAGGGGATGACGGTAATGAATCTTACAGGTTGGGCCTTGTGTCCCCATCTGGAAGTAAAGCCACACCGGTAATCAGGTAGCTCTGAGACACATGACAGAATGTCCATTAGTTTCTACATTAGTTTCTACATTTCCGTATTCAACCAAGCAACGTATCAAGAACCACCTCTATGTCTGTGTCACTACCGCCAGGACTTCGCCAAGGCACATTGGCGTGGATTGAGTGGTCGTAGGTTAATGCTGGGATCAGTGAGAGGCGTGGATTGAGTGGTCGTAGGTTACTGCTGGGTTCAGTGAGTGACGTGGATTGAGTGGTCGTAGATTACTGCTGGGATCAGTGAGAGGCGTGGATTGAGTGGTCGTAGGTTGCTGCAGGGTTCAGTGAGAGACGTGGATTGAGTGGTCGTAGGTTACTGCTGGGTTGAGTGAGAGGCGTGGATTGAGTGGTCGTAGGTTACTGCTGGGTTCAGTGAGAGGCGTGGATTGAGTGACCGTAGGTTACTGCTGGGATCAGTGAGAGGCGTGGATTGAGTGGTCGTAGGTTACTGCTGGGTTCAGTGAGAGACGTGGATTGAGTGGTCGTAGGTTACTGCTGGTATCAGTGAGAGGCGTGGATTGAGTGGTCGTAGGTTACTGCTGGGTTCAGTGAGAGACGTGGATTAAGTGACCGTAGGTTACTGCTGGTATCAGTGAGAGGCGTGGATTGAGTGGTCGTAGGTTACCGTGGATTGAGTGGTCGTAGGTTACTGCTGGGTTCAGTGAGAGACGTGGATTGAGTGACCGTAGGTTACTGCTGGTATCAGTGAGAGGCGTGGATTGAGTGGTCGTAGGTTACTGCTGGGTTCAGTGAGAGACGTGGATTGAGTGGTCGTAGGTTACTGCTGGGATCAGTGAGAGGCGTGGACTGAGTGGTCGTAGGTTACTGCTGGGTTCAGTGAGAGGCGTGGATTGAGTGGTCGTAGGTTACAGCTGGTTTGAGTGAGAGACGTGGATTGAGTGGTCGTAGGTTACTGCTGGGTTCAGTGAGAGACGTGGATTGAGTGGTCGTAGGTTACTGCTGGGATCAGTGAGAGGCGTGGATTGAGTGGTCGTAGGTTACTGCTGGGTTCAGTGAGAGGCGTGGATTGAGTGGTCGTAGGTTACTGCTGGGTTCAGTGAGAGGCGTGGATTGAGTGACCGTAGGTTACTGCTGGGTTCAGTGACAGACGTGGATTGAGTGACCGTAGGTTACTGCTGGTATCAGTGAGAGGCGTGGATTGAGTGGTCGTAGGTTACTGCTGGGTTCAGTGAGAGACGTGGATTGAGTGGTCGTAGGTTACTGCTGGTATCAGTGAGAGGCGTGGATTGAGTGGTCGTAGGTTACTGCTGGGATCAGTGAGAGGCGTGGATTGAGTGGTCGTAGGTTACTGCTGGGATCAGTGACAGACGTGGATTGAGTGGTCGTAGGTTACTGCTGGTTTGAGTGAGAGACGTGGATTGAGTGGTCGTAGGTTACTGCTGGGTTCAGTGAGAGACGTGGATTGAGTGGTCGTAGGTTACTGCTGGGATCAGTGAGAGGCGTGGATTGAGTGGTCGTAGGTTACTGCTGGGTTCAGTGAGAGGCGTGGATTGAGTGGTCATAGGTTACTGCTGGGTTCAGTGAGAGGCGTGGATTGAGTGACCGTAGGTTACTGCTGGGTTAAGTGAGAGACGTGGATTGAGTGACCGTAGGTTACTGCTGGTATCAGTGAGAGGCGTGGATTGAGTGGTCGTAGGTTACTGCTGGGTTCAGTGAGAGACGTGGATTGAGTGGTCGTAGGTTACTGCTGGTATCAGTGAGAGGCGTGGATTGAGTGGTCGTAGGTTACTGCTGGGATCAGTGAGAGGCGTGGATTGAGTGGTCGTAGGTTACTGCTGGGATCAGTGACAGACGTGGATTGAGTGGTCGTAGGTTACTGCTGGGTTCAGTGAGAGGCGTGGATTGAGTGGTCGTAGGTTACTGCTGGGATCAGTGAGAGGCGTGGATTGAGTGGTCGTAGGTTACTGCTGGGTTCAGTGAGAGGCGTGGATTGAGTGGTCGTAGGTTACTGCTGGGTTCAGTGAGAGGCGTGGATTGAGTGACCGTAGGTTACTGCTGGGATCAGAGAGAGGCGTGGATTGAGTGGTCGTAGGTTACTGCTGGGTTCAGTGAGAGACGTGGATTAAGTGGTCGTAGGTTACTGCTGGGATCAGAGAGAGGCGTGGATTGAGTGGTCGTAGGTTACTGCTGGGTTCAGTGAGAGACGTGGATTAAGTGGTCGTAGGTTACTGCTGGGTTGAGTGAGAGACGTGGATTAAGTGGTCGTAGGTTACTGCTGGGTTCAGTGAGCGGCGTGGATTGAGTGGTCGTAGGTTACTGCTTGGTTCAGTGAGAGGCGTGGATTGAGTGGTCGTAGGTTACTGCTGGGATCAGTGAGAGGCTTCAGTAAGTGATGAGAGGGTTAGTGAATTAGTGAAAAACGTGCGGACAAAGTGTAAAGGTGAGTTATCACCGAAGTAGTGAAAAAATATTGGCTTGTGCGTGAGTGATGTGTGTAGACAGAGTCAGTAAGTGATGGTCGGACAGCATGTGTAGAGAGTTATTGAATGAGTTATTAGTTTACATTTACACAGGTATTTTTATAGACACGCTAGTATGATAACAGAACGATGTGTACGTCTCTCGGTCTTCTCTTGAAGTGGAGTCATAGTCCTCCGTAACTACCATCAACATCACATCACAGCCCCCTCCCACTCTCTTACAATGACTCTACAACAGTCCATATTTACACCGGATTTAACACACTAATTTTCAGATCTCCTTGAATCAATGATCATGTTGTAGCATTTCCCCAACATAACGCAACCTTTGGCGCGGATTACTGTCTGTTCCACAAGCGCACGTTCCCCATCTCCTCGTGCGCTGACACTGTTTACGTCTTATCGCTGTCGTCATCTTCAGCATCCTATTACGTTGCATCAAGAAGCTTTATGCTGAGTGGTTGTACTTAGAGCTGAAAGAAAATAAGCTTCAGCGAAAACAAGAGAAAATGAGGAAAGCCTTTATAAGACGTTTCCCTTACGACTGCAAATAGCATTACCAGACAACAAACAACTGCCTGTATATGTAATTTTTAATCAAGAATACTTCAAAGTGACGAAAATCAAATTCTTGAAAGTGAAATTAGCGGGGAAATTTACGATTATACAAATCTATTTTCAAGTGACCAAGAAATTTCTCCTCAATCTGACTTGAAACAGTTCTGGCGCCTGCGTGGACAGAAAAACAATACGGCGGGTCAGGAGTTTGCTTCCGCCCAGATTTAGGAGCTATTTATTTCTAAAACGTGCTTCATTCAACAGCATTCAGCCACAACCCAGCCTATGATCCACAAGAATGAATTACGCGTTGATTGAATATCGCTTTTCTTTTTCTTGGCGAACTAATTTAAGAGATAAATATGCTAACAAGAACGCCTCTGAACTATGTGACCCCTAACCGCACGTGCTTCATCAACTGCGCATGCCTGTTGTGACAGTTAGAGTCTCGTGACCGCGACAACAGACGGCAGGTGGAAGTTCCTCTGAAGAAGTAGCTAAAGGCAGTGTAGAAGAAATTCGCACAAACAGCATACAGTATATATACGTCACTGTAGAAGAGTGTTTATATCAGTCGTATCCTAAACTGTAAGATAAATCCTTGATACAACTCTCAAGAACGCGTTTATCTCATGCAGAGTAGTCGCCCCTATCGGCTCGTGGTGCTGGCGTTAATGGTTCCAGATACCTGTTTGACAACGCAGATAGGCCACAAACGTAAATAAAGATAAGTAGCATAACACTGCAAATGAGAACAGACAATGAGTATACTCTTTCAAATGACCATGTAGAGAGAAACTGATAAATGCCATTACCGTGCAATGCAGTTTTCCCTTTAGTTATCTTCATTGTGATAACATAAAGATGATGACTCAGTAGCCTGACCTTATACAACTGTGTTACAGGGACTGTTGTAGATGAAATGATTGCTTGTCAATTGAAATGAAGATGTGGCGTTATTTCAGCCTGCTTGGATAATCAATGACCAAGAGGCTGCTTGATGAAAGGTGTCTGGTGTTGATTACACTTCATCTGACCTATTGGACCCTGTCCTGATGGTGTAAGTTTAGACCGTCCAGTCTGGGCCGCTGTGGGCGGTGTATATGCGTGATATTGACAGGGACGATCTAGACAGTGAGTAATGCATTAACTACTGCCTCAAAACTGTCTATCCATATCTATGTGGGCTTTCATAGATAAGCGCCAACATACAGAAGATGAAAGGATAAGATTCAGAAGCATCGATACTTCGTGGTAATTCAGGAGATCAACTGTATTTTGAAAGCACTGGTTTTTAACCATTATCAAGCAAATGACAAATCAATCTTTTTAATTGCAAAAAATCATAAATTTGCTACTGTTATATAAGTGGGTGGCGTTTTACTCTGTCTGCAACACTGTTACTGCAGGCAAACGTCGGGCAACGAAAAAGCATACTCTTGAAAGTTAGATTTATCCAAAAGATTACAAAAGTTATCAAAACTTTATAAAGCTGAAAAAAGTCCCCGAAACATTGTGAACTTAAGGTCCAAAACACGACTATGATATCCGTATCAAATGTATCGCCATCGAATAACCATTGCTTGTTTTGTTTCAATTACAGCCATCATCAAACATGTGTATGCTTTCTTTGTCCTGGAGTTCAGTTTTACTGTTGTTTCACGCTGTAGTTAGAATCATTCTAACGGCAGCCTGTAAACAGTCGAATCTGGAGCAGGCAAACCAGTGATTCAGCATGAAGAACATCCATCATCACGGCAGCCTGTAAACAGTCGAGTCTGGAGCAGGCAGACCAGTGATTCAGCATGAAGAACATCCATCGCCGCAAGACACGATGACACACTTCTCAATGTCCCTATTTTAGTTAGCGCCAACGGCAAGGATGAGTTACTGGGTGCCCATTCTTACTTTGCCTACCCGGGACTGTCCCTACAAGGCTACCCGACAAGTAGTACCAATTGATTACTAAAAAACATTCATTCATTCGTGTGTGATGCATTTGGATAATTATGCATAATATTATAATTCCAAAGGCAATCTTATATCAGCGTGTTTTATCATATAAATGTACAACTCCAAACGTATTTGTTTATAAATTTAAGAGAACCGACTCATAAACAAAAAAATTGAATCTTATTACAGTTTTGCATAACTAGTATGCGCTTTCTACGGGCAACTAGCTCACTTACTAAAGGTTCATCAGGGCCAAATTATGATTACAGGAAAAATCCCATTGTTTCTAAATTCATGCTTTACTCAAATCTTGCACTCTGCAGGTATTCCGGGGCGACATAATGGACCCCTAGAAGCGGACACAATGCATGGCCTCCCTGACTGTGTGTCATCGTGCCCCGACGACGAGAGTTAGACTAAAATCTAGTCTCTGAAATGAACATATCGTACATAAAAAAAACACTTGTTCAGTTATCTTAATAAAAATATAATAAAAAGGAGCCCAGTGACTCTCTTCATTTTCAGATACTGCAGTGATCTAGACTTGCCAAACATTATAGACTTGCATGGGCTGTATTTGATATATATTTGTATCAGGGTCTGTAAGACAGACTAGACGAGAGTGTGCTTATGGTGCTATCAACCACCGGTGTCTCTAGCCCTGTTTACACGCCGTGGTAAACCTGAAATAGTGCTGTCAGCACCCTAAAACAACATTCACTCACTTACATAAACATTACTCCCTAAATACACCTTAGCCAGAGAATGCATGTAAGTTAGGGTTACACATCTGCCTTGCGCATGCATGAGCTAAAAGCGTACATGCGCATATAGTACACTAGTCACGAGCATGTTGGCACTGGCTGCGAGCCGACAGCGGGCGCTACAAGCTCTCTTTACCTCGATACACACATCAACAAAACGCAGAAAGTCCGTGTTCAAAATAGCTTCACCTAAAACCTGGGCAACTGCGAGGGTTACAAGACCTCAACTCTCTTAGTAGGGGGTATTTACAAAGTGTCATGGATACTTCCTGAGTCGGTCCTTCTGCCAAAAGAGGACGCAAAACAAACAGACAGAGGATCCATTTATCCAATCTGGCAGCAGAAAGGGAAGATATACATGTAGATAGAGAGTCTGGGCTTTTTCGTGTTTTCCTCTACGTCCGAGTGAACAGAAAGGCTCTCCAACATCTGGTATTTCTTCGTGATGCGTGGATGACAGCTGAGGTCTTCCAAACCTTCAAAGGATGAAAATAATGTCTTCCTTTTGTGTGGTATTTTGTCCAAGGTATTATCACCAAGATCAATAAAGGCTGGGATGGAATTGTGATTTACAAAATCGATTTCCACAAAAGATATCAAGTTCATTATTTTCTGTCTTTTACACAACATGCTTGAAAGAATCAGGCGTATTTGATCGAAACATGTCTGCGTTCTAAGAGATGTTGGTGTGTGGTAAATATACTGGTTAGGGTCAGAAATGATATATCTCTTAAACTTTTAAACGCTTAGCACATTAAGTGGACATAAATTTGAAGGGGATAAATGGAAACCATCACTCTCTAGCTTATAAAATCATGCACTGTCGAATGTAACTATCAAATTTAGATAACGTTGGTGGTCATGGTACTTATTGTGTAATTAAGGACAGACACAGCCTCGTTCTCATCGCAGTTTGAACTAACTGGCACTTCTGAGAAAATCAAAAATTATTAACATCGACAGTTCACCTGCGTGTAGACTCCTCACAGGAGTATAAGAGCGCAATGCTGGCGCCATGTGTGTTTTGACTACCCTTTTAGCCTGGAACCATCAGCTGATTGTTTGCGAGCCCCCTCTTCCTCCGAGTAACGGAAAACATATGTGTATCTTGTTGCCAATCTTCAGATCAATTAAATCAATTCACAAAACATGCCGAAGGTGGGAAAAGCCAACCCCTAACACTTAAACATTTATTCAACACAGTTAACCACGTGGCTTGCACGACCGCTGGCAAACGTCAGAACGTAACGCGAGGAAGCCATCTTGTATCGTCTGCTTCTCACGTGGCACGTGCTGTTGCATGTTTCCACATCGCACGCACTGGCAGACATAAACAATTTAACGGATTTACTGGTAACAGAACATGTCAAAACCGAACAAACTGCACTTACCTAAGTTGTAGCAGATGCTGACACGCCATTTGTAAAAGGAATTTGCATTTATAATTACATTTAACACTTTACCTAAAGGGTTTGAGAATGTTAAAACTAAAAGTCGTCGAAATATAATGAACCATTAAGCGTCGTAGTTTTTAAAACACGGAATCTGTTATGTTCAAAATTCATTCTGTGAAATGTTAAAGTAAAGAGCCCTGAGCACTGGATGTTTTCCTTTGAGGAACCTGACGTTTTGACATTGATTCCGACAGGATATGCAAATTGTAGTGAAAGTTCCTGTCTTTTTCAAGTAGGGCTCTCACGCCAAAGGGTGTATTAACACTGGAAGGATGTCATCTGTACTGAACATAAGTTAGGGTATATTGACTTTTTTACCAACTTCTCATAACCATCTGTGAACCAAGGAGAATTCTGCTGCAAATGTCCTGCAAAAACTCGGACGGCGGTTTAGTCAAATGGTCAAAGCGTCGGCTCTTCTTTCCGAATATGAAGGAAGTCCAATCACTCACAAAATTTCGAAAACGTCAAAACGGTCGCAGGACACTTTTCCCGAGGAAGTCATTAAAGATAACAATGAAAGGAAGGGAACCAAGCCTCAATGTGTGGCACTAAGTTAATGTAAACGGAATTTCAAGACAACACATTGCAATTGCACCATAAATAAAAGACAAGGTAGATCAAGTGCCCTTTTTGACCAAAAAGATCTGCATGATTTAATTTATGCGAAACGGTTAGAAATTGTTGATACGAAAGTTATCAGATGCGTTCATATGATTGTGAACTAGACTTTGTTCTTTTCAACAATTGCATGTTTGAGACTTATCACAACACTAAATACATAGGCGAGGAATGGGTCAAAAAGGCTGATGTTAGAGGTTTTCTGGAAACGATTTTTTTCTAATAGTTGAACTTGAGCAAGTCTTTTACCCTAGCTGATTTTCATAGATGGACATAGAAATATTCCAACTATAGAGAAAACTCATCTTGAATCACGGAATTGCGCAAACTTAGATTATTATTTGCCGTTCGTAAAATCTGCCCTTCTCCTTCATTTTAGACATATTTATGTATTTTACCACGTCAGAAATCCAAATCGTGCAAGTGCAGAAAAAGAATAAACAGCTATTTCTTAACCATTTGGTCATGTCTGATCATTTTCAAATCAGTATTTTTAATGTTTTGTCTCAACATTCTACAGCTTCCTTTCTGCTTATGTAATATATCATATATTGAATGGGTCGGACCATCAACAAATTCAGATCGAACTTATAATTTATTTGCATGTAATACTGTTGTTCTTTATTACAATTCAACATGTTTCCATTGCAACCTTTATACGGGGGATTGGTTTTACAGGTTAATGTGACCCGTGAAGATCCGGGGTAGAATAGGTCTTCAGCTACCCATGCTTTCCGTAAAAGGTGACTATGCTTGTCGTAAGAGGCGACTAATGGGATCGGGTGGCAGACTTGGTTGATCCTCATGATATCAATCACTGGATTGTCTGGTTCAGACAGACCGCCGTCATATAGCTTGAATATTGCTGAGTTCGACGTTACACATCCAACAAATAAGTTAGCGTTTTACAATACCGTAACTAATTCATTTTGTGATATGTTTTCAATAAACATAACACGACAACTAAGCCAAATGTTTCTCGAAATGCTTGCATGTTTGTACACATTTTGTTTTGTTTGCATGTTTGTTGTTTAACGCCACACTCAGCATTATTCAAGCTATAATACGGCGGTCTCTGAATAATCTAGTCTGGACCAAACAACCCAATGATTGCCGTCATGAGCATCGATCGTCGCAGTTGAGATTCAATGACATGCATCAACCAAGTAAGCGAGCCTGACCACCCGATCCCGTTAGTTGCCTTGCGACAAGCTCGCTCGTCATCTCCCCTTTGTGTCACTCACTGAGTCTGAATGCGGCCAGTTTGAAGGCGGGAGGCGGGGCTGCTCGCCTCGGCACGAGCAGTCTGGGGAAGGACGATGCGTATATCATCACAACGCCAAGACAAGGCCAGACTTTTTCCTCATCAAATACATATTTTTTCTAACCGCTGGTGAACAGAACTCATTAGATGGAGCGGTATTCTAGCATCTTTTCAGCCGACTGGGACCCTTCTCGAACAACGCAGAATTTAAATTACATTTGTTAACTTTAATACATGACAACATTTGCCTTTTTCTGTCCCGCCTTCACGCGATGAGAAATAGGGCTTTTGAACTAGAAGAAGCATCATACATCTCCGTCCCGAGTTTAATGTTATTAAGTACGGAACCCGTGCTTTCAACAAATCATCAAATTTCATCTGTGGTGCAACAAAAAGAGATGTTACCGTCTTCACATTGAGTTCAGGACAGCAGATGATGGAGGGTTTTACAAAACGTGGATCGATCCTAGCGACAGATGCGAGAGTCACGGCTTGAGGGAAGCAACTGTTTTTTTCAATTAGCACTATGCCTCCACGAGTTGTGTCCCTTGTGATGCGTGTTCGTGTGTGGTTTGATGGGGTTGTGGTGAATGTTCTTTACAATTGTCTTCACAGTTTAACACATTTATATAAACATCCGAACTATTCATACACTTCACTCAAAAACAAACATGATACTATTCAGGAAGAAATTCTGAAGCAATCGAACCACATCCTTATCCAGGACCTTGCGAAGATACCCTGGGTTAAATCATCTAAATTCGAAATACAGCCATTTGTCAAGGAGGCCTCCAGAGTCGGGAATTCAGTTGCCGATTGATCTTAGAAAGGTTAAATCATATGGTGATCTATGCAGGCTTAACCGGAACTTGTGAGGCACCACAGGCACATGCTCCATATGAAAATAGGATAATTGACACCCCCTGTGATTCCTCTTATTCATTAAGTCTTTTACGGTAAATACGATTTAAATTGTTCATGTATTCTTATCAACGTCAATCGTCTTATAATCATTATTTGCTAGTTTCCTTCTGAATTGTTAATCTGTTGGTCGGAATAACAACTCTTAAGAATTGATGCTGTACTTGTAAAAAAATTGTAATTTGTAAATAAAAGCGTTTCCAATTAACATGTATGCATACTTATGACCCTGTCTCCTTTTGTTCGTTTAAGTGAGTGGGCTACATTTGTACATGACGTGTCTCAGGAATGAATGTCGACGCACGATTGGTTCGTTTGGTGTGAATAGTTTGTAGTAAGTCTACTGATGTCAGTGAGTGAGTTTGGTTTGTGATTGTAGACGACTGTAGACGTGCGTGTGTGCATGTCAACAATTTCACATGGCTACCACACCTTCTGCTAACGTCCTTAGGTTTTGCGGACGGGAATCCAACCACCGACCTTCCGCTCTCCTAACGATATCGTCTATCAATATAGTGTTTGTTAGATGCAATAGGGCAACTTTGACTCTGCAACCGATATTTACCCCACACAATCCGACGGTATTGGTTTAAATATAATTATAAAGGGGTGTTTGGAGTGTAACGACGTTTGGACACAACACATAGAATAGTTATAGCTACACGTGGTTCCTGGGATATTCGCCCAAACCCTTGGAAATGTAGCAATCCCGAACACCCCGTCCTTTATAAGTACCTTGTTATTACATAATTAGAAATCAGTGGCATCGCCTTAATATTCATTCCCCGTACATCCACATACAACCAACAATGAAATTGAGTACATTCATTTCTCTTTATTTATTTCAGCAAACAATAAGAAAAAGCAACAGATATATTTGTATATATATATATATATATATATATATATATATATATATATATATATATATATATATATATATATATGACATGAACCTACACCTGCACTGACGTTGAACTTCCCATTCACATTTATAGTCATTACATGTTGTATATTGTATCGATCATCATCCTCTAGAGACACCCAAGGGACCATGAATCGTGAAACTTGGTAATAATGTTCATATTTATATTCATATTACAATATTGAAGTATATAGAATGAATTAGGTGAAATATATGAATAATATATACAAAATATATATATATAAATTAGTACTTGTTTTGGGTGTTTGTTTGGGTTGTTGGGTGCAGTGTTTCGGCGAATGTTTTCAGCCAAGTAACGTTTTGATAACGTTTGTATTCGGTTGGTCAAATCCAGTTTTTTTCAAGTGTATACTTTCATTTCTGGCCGACAGTTTACATACGGATTATACTACTATAGATATGACAATCAGTGATCCTATTATGCCCAGTGCTTATATCTGCTGCCTTAACAGCCAATGTATAATATGTATCCAAAGTGCATATGTTATGCATTGTTGAGATGTCCAATGTTGATTCATAATGCTTTATAGTAATGTTATAACGGCCCATACCTCATATATATCCCAAGTATTCAAAATAAACCCGGAAATATATATGCAAAAGAATTCGGCGTGAAACCAATTGTATTATAACATTACCTAGGTTTACACATTACTGCAAAGTAATTGCAATTACAGCACACAATAGAAGGGAAGAAAAAAGTCAAAGGCAGTACAATTGTAATGACAGTATAAAAAACATTAGCAGTAACATTTTTGGGAGGCAGTTAGAAGCAGTGGTTATAGTAATAAAGTCAGTGATAATTATATTCACCCAGCAGCAACAGTGGTCAAGCTTCCAAAATAGGCCTTGGGTGGATGCTCAGGATGAAAACATGATCTTCACACAACCGCGGGTCTTGTAATGTGACATGAGAGAGGTATGCTCTGCCCACTTATATAGTTTAAATACCGCGCTTGATTAGTCTCCAGCTGTTCTGTAAGATTCCAGATTACATTTGGCTCCTAAAGCATCACAGTACACTTCGAAAACTTCCACACCACTGCTTACATGAGATAGTAATACGTTCCCTAAGAACTAATTATTATTAAAACACAATGTTATGAACTTCCACTGAATCTTAACAGAGACAATATTATACAGTAATGCAATTTCAAGATTGTTTAACAATAAATTACACTGTCATATAGCAATATATGTTGTCTTATCGGGTTGATAAGACGCCAAATGTATACGTAACGATGTTAATATAGTTGATACCTCATATAATATCCCCACTGTGTATATACATGCAGCCTTGTCAAGATTGTTTGACATGATCTCTGGTGACGCTTAAACAAACTGCTTTATAGGTGACGTTACTGGCAGTTAGCATTTGCTGCCTTATGAAGAACTGTGCTATAACAGACAATACGTCTTGTGTGATGCCTCACCTGCCACGCTATAATGGTTGCCTCACATGATACCTTTAAAGTTGATATCAGCTTCCATGGCTGTCATTGTCTCACATGATAAATTTAAGGTTGATGATATTAGCTGCCACGACTGTCATTGTCTTATATGATATATTTATGGTTCATATTAGTTTCGATGATTGTCATTATCTGACATGCTATATTAATAATTGATATTAGTTGTCACGACTGTCATTATCTCATATGATATCATTAAAGTTGATATTGGCTGCCACGACTGTCATCGTCTTATATGATATATTAAAAGGTGATATTAGCTGCCACGTCTGTCATTATCTCATATGATATCATTAAAGTTGATATTAGCTGCCACGACTGTCATTGTCTTACATGATATATTAATAGTTGATATTAGCTGCCACGATTGTCATCGTCTTATATGATATATTAAAGGTGATATTAGTTGCAAAGGCTGCCTTTATCTCATATGATATCTTTAAAGTTGATATTCGCTGCCACGACTGTCATTGTCTATCATGATAAATTTAAGGTTGATGACATTAGTTGCCACGGCTGTTATTGTCTCACGTGAAATCTCCAACATTGATATTTGCTTCAACAGCCGTAATTGTTTCTTATGGTTTCTTCAACGATGAAGCTTGCCTTGTCCTCACAACATTTTCTGCATTTAAATAACATTATTTCTAGTATTCTATAACAACAGCAGAGAAAAGATATGTTCCGTCTTGATTATGGAACATTAAACATTAACGGCCGGGCAAAAGAAAGCGTACACTTAAAACTTTGATTTGACCAAAATATTACACACTTTATCACAACGTTACCGATATCTCAAGCTGAAACCAGCCGCCAAAACACGGCAACCTCAAGGTACAAAACACAACTTTGATACCCGGATCAAGACTCACCATCGAATTTCAATTTATTGATTTGGTTGGGGTTCTTTTCATTTTGAGCCATCATCGAACATGTGTGTATATCCTTTCTTTTGTCCGGCAGTGTACATTACTATAACAACAACACGCATGACTATGCATCCATTCACTACAGACACGGGTGACTCTGACAGTTACTGCGGTGCACCTATCACAGGAACGAGATGCTAATGGAAGGTCGCAACGGGCGGTGAATATAAGGTAATGTATAGAAAGTCCAGGATACTATGATGATAACGAATTTAAAACATACAGGTGAAGTTCTTATGCAAAGACACATGATATCATCCTCGATTATCCAGTGTATAATATCTGCATGATATTATGATAAGTACCCTGGAACAATCCGCTGTCATTGCTTTCGTTTTGAGCCTGATTGGAATAATACGACGCTAAATTAGTCGTCCAATCATGTATCTCTCACGTGCGAGAGAAATCCTGTGCTAAGTTAGAGACACAAGAGATGAAGCTGATGAGGTCACTTCCGAAGCAGAGCTATGTGTGGCGAATCGGTCAAAGATATTTATCATATTAGCATGCAGATAATTGAGGATGTTATGCTATAGGGCATAATATTGTGTAAAATGGCACTATACATTTAACATCTTATGCATTAAGAGTAAATTATTGAATATACGAACTATGCCATGAACGCTTTTACTGTTCCAGCTATTATTTTAGCACACATTGGACACGTGTCCACACGTTCAGCGCAGGTGGCGCACGTTACAAGGTGGCCGCACGGAAGAAATACAACGCTAACTTCCGCTGTTTGACACAGTCGACATGTGACCTGCGCGCGCAGCTTCCTGTTTTCAGTTTTAACAGGACTAGACAAAGCAGTGACGGTTGTTTGTCCTGATCTCTTCTCACGGGGCAAACCACGAGCTATGTAACTACATGTATGTTCGGATGTTTGACTGACGCCTTGTTTGGTCATACATTCCCTTTCTTCGGATTCCAATGACACGCTATCATTAAACATTTGTGTAACATTATTTATTGGGCATGTCATTTCCTCGTTAGCTGCTAACGGTTTGACCAATGAGGACGCCCAGCTCTCCTCTTTTGCAGATCCACTCTTTACGTCTTCGTGATGTGCTCCTGCAGATGCGCATGCGTTGTTGGAGTTCCGGTTTTGGTTATCTGAACCCGCCCCGCCCATCTTAGCGTCATCTGTTTCTTTCTCTCCGACGTGTCCTTCTGTTGCGGATTCTATGTGGGTGGCCGCTGTAACTTGTCCCGTCAACGCTCTGGTGTTCTGGTTACTTGAGGCCTCAATCGGGGAAACTCCTTGTGCCAGTTCAGGCTTCCTAGTTGCAACTCCGAGTTGGTTCAGGTCTGTCTTGTTGATGAACTGACAGTGTTCCGAGTATCTCTGATGTTCGGCCACAGGATCATGTTCTTCCTCCCAGTCTCTCAGAGTTATCCCACACTGGAAACACGTGACCCGGTCAGCTGACCCGATGTAAAAGAAGCCAGCTGCTGCCAACTCCTCGGGAGTTTTGGGCACATATCTTCTCGGCCAATCAACGAAGGAGTCAAGACGAGTTTTAAGAAGTTCGTATCCCGGATGTTTTGGCTCTGTTTCATGTCCCTTAGCCTTCACATGTCGTGCATGTTTCGTCCCTTCCATTTGCTTGTTCTTGTATTCAAAATTCCTACCAAAAACAGTAATGTTAAATATGTATAACGATTGTCATGTCGATGATGCGGGGACATATATAGTGACATAAAACTACAATTCTTTAAGAAATTAAAATGTGTAAATCGTTTTGCAAACGAGTTGGCAAAAATGTGGTAGAGCTCCTCTGACATTAACTTTCATTACAAGAGGTGTTAAATACTTGTGCCGGTTAATACACCTTCGCCCAGATTGACTTCCATATCAGTGCCATATACTAGTGCCATATTAGTGTTAACTGCATTGGATGGTTCTGGCAGGGCCACCTTGGCCACACACATTAAGAATATTCTATTCAACTTTAGGTTGTTGTTTTTTTTATCTATATTCAAACACAGCCATTTTGACAAATTAATCTACAACAAACCTTGTGCAGTGAAGTCAACAATCTATCAACATTTATATTCTTATAAACAAGTCAAATTCCTTTTTAAATATTGAAAGTTATTTGAATGATTTTATGCCTCTTCTGGCTGTAAATACTGGAAGATCCCATGACATATGCTTTGATGAAAGACTTTGTTCAGATTGTCCCCTTAGAGGAAAACATTACATTTAAAATACATATTCACGTTGTTTACACCTATATATGATTAATTGTATCTACTAATCCTAGTACATTGCGTTGGTCAATATTATTCTGTATACGAATTATTATGGTCCAAAGGCCATATACTAAATAAAACTGTCTGTCTGTCAAAAAACACCTTTCTTGATATAGGTGAAGAATAATGGTAGTCACAGTGATATAAATAAAGGATTAGGCATTAATAAGGAAAGCCGTACATTTAATCGATATCGTGTTTCCTGATGCAGATGGTCTATCATAAGCATATTTCTCTTAAACACAGGAGTACAGACACCACACACTGCAGCGTTATTAAATTATCTGTATGTGTGTATATGTGTATGTGTTACAATGTGTAAAATCAGTCAATGTGTAAAATGACTGAAAGTTTCACGTTGGCAATTATGCTAGGATATCTTGGATGAATTGGAAAAGGAATTAGAATTGAATGGAATAGCACAAACTTATAAAAAAAAATAAGAGGCCTAGAAAGACCTGAAAATATGGATATATAGATACATGAAAGGAGCTTTTTAAACTAAGTATATGACGATAACCATGAACAGAGGAGTTATTACATGTATCCCGAAGCCCAATAGAAACAGACGCCTGCTGACAAACTGGAGACCAGTATAGTTATTAAATACTTTGTACAAGATAAGTGCTTGCATAATAAATAGAATTAAACAAACTCTAAATGTAGAATTCATGATAATCAGACCGGATATATTCCTGGTAGATACATAAGTGAAAATGTTAGGCTATTGTATGATATTTTGTTAGAAACGAAAAGGCAAAAGAAGCTAGGTTTATTACTATTAGTAGACTTTGAAAAAGCATTCGATTCAGTTTCCAAGCGTTAAATAATGTTGGTGTTTGAAAAAATTGGATTCAATAAAAATATTCCAATATGGGTCAGAATTCTTATTTCAAGTGCCACTTCTTGTATTATACAAAATGGACACCTATCAACGTTTTTTGAAAACAAAATGGACTGTTGACAAGGAGATCCACTTTCACCCTATTCATTTGTATTTGTAGCTGAGATATTATGAGTTACTGTGAAAAGGACAATAACAATTTATATTACCTTAAAATACACAGAACATAAACAAGGACAGTTTGCCGACGATACTGAATTATTTCTAATCGGCACTGATGCCTCCCTTAACGAAGCCATAAGCACGTTATACAAGTTTTACAAAATGTATGGACTAAAAATAAATATCGTTAAAACTAAGGCAATATGGATAGAATCCTTACACTAAAAGAGAATTGTTGAACATGAAACTCGCCGACAACGATACCTGCTCATTCTGTGGAATAGCAAAAGAAAAAATAAATACCATGTTTATCTGGAATGCACAATTGTCAACAACTTTTTGCAAGATTTAAAACAATTCTCAAGTAATGTACAAGGACATATTGTTCAATTTACTAACAAAGAAGTTCCTTTTGGAGAACTTAATAAGAACTTTCTAAATCCTATTGTGATAGCAGCAAAAAGATACATTTATGTTATGAGTATAAAAGGGTTAAAGCCCTACTCCTCCAAGTTTATAACAAATATTAATCACTTCGAAGAGTTTTTTGCCAGAAGAATCAATACATCGCTTCAACGCGAAATGGGGAAATTTAACTGATGCATTCAATCCCCACACATAACCCCTTATACTTATATGTTCATATTTAAGAAATCCACTGCAACCCATTGGGTTACTATGTTATCACATTCGTCTAATTTTAGAGTTTTCTTTCATTCTTGTCATTTTCAGTCACTGGGTGATGAAATAGAGTATGAAAATATTTGGAATTCGTTATCACTATGTAATAAAAGGAAAAATAATTGTAAAATGAACATTTCAGTAATTTAACACATAGACTGTAACATATACATGTAATGGCATAGTGTTAATTTAGATGTAGCAAAAACGGAAACGGGTCATACCTCATACAAACCCCTCTGATATGATTCAAGATAGCTTGTTTTAGTTACCTTATTATTCGCCCCCGTGCTATGCATACATGTCATATATTTGGATATTGCATGAATGTAAGCGGCAAATTCAGGAACCTGTAGAGTATGGAGACGACAGTACCAGTGGGCAGATCTTTCTAACTTTCACTTTCATTTTCGCCGAATCGATGTCTTGATATGTGAATAGACTTCCCAGAAAGGTGACGTGAGCTTGCATATAGCGCACATGCAGTACAATGACGCGTGTATCCAGAGCGGAGTCGATTTCATCTGTTACAGACTTACATATAACACAGTCCGTTTCCAAGAGTGTAATACCACGGGCATCCGAAATTCTGATAAAAATATATACTGGCATCCGACGTTTATTTCTAGATCTATGTAACGGGGAAGATTTCATATGCATATGAAAATTATCAGTCAACATTATAAGAGTAAAATTGTTATATTTGAAGGTAAAAGGTAAAATTTGTATACAGTAAAAATAAACTTGAAGTGATTCCAATAACAGGTATGAAGCTTCATGGGAACCGGTTTCTCTTGAGTGCAATCGAAGGTTTGTCAGGAAATGTCTCAAAGCCTTCCATGTATTGGTTCCATCGATTTTCCTATATGGCTGCAAATTATGGGGATATGGTAATGTCTAAGTCACTGAGAAATGACCACTTAAGGTTTTTTTAATGGCAACAAGACTTATGAATAGTACCCAAAACTTCATGATTTTTGGCGAATATAGATGCATATTCCTCTATTAAAAATTCAGAACTTGTAATCATAGATTTCGGATAGAAACCCTAAGATGGAAACAAATCGCTAGTCTGAGAGAATATCGAACGTGCCACATATTTACTTCCCTGCAGTTGTTGATGAGTACCATTATATATTTAAATGGGAATATACATCCCTGGATATTCTTCTAATACGTTCCCGAAAACACATTTGGCAAGACTATTTTCCTTCAGCAGCTCTAAACACTTGGGAAACTTCTGTAAATATACCACCATATTAATAAATGAGTTCTAAATCCCTTCATCCTGATGTTATTTGAAATATGCAATGCATTATATACCAGTATGTATTTCATGTGAATTAAAATTGTAATCTTGTGCCACCTTGGGTGTTTGTTTTTGTAAATAAATGAATCTGAATCTGTCAACAACAGACACTTACACTGCCATCACTGATTTTCAGTGATCCATTCATATACTTCCCACCACTAAATACCTTTTACGTCGAACCTAATCTGTTTGAGCAGATAATCGAGGCTGATGATTTTCGGGTGTTTACGTTTCATATATACAAATATCTTCCTTTTTTCATACTGCGTGCCATCTTACTTATAGTTCAATTTCAATCTTCAGAAGTGATAGAAAATGTACTGGGTATCAGAATTCCCAGGTTTCAAAGTGTTCATGGATATTATAAATTATTAATCCAATAGCTTCCAACTTCCTTCTGTATTGAAATCCTGAGCCCCGCAGGGATTCCGGGACTCCAGTACCTCATGTTCGCCTGAAATTTGTGACCGTTACGCCGCTTCCAGCAATATCCAGCAATATTCCAGCAATATCACGGTGGGGGACGCCACAAACAAGAAACAATAGCAATAGAATATATAGCAGCCCGTCGTTAGGGGAAAGCGGACTCCTTTCTGTTTACATGCGGGCATTTTTATGATAATTCTATCAATTTTAGCTATTATACTTTAAACCTTCACATTTAGTGCATTATATATTCCTTTGTTAACGTTTGTGTTAACATTAAAGCGTTGTACCGGAAACATATGTACTGGTCCATTCGTTTATATCGGTTGTAAGTGTCAAGTTTCTATTTTGACATGACATGTGCGACAAAGATACCAAAAAGTGGAAACTTTTCCGCATAATAAATTCGTTATGGTGTCTTTAGTTGCCGTGTACGGTGTCATATTAGGTTAGCAGAAAAACATTTTCCATTAAACTAATATGACACCGTATACGGCAACTAAAGACACCATAACTAATAGTATCATGTTCCTTGTGTGTAGGGCATTGCCTTCAGTTGGGTGTGCTTGTCATAGGAGCCGACAAATGTGATTTGGATTGTTACAATGAATGAGCTGGATGATTGGTTGGCTTTATGCCCTGAGGGCGTATCAACCACTGTTCTATTTATAATATTGATATATCTATAATATTGCTGATTGTGATGTAACACAACACTCACTCGCTCTCATAGCATGCGTTTTAGCACACGGGTGCATATTTCATGAATGCGACCAGTGTATAAATATATATATATATATATGTGTGTTTTATTTATTCACTTGTTTGTTGTTTAACGCCGCACTCAGCAATATTCCAGCTATATGACGGCGATCTCTAAATAATCGAGTCTGGACCAGACAATCTACTGATTGATAACATGAGCATCGATCCACGCAATTGAGATACGATGATATGCATAATCCAAGTCAGCGAGCCTGGCCACCCGAACCCGTTAGTCGCCTTTTACGACAAGCATAGTCTCCTTTTACGGCAAGCATAGGTTGCTGAAGACCAATTCTACCCCGGATCTTCAAGGGTCGTCTATATGTGTAAATGCACTGATCAAGCATAGGAACTACATGTTTGCAAGGGCGTTCAAAATGTTTAGCCGATAGATACCGTTGAGGTGCAGAGTTGCTGATAAAGAGTCGTGGCTAAGCTGTGCATTCGTAACGCCATCAACGGATGGATCAATGTGTGCACAAATGCATTGTTAAAGAATTTCAACAAAACAACAACTAAGATATGTGATTACCTTACTGCAAAAGTCCTACACATTCGCTTTGCTGCATTGGGGAAATAAAACGTTGTGGTGCGGGTGACCTTGGACTTCTTGTATGAAATCCTGATCACGTGGCGGACTTCCCGAGATGAGTTGGAAGTTGATTTGAATGTGATTGGGAATGCCCGTGCATAACATGTTTAAACAGGTACTATTGCTTGCTATCATCCATTCAGTAACTACAAAGCAAGTACAACCAGAGTCAGGATCAGAGTACAATTGTCTTGAGCATATTTGAACTGTTACGACAAATAAATACAGCGTATGCATATCAACGCTTCGGTGAATATATGCAATTTGAATGCACACAGAGTCATAAACAGAAATTTAAATTCTATATTTAGTTACACAACATTCAAACAGTTCAACAGTTAACGTGAAGATTCGGGTTAGAATTGGTCATCAGCAACCAATGCTTGTCGTAAGAGGTGACTGACCGGATCAGGTGGTCAGGCTCGTTGACTCGGTTTATGCATGTAATCGTATGCATATTACGTACGTCGATGCCCATGATGTCAGTCAATGGACTGTCTGGCCCGGACTCGATTATTTACGCACCACCGTCACATAGCTGGAATATTGTTGAGTGCGGCGTTAAACAACAAACAAACAAGGTTTGTTTCCAATGAGATATCATTCACGTTATTCATCGCGTAACATTAAATGCACGATTGGAAGAAGATACTGTTGTCACTGTCCATTTGCTTCAGAATAATTTTGAATACAATTTTCAAATATTCGCATCACGTGAGCCAAGCCAAGCGATAACCCCGGGTGTAGTTGACCTTCATACCGGCAGGGGCTATTTCCCTGAGCTGTAGTTATTATTAGCACAATGGGAAATTCCCCACATTTGTTGTCACATGCAATTTAAAGATTAGGATTGAATCTATCCTATAATAATTGTGCGGGTCACTTTTTAATTTATATACAATATGTTACTCTATTTTCAAGCAAATGTTATGATTCAAATTCAACATCACAAAACTGAGTAATATTTCATTTCTCAAAACGGCCTGATTCATACTATATTGTTGTACAAAATGTATACACTGCAGATTATGAATACAATGGGATGCTTTCTTATGAATTTAAATATATATAGGACAAAACAACGTTTAATTCACACCCCGTTCTTCACTCTCATAACACTAACATTCCTGACAAAACATTTCATTCAGCACAAAGCACAGACAACAGGTTTGGTTGTATTTTGTCTATTTAGTTCAATCAATGATTCATAAACACATTCTCATGAAACAGTTAATCCAGACTCCATTATTTACAGACCGCTGGAATATTCCTGAGTGCGGCTTTAAACAACAAACAAACAAAAAGTATTACTTTATTCAGTTGGCGGTTGAAAAACCTATAAACCGTGTACTTTGCAAAGTGAGTCCAAAATGGCGGAAGGTGGCCGGTGAAAATGCAAACACGCTTTGCTTTGTATCATTGTGTCGGTGTGGGGGACATCTGACAATATGCGAAATAGCAGTGTAAGGGCCAGGCAGACTTTTAACTAGTCCTCGACCATGGCCGTGGAATATATTTATTTTATGAAAAATAATAATCTAGAAATGCATACAAAAGTAAGTCTAGCCAGCTCAAGCTAGCTCTATTCTGAAATCAGCATAGGGAATTTTTTTTTAATTTTTAGAGTCAAGAAGGATATTGTGTAATATAAGATTTCAGAGACTAAATGTTAGTCTAACTCTTAACGAACGTGATGCCTCACTGAGTTACTGCGCTGGCCCGATTAGACACCGGGACGAGTGAACCCGGGAACCAGTCCAGATGCCGCGTACACTGGAGTTGCTTCCCTTCGATAACTCCGCTCGATTGCCGCGAAAGGGGATCATTGACACTTTCTGTAGGCAATTGTTTTAAGCCTACATTGTAGTTATGCCACTGCCTAAAAGCAAGTTTCAGTTGGAACTATATTATCGGTTGTCACTGTTAATCTGACTAAGCACTGACCTTATTGACCCATAAATTAAGGAAAACTTGCAATGTCCGTTTGCTGTCCGTTTGGGTGGATGGTACAGGGATGGGCGGTCGGGTTGGGGATTCTGGGCGAGTGAAAGAGAGGGAGAGATCTAGAGGCCCCGATCTAGAGGCCCCACAGCTTGTATACGGAGATACAACCTATGGATCAGGTGTTACTACATATATACTTGTGACTACGGTGGCCCATAAGGGACATGGCGTCTGTTTTTGAATATTTTGATATTTCACTTACTGTTATCGTAACCTTTTGCAAATTAACACGATTTTTCATGAAAATATGTGATAAATCGTGTATAAAGAAGATATTGAATCGCTGAAAAGTGAAGCGAAAATGTCAAAAACTAAAATGAAAATGTCAAAAACAAAAACGAACATAAAAACAAAAGCGAAAATGCCAAAAACTAAAATGAAAATGTCTAAAACAAAAACGAACATGTCAAAAACAAAAGCGAAAATGTCAAAAACTAAAACGAAATGTCAAAAACAAAAACGAACATGTCAGAAACAAAAGCGAAAATGTCAAAAACTAAAATGAAAATGTCAAAAACTAAAATGAAAATACAGAAAACTGTTTCCACCGCGGTGGAAACAGTTTTCTGTATTTTCATTTTAGTTTTTGACATTTTCGCCTCACATTGCAGCGATTCAATAGCTACTTGAAAGAACATTTCCCATGTCTTCGGTTGTTTTTTTACATGATTTATCACATATTTGTATGAAAAATTGTGTTAATTTGCAAAAGGTTATGATAAAAGTAAGTGAAATATCAAAATATAGACAAACAGGCTCCATGTCCTTTATGGGCCACCGTATGTGACATAGTTAGCTGAAGATGACATGCACGAGAACAATTTGTGTCACTAAAGTCAAGCCAGAGTTGTATTGATAAGTAAGCCCGGATGCTTTTATATTGATCATGAATACATAGAAAGCGTGTTTCATTTTTTAATCGAAATATCACTGATAAGTCAATTTTTTAATAAACAAACTGTGTGCTGGGGAGAGAGTGCAGCATTTCATTTGAGTTTTAATACAACGTATTAGTACGCCGTCAATGGCTTTGACTTGAACGCTAAGTTCTCCCTCTGACTTTGTTACACTAGGTGAGTAAGAGGGGTCAGACGCCATTTATAAAGTTGTCAGTAGTGAATGGGAGTTTTAAAGGAAAGCTCAAAGTAATGTAGTTTGTTGATTTAGGTTTGTGAACCCCACGAACAGAAGGGAGCTGACCACCAATGATCATAATCCTGAGCCGAGAGTCGAAAATACAAATCACGGACCCACAACTCCGCACATGTCTTGGAGAGTTTATGACATTTTGTCATGTTTGGTGAACCAGCTTCACACAGTGATGCCGTATATATGCGGTCATGTGACCGCATGTAAACAATGACATGGTAAGCATGGCTAGAGGAGAAAAGAATAATACTGACTACACACATAGTCGCCTGAGCACCACGACTTTGTGTGTATGAAATATCACACGAAAGCTATGACAAGGTCAAACAAGAATGTGAATTTGAAAAGAACTAAACATTTCTTAAGTAGAAATAGACGCGTGTATACATCCCATGCTACATATACAGGAGTGTGACAAATTACGCAAGCCTCACCTTGTGCGGCACTTTTAGTAAACAAATTAAACATTACATCTTTTCATTTCATTACCTCTTTACATGTATGACATTGAGCTAATAGTCTCATGCTGTGAACATTGATTTATACTTGCGGATCCTATCCGCGCGGCGAGTACAGTTACATACAACTTACGGATCAGGTGTTACTTAATACAGGCCTGTGACATTGTCAGCTGAATACTGCATGGAAGTATACAGGAAGCCTAGATGTTTTATGTTTAATACATACGTCTTTCATATGTTTAATCCACATCTCTCGTCTCATAAGTCTACTTGTTTGTAAGTAAATACTTTGCCAGGTGTAGAAATGCAACATTTTGTCTTCATCGTTAATACAATGTGTGTTTACACCGTCAATGGCTGTGACATGACCCCACGGGTCAACCCACATCGCATTCATGAGTGAGTCTACTGGTTGTAGATTTACGTTTGTAGAAACCCACGAACAGGACCAACGATCATAATCCTCGGCTGAGAGTTGTAGAAACCCACGAACAGGACCAACGATCATAATCCTCGGCTGAGAGTTGTAGAAACCCACGAACAGGACCAACGATCATAATCCTCGGCTGAGAGTTGTAGAAACCCACGAACAGGACCAACGATCATAATCCTCGGCTGAGAGTTGTAGAAACCCACGAACAGGACCAACGATCATAATCCTCGGCTGAGAGTTGTAGAAACCCACGAACAGGACCAACGATCATAATCCTCGGCTAAGAGTTGTAGAAACCCACGAACAGGACCAACGATCATAATCCTCGGCTGAGAGTTGTAGAAACCCACGAACAGGACCAACGATCATAATCCTCGGCTGAGAGTTGTAGAAACCCACGAACAGGACCAACGATCATAATCCTCGGCTGAGAGTTGTAGAAACCCACGAACAGGACCAACGATCATAATCCTCGGCTGAGAGTTGTAGAAACCCACGAACAGGACCAACGATCATAATCCTCGGCTGAGAGTTGTAGAAACCCACGAACAGGACCAACGATCATAATCCTCGGCTGAGAGTTGTAGAAACCCACGAACAGGACCAACGATCATAATCCTCGGCTGAGAGTTGTAGAAACCCACGAACAGGACCAACGATCATAATCCTCGGCTAAGAGTTGTAGAAACCCACGAACAGGACCAACGATCATAATCCTCGGCTGAGAGTTGTAGAAACCCACGAACAGGACCAACGATCATAATCCTCGGCTGAGAGTTGTAGAAACCCACGAACAGGACCAACGATCATAATCCTCGGCTGAGAGTTGTAGAAACCCACGAACAGGACCAACGATCATAATCCTCGGCTGAGAGTTGTAGAAACCCACGAACAGGACCAACGATCATAATACTCGGCTGAGAGTTGTAGAAACCCACGAACAGGACCAACGATCATAATCCTCGGCTGAGAGTTGTAGAAACCCACGAACAGGACCAACGATCATAATCCTCGGCTGAGAGTTGTAGAAACCCACGAACAGGACCAACGATCATAATCCTCGGCTGAGAGTTGTACATACAACCGACGGATCCACAACCCGCACGAGCCTTGGAGAGAATGTAATAGCAATCAATTCTTGTATACAAGAACGTTAAAACCTCCACAACGATGACCTAGTTCATGAATTGTTTTACATTCAAAAGCAATCTCGATTTATGTTTCAGAAAAATGAGAACAAACGGAAAAAAAGGTAAAATGTCATTAATTCCACTATTGCTTGAACTAAATAAATTCAAGTATCCACAAACATACTGACAAAAAGTATAGAGCATTAATGGCATTGTTCTTTTTATTTGCTTCGAACGGCTATAAGAATGTTATCATGAAATAATCAACTTTGTTCAGAAGTGAATTCAGCACTAAGGGGTGTGACAAGGTTCATTGTATGCCATCATCTTCTATCTACAGAAGTTATAACAAAATCATTAAGTGTAGATACAGTATTGCAGCTTATTGATGTGGTCAGAATTGTATAGTGGTGATCAGTGAGTGCTGCCATGCAGGCTTGCCCTCATCTGGCCTACACCTCATCTGGCCTACACCTTATATCGCCTACACCTCATATGGCCTACACTAAATACAAATGGTTACTTCCACACCCCTGTTGTGCAGGATGGTACTGTCCATAAACCCTTTAATGATTTCATTCATTAATATGAATTAATTACCTGAGTACATGGGCCTTTGAACTAATGATGTAGTGCTAATGTTATAAAACATGAAGATGATGGATATAAATGTACAGTGCTATGATAATACATGTGTATTTATAATATTTGATGTTGTGAAAACATTTGAGTTGTGAAGATAAATGTACAGTGATGTGATAATACATGTGTATTTATGATATTTGATGTTGTGAAAATATTTGAGTTGTGAAGATGATCTCATATACAAAATGAAATTAAAGTATCAAAAGTCATTTACATTCTTTGCTATCTTGTTGGAAGAGTTCATTTTACTTAAGGGATAAGGGTACAAGTGTGATGTGCTCTCATCAATACATTTGTTTTGATAGTAGTGTAGGCGATATGAGGTGTAGGCCAGATGAGGACAGGCCGCCATGCATGTCACTGATCCATCACATAACGCGGATCCATCACATAACACGGATCAGGACGTCTCCCATAATTGGCACGTGTTTAACCAATAATATGTATATACCGACTCATTTTACAATGCGAATGACATTCAGACCTTGATCAGCAAAAGGGTAACATGCAGGCAGGTACAGAGTGGATATCTACCGTAACATAATGTCAGTGAACACTCCATCAAATCCCTGGAGAAGCTTCTGTGCGTTATGTGGATGTTGTTTATACAGTAAATATCAGGTAAGGAGAATTGTATAAAGTTGCATTGTTTTTTACGTGTCATTAGGGGGCGGGGGTGTACCCAAATGGTTGAAGCGTTAACTCACACTTCCGAAGACCCAGATTCAATTAATCTTAAGTAAAACATTCATTGTGTCCCGTCGTGATAAATTGTTTGTTTGTTGTTTTAAGTCTACCACTTTCTTTCTATATGACAGTGGCGTGTAAATAATAGACTCTAGGACAGACAAACCAGCGGTTTATGTCATGAGGTACGTCAAAGTCCCCGAGCCTGACCACTGGATCCAATGTAGTCACCATAGAGTATTGGGGACGTATTGGTGATAAAGCTGGAATATTGCTACTAAAACATACTCACTCACTGCTTGCTATATATTTTCACCTTTTTTCCTATAGAGATTGAAAAAGAATCTTTACTTAAACATGTATACATTTTCTAATAGTTTCCTATTTGTGGATTTTGGTTGAATACCTTTACGCATCGTAGATACATTACTGAACATCGATATTCATGATACTGAAGATGTAAATGGGGATGATTTTATCTTGTTCCAGTATGTTCTGCCTGACGAGGACTGGGTAGATATGTTGACAGAAGACCAGAGACGAGCATGTGTGACAGAAAGGACATTGTTTTTGGTGTCTCAACACGTCGGTGGGGGTTGGGAGGTGTTGGGCATGGAACTGGGGCTGCCCTATGTGTGTGTAGACAGGTGCGCGACATCTAGATCCTCACTTCAGATGCAGACGCTGGCCATGTTGAATACCTGGAGGCAACTGAAGGGCAGACATGCCACAATGGAAACGCTGATCACGGCTCTGCAGAGGAGTATCCCAGTGTGTACTGTGGACATGTTCGCAATCTTTGAAGACATCGGTGATAAGTGATGTGATCCCACATGTTACTTACTAGTTAGAAGCTCAAGGTATGCCATACCTAGGTGTATATAGTGTGTACTGATTACTAAAAGTGATCCGTGAAATGTGAGCGTGAACTTCAATTATAGTATATGTCACTGGAACATGCAACAGGGTCGAAATCACACAAAAAAGTGACATGTTAAAATACCGAGTTTGACGAATCCTTGTGTGCACGATGTTAGCATCAGGTAGCCTGTTCGAGGTGTGGACGTTGATCAAGCTATTTGGATTTCCAAATCACATTATAGGTGATCTGGGAACATCAGGATCTTCGAAGTCCTTGAGATACTAATTCATGTCTGATGACACTTCAGTGCGTGTGAGAGAGTGACAAACATTCCATCCAAGAAGGTACAAGTAGAAAAGGAAACGTTTTTACAGACTGTCAATGTTAGGGAGTTGGATGCTTTACAAATTACGAATTATGTTCATGAAGGACTGTCAAGGCAGCGTGTGAGAATACATACTGTTTTGAGAAGCAGTTTACTGTGATTGTCATCATGACCACTTCAACATAAGATGACAAAACATGAGTTAGCAGATCGGGGTTAGATCGGGGTTGTTTAACTACATGCCTGGGGTCCGCTAAAAACGAATTTTGCGGGAGTCTCGTCCGTCCAAGTAACATTTCCTGTTTACAAAGGGGAGCAATTCTCACCATCACTTCCGTTATATTTCACGGATTATTTGTGGCTAATAATTGTGTACATCCATGGGTTTGTTACTGACAAAGATAATTATTAGGGGGAACCTTGCATTTGAAACCACGATCACTAGGCTCTGGGATTAAGATGATGTGTGTAAGCAATGTGTCTGAGTTGACAGAACGGTATTTGACTTAAACATATTTTATTGCGGAAAACAAATGTATTAGGCACAAGTGACACACTGACGAGGGCTTCTCCTACACAGAACGGTAAGTAATAGGGGTGTCCACAAGGTAAAAATAATACCAATAATGCAAAGCACTGTTTGTATTCTGACAGCCCGTGGACGAGTAGTACGTTTCTACTCAACATTAAACGTCAATCAATTTTATTTATTTAAGGGTGAGACTGTATTTTATTTTTACTTTCCTACATTTTTAAAATGTTGTAAATATTTGCTGTAAATAGTTTCGGAGGGCTGTACCCAATATAGTTTGTCGATAAATATAATCATTTAATATGTTTTAAATAAACATATCCTGAATTTCAAATGAATATGTATAGTTATACCACTGAAAATTGTCTGAGCTCTATTAGAATCAGTTGTTTTTATTTATCGCATGCTTATCTCTGACAAGTGTTCAGTATCAGTTGTGTTAGATAGCATCACCACACCGGATTCATGAGTGGGTAAGATACTGGTTGTAGATTTACATCTGTGAAACCTACGAACAGGAGGGCGATGTTGATACGGCCAATGATCATAATCCTAAGCCGAGGGTTATATATACAACCAACGGATCCACAACTACGCACAAGTCTTTGAGAGAATATAATAGCAATCAATTCATGTATACGAGGACATTGAAACCTCCACAACGATGACTAAGTTCATGAATTTCTTTAAAAAACAAACTGGATTCATGTATCAGAAAAATGAGAAAAAAAACGGAAAAAAAGTAAAATATCTTTAATTCCACTTTTACTTAAACTACACACATTTTTAAATACCCACAAGTGCATATTATTAATAAAGCATAATTAAACAAATGGCATTGTTCTTTTTCTTTTCTTCGAACGGCTATGAGTATATAATCATGAAATTATCAACGTTGTTCAGAAGTGAATGTCAACTTTAAGGGGTGTGACAGGTTTCATTGTATACCATCACCTTCTATCTACAGAACTGTTATAACAAAATCATTAAGTGTAGATACAGTATTGCAGCGTATTGATGTAGTCAGAATTGTATAGTGGTGATCAGTGAGTGCTGTCATGCATAACACGGAGCCAGCACATAACACGGATCAGAACGTCACAATATTTCGTCACCAGTTGGTGTTTAACCAGTAATATGTATGTACAGAGTCATTTTATAATGCGAATGACATTATTCCACTATCGCTTAAACTATATAAATTGTCAAAAGTTAAATACCAACAGCTCCATATTATTGATAAAGGATAATGCAACAAATGGCAGTGTTCCTTTTTAGTTTTTATAAGTATATAATCATGTACGTATCACGGATCAACACTGTTCAGAAGTGAATCTCAACGCTAATAACACTTATAATTTTGAGATGCTTTGTACATCAACGCCTTCTATCTACAGACGTGTTATAACAAAATCGTATAGTGTAGATACACTATTGCAGCGTATTTATGTGTACGTAATTGTAAAGTGAAGATGTCATAGTACTAAAAAGCATTACACGGATTATCACACAACACGGATCAGGGGGTCTCCTCATTAGACCTATATTTGGCACGTGTCAAGCCAATGATATGCATATACAGACAAGTTTTATAATACGAATGCCAGTCAGGCTTTCATCTCCGAGAGGGTGACATGCACTTACATACTGAGTGGACATCTACGTTATGTCAGTAAACAGTCCAGCAAATCTCTGGAGAAGAGCATGTAGATTATGTAGATGTTGTTTTTACAGAAGATATCAGGTATAGTGATCTGTACAAAGTTATCCATTTTCTTTACTTATGATTCTGGGTCGGCGGGGTAACCAAGTGGTTTAAGCGATCGCTCACCACACCGAAGATGTTCGATTCCTTCTATGTGTGCGACATTCTTGGTGTCCCGCTGTCATTAATTGTTTCTTTGTTCCTTTAAGTCTGGCACGTTCCATCTATATGACATAGGCGTGTAAATAATAGTGTCTAAGACGGACAAAACAGTGGTTGATATCACGAGGAGCGTCAATGTCCCCGAGCCTGACCAGGGATCCAATTTAGTCACCATAGAGTATTAGGGGCGTATTGGTGATAAAGCAGCAATATTGCTACTAAACCATACTTACTCGCTCACTCACCCACCTGCTCAATGCTTGCCATATATCATTTTCACCTTCTCCCTTGAGAATGAGAAAGAATCTTTACTTTATACTTTACTTTATATCTATATATATATTCTATATATATATATATATATTCTCTAACAGTTTCCTATTTGTGGATTTTGGTTGAATGCCTTTACGCATCGTAGATACATTACTGAACACCGATATTCATGACACTGAAGATGTAAATGGGGATGATTTTATCTTGTTCCAGTATGTTCTGCCTGACGAGGACTGGGTAGATATGTTGACAGAAGACCAGAGACGAGCATGTGTGACAGAAAGGACATTGTTTGTGGTGTCTCAACATGTCGGTGGGGGTTGGGAGGTGTTGGACATGGAACTGGGGCTACCCTATGTGTGTGTAGACAGGTGCGCGACATCTAGATCCTCACTTCAGATGCAGACGCTGGCCATGTTGAATACCTGGAGGCAACTGAAGGGCAGACATGCCACAATGGAAACGCTGATCACAGCTCTGCAGAGGAGTATCCCAGTATGCACTGTGGACATGTTCGCAATCATTGAAGACATCGGTGATAAGTGATGTGATCCCACATGTTACTTACTAGCTGGAAGCTTAAGATAATGCCATACCTAGGTGTATATAGTGTGTACTGATTACTAAAAGTGATCCGTGAAATGTGAGCGTGAACTTCAATTATAGTATATGTCACTGGAACATGCAACAGGGTCGAAATCACAAAAGAGTGACATGTTAAAATACCGATATTGACGAATCCTTGTGTGCACGATGGTAGCATCAGGTGTCCTGTTCGAGGTGTTGACATTAAACCAGCTATTTGGATTTCCAAATCACATTAGAGGTATTCTGGAAAACATCAGGATCTTCGAAGTCCTTGAGATACTAATTCATGTCTGATGATATTCTCAGAGCGTGTCAGAGAGTGAGAAACGTTCCATCCCAGAACGTACAAGTAGAAAAGGAAACGTTTTTACAGACTTTCAATTTGAGGGAGTTGGATGCTCTACAAATTTCGAAATATGTTCACGAAGGACTGTCGAGGCAGCGTGTGAGAATACATACTGTTGTGGGAAGCAGTTTGCTTTTATTGCCATCATGACCACTTGAACAAAAGAGAGAAAAAAGATGAGTTCGCAGATCGGGGTTAAATCAGGGTTGTTTAACTACATGCCTGGGGTAAGCTAGAAATGAATTGTTGTCGGAGTCTCACTCGTCTATGTTCCATTTCCTGTTTACAAAGGGAGCTAACACTTGCCAGCACTTCCGGTATATTCGACGGACTATTCATGCCTGACAAGTGTGTATATAATCATAGGCACAATGTCCGTACGATATTTCCTTTTCCTTAAAGGTGCTGACAGAATAACGAAATCCAAGTGTAAATTGATCATACAACAAATACTTATGGGGCTTACAGAATGCCATTGTTAAACATTTACGTTTGAGTGTGCTATTCAGATGTGACATTCACTTGAAGTCGACAGTTTATTCTGAAGCATATCTATAACATGACAGTCATTCCAACAACACACTTCCCGGATCGCCGTGAAACACGACCTTCGCGTATTGTACATTTAGTAGTGAGTGATTGGTTTAACGCAGCTTTGTGCAGTATTTCTATTATATCACCGCATGTGAGCTTAAAGGGGGATGAAAGCCTTACGTGGTGCAAATCTTAGACTGTGAACACTTTGGGGGAACCAACGAGTACGGGTATGATGCTGACAAGCATCATTATCAGGACCAATTTGGAATTCAAACCCAACATCATTGGACACTCTCCTACCCAGAGTTCCATGCGACCAGCATAGCACCTCTGCCACAGGCCAGCGCCATGTGACGATTCGTCACATCTTACACAGTCCAGTCAAGATATTGCATATGTTTTTCATCTGTTTCATTTTTGACAAGTCTACATATCTATACAATCATATATCATAGAATGGTTAACTTTCATTGAGAAAATATCCTAAATCGGGAAAAACTATTTCCATTTGCGTAGTTATGCTATGTCTACATTGGTTGTACGGCTCCACGTGCTGTCGTCGAAGCCCTACGGAGAGCCAGCGATACGGTCACTTTGATGTGTAAATATGTCTTGTCATGCAACTCACTGTCGCAGTTGTAGGAGCATATTTACATAATTATGCAAAACAATATGTAGAGCGCTCCCAAATCTCTATTCTGATTTCTGAAAAAGTGCGTTTGTTTACAAACAAGAGAAAGGTCCGGGCACCTGATATGCAAATTAGCCTGTGGCAGTACTTTGTGCCAAGTCACCACTGCGCCGGAGTGTGATTATTGGATTCTGACACGTCTGGCCCTGGCCATTTGGATGAGGATGCTGTGTGGAAGCAATGTGTCTGATGTTAGTGAGTGAGTATGGTTTTACGCCGCTTTTAGCAATAATCCAGCAATATCACGGCGGGGGACACCAGAAATTGGCTTCACACATTGTACCCATGCCGGGAATCGAACCAGGGTTCGGCGTGACGAGCAAACGCTTTAACCACTAGGCTACCCGACCGCCCCTCTGATATGAGAGAACGATGATGTATAGAGCTGTCCACAAGGTAGTTAATATTACCAATAGTGTAAAGATTTATCACTGTTTTCACTATAACCCGTGGTCGAGAGTTTCTATTCTTCATAAAACGCCAATGAATTTTACTCCGTTAAGCGTTAGATAGTCTGTCTAACAGACCCTGATACAAATATAAATCAAATACAGCCCATGCAAGTCTAATGTTTGGCAAGTCTAGATTACTGCAGTATCTGAAAATGAAGAGAATCACTGGGCTCCCTTTTTATTATATTTTTATTAAGATAACTAAGCAACTGTTTTTTCTGTACGATATGTTCATTTCAGAGACTAGATGTTAGTCTAAGCGTTAGACTGCATTTCTTTATTACTTTCTAGCATTTTGAAAATGTTGTAAATATTTGTTGTAAATAATTTTGGAGGGCTAGACTCAATATATTTAGTCATTAATTTATAATCATTGAATATGTTTAAATGAACCATGTCCAGAATTTCCAATAAATATGTATTAGTAAAAACGATAAAAAAAATGTCTACGCTCTATTAGCATAAACTGTTGTTATTTATCACTGACAGGTGTTCAGCATCCTTTGTCTTACGGAATGAGGCAGCTGACATAATTTCATTGAAGCAATAACCACAAGCAACTTATTACTGTCTTTACAGCAAGAGATAAACCAACTGCTGTGTAGAATTTACAATCTCTCCAAATACATAAAAACAAACAAGCAGTACTTAATTGTGAATCTGACTTTCAATTGCTAGTTTGTTGAACCAGCTTCACACAGTGATGCCGTATATAGACGGTCATGTGGATCACCTGTAAACAATGACATGGTAAACATGGGCTGGTAGAGAAAAGTACAATACTGACTCCACAAATATATGCTTGCACTTTTTGTCAACTTTACATCTGTATATGTCATTTTTTAACATGTTCGACAAATGAATGTTAAGGATAGCCATACAAGATACCTTACAAATCGTAACTTAAGATTTCTTGGAAAAGAATATTTTGCTGAAAATAAAATTATTCTATAATATTCACATTCTATACCTCTTCTTATGTAAGGGACCAATGAAGATCCGGGGTAATGATCTTCAGCAACCCATGCTTGCCGCAAAAGGCGACTAAGCTTGTCGTAAGAGGCGACCAACGGGATCGGGTGGTCAGGCTCGCTGACTTGGTTGATGCATCGTATCCCAATTGCGTGAAATCTTATGAGAGAGAGAGAGAGAGAGAGAGAGAGAGAGAGAGAGAGAGAGAGAGAGAGAGAGAGAGAGAGAGAGAGAGAGTAAAAGAGAGGTCAAATAATAATACGTCCACGCAAGAGAATAACCCGACTCGATTATTGGCCGTGACAGATAAGGTAATTTCGGGGTTGGGCATGACAGGGCATTGAGTACATCCTATTTAAACAGAATATGTGTGTGGGAGTGGGGTTTGAATTATATTATAAAAAATTGGAATTCCCCACTCTATTTTTAGCCTCCGAGTCGCATAAGAAACCGACAAAGGGTTTTGTCATTGGCATTGTCATTATCATGTGTATTTGTGTGAAAATGACAAGGGAAACATCTTTATTTATATATTACATTTCTCCAGGGCAGATAGGCTCAATTGAAACGTTTGTAAATCAGCGAGCCTGACCATCCGTTCGTGTTAGCCGCTTCTAAAATTACGACAAGCGTCTCCCGGATCCTCGAACGTAGTCTGACTGTAATGGTTATAAACATATTTTATTGACGTTAAAAGGTCAAATGGATCAGGCGAAGGTTGTCCAACTTACAACGCCTTTTCCACAAAGATTTATACAAAACATTAGTAGGTTAGACTGAAATATCTTGTGACCTAATGGAAGAGCTTTTACAGAGTTAAATCCATTGTTTGCTTTCTCACTTAAGCGTATGACTTCCCCTTACTTTTAGTAGATTATAATAAAGGAAGTTTTGCCAGGCACCAATCAGTACATGGCTAGTTATATTTACCCGCACACATGTACTAAACGGGAAGCTGTTTTTGTCGACATATATTCCACATAATTATTACTAATGAAATACCCCTGAAATGTCGTCATAAAGAAACAAGAAAATTTCATCCACAAAACCTATAATACGTATTTTTTTTAAATTGATAGACGCTTGTAATTGTATGAATGAGTTGTATTTAGGATATAATACAAACATTGGATAGCTAAATGGGGAATAAAACAAAATATCTACACTCTATGTCTAAAATTCTAAGAGAATCTTTATACTGGTTAATCCAACGGTCATTAAGTGCAGGGGAGCGTCAAGTCATCCATCCTACATACTGACAACAGGGTTATGTCCCATTAGTCATACGCCCATGTCAAAATGGTCAAAATGGATTCGTCCACTAATTAGAAAGCTTGGGATTAGTTTATTCTCTAACATAATTATCTATACTGAGTATGACACAGTCTTTGGTAATGAAAACATAAACGAATGTTATTAAAGTAATATACATTGAAGTTATTTGATCATAGTACATGACAGTCTTTTATAATCAAAACATCCAAAGTAATGTTATTTAAATAAATACCTATGGGGGGGGGGGGGGGGGGGGGGGGGGTAAACTGTAAGTGGATGTTCCAAAGTTGAGATGACGTGTGTCCAAATGTGTATGTACTCCATTGAACCAAGATAATACCTACCGGAATGCATGCAGTCCCCGCACCCTCATAGATTGTCTGATATATTTACAAGTAAGTTCTATATATTGACACTGTGAACATATATACTAGGATATGACATTAGGGTATTCTTTTTCAAATTAGTTCTGTCCCGATCCACTGATGGTATTCTGCAGGTGTACCAGGTAAGACAAGCAACTTCGTGTGCGTTAATCCCGATCAAGGGAGGTAATTCTGCTAACCTTAACATTGTTGTCAACTGGAACTATTTCATCGTGTATGCTATTCTTCTCCAGTCTGCAATAGATGTTCTTTTTAAATTCGATCTATTATCGTTTAATAACGACCATGATTATTTCATCTCAAGAGTCAAATTGTATCGATGTCAACTTCTTGACTGTTGATAAGCACACGTTTCTGATAGTGTTCTTCTAACTCTGCCATGGGGGGAAACAAATCATAAACATATTAATCATAATCATACTGAATATGTTCATATCTCTATTACGCTGAATCAACAACCTGATCAACACATATCAGTGTGCAATTCCAGTTACTTTCTCGGCTGGATCGTACCCAAATTGTGTCGATCGATGCTCATGATGTCAATAACTGGAATGTCTGGTCCCGACTCGATTATTTACAGCCCGCTGTCATATAGCTGGAATATTGCTGAGTGAGGCGTTAAACAACAAACAAACAAAACGAAAAGCATTATATATAATTATATAGCATTGTAAATATAATAGCATTTTATATATATAGAGAGAGAGAGAGAGAGAAAGAGAGAGAGAGAGAGAGAGAGAGCATTGTACATATAATAGCATTATATATATATATATATGAGCGCCAGAAGGTTGTACATTCACAATACCATCTCTACCCATTTGCTGCTTGAGGAAGAGAGGTATATTTCGGACAATATTTATATATTAATATATTATTTTTGTATTGAGTATATTACTTCATCGAATGAAGAGGAATGAACATGCCCCGTAACGTTGTGATACTATCCACAGTTCACAAGGGGCGGTCGGGTAGCCTTGTGGTTAAAGCGAGTTGATGCATGTAATCCTATCCCAATTGCGTGGATCAATGCTCATGATGTCAATCACTGGATTGTCTGGTCCCGACTCGATTATTTATATGACTCGGTCATATAGCTGGAATATTGCTGAGTGCGGCGTTAAACAACAAACAAACAAACAAACATCTTAAAGAATGCAGTTGTTTATAATCATATACAATTACAGGTTTACCACAATCTGTTCTGTTCCTGGTTTCAGTTTCCCCGAAAGCCACCTGTTCAGTACCTCATGATCATAAAAAAGTCAGCGCATAATTCGACTCAGATCTCTGGGTAAATTAGAATTATATAAATATATACATATACATGTATATATTTATATCATAGTTTGTCAGCTTGAAGCTGGAGGAAATCCAAAAATGATGCGGTTGACCTCTGTATGTGCTTGTGCTTGTGCTTGTGCTTGTGTTTGTGTTTGTGCGTGTGCTTGTGCTTGTGCTTTTACTGGTCCAGACTAAGTAGGGGCGGTTGGGTAGCCTAGTGGTTAAAGCGTTCGCTCGTCACGCCGAAGACCCGGGTTCGATTCCCGACATGGGTATAATGTGTGAAGCCCATTTCTGGTGTCCCCCGCTGTGATGTTGCTGGAATATTGCTAAAAGCGGCGTAAAAACTCACTCACTCCAGACTAAGTTCAGGTGACAGCAGTCTTATTCCAACGATTAGACCACATGGTCTGAGCGATCTGACCTATTTAACCATGTCCAACATTTATTGCACTGAAAATGCTTTAAAACATTGTTTTGTTGAAGGTATTTTTAAAGATATTCATGAGCTCCAAGCTAAACTGTAAGAACATTGTGTGAGTCGCCCCTGCGTGATGCACGTGAAATATGTTGCGTGCACCTCGCACTTTGCCGACTCGGGTAATGAAGTATACCCGGGGCAAGTATACCAAGTATACCATTCATTTTGGAGCAACTTGAGCGCATTTACCAATCACATAGATATTACTTGCCCATGTTGATGGGCTTATTATGAGCAAACCGCCCTGATCAAGATCAGTCTTTTATATCTGTTCGTTTCGTTGAACGATAATCACAAGTACGTACAAATACTATAATGCATAGAGTAAAAAACGGCATAAAACACATATTTCGCAGTTCACAAACGGATAAACAATTTTATCATATAATGGGTAGGTTTTATCGGCAGGATAAAGCCAACGGATAAAAACGATATCCGTTGGGGTCATATGCGGATAGAGATGCAAATATCAAAGGTCAAGTAGGACTACTTTCACTGTTTATAAACAAATATGGCGTCACCCTCGCGATCGAGTCAGAATTAACCATCGGGAATCTGGATAAACTACAGGGATGATTGCTATCATTATCAAAAGAACAGTCTAATATACTGAAAATCAGTGTTTAACTGTGACGTAGCTAAGGCATTTTTATAAGTTTTGGCAACTTTGGAGACATAAATTTCGAAACAATTTTGCGAGGGCACGTGGCCTAGCCAAGCGGGACCATATCTGTGCTTGTAGACCTCTGCGGCTTGAAACCTTCTCCACAAATTAAAATAGTTGGATTTGGCCGAAATATGTTTGAATTGTTACCTTGTTTCGTTTTGTCGCTGTGTGTAGTACTGTGTACATCTGACTACACTTCTTAACGTTATGACAGGACAGACCGACTGTCAACAACGTCTGACCGTGGCCGTGACGTCTCATGGACTAGGGTTAGAGTAGCTTCCCTTTGACCAAGGGCAGTTACTCTAGCGGACAGACCGATGGATTGCCGCGAGAGGCAATTAAAAACAACTGTTATTTTGCGTATATGTTGCTTCGCCACTGTATAAGAAACAGATTTCAGTTGGAACTATATTGGCTACTGTCACTGTCCGACTGTCACATCACTTAACCTGTGACGGTGCGGTTTTCACGGGTTCGAATACCCTGGCGACACGTTTTTCCTGAAATTGTTCTTTCATCAAGGTAAATGATAGCTGAAAAAAAGAAGTTTCGTCATTGCCAAGTGGTGTTTAACTAATTCGGTTCGTTAATGCACGGTCAAAGACAAAGGGTCCATGGTTTAATTGCGCGTTAATAGTGCCAGCCCAGTGATATACCATGCCGCAGTATTATACGGACAGCCCACTAAAACACAGTATTCTCACTCCGGACCGACCAGTCCTTGTTTTATTCCCTTAATTACGAGCGCCAGGCAGGGTAACAACAAGTACCATCTTTTAACGCCTTTATATATGACGCGGCTCTCCGCAAGAGTCAAGTGTTGATTTGTTTGTTTGTTCGTTTGTTGTGCCGCCGCACTCAGCAATATTTCAGCTGTATGGCTTTGGTCTGTAAATAATCAAGTGTGGACCAGACAACCCAGTGATTGATATCATGAGCATCCATCTACACAATTGGGATACGATGACATGCAGCAACCAAGTCAGCGAGCCTGACCACCCGATCCCGTTAGTCGCCTCTTACGACAAGCAAAGTCGCCTGTTACAATCAACATGGGTTGCTGAAAACCTATTCTACCTAATGTGTTGAAATAACAAGGGTCACAGTCGGAGGGAAACACACGCCCAGTGAGTCTTGGTATGGCTAGGAGTATCACGTTATGTGCTTGTATTGTCTGAATGAATCGTCCAATGCTAAAATATGGATTAACACTTACATTAATTCAAAAAAGTACATAACTGTATTTAATACATTATGTCATGTAGTGAGAATATTTCAATTTATAAAGCTATTGGATATCATTGACCAGTGGTACAACAGTGAATGTCAGCCGGGCCCGGATCTGGCCTGTGCGACCTGACCATAACAGCAGCAGGAGGGGTCAGTGATGTCACGGACGGTGCCTCACACAGGGCAGAGACGTTTGACCACAGATGGACAGGGCGGAAGGACAAGGACACCCTGGCAAGGGCGGGGTTCATATACACAGGTAGTGTGTCTGCGGGCTTTATACAACACTAGAACACTCTTAGGAGCAGATTTATCCCTCGGGGAATACCTTTTGATGTACCCTCCGTGTGGCCGTACACCCGAGCCCACACACCGGGCTTCACAAAACCGTATTCCCCGAGAAATAAGTCTACGACGAACTTACCTTACCGTCACGTTCATTATTTACCACAATTTGAAAACCAAATTGTCACATGAGCTCCAAACGACAATTTGTTTATGTTAAGGCTCTGTACATCACGTACATCTGAAGTCTATGTCAAAATTCATTGCGCGACACCGTTTCGCTGTAAGGAGCCTAAAATGCAGCGATTGGCAATCAGCAAAATGTCTGTTGCCATGGCGGCGAGTTGTATTTTTGCCAGTTGCACATCGCTGTAACGGGGTATATGGAACTTTTATCAAAACGTCATTGAACAGTAAAATTCACGTGTATAATGTAGGACTGAATGGGGATCGGGTGTTCAGGCTCTTTAATTTGGCTGATTGTGTCTCATGGTATCCCGATGTCGCTGACCTGTTTTCAGTCACTGGTCCGCCTGGTCCAGACTTGATTATTTACAGGCCGCCCTGATACAGCAGGGATAGTGCTGACTGCGGCGTTTAAGAACATTCACTCAGTCAGATCGATGCCGTGTGATTTGGGGACTCAAGAGGCTAATTAAAGCAATTTAGTAGCAGGCATTGAACGATCAGTGTCACATCAAATAGCATGTTATTATTACCCATGAGGGTTGAATAATCTTGTGTAATAACCTACCGATATTTGCACGTACATTTTAACGAATCTCAATGCTGATCCGCCAATTGAAGCCTTAATACGCCACAGTGCTTCGTTGTTGAGAAAAATACGATATGACGTCATCCATTGTTCATGACGGCATAAATTGATGACATTACGTTCTCTAATAATTAGGCTGCGTACAGTGAAGCTTCTATGTTGGGTTGATATTTCACTCTTAAAATGTCAGTGGGTAATATACTTATAAACCTCAGAGTGTTCATTTGTATTGATCGTTAGGTTTCTTCAAACTTGAGAAAGTCCCACATGAGGTTTTACTTGCGTAGAAAACCCGGGACTTACTGTGGAAGTCCCGGGGACTTGATTTTCATCGTTATAAAAAGTTACATATTTCAGATCAAGTCCCTGGGTCTTCCACAGTAAGTCCCCAGGACTTCCATACCCTTTATATTTTAAAAAAAACCGCAATACTAGATTTTCTTCACTTTAATTGAAGTTGACATTTATCTTCAATACTTAACGGGTCGCCAAAACGATACACAAATTTATCTTCATCGGGCCGTTCTTCGTCACAGTCATCTGCATTTTTAGTTTTCGTTTGTGTGAGAAATAAATCGTCACCTTCCTCTCTCTCCCACATCTTGCCACTAAATGAAACTTGACTGTAAGCTGTCCACATTATGACGGAGACGCTCACGGGCAATGCGTCGTCACTCAACATAGCTCACGGATGCGTTTATAGTCTCGTTATATCGCATATATAGATCTTCGTTATTGCGTATCTCAATTAGAATTAACTTTGTCGGTTTATAAGTCAGATAAAACACTTATCCTCGGTTTTGGTTGAAAATGTAAACCCGCCTGGTCGGAAAGATCCTGCGGGCCTTCGACCCTTAGGATCTTCCCTCCCAGGCGGGTTTACATTTTCAACCAAAACCTCGGAACGTGTTTTATCCTTCACAGAATAACCTACTCGAAACTCGGAATTACGGATCCCGGATTGCCTGTCCCCAGTGAATGAATGCTGTAAGTCACCATTCGTTCATTCATTCATTAAAACCATTCATTCGCGGGGGACAGATATTCTCTAATTCGTCGTAGCTCATTGGATATTCTCCGAGTCTCGCCCGATCCCTTCACAATCATATGCGCATACGCAGACCTGAGTTAGAATTGGCCTTCAGCAACACATGGTCGAGTCCCGTGAAGACTCGGGTAGGAATTAGTCTTTAGCAATTACGCTTGTCCCCCGTGAAGAGCCGGATTAGAATTGGACTTCAGCAACCCATGCATGTCCCCCGTGCCACGTAAAGATCCGGTTGGAATTGGTCAATCCATGCTCGTCATAAGAGGCGATTACGTAACTCGTTGACTTGGTTGATGCATGTCATCGTTTCCCAACTGCGTAGATCGATACTGATGATGTCAATCACTGGATTGATTATTTACAGACCTTTGTCGTATAGGTGAAATTTTGAGTTTGGCTTCAAACAACAACAAACAAAGAAACAAACACAATTTCATGTACTTTACATATCAGTACATCACAACATACACAGCTGTTTTGGTGCTGGAGGCGAAACTCTATAATATGTAGTAGAACAGTAAAAGGGGAGTTTTGTTGACAGTTTTGTTGTGAGTCAAGCACTTCCTCCCATGACCGCCCACTGAATGGACCGTATGGTGACCAGTCAACATGTGTCTTATCTGCAGTTGCCACATGACAACACAATACACACACGTCAGCTCACCCAACGTGTTTATTGTGACAGATACACTTGACACTGACAACAAAACATGGGGCCGACATCGTGCGATACGTCACGCCGTGGTGAGTTGTTATTTATAAATATGAACGATCACACTGGTGTTCAATGTGTATCGATCAAGTAGGAAGTTACGCACGGGCGGCCTTAAAATAGATCAATACACTGCCATAAGGGGCCGTATGGTTAATGTTTCATCAATATAGGCGTTGCCACACGTTGTTGATCGCGGGATGTTTATCATGCGACATATGTTTCAACAGTTAGGATGATCCACCGAGATAACCCTGACTGACTGCACTACATCACCGCATATATTACGTCAGTTTGAAATTGCACACCAACGTTTGACTCAGTTCATGTGAACAGTGGCAATATAGTGTGGCAATATTGATATATGACTTATATATGCTAATATATCTATCGATAGAGTGAGTGACTTTTGTTTTACGCCGGTTTTTTTTAGCAATATTCCATTAATATCACGGGGGGACACCAGAAATTGGCTTCACACATTGTATCCATGTCGGGAATCGAACCCGGGCCTTCGGCGTGACGAGCGAACGCTTTAACCACTAGTCTACCCGACCGCCCCTTCTTTCGATAGAGATACTCCTGGTATACAGTGATACGCAAAAGTAATTCCTTGTAATTTGGAAGTCATTCGTTTTACAGGTTTCCATATCTCAGTATCCCTCTATAGGAGGCTGAGCAACATAGCTCCTTACCACATTGTAGCATGCGTGACACTGTATTGAAGGGCCGAGTGCAATGTGTGCCCAATGGTATTTGTTCGTATTTTCGGTCTTCATAAAAACAAAATTAAGATGTCCAGATTTCCTGCTCATCATGTCGTCTAAGGCGCCGCAATTCGCTGTGCAGAGTTGCGCCCCTTTGGGCACGCCAGAAACCTATAATTATGGATTCGAATCCCGGTTCGCCCCGATCGTTTGTAGGTTTGTCAGCACCAAATTTACAGCCGTGCTCGTGTGTTCCACCAAAATGGCAAAAGACCTGCATCACTTCGGATTTTCCTCCCACATTAAGCTGACACACAGTGACATAACTGAAATACTGAAATCATTTGCATCGCGATAAACGATTGAAGGGTGTTGATTGAAGGGTGGAGCTTGCCACAGATACAAATTCTAAGGGCGAAATTAGCGAAAGATGTGAGTGAGTGAGTGTGTGAGAGAGTTGGGTTTAACGCCGCTTTGAACAGTTTTCCAGTTATATCGCGGCGTGTCAGCTTAATGTGGGAGGAAAGCCAGAAGTGATGCAGATCTCAGACGTTTACCACTTTGGTGAAACCCACGAGCACGGGTATGGTGCTGACAAACCTAGAAACATAATCGGGGAGAGCCGGGATTCATAGGTTTCTGGCATGCCCAAGGGACGCAACTCTGCCCCGCGAAAGATGTAAGGATACCATGAGATGGTACATTCAGTGGGGTGATGGTAATCAATTATTAGATCGCAGTTTAATCAGCTTAAAGTTAAATAACGCAACAATTAATATAAACCAGTTTCACAAAGCGGCAAACGCAGTACCAGGTTTGCGTTTTGAGATCTCGCCATCACATCTTCCAATTTCTTTTTGTCATCAACAGGTATCGGTGACAAGGTGGAGTGTGAACGCTGTGGTCTGAAGCTCCTCAACTGGACGGACACAGATGACGCCCTACACGAACACGCCACCAGGAGGACTCACTGCCCCTTCATCGTCTCCTTGTACCGGAAGCTGGGACAGACTCCGCCCCCAAAACATCCCCAGTACCAACATTTGCGGGCACGTCTAGACTCCTTCGCTGATTGGCCGAGAAGATATGTGCCCAAAACTCCCGAGGAGTTGGCAGCAGCTGGCTTCTTTTACATCGGGTCAGCTGACCGGGTCACGTGTTTCCAGTGTGGGATAACTCTGAGAGACTGGGAGGAAGAACATGATCCTGTGGCCGAACATCAGAGATACTCGGAACACTGTCAGTTCATCGACAAGACAGACCTGAACCAACTCGGAGTTGCTACGCGGATAAATTCCACGCCGACAAATGAACAAAGTAACCACCATGCTGGTAGCCGTAATGATTTGGTAGCCAGTAGCCCACTGGACCAAGGTCACGTCAGCCCAATGGTTACGTCTTGTCATACATTAGACGTGTGTTCCTCTACGACATCTAACCTTCTATCAGCAGCCTCTGAAAGTGTGATCGAAGCTCCCTCAAATGTTTCATGTTCAAAAGATTTGCAGGCATCACAGCCAGGACGAGAAGGTTCACTTGTCACGCCTACCTCTCAGCGATTGGTTGTCGAGAACAAACGTCTCCGTGAGAACAGCACGTGCAGGTTGTGTCGGAACGAGGCTGTTGGTGTACTCTTCTTGCCGTGCGGTCATCTGGTCACGTGCTCTACCTGTGCGCCAACGATAACAGATTGTATAATTTGTGGCAAAACCATACTTGGTACAGTCAAAACGTTTTTTTCATGACATGTTCACTCCGACTGAAATCAAACTTCCATATAATTGAAAAAAATAAAATTTATAACGTGAGTTCACCTGTGTTGATAGAAATGTTTGTCACATTTTCTGTGGTAATCATGTAAGGTGTGTGTGTGTGTGTGTGTGTGTGTGCGTGTGCGTGCATGTTTGGCTGCTTGCTATAGTCCCGACTAATGCCGATTTTATAGTCCTAGCCCACTGAGATACAATGCCGTAGTTTAACATGAATACCCCTCTCAGACACAGTATACTGACTCCGAGTCAGACAGTCCTTGTTTTAGCCCCTTAATGCCGAGCACCAGGCAGGGTAACAACAAGTTCCACCTTTTAACGTCTTTTGGTATGATGCGGCCGGGGATCGTACCCACGACCTTCCGCTCTCCGGGCGGACGCTCTACCACTAGGCCACGGAGGCAGTCTGTGGTAATGTTTCAATCTGCTATGTATATCCATAGGTGCATCACGAAGTCGTTTCTCACGTAATTCGAGTACACAAGGATAGTAAATTACGCATTAAGGTCAATTAAATTCTGAGTGGCCTGTTGATTTCAAATTGATGCCTTGTTATTGCTACCGATATTATATTGCCAGAACCAAAATATAAGCATCTAATATAAATATGATACCAACGATGGAAATCCATTTTTGATTGAATAGTTCACGTAATAGACGATGTTGCATTCGGTTGGTTGGTTGGTTTGTTGTTTAACGCCGCACTCAGCAATATTCAAGCTATATGACGGCGCTCTGTAAATAATCGACTCTGTACCAGACAACTCAGTGATTAATATAATGAGCATCGATCCACGCAATTGGGATCGATGACATGCATCAACCAAGTCAGCGAGCCTGACTTGTCGATCCCGTTACTCGCCTCTTACGACAAGTATAGTCGCCTTTTACGGACCTATTCTACCCCGGATCTTCCCGGGTCATGTGATTCGGAGGAATCGACAAAGAAAATATCCCCAATAGCTCGCCATCCCGCCTTTATATGGCAAAAACGTAACACTGATAGGTCGTTACAGTCATGCTCTTACATTGCACCCATATATGTACCGATAGACTGACCAGCAGTGAAAGACTATGGGCGCGTTGCAAGCCACGAATCGCTTAGAGAAAGCAAATTCATCGCTCAATCCGGGGTCTGCAACAGTTCGAAGCGCTTGCGCACTCTTCCAAAATGGCGGCACAACTACCGCTTGATTTCCTTGACGTTTGTTTGATGTTTAACGCCGCACTCAGCAATCTTCAAGCTATATGACGGCTGTTGGTAAATAATCGAGTATGGACCAGACAATCCAGTGATTGACATCATGAGCATCTATCCACGTAATTGGGATACGATGACATGCATCAACCATGTCAGCGAGTCTGACCATCCGCGTAATAAAGAACGTAATAGATGAGGCTCGATGACGAGCTGATGAAATTTATGACTACTTTGAAGATGTGGAGCAGACTGAGGATGATGGGGTGTTAGCTACCTTTGCTCATTTTCTCGTTGATCCAGTCAAGATTTCATTGTTCCGCTGTCAAAGTAAGCCGCCATTTTGGTTTGAGAACGAAGCGACCTCAGTCAGCGATTGTTTCGCTTGCAAGCGGCTGAAAGTTAGCGCACTGTTGTAAGGTATGGTGGCTGAGAGGGGACATCGCTTTCTCGCTTTCTCGCTCTATCGCTTTCTCGCTTTATCGCTTTCTCGCTCTATCGCTTTCTCGCTTTCTCGCTTTCTCGCTCTATCGCTTTCTCGCGGTTAAGCAATATCCCCTCTTGACCACTATAGGGGCCGCATGTGATATCTGCTGCAATTGGGAGGTAATGTTGAACTTTTCTCACTATTTACTTAAAACATAATTTAACTGTAGAGACGTCGGTGATTTTAAAACAATCCACCGAATTTTGCGTATAATATAATTGATTTATTTATAGCCCTTTTCAGTTGTATGTGACCATCTCGCCGTAAGCGCGTGGCAGATCATGGCAATACGTTCTAAATAAATCAGGTTAAAATCTTAATATATACTATATATAAAAGTTAAGAAGACTTTGGTTAATTAGTCATGGCTGATTGTTTTGCAAAAATACAATCTTATAATTTTGGATGTTCTATAACTAGTTTTCGGTAGTATATGATGTTACAGTGTGTCATAATTTGGTTCTCCGTAAATGTTCTTTTTGACATTTAACTTGAATTGTGTTTCTTGTCTTGTGCAAATCTACAAATATATGTACTTGCATATAGTAATTTGATAAACACCGCTGTGAGTAAGTGAGTGGGAATGGTTTCACGTCGCTTTTAACAATAATCCAGTAATATCACGGGGAACACCAGAAATGGGCTTCACACATTGTACCCATGTGGGGAATCGAACTGGGTCCTCGGGTTGACGATCGAACGCTTTAACCACTTGGCTACCCCACTGCCCCCATCGCTGTGGCGTTACCACAGTTGATATGTGTACTTGTGTTAACTACACATATGGAGAGACATAATTAGTGTGGCCACATAGTTAAGGTTGATAACAATACGAAATGCATTACTATAATTATCTATAACATATATTAAATCAGCTATCATTATAATATGCTATGTATATCTTAAGTATAGTTTTGTCAAAATTATGTGTGTGTATGTGTTTGTGTGTGTGTCCGGTAGTAGATAACTACAGAACTCACATCAGAACGCACAATTGTTAACCATACAGTTAAAATGGATAGAGAATTGCTACATAAATATGTATATTCCTGTCTGAGCCTATACTATAATTGGATATCTAGTCTCTCCTGGCGGGAAAGTTAAACTATATTTTACAAGCACTTTAGCATTAAATTTAATTCCCGAAGACAGTTTGATCGAAAGTCATTATAAGAAACGAGTTGTTTTTAAAAAATATCTACGACGCATTTCATTTCTGTTGTCCAAGGAATGGGGTTACGGGTTAATGACGCTCTCGAAAGTCGTATATATGACTTAAGATAGAGACATATATCTAATTCATCTGTATTTTGTAAGGGAAACATAACTGTGTACATGTACATCTTTTGTTTGCTTAATGTGCATGCAACTTAACTGCATGAACATAATTGTGATCCCGAAATCGGACGAGCATATATTCGGCTTCAATTCCAAATCTAATGACCGAAAAAAATAATTCTTTGGACGTTGTAAAACAATACAAACTGGCTAATAAAACTGACAATTATTTGTCAATATATTATCAGTTTTAAGATTGATGGAGGAATGAGGGGAGGATACTATGAAAAAAATGAAAATATGAACAGTGACTATCTGTATTCTGTGAATCTTGCTTATTTATTACACTACAAGAAAATATACAAGCTAAACGAGAAACAATTACGTGTGTATTTTGTAACATATCTATCTACTACAAGATGTTTAAAAAATCTAATCATAAGAGGCAAAATAGCGGTGAGAATTACAGGAATGGATCACTAAATGTCAGCAAAACCGTTTTAATGAACGGCATTATGGGAAATATCGCTTTCTCGCTCTATCGCTTTCTCGCTCTATCGCTCTATCGCTTTCTCGCTCTATCGCTTTATCGCTCTATCGCTTTCTCGCTCTATCGCTTTATCGCTCTATCGCTCTATCGCTTTCTCGCTCTATCGCTCTATCGCTCTATCGCTTTATCGCTCTATCGCTCTATCGCTCTATCGCTTCCTCTAATGACTAGTCATATGAAGGAATCGGGTGTTCTTTAACTTCTTTTGAATAGTATGTACTGTAAATCTTGAAATTAACGTTAGAGTTAATAATAAATGCAAACAAATTAGCGTAGACTTAATTACCGCATTCGACGTGATAAGCGCACAGGGCGCTCTCAAAATTAGAATATTATTTTGGTGTAAAAAAAGTTGAGTTGAAAGATGAATTTCTGGGTTTATGCTGACAGCCTGAAATGTTTATGTACGACAGATATATTTTTCCCGAATTTAATTGCCCATAATTAAGTGTGCATATAACGAGTGCTTATTATACGCGAATAAATAAGTCTTGTGTACATTAATCAATCGGAAGGGGTGCAGGGATTTTTCACTAGCCAATATATTAGCAAATAACGCCGTGGGCGTTTATTAGAGCGGGGCGCTTATTACATGTACGTCGAATGCGGCAATTAAACTTAGCATTTATGTCTCAGAAATGACTGTTGATAAGACGGCCTCACTGAACACTTTGAATAGCGGAAATACCAACTTGAATATAAAACCAATCAACTATCTATTTCCACATTACGGTTACTGAGAACAATATGTCATCCCAAAACTAGAAATTACATAATGAATATCCGGTAGTATTACCATTGCTTGGGTGAGGACTTCCACTTTGATGAAATCTACTCCGCAAACAGAATAAGCATTGATATAAGCGTTGTTTTTAGGAAAACACTATTGCCTTTTAGGAAGTACGTACTACTCAGCGCTGTTGAGCGGTGTTATTTGCTATTTGTTTCGATACCTTGGCCTGGGGGCGGGGGATCCAATAGCTAAATAGGGGCATAAATCAATCAAATCCTTTTGTACGCAGAAATACGTGGATTGTTATAAAAGCACCTATGTCTGTACTGTTAAATTATTTTTAAGTAGATAGTGAGAAAATTTCAACATTCTCCGTCCATAAGTATAATTGGAAATGCGACTTGGAAAAAAATCTCAGCCCCCCCCCCCTCACACACACACACTGAGGACAATTCATTAATGTTGTTTTACGTATATACTTTTTATCGTATAGAAACACATGACGCATGCGACCCATATCGTGGCCAAAAGGGAATATCGCTGTACCGCGATAGAGCGAGAAAGCGATAGAGCGATAAAGCGATAAAGCGATAAAGTGAGAAAGCGATAGAGCGAGAAAGCGATAAAGCGAGAAAGCGATAGAGCGAGAAAGCGATAAAGCGAGAAAGCGATAGAGCGAGAAAGCGAGAAAGCGAGAAAGCGATGTCCCCTCTCAGCCACCATAGTAAGGCGAATCGCTGAACATCGCTTACGAGCGATTGGCGCTTTGCAACGCACCCTATAAATAGATACAGGAAAACTCCGTGACGTCACTGGATATGAAATCACGTTTGTGCCGGCTTGGGCAGGAGTCTCTCCGGTTGTTCGACTCAGCAGCACCAGCTTCCCGCCCAAGGGTTGAGGCATTCGTTCCATCCTCTACACACCGTAAGTCCTGTGAAAGGTGATCATGTACATGTATAATTTTCTTTTCCTTTAACTGATGGTGAATGTTATTGTGTACCATGTTTGACATATAATTAGATCTAACCTTTTATGCATGGAAGACCCGTGAACTTCCGGGTTATAATACTAATAGATCCGGGTCTTCAGCAACCCATGCTTGCTGTTAAAGGCGACTATGCTTGTCGCATGAGGCGACTAACGAGATCGGGTGGTCAAGCTCGCTGACTTGGTTGATTGTCTGTCAGACCGCCGTCATACAACTGGAATATTGCTGAGCGCCGCGTTAAACATTAGTCTATACATGGAAGTCTTTGAGACCCAATTTCACTGTACAGAGTTGCGCCCTTAGCACACCAAAACCCTGTGATTGATAGCTCGAATTCCCCGGATAGTGGTTCCAGGCTTGTCAGAACCTTTAATAAAGTGATAAACGTCTAAGATCTGCATCACTCCCAGCTTTCCTCCAACATCAACCCGAAACGCCGTGATATAACTGGAATAATGTTCAAATTGGCGACACACCCAACTCACTCACTTACCCACGAACAGGAAGAGCGGCCAAGATCGATGCTCATAAATAGTTAAACCGATCTATGAAAATAAAGAATAATAACTGTAAAGTATTAATAACTAACAATGATAATCCGGTAGCCTTATCGTGTTTTTATCGCCTGTCGAGAGACATTTTAAATGGTGTAAATGTGTGACTAATAAGTGAGTGAGTGAGTAGGGTTTAACGCCACTTTGAACAGTATTGCAGTTATATCACGGCCTGTCAGCTTAATGTGTGAGGGAAACCCAAAGTGATGCAGGTCCAGAATATTACCACTTTGGTGAAACCCACTAACACGGGTATGGTGCTGACAAACCTAGAAACATAATCGGGGCGAAACGGGATTCGAACCCACAATCATAGGTTTCTGGTGTGCCCAAGGGACGCAACTCTGCACAGCGAATCGACTGGGCCACCCGTGCCCCCCGACTAATAAGTAAACTAATACGACCTGGTTGTATCTGAATCCACAGAGATACGACGTATATTAGATGTCCGATGGTACAAGACGTCTCTCGGACTTTGATGACACGCTGTGGGGGTCAGCTGAAATCGGGGAGAATGTCCAACACCGACGTCAGACCTACGGAGCCGATGGACACAGATGGTCAGGGAAGAAGGACAAGGCAGTGCTAGCGAGAGCAGGTTTTACGTTTACTGGTATGTGAATGACATTCTCGTCTATTATGGTGTAAGAAACTTCTAGGAGACGGTAGGGTAGCCTAGTGGTGAAAGCGTTGGCTCGTCGCGCCGAAAGCCCAGGTTTATTTCTCTACAAGGGTAAATGTGTCAAGCCAATACTTGGTGACCCTACCGTGATATGGCTGGAATAATGTTGAAAGTGATGGAGAACCAACTCACTCACTCCTTACTTTGAGGGGTTTTAATATTAAAATGACTCCGTTATTAATCCGTGGGGTGCTGGTGGTCGACGTGTCTAACGCGTTAAAACTGTGTCCCTGCGGTGTGTTCGAATCCTTCATTCTTTCTTATCGTGATCTTGGTCTCTCGGCACCATATTCATGGTTCTTATCCACCAATGTGCAAAACACATGCAACCATTGGTTTCCTTGCACAGAAAACCTGAATCGTGGTGCTGAATACGCATGTGAAAAGCGGCATTAAGATCCAAATTATTTTCATAATATGGTGTGTTTTTTCTTAATTTGGAAATTACTCTTCAGAAAATATTGTTGCCTGCACCAGAACATATATGGTCATGCATGTCATAGTTAATAATTTACACAAACAATATCATATTTAAAAACTGGCACTGACCCATTGCTCAGTCATAACATGTGTTTCTACATTAACAAACATCACAGATAATGCATGTGACATGTGGGGCGGTCTGGTACCTAGTGGCTAAAGCGTTGGCTCGTCACGTCAAAGACCCGGGTCCGATTCCCCACATGGGCACAATATGTGAAGCCCATTTTCCTGGATATTGCTTGACTATTGCTAAAAGCTGCGTAAAACCCACCCACCCACCCACTCACTCACTCACTCACTCACTCACTCGAAAAGCCAGTTCAGTCACTTACTCTGAACAAGTATAGAACGTGTCTGTGCTGGAACTATCCAGAACGTCATCCAGAAATATTCCTTATATATAACGGCACCTTGAAATTATCGAATCTGGACCAAGCAAACCAGTGACTGATAGCTTGAGCAACGACCAACAACATCGGGTCACGATGACATGCAATCAGCCAAGTCAGTGAGCGAGATCCTCGGGTCCGATTGGCTTTTTCAAGGATGGATACTCGGGACCTACTCCTCCCAACAATCATCACGGGGGGGGGTTCATTTCAAGGCTGCATATGTATGGCAATTTCGGGAGTTGGGTTAGCAGGAAGAAAGTAACTGGATAAAGGTAAACAAATCTGATAAGAATACAAGAATAACTTACTGTGTATACTCTTCTGTGACCCCCTTCCTGGTGTATGTGACGCCTCTCCTATTTAATCAATGTACAAACGTAATTTACAAACACGTGCATGGGTTTTCAAAACTCTTCAATCGCATGTCACAACAGGGCATTCCTCAAATGACCAGGATGTCGGGTAGATCCGCCTTGTCTTCGTTACTACCGGGTACATCAGTAAACTAGCTGAGTATGACATTCAGAATGCGTCATCTGTTTTAGACAGTGACTGCGCGTTTTGATTAGATTAGATTAACTGTTGCGGAACACATGAACATTGTAGAATCACAAAAACAATGAGACGTTTTGACACTAGAAGGAAGCGACGTAGGACCTCGATATGTACATGTACACTCAATGCTTACATGTAAAATGTATTTCAGTATCCAACTTGTACTTAAATTATTTCTAATATTAATATTTTATAATAAATATTGTATATGTACGGTATAATTACATTATATAGCTATTGATCTATCGATTCGGATACCAGTTCATCTTCACTGGATCGCAAATAGTCTATATCTCAAATATAATTGTTTGACAAGTTGGTTGGTTGGTTTGTTGTTTAACGCCGCACTCAGCAGTATTCCAGCTATAATATAATAATCCAGTCTGGACTAGACAGTGAAGTAATTGATATCATGAGCATCAATCCACGCAATTGGGATCGATGACATGCATCAACCAAGTCAGCGAGCCCGACCACCTGATCCCGTTAGTTGCCTCTTACTATTTCAAAAGTAGGTAGATGCAATATATGTAAGTAGAATTTTATTATGAATTCTCAAACAAAACTCTCTTTTTTCGAATCATGATTAAATTCATATTTTATCAACAACAACAACAACAACTAACTCAATCATCGGTTATGCTTTAACTAATTCCGGTGTATTTTATGTGGGGTTTTATTGTATAATGGCAATGGATACACGCGATTGCTCGTGGTCCTTTCTGAATGATTGACTGAGTATTGTTTTACGCCACTTTTAGCAATATTCCAGCAATGTCACGGCGGGGGACACCAGAAATGGGCTTCACACATTCTGCCCATGTGGGGAATAGAACCGGGCCCTAGGCGTGACCAGCGAACGCTTTAACCACTAGGCTGCCCCACCGCCCCGGTCCTTTCAGAGCTCATCTCACAGGGTTCTCTCCTCCAGAAGCCCCAGTTGTCTGATGTGCCAATTATCAGACACGTCCGTGAATAGTGTAACCAGTATCACTGCCTGGTCTTACCTGCTTAATGCATGTTTTATTGTTATAAGGATAACGCTATTTTTCAGGGCATTATCATTTGCAGAAGCCCGAGGTTTTCCATTAACTGCCCGACGAAGGAGGGCAGTTGAAAAGACCGAGGGCTTCTGCAAATGATAATGCCCTGAAAAATAGCGTTATCATTATTATAGCTAAAACGGATGGAATTTGTTATCAAATATAAAGAAACAACAACATCGGTTTTGAAACATTTACTGCAATCAACACGAATGTCACTGACCCCATTTTACAAACATGGAAACGTCATAAAACAAACCAGATGACGTCACTATAATACGTGACGTCACTTTCTCTACCCTATGACGTCACCTCACAACGGGCTTGATAATGGACCGTCGTCAAGCAATATGAGGGCATTATCAAGTTACAGTGGCCCGCTCATTTCTGATAACGTGCGGGCGGTTTTATGATAATTCTATCCATTTTAGCTATAATATGTCCTTAATGTACGGATATTAGAGAGAAACATCAATCATGTGTTTTATTATCACCACATTTTATTCATATGAAATATGTGCTATATTTTTACAACCTGCCTAAACATTGTACTCAAAAGAAGAGCTGTTTTATATTAATGATTTGAAGTTTGTTTTTATTACATATTTATATGTTTTCATTTGTAGCATGTTATTGTCTCTCAAAAATCGTTGTGCAATTGGTCATGATCAATCTGTAAATATAAATATTTCACTAACTTAGTATTATATATCTGATGTCTCATGAGTGGGATGTTAATAAAATAATCTGTCTGACTGTGAATCATATATATCGATATCATGTTGATAATGATATGATGTGATAATGTCACAATTCTGTCACATTAATCACAAATATCCATATCATGTTTGGTGCCTGGGTGACCACACTTGGCAGACTTTATTTCTGGGTTTTCTTCTCGAGTTTCGGCCCTCCGTCATTATGAATGAATAGTGAGTGAGTATGGTTTTACGCCGCTTTTAGCAATATTCCAGCAATTTCATGGCGGGGGACACAAGAAATGGGCTTCACACATTGTACCCATGTCGGACCCGAACACGGGTCCTTGGCGTAACAAGCGCACGCTTACCCACTAGGCTACCCGACCGCCCCTCTGAATGAACAAAATAAAGACGTACGTTGTCTTCTTCGGAGGGAAGTGACTTTATTCGAAAGATGCTTCTATTCAAGCAACAGAAATGCAAATAAGTATTCGGTTGGATGAAATGGAAATGCAAAATCACGTGAGGGGGCGGTCGGGTAGCCTAGTGGTTAAAGCGTTCGCTCGTCACGCCGAAGACCCGGGTTCGATTCCCGACATGGGTACAATGTGTGAAGCCCATTTCTGGTGTACCCCGCCGTGATATTGCTGGAACATTGCTAAAAGCGGCGTTCAACCATACTCACTCACTCACTCTCGTGCACGTGAGTGAGTTGGGTTTAACGCCGCTTTGAACAGTATTCCAGTTATACCACGTCGTGTCGGCTGCATGTGGGAAGAAAGCTAGGAGGTTGTTTTATCGGGTTAATACTCCCCGGGGAGGAAGTAATATAGATGTGCACGCAGACTGATCCGTTGACCGAGTAATAATACAGGCCAATGAGCGTAGTTGGAGACTTGGAGACAGCGAAATATAACAATATATTATGTCTTATAATGATGTTAGAAAACTAACAAATTATCGCTTGTAACTCAATGACTTCTGAAGCTATCAACGGTGTACATTTATTGGATTAGCATGTGTTCGTGATGGGTGCCACCTGTGGCGAACATCAGGTGTCAGCACTATTTGATAGTGATTCATAAATCCATGCTCATGATATAGTCGGAATCGTCCCATCGACTCTGATTTCTTTTTGAAAGGGTTTTGTCGCTTTTTTGGCTTTTAATCAATTTACTTTTCTGATATTAATTTATTTATTACCCAGGTATCGGTGACAAGGTGGAGTGTGAACGCTGTGGTCTGAAGCTCCTCAACTGGACGGACACAGATGACGCCCTACACGAACACGCCACCAGGAGGACTCACTGCCCCTTCATCGTCTCCTTGTACCGGAAGCTGGGACAGACTCCGCCCCCAAAACATCCCCAGTACCAACATATGCGGGCACGTCTAGACTCCTTCGCTGATTGGCCGAGAAGATATGTGCCCAAAACTCCCGAGGAGTTGGCAGCAGCTGGCTTCTTTTACATCGGGTCAGCTGACCGGGTCACGTGTTTCCAGTGTGGGATAACTCTGAGAGACTGGGAGGAAGAACATGATCCTGTGGCCGAACATCAGAGATACTCTGAACACTGTCAGTTCATCAACAAGACAGACCTGAACCAACTCGGAGTTGCTACGAGGACAGTGGAAGAAAAGAAGACCGAACACAATGGACGAACTGACACAGACAGGCAGAATTCAGTTAATAACAATCACGTTACCAACACCCCTGAGGCTTGCTCAATACAAAGGACATCATCTTCGACCAATGAACGTCTCAGACCAATGGTTGGAGGTCTGAATTTTTCAGCTTGTCAAATACTTGAAGCGGATTCCTCTGTATCAAGATCATCACCTATACAACCGACGGCTGGAGGAACTGACAGTTTGCCAAAGACTCACCCATCTGTTTCATGTTCCACAGATCCACAGGCATCGCAGCCAGGACGAGAAGGTTCACTTGTCACGCCTACCTCTCAGCGATTGGTTGTCGAGAACAAACGTCTCCGTGAGAAAAGCGCGTGCAGGATGTGTCGGAACGAGGCTGTTGGTGTACTCTTCTTGCCGTGCGGTCATCTGGTCACGTGCTCTGGCTGTGCGCCAACGATAACAGATTGTATAATTTGTGGCAAAACCCTACTTGGAACAGTCAAAACGTTTTTCACCTAATAGTGATATGTATGAAATGATTCAGTTTCACATATTAAAACTCGATTAAAACCCTGCGAAGTAAGTTATTTCTAATTTCAAAAGGTACGAGTTATAAGAATGTGTCAGTCATGATGGTGTCGTTTTAGAGTGTCCAACAAAATTCTTGTGGCATGAAGCTTAATTTACTAAAAAGCCCAAAGAAGAAAACGCTGCCCTTTCCTGCAATGATAAACTGATGGGCAAAAGAAAGTATACACTTGAAGATTGCATTTGACCAAAACATTACGAATTCTATCAAAACTTAGTTGAAATCTGTCGCCAAAACAGTCGCTGCAAACTTAAGGTCCAAAACATAACTATTATATATGATACCCGTATGAAATACATCACAATCAAATACAGTAACCTTTTCTTGTTTGTTTCATTTTAGTCAACATCAAAAATCGATGTATACTTTCTTTTGCCCGTCAGTTAACCTGCATTTTGTCGCTTATAAATAATCCTGGCCGTCCACTGTGAAAAATGTAATGTTGTACAGTATTACATGTATGTGTACACGGGGGAGACAGTTTCTGTGGTGTTTTTTTTCAATTTAAAGGGGGGCGGCACGGATGGCCCGGTCACCTAAGGTGTCCTTTGGGCACGCCAGATACCTATGATATCGGGCTCAAATCCCGATTCTGTTTCCAGGTTTGCCATCAGTATACCCGTGCTTGTGGGTTTCAACAAAGTGGTAAAAGTCTACGTGTAAACCTTCATCACCTTCGGGCTTTCCTCCCATATCAAGCTGAAATAACTGGAATACTGTTCAGAACGGCGTTTAATCCAACTCACTCACTCACTCACTCACTCACTCAAACAGTATTCCAGCTATATGACGGCGGTCTAAATAATCGAGTCTGGACAAGACAATCCAGTGATTGACATCATGAGCATCGATCCACGCAATTGGGATACGATGACATGCATCAAACAAGTCAGCGAGCCTGACCACCCGAAACCGTTAGTCGCCTCTTACGACAAGCATAGTCGCCTTTTACGGCAAGCATGGGTTGCTGAAGACCTTTTCTACCAAGGATCTTCAAGGGTCTCAAACAGTTATGACATATTACTGTCTTGACGCAATATCAAATTGTGATTTGCATGTACAAGTAATGATAAGGTGTCAGATATCTGTCACATAGTTCCGTTAAACCATGGCTGAAAAGAGGTAGTAAACAGGTAATGGAATAAACCGAGAGGCTCCGAATGATAAATATAAAGTCCTACCCCGGAAGTCAAGTCTTCCACATATACTGGTGTACAGATTAATCTAAACTTGGGAAGATTTTTGCCATTCATTCATTGATTACATTTTGGTCTTCCAGATGAATATATTTTGAATTTGTACATTTAGATAATGTGAGCAAAGCTACTTAAGATAGTGTCCATTAGCTTATAGTTGTCCCTTGTGCAGGCCAGAAACCTATGAATGAAGGTTCGAATCCCAGTTCGCGCCGATTATGTTTCTAGGTTTGTCAACATACACTCTACTGAGACCTGCATCACTTCATGCTATCCTTTGACATTAAGCTGACACGCCACTGGAACACTGTTAAAAGTGGGGTTAAACACAACTCATGCTATTGTTTCAAAGACGAACCATCCAGCAGGGACTTTACCCCTCTGTCCCAGGGGTATTAAATAAAAAGTGCCTTAGGACCATGGATATTCTATAGACAGTAATTTATTTTGCAATGATGTAACATCGAACGACAAATATCTATTCATATGCAGTGGCTCGAACTTCTAATAACCCACAATGCTTTAAATTTTATGTGCAAGAGATATTTTACGTCCATTTCCTGACGTTCGGGAAAGTGTGATGGAAACACAATATTGTTGATAAGTGTTCTTTCAGATTTATTTTCGGTTTATGAGTAACTTAAAGATAAACACTTCAATTCGGGTTTTTTATAAGATTTTAAACCCTCGGATGAGGGTTGCAAATATCATAAAAGCCCTCGCACGGATGTTATAATAACACAAGGAGACACACAAGGAGACACACAAGCACATATAGCACCTTGCCTTGACTTCCACCCCCACGAAACCTTTTCAGCCTTGGATTCATCACCAAAGACCATCTCCCGAGGCAAGGGAGTTAACTGACTGTAAAAGTCCAGCTTCCACTGGTATAGTCAGTTAGCTCCCTTGCCTTAGGAAGATACCAAAGGCCTGTTAAGTCATTCCAGAATTGTTATGGTAGACATTCATAGGAATTTACGAAAATTGACGCGTCGCTAACCAACTTGATGTCCGATGCCATCCAATACTATGATATAACTATATTTAGTGTTTTCACACCTTCCTTACTGGCGGGTTGCGCGGGTGGCCCAGTCGTCTGAGGCGCCGCGATTCGCTGTGCAGAGTTGCGTCCCTTGAGCATGCTAGAAACTTATGATTGTGGGTTCGAATCCCGGTTCTAGGTTTGTCAGCACCATACCCGTGCTCGTGGGTTTCACCGAAGTGGTAAACATCTGAGACCTGCATCACTTCGGGCTTTCCTCCCACATTAAGCTGACACGCCGTGATATAACTTGAAAAATGTTAAAAGCGGCGTTTAACACAATTCACTCACTCACTCACTTGATTGATTGGGTGTCATCGTATCGGCGCGGGTAGTGGTGTGGCGTGGGGTGATAAAAATAAAATAAACCATGGATATCACAAATTCGATATTATGATATAATAAAACTGATATCATAAATAAATAAGTTTAGATATCATTTTTTAAATATATTTATGATATCACTTATTAGAACTTGAACGTGATATGTGAATTAAAATAAATCAATAACTCATTTTTGGATATGTTATAATCGACTTTGCGATATCAATTCTTCAATTTTGTGATTTTAAAATGGTGAATTTTAGACATCAGTAAATTCAATTTGTGATATCATTTATTCCCCTTTCCCCATCTGCTCCCCTGGCTTCACGTCAAATAACGAATCTGAACTGGGTGAAAATGGCGGAAGTAAGAATACGCAGGACATTAATATGCTGCCATTAATGGCAGAAGGAACCAAGACAACGTCACTGATGAACGATTAACTCAATCCCATTACTGGAGGACACTGGGCAAATTCACCGGCATTTCCAGAAATCGATATGCATATACAAACCCTGGTATCTATCAGACTATTCAGTAAAAAAGGTCATTGCCCCATTATACAGACACTGTATGATTGAATTAACATCTCCTGCTAATGAAGTAATCGATTAAGTATCTATCATTTTACAAGATAAAGTCAGTTTATGCTTCACAAGCCATTACCAACAAGCTGTCCTTGTCTGTATCAGCAGTATAAGCTGATTTTTAGATGTCAAAAAATTAAATATTGATATCAAGAAATATTTTTTTAGATATCAGAAAATGAATTATTGATATCGAATATTAGATATCAATATACCATCAATAGGTTGCAGACAAGGAGTGTTTGGGGTTTCACTTATGTCAGAATGTCATAACTTAAGCTTAATTAAACAGGATAAAGTTTTAGACCTATTTTTGATAATTTTTCATCCCCAAATATATATCCAAATAGATTATTATCTCATAAATCTGAACTGAAAAATACATCAGTTTTACTAATACCTAAAAATTGTTTTGTGATATTAATAAATGAATTATTCAAATAATAAAATAAGGAGTACATAGATAGATAGATAGATAGATAGATAGATAGATAGATAGATAGATAGATAGATAGGTGGCTGATATAAAGCTGACTCTGATCTGTACAGCAACAAACAAACATATTCCCATTCAAATGATAAACATGGTATAAACAACGTGTTGTTTCTCTTGTGGAAGGTCAACTTACTTCACAGTGACGAAAGAGAAGACAAGGGGAGCAACTCGTGTTGTACTCGTGACCTTAAAATCCGCTGGGGAAATCGATAAATTTGGCAGGTCGTGCTGTGACTTTACGAACATATTGAAAACTTTGCGTCAACAAAAATGTGTTTTTCGGACGAGTTTCTGAACCTTTTTGCGTACCGGAAGTGGTCGTTTTGTCCCGTCATGCTTATGAAACTCTTGCGGTTTCACAATGCAAACGCAACCCGACAGAAATTTGATTATATTGTTGTGAATTTGTTTAATTTGTGAATTTATTTAATTGGAAATTCGTTTCGTTTCATTTAATATGTCAGACATTAATTTTGGAAACAAAAATATTTAAAGAACAACAACTCTTAGACTTGGACTATTTAATATAGAAATTACTAAGACATATTTTTAGGTCGTTTGCCATAAAATCTGCTGACAGTTCAGATACGGATGGCACAGTCACCACAGTGACTGACCGATTCCTGGGCAGCACGTGACGTAGATGTTGGGGATATTGACAGATTCACGCGCCGTCTCGAGACATAACATGACAGACGGGAGGGGAGAAAGGACAAACTCACTTCAGCTTGACCCGGTTGTACAGGTATCAACATTTTAATACGAGGGATGTTAATTTACTTTTCATTGTGATAAAGATTCGCTTTTTTGAGAGTATGAATACGGAATGATGCATTGAATGTGGCTGATGATTCAAATAACATTGGCTTGAATAGCGAGACCTTTAAATTGTCAATTCATTCTGATGGCATTTACCTGTTACGCCAAACCAAAGAAATATTTACCCGAGGCTTCAGCTGCAGTCATGTAATAAATTCGATTACGTTTGTTGTTCTGAGATAGTTTTGACTTTTTCTAAACAAAAGTTTTAAGTCATGAAGACGGGTTTTTTTCATTGTTTGTAATTGTTCGCGAAAAGTATAAAAACGAGCAAAAGAAAATTATGGTACAACTTAAAAACTTTAATACAATTTACGTTCTATATTCGGAGTTAGATGGGGAGAAACTGATACATAAATGATTCATCACGAGTGTTGGTTTGTAATTTGTGAATACCAACCGAGTCCAAGAGGACACCACATTGTGATTATTACAAATATCAATATAAACATAAACATGAACATACAAATGTAAATTGAACTCTATGGAAACGTTAGTTTGAAATGGCTTCAGGGAAAAAAACATGTATTACTTTAAATTAAGTAAAGGCAATTCTTTGTGCAGAGTTGCGTCCCTTGAGTTCACCAGACACCTATGATCGTGGGTTCGAATCCCGGCTCGCCCCGATTATGTTTTTGTGGGACAACCTGATTTGCTATAATGTAAATGTGGAAGAGCATGATTGGCTAATGAGTAAGGGGTCGTTCAGTCGATAAATTTCCAACCATAAGTCCACTTGGGGACAGCCAATATCCAATCTATTAAAATCAGATCTTAGTTTCGCTACCGCAAAACAAAGATCTGAGGACATCTTACTACGGGTCACGTCAGAACGACCTTTCGCGAATTTTGACCGACCAATGAAATGACTGACAAGTAATCGAAATTAGCCAATCAGAAGGCAGCTTTCTCGAGCTTTACGACACTAGTTTCAAACTGGCGACTACGCTTCGAAACATATTTTGACGTTTTCTCGATTAAGAGATTTTTTAAAAAAAGAACATTCTGGAACGGCTAAAAGATGACCTAAATTGTAAGGATATAATCATAAAACCCGTAACTGTCGTTCGGAATACCCCGTGTTAAATATTTCGTGGTTGCATTATAAGAAAACACATTCCGACTGTCACGTTCATGATCTGGTAAGTGACGCTCTGATTGGTTGGATGAAAGGTCGTTCTGAAGTGACCCGTAATGGGATGTCCTCAGATCTTTGTTTAGCGATAGTGAGAACTAAGATCTGATTTGAATGAGATTGGCCAATATCCAATTCCTCGTTGACATTCTCAGGTCAGATAAAGATATTCTTAAAAACCCTCTAGCTAGCTTGGTTATCTATGATTATTACTTGCCCGTGAAGAGATCAACCCTTTAATAAACATACAGCTGTATTACACATTGTGTAATACCAAAACGCGTGCTTATGCACTCTCGGAACACGTTTCACGAACAAATATTGAAAGCTCTCAACATCCCTTGGCTTATTCAACGACATTGCGTGTGGAGTTGATAGATCACTGAGAGGAGCTTATGCACACCCGATGACCCCAGCAACCTTGCTGCTAGGCTGACGTCACATGGCATTGTTTCGCCGATGGATCTTGCAACAAAATTTCACAAATTACGTCATCGGGTATTGTGACGTTATTGTAAACTTTGAGGTGCAAGGTCCGTTCCACAAGGCGATCGTATTGTAGCGCAACGACAGTTGTTAGTCTAAGTTAAAGTATGTGAGTTGCGATAGTCTAAGCCCTACGATAATTTTGTGAATTCTAAAGGTGGACCGTTGTATGGTATTGAATTCATACGTTTCAACTTTTGACGTGTTTGAAGTATTATTCTGTTAAACTCAATTGCACTATGCCGTGGATCGTGTAGGTGTCAGCCTACTCATACTCAACAGTAAAAATCTAAAAACGTTATGAATGGCAAGTAATAAATAAAATACTAAACTCGCTCCCGTGTAAAACCAACTTTATGAAACTCATGAATAGTTGTGGTATCTGACTCGCTTTCGCTCGTCAGATACCACAACTATTCACTCGTTTCATAAAATTGGTATTACACGGGAGCTCGTTTAGTATTCTATATTTATACAATGGCAGTAATATTTATTAACCAAATGATCGCCAATAAAATTCGCCATTCATAAAAATCCCATTCAAGCAACCTTACACGTTATTCAGCCAATCGAATTGTGTGATCTTGTGCAGTGCCCGGCAATCTATATTTAACTGTTGGGAAAGGCATGTTTATCCGTCATATAGTTATAGCTGTCGTGTGGTAAACATTGTCATAAATTCATCGTTTTAATGTTCGTCGCACATGTTTTACAGTGAACAAAATACAGCTTCAATGGCAAGCACCGACACGACAGTGAGACTGTCAGATTCCTGGGCAGCACGTGATGGAGGCGGGACATTCGGTGAGATTGACAGCTTCACGCGACTTCTCGAGACATATGATGACAGATGGGCGGGAAGAAAAGACAGACACACCTTAGCGAGGGCAGGGTTTGCCTTTACAGGTAAACATGAGAATTCAATTATTCATAATTCTACAACGACATTTTAGGTGCAATCCGATTTGTCCGCTAGCGATCGAATCTAGATTTATTTCATATACAATCGCATCATTATGAACGCGAAATTGTTTGCCAGCACTCCTTCCATAAACACCAACCGATAGGCAATTTCAAATAATGTTTTTTATGAATAAACGGATCCTAGATTATTTTTAAAACAAGGGTGGCAATACATTTCGGACGGAACCCCGACGAACGATCGATAAAAGAGTTTATCACCCACCCTTGAGAGATATCGCTTAGGTGCAAATCAAATTAAATCTTCTTACAGATTAAATTGAAACGTCACAATCGATTACCATGACGTCACAATTAGATGACATCACTAATTTCTGCCTGTAAAGCTAGTAATATTTTACCTCTTGCCCTGGGTATTACTGTTTACAACGTGCAAAAGATTTAAGAATGATTTTGGATGATAAAAAGAATCTCACACTCGTATCAACAATTTTAGAGCATCTCATCCATTTGAGACATGAATGAGATTCTCTCAAAAATCGCAATTATGGTGAGGCATAACATTAGAGAATTGATATTAAAGAATAAAACACATACTACTAAACTGAAATTCATTAACATCACTATCAGTTTTACATTTGCCTCCACGCCATCAGTACTGTGACGTCATATATTACTTCGTCACACTGCTTGTGCATCCTTGTCCCGAACACATTATGGCGTCATAATAGCGGCGTGTACTAAAAGATGCAAAGGGTCGTTTCAGTTTCCCTCATGGTGGGGTTAAGTCGAACCTCTCTGGATATGGATCCAGTTCAGCAACTCCCCCTGGTGGTATAAATACAAGATAAAAAAAATATTCCTTTTGTCCTCCTGATGACAATTACATAGAAGTACTGTTTGTCATGAGTTGCTCCTGTAAGAATCACAGGCGGGACGGGTGACATGTGGTGCCCAAAGCTGCCGCCAAAGAAAAATATAATGCGTCTACATAATGATTATTTGCGCACATAAGTAATGTGGCTTATAAGTGTTTCAATTGAGGAGGTCAATGGCGATATGGGGATTTTTATATTTTTCATTTAAAAAAATCATAATTATTGAACAGCAAGGTCTTTTGAATTGGTTTTGAAATTATGTCGGGCCCAAATAATTATTAGTATTCAAAATATGATTAATAAATATCATTGCCCAGGTATCGATGACAAAGTCGAGTGTGAACGCTGTGGTCTGAAGCTCCTCAACTGGACGGACGCAGATGACGCCCTACACGAACACGCCACCAGGAGGACTCACTGCCCATTCATCGTCTCCTTGTACCGGAAGCTGGGACAGACTCCGCCCCCAAAACATCCCCAGTACCAACATCTACAGACACGTCTAGACTCCTTCGTTGATTGGCCGAGAAGATATGTGCCCAAAACTCCCGAGGAGTTGGCAGCAGCTGGCTTCTTTTACATCGGGTCAGCTGACCGGGTCACGTGTTTCCAGTGTGGGATAACTCTGAGAGACTGGGAGGAAGAACATGATCCTGTGGCGGAACATCAGAGATACTCGGAACACTGTCAGTTCATCAACACGACAGACCTGAACCAACTCGGAGTTGCTACGAGGACAGTGGAAGCAATAGCCACGGAAAAAAGAACACAGCTATTGGACACTTGTATTCCCAGTGAGGTGGTTGGAGCAAGTCCACATCTAAATACCACAGATAACATACAAACACAAAATAGAGACATTGGTGGAGCATGTCATACCAGATCAAAAAATGCATCGACCGATGTCTTAACATCATTGAGGAGACCCGACAGAGATCATTCATCCTTTGCGGCACACACCTTGACCCTTGGAAGTGAGCATTCTGCTTGGGAACATCACTCCGAAGATGACAAAATACAACCACCTCATTCAAAATCCCTTCCAAATACAAGCCCAGTAACTTCTCAGCGATTGGCTCAGGAAAACAGGCGTTTGAAGGCAAAACGCACATGCAGGGTATGCCGGATGGAGGCTGTCAGCGTGCTTTTCTTGCCCTGTGGGCATCTTGTCACCTGCTCTGACTGCGCGCCCAAGGTGTCGGAATGTAGCGCGTGCGGGAAGACAATCCTTGGAACAGTTAAAACGTTTCTCACGTAAGAAATATGGTAACTGAGAAATGTCGCGAATGTGAATATCACCCAACATCTGTTTATGTATTTTATACAGACTTACACTAACATTTCATTTTGTAGTTGACTCAGTATATTTAGTATATTTAGTATATTTAGTTGCTGAAATCGTTGCTAAAAGCAGAGTCCATTTTTCGATTCCGACTATATCTTCAGCAGGTGTTTACGAAAAGGTGAGGGTATCCTACACCACTGGTGGCACCCTTCACAAACACATGCAAAGGAAAGTCAATTCTTCACCATCCGCAAGACCCTCAAGAACTCCGACCCTAGGCCCAAACAAGCTCATTCGCCCATCAGAATCACCATACCCTACCCAGGCCCTGTCACCCAGATTTGCCGCCTCTTCAAGAACAAAGCCAACATAGATGTCACCTTCGCTAGCGTCCATCTACAAGCCAATGGCAGAGGCACAAGCAGCGCAATCCCAACCCCGAGGATGTATATACCAGACCCCCTGCAACTGTGGCCACCAGTACATTTGATAAACCCTCAGACCCCTCAACACCAGACTCAAAGAATACTGGACCTCTGTTAACAAACTTGACCTGAAATCCGCTATTTCCGAACACATCCTGAAGAACCAAAACCATAACATCATGTGGGAAGACACCAAAGTCCTGTCTACCAACAACAACTGCTGGCGACAAAGAAAACTACAAGACGCCATTGACGTCAGGAGACACCAGCCAGCCATGAACCGTGACCAGGGAACATATCTGCCTAGTGCTTGGGACTTATTCCTAATTACCCAGCTGGCTATGTCCACTCTTTCACCTATCAGTGCTAATTACCCCCGGCCTCCCGTTGGCCCACTGTCCATTACCTATTACTTATCTATGATAACTTAAGTACTGGCTTCCATACCATCAGCGCCAATTACTGTAAAGTGCTGGCTTCTATAGATCTATTGCTAATCACCTATCAGCGGCAATCGTCTCACGCTTCCCTTGTTAGTTTCTACCCTTTATTATTGTCCACCCTTTGTTATTTATTAATTTTGTTGTCCTGACATGTACATACATATGCTCTCTGCCTCATGCCATTCATTCACCTGATGAAGGGGTAAGAAACGTTGTGTTCCTCATAATAGAGGAGTTGACATCTGTATATTCTCTTGCTTATATTGGATATATTTGTTTCATGGTCTGTTTGACAGACTAATATGTTACTAACATCTTGAGCTATCCACACCTCGCCAAAGCCATACAGCAAAAGCAGATTTCCAATAGGTGTATTCCAATTTGGGTAAGTTCTATTGCAGGTTTGTTTGTGCATGTCATTGAGATTGAAATAGATACTTGTCACGTGGCATTGAAATCGGACGGAGTCAATATCGGATGCAATTCCCATAAAGTGTGATATATAAAGGGACTCTCCCACAGTCATAGGTGACAAGATTTGGTAACTGGGAACTTTTATTTAGTTCAAATTTACAATATTGTCGGTGGACAACTTCGACATTTTTTTCTTTGTGTAAATCTCGGTATTTCGAGAGCTTTCCTGTCCTGTGATGAAAGAGAACGACATGCTTTTTTCCAAGCCATTTTTATTTGGTTATTATTAATACTAAATATTTATATATATAAATAATAAATAATTTATTTACATTTAATTGTTTACATGGATTAAGTGTTATGGGCTATTTGATGTGTATTTGTGATGTTTGAAATGTTCCCAACCTACATTGTCTTTCTAACCTGAGATCGAACGCCTTGTCACTCGCCTTGGCAAGCTGCTGTATTCATCGTTGGAGTGCAGACTTTCTTGAAGAAAGAAACTCTTGTTAATACAGATAGGTTTAAATATGTTCTGATCCAGGAAAAGTTACATTTAACTGAGTGAGTATGATTTTGAACCGCTTTGATCAATATTCCAGAAAAATCCCGGCTTGTGACAACACAAATGGACCTCACACATTGTACCCATGTGGGGAATCGAACCCGAGTCTTCGTCGTGACGAGTGAACACTTTAACCACCGGGCTACCCCACAGCCCCGGTTACATGTCAAATGTGCATGGAAAGTAGTACTGATAGTTTCATATCAATGTGAGTAGATGTTGGTCACCGTTTTTCAAAACATGCAATAGACATGGGTCACGTGTCAATCCTGTGCGGCTTGATGTCAACATTCATAATCCACAACCACGTGCAAGGGTTGATGACAAGAGGTGTTTTGATGACACTTAAAAAACGTGTTACACTGATTACACTTATGTTCGAAAGCCAAATAGTGCCACTTTGGTAGCATAATTATTATTTTATCTTAAATCAATGTTTCTTTTTATTTCAATTATTTACTTACGTTTTCGAAAATTCGAGTTTTTTCTCGTTATTTCGATTATTTTCTCGTTATTTCAAATTTATTTCAAAAACGCAATATTCGAATTGTTTTCTCGTTGCTTTGTATATTTTTTTCTTGTTATTTGTTTTATTTTCTCGTTGCTTCGAGTTATTTCTTGTTGCTTCAGTTATTTTCTCGTTTCGATTATTTTCGGGAAATTACGATCGCAAGTTGTTTTGGTTACTTCGAATATTTTCTCGTTATTTCAAGTTTATCTCGTTATTTCAAAAAGAATTTCCAAATTCAGAATTTGTTCTCGTTGCTTCCATTATTTTCTTGGCATTTCGATTACTTTCGCGTTATTTCAATTATTTTCTCGTTGCTTCGATTATTTTTTCGTTATTTGATTTTTCTCTCTCGATATTACATTTTTTTACCGTTACTTCGAAAAATTATTTCAAAAACTCGGTTTCGAATTGTTTTCTCGTTACTTTGTATATTTTTTTCTTGTTATTTGGATTATTTTCTCGTTGCTTCGAGTTATTTCAAAAAGAATTTCCAAATTCAGAATTTGTTCTCGTTGCTTCGATTATTTTCTTGGCATTTCGATTACTTTCGCGTTATTTCAATTATTTTCTCGTTGCCTCGATTATTGTTTCTTTATTTGATTTTTTTTCTCTCGATATTACATTTTTTTTACCGTTACTTCGAAAAATTATCTCAAAAACTCGAAATTTGGAATTTTTCTTCGTTATTTCAATTCATTTCTCTAAAATCTTTTTTTATCTTTGTTTCTATGACTTTCTCCTTATTTCGAGGTTACTACAATAATATTTTCGCAATTTTAATAATTTACTCGTAATTTCAATTTTCGATTTTTTTAAAGAAACTTGAATAAATTGAAATAACGAGAGATTTCCATTTTAAAAAAATATAGATGCTTCCAAAGTGTCACCTTAAGGATTTCGTAGGTAAAAGACGAGATCGAACAATTCCATGACAAATTTTCCAAACGCAAAAGAGGCCATATTTTGAATTTGAATTTTCGAAATATTCCAAAGGCAATACGGGTGTTAAGAATGGTGTTATGTCATCGATGTTTTCGTTATTTAGGGATGTAGGTGTGGGATGCAGCGAGTAATTTATTCCAAGATTATGTAATAAATGTGTATTTTATTGAATATAAAACATATTTAGTTCATATATTGTACAGAAAAAAACATTGTGTATCTTCAACAGTTTTTTTCTCCTGAAAGTCGGGCTGCAACTGTAATTATACCCGGTCTTTAAAAAAGGTAAAAAGAAAGAACCTAGTTATAGCAACGTGTTTTTGTGTATAAAATTGCTGGGCCTATGATACGATGCAGGTTAGTTAACACGTTCAATGAAGGATGTAGATATGGACATTAACGGACATCCACAATGTGATATTCGTCACGAGGTATCAAAGCCAATATATGTAGTACAGTGCTCCCTTGTTGGGAAGTATGTGCATGTATGTACACATCCGTACGTCTGATACTCACCTATTTTCGATCCCCGAAACAAACGTATACACGCGCTTTATGACGTAATCAAGGTAAACGCTTCAAAGCGCACTGAAGACATCAAAGTGTTCGCCACTTGCCCCTGTTACAAATTTAGATATGGCAATGTAAACGTACCTCAAAAGTTACTTTTTCACTAATGCACATTTTAATCAAGCTTGGTCTGATGATAATGTTGCATAAGAAAGATCGTATGATGTATCGGCCGCTGTTTGTAAGCTTCCTGTGTGTAGGGGCGGTGAGTCTAGTGGTTAAAGCGAAGACCCGGGTTCGATTCCCCTCATGGGTACAATGCGTGAAGCCCATTTCTGGTGTCCCACGCCGTGATGTTGCTGGAATATTGCTAAAAGCGGCGTAAATAAACCAACTCAATCAATCAATCCCGTGTATAATGGCATGTTATTTCACCTTTTATTGCATCTGTTTTTAACTTCACTGTTTTGGGACCGCCTCCGTGGTCTAGTGGTAGAGCGTCCGCCCGGAGAGCGGAAGGTCCGGGGTTCGATCCCCGGCCGCGTCATACCAAAAGACGTTAAAAGATGGTACTTGTTGTTACCCTGTCTGGCGCTCGGCATTAAGGGGCTAAAACAAGGACTGGTCGGCTCGGAGTCAGTATACTGTGTATCAGTGGGGTATTCATGTTAAACTGCGGCATGGTATCTCAGTGAGCTAGCACTATAAATCGGCATCAAGCAGCCACACAAACACAAACACGTACATGCACGTCGCTATATAAGTGCAATAATCATGGACGCGACGTTAAACCCCATTTGACCTCACCTCACTGTTATGGAGGGGCTCGAAATCATGTGACGGAAACAAGATGGCGCCTGATCGACTCGACTCGCTCGGCGAGGCATTATCACTTTACAATTAACAAGACATGGTCATTTCATCATCCAAAACCCATAGCACGAGGATACATATACACTACGACATTTGAGCACCACTATAGAGAATATACGCTGCACGTAATCGGAAACATAACTTTAAATGAAGGGATAAATCAGTAATTGAAACAGGCGCCTCTGTGCGTGCTGAACAATCATGGACAAATCTATTGACAGTGAAAAGCGAAATGTGAAGACGTAACATCGACATAAACACTCATGTAACATTTGGGGGCACGGGTGGCCCAGTCGTCTAAGGCGCCGCGATTCGCTGTGCAGAGTCGCGTCCCTTGGGCACGCCAGAAACCGATGATTGTGGGTTCGAATCCCGGTTCGCCACGATTATGTTTTCTAGGTTTGTCAGCACCATACCCGTGCTCGTGGGTTTCACCGAAGTGGTAAACGTCTGAGACCTGCATCACTTCGGGCTTTCCTCCCACATTAAGCTGACACGCCGTGATATAACTGGAATACTGTTAAAAGCGGCGTTAAACCCAACTCACTCACTCACTCATGTAACATTTCTTGCACTTTGTGTTGAAGTTAAGCGCTACACAATCATTACTAGTACTAGTATTACAATAAGTTTAACACAAATATTGAACATACAGCCCAAATTATGAAAGTTATTTTGTATGATTTGTCTCAGCTTAAATTACATCCAAGATCGGATGTGTGTTGTAACTGTAGTGTTTTGATCGTGCGCATACCAGACCTTCAACCGATAAGAGTATAAAGCCAGGACATAGAGGATTCACAAGTGTTTTAAATGATTAAAAACGTATGGAAATATCAACCGATAGTTTTGGGATATTTGTCGCGACCTTTGAACAGACGCGATTGGTATTTTAAAAATGTAAACACTATTACATTGTTTTCAGCATATAACTATCCTTAATTATACTTTTTGTGTACGAAAAACTAAATATTGCTGATAATTTAGTAGTCAGTTGTATAATGCTTTCTCCATCGATGTCCTTTCATTCCCTACAGATTATAATTCCACTGGAATCTCTAATTCCACATTGGCACCAATATTTATTAAAGAAACGTTCGCCAAAATTTCCATCATGCGTAAAATCCCATTCGCAACTGGAAAAGTCTCATTCATAACCAAACTCATGGCTCAGCCAATCATTATCAATTGCGTCATAATCACGTGATCTTGGGCATATTCCGGGACAAGCCGAAGGTTACGTGTTAGTGGTGTTGAATGGAGTGGTTGCATGACGGTGAAATCTATTTATATGCCTCGCGAACAGTCGGGTAATTTCCAGGACAGTCAACATCTTGTTATGACTCGGCGTGTTGCGTCTGTCAACATCACGTGTTCTAATCGAAGTATTTCCATTGGTTAGTATACGAAGCTCGAAGCACTTGCGTGGTATTATATATAACATCTAGCAGACTTACATCATCAGAACCGCTACTGTGATCGGAAACATAATCACAACCATGGCTAGCTCAAACAGAACAGTGACACTGTCTGACACCTGGGCAGCGCGCGACGGGGGCGGGACATACGATGAGAATGACAGCTTCGCGCGACTTCTCGGAACGTATGATGATAGATGGGTAGGAAGAAAAGACAGACATATTTTAGCAAGGGCAGGATTCGCATTCACAGGTACATGTGAACTGTTTTTTAACCCTCGCGCCTAAATAAAATATATGATTGTTTCTCGCCATATTTTAATACTGATATATCTGCTTCGTTAGAAATGAAAATATTATTGTTTTAATATAGCTACTGATATTTGAGAGGGAGAATTGTGTTAATCGGGGTTATATGAGAAACAACATATATTTTCTTCAGGCTTTTGACAATCCACCACAGTGATTTGTTATGGTCCCAGCTGCACTTTTCTCAAGAACGATCAGTTTGTTTTGTCGGAGGAGCTTATGTGTAACCTACTCAGGGAGAAATCACATTTATTGGATGGCCACACGGTTAGTGTAATCGCTTGTTACTCAGAAGCTCCGGAATTGATTCCCCTATCGTGTTCGAAATATGAATTCTGAAAATATACCAAACCTGACAAACGTTTTCAATCGTTTCTCTTCCAAATCAGATATCTCATCTGTCATTGAACCAAAGCTGGTGTAGCCCAGTGGTTAAAGCGTTCGCTCGTCACACCAAATGTCCGGGTTCGATTCCCCACATGGGTACAAAATGTGAAGCCTATTTCTGGTGCCCCCGCCGTCATATTGCTGGAATATTTCTTAAAGCGGCGTAAAGCCACACTCACTCACTCACTATCAAAGCTGTAAATTGGCATTCAAATTGTCTAACCGCTTAAGGAGACACGGTTGGCTGAGCGGTAGTGTCCGTTGATCATCGGTTCGAATCAAAGATCCGACCCGATTATCATCCTTGGACGGTCGGCACCAAACTGTGATCGTCGGTTTGGCTAAGAGTATAGTTGTGATAACACTTAATAAAAGCGATAAGACCCTTTCCACATTCATAACAAATATCTGAGTCGATTGTTCGATTCCGACTATATCATGAGCATGTGTTTATGAATCACTATCAAATAGTGATGATACCAGGTGTTCGCAAAAAGGTGAACGTATCCTGCCCCTACGGTAGCACCCGTCACAAAATCATGCCAAGGCAAGTCAACTGTTCCCCTCAAAAAGCACGGGAACATATTGTACAAGTCAAAATAGGGAATTATATCTGACATCATTCTTGTCACTGACGCGTCAAATTTGGAAATGTCCTCCACATGTCTACCATAGAACTTTTGGCAGCTTTAATGAGACCTTGAATGTTATAACCTTGATCAAACAGCTTTTCAGCAAGCGTCGTATCACTGAAGTGAGGTGAGTGTTCAAAGTGGCGATAAAAGCGGATAAAACCGAACTCTGTATCAATAAAACCGGACTCAATAGTAATATACACGTACACAGGCACGTAACCAGGATATGTTTAACACATCATCTGTTCATAGTTTGTTTATGGTGTTTATATATGTATTGACGTCACGATTTTCATTAAATGAACATATCATCCGTGCAATAAGTGTTTTTTGTCATCAACAGTATTGATCCCACGGCAGCACTACAAGAACCACGTCACGTCCTGTCGCATTTTTTGGAGTCAATAATCCACCATTGTGGTGTTATCACCCCTCACACTGATTTTGTATATTATAATCAGCCTTAAAACTCCCAAACAAAAGAATCAATAATCAAATATATTGCTCTATGTAGACACTCTGGCATGATGAAATATGATTGTTTTCCATTTAACCATGCATTACACTATCAACACCTATATGCATGTCGGGGCGGTCGGGTAGCCTAGTGGGTAAAGCGTTCGCTCGTCACGCCGAAGACCCGGGTTCGATTCCCGACATGGGTACAATGTGTGAAGCCCATTTCTGGCGTCCCCCGCCGTGATATTGCTTGAATATTGCTAAAAGCGGCGTAAAACCATACTCACTCACTATATGCATGTCATTGTCACGTATATCAGTTTGTAATGACCTTACAAATCAGATAACAGTTACTCTAAGCCACCACAGGGATGGAGCTTGTCTACGGGATGACGGGATGACGTGGAAGTGCTGCCAATAAGGTAAGTATATCTGCTATTAATGAATCATTTTCTACATAAATACAAATTTGGTAGGCACGGATGATACTTGACTAAATCGCTTACCGCATGCCTCAGAAATGTGAGATGGTAAATTGTATATACTTTCTCTCGAGTCTCCTCCAATGAGTTCAAAGAGGCCTAACCCAATCACTCTTGAGAAGCTAAGCCAGGGTAGCCTTACATTAACTCCTCATGACGAAGGCATGGGTTCGATTCCCACCAATCGGTATAATTTGTGAAACACATTGCATTTGGAGTTCGGTCGTGACATTGCTTCAATATTACAAAGAAAACGGCTTAATACTACATTCAGTCTTGAGAGTTCAGATATTTGAAGCGAAGACAACGATTGTTAGCAGCTTTACAAACCTTATGTTTCCTTGTGATAATTACATCAAACGAGTTTGTTTTGTATCATCAATTCCATGTCCTCGAAAGAATTGATTTATTTTTCGGTTGATCTCAGAGTTATGTTGTAAACCTGTACCAGATAATACTATCTCCGGTGGTTGTGACCTCACCATAATAAATAAAAAGGCCTCAGTTATAAAAACTCGATGCAAACGACATAGAAACCCCTTGTATTAACTGAGGATATATGTTGGGCGGGTGACAGTTGCTACTACCAAGACTGAAAGCGGTTTTGTTTCCAAAACACGTTTTACACAAATGGATTTAAAACATCCCAGTTATTATTTTTTCGCTAAAGAGACTCCCTATCCAATAACTGTTATGCAATATATCGAATCCTTATTGTTGCTGCCTATTGTTTTGTTTGTTTGTTTAATTGCTTGCGATATAAATATTACGATCTTAATTTGAGTCATATGTACCACCTTTAAGGTATCGGTGACAAGGTGGAGTGTGAACGCTGTGGTCTGAAGCTCCTCAACTGGACGGACACAGATGACGCCCTACACGAACACGCCACCAGGAGGACTCACTGCCCATTCATCGTCTCCTTGTACCGGAAGCTGGGACAGACTCCGCCTCCAAAACATCCCCAGTACCAACATCTACAGGCACGTCTAGACTCCTTCGTTGATTGGCCGAGAAGATATGTGCCCAAAACTCCCGAGGAGTTGGCAGCAGCTGGCTTCTTTTACATCGGGTCAGCTGACCGGGTCACGTGTTTCCAGTGTGGGATAACTCTGAGAGACTGGGAGGAAGAACATGATCCAGTTGCCGAACATCAGAGATACTCGGAACACTGTCAGTTCATCAACAAGACAGACCTCAACCAACTCGGAGTTGCTTCGAGGATAGTGGAAGAAAAGAAGACCGAACAATCTGGTGGTTCTCCAACAAGTGACGCGGGCAGACAGAAGCCTGGTGAACCATCTGGTGTAAGCCAAGACGCCACTGGTGCTACAAACCACATACAGGATACGACATCAACAGGTGCAAGCCAAGACGCCACCGTTGCTACAGACCACATACAGGATACGACATCAACAGGTGCAAGCCAAGACGCCACCGTTGCTACAAACCTCATACAGGATACAACATCTACTTGTGCAACTAAGCAAGATAAATATGAAACAGACAATAACTTAACAAGTCAGACAACGACAGATGACGTGACCACTTCACTGTGCGCTGCAACAACATCGACACAAGCTGAGGGACAGAACCAATCTTCTGCACTTCATGTTCCCACTACAGCAACTTGTTCAGATACAAATCTGGTCCTAACATCTTCTAAAGGCACTATATTTCCGGCTTCTCAGAGATTGGCCAATGAGAACAAACTTCTGAAAGACAGACGCACGTGCAGGGTGTGCAAGACAGAGATTGTCAGTGAGCTTTTCCTGCCCTGTGGTCATCTGGTCACGTGCTCTGCTTGCGCACCCAAAGTGACTAAATGTTGTGTGTGTGGAAAGACAATACTTGGAACGGTGAAAGTTTTTTTCTCATAGCACTGGGGGTAAAATGTAGTCACAGCGGACGATTTTGGACAAGCTTTGTCTAATAACCCCTTAGCCATAACATGCATATGTTTTGAACCACTTAGTTGCAATTTCTGCTTACACCATTGTTAAGCTCCATATTGACATATATAGCCTTGATCCATTGTCCCCTGGACTGTGTCGGTAGTCACGCCCATGTCCAGGGCAACGTCATTGTCTCTTCGTCTGTCCATTGTTGTCCATCACTTTATATGTGTTACATTTACAGTGTCAGTCAGTTTGGTATTCCGAATGCTGGTGTACGGACGACGAAAACGCCCTGGGCCCCGTTCCACAAAGCGATCGTAGCACTAAGACAATCGTAACTCACACACTTTAACATAGACTTACGACAATCGTAGCGCTACGATCGCTTTGTGGAACGGGACCCTGGGGTTGAGCGGGAATCCGCTCACCTCGTGTGTCTGGGCTGGAAGGTCCGCTCATCGTTCAGTTGAGAATGTCAGATTGTGCCAAAGGTCAGGGCTCCCGTATATGTGTATCCAGAGATCTCAAGTTCACGAGGAGAAGTCGCCAGTTTTGTTGACTTACTTCAATAAGCTTCCGGTTTTCAGAAACATGGTGTTATAAATTATGTTGAATAATTAATAGCATGGTTTTAAACTCTTATTGAAATACTGATTCAAATATGCTGTTGATCTATTTATATACAAATGTGGTTTTATTGACATATTTTTTACCTCATATTTATTTATATGTATTTATATTTATGGCATTTAATGTTTAATGCAATGAAAAGATTTATGTTTGTACCACATCAGTTTTCATTTCTTTGATGACAGAGCCGATTTTGGGAGTTGGACGCATCCGTCACCACAGCGGGCGGGGAGATGTGGCGCTCTGGGATTTTGTATGAAGACGACATATTTGTTTTAGGTACACTTCAAAAACAGATATATATTGACACTAGAACTATGAGCCGAACTCTTTTTTTTAAAAAACAACATATTGCATAAATGTAAAATTTGTGGCAGACAATTTCCTTCCTTCAACAGTATGAAGCAATTATTAGTTTTTTAACAATTTCCCATCTGCCCGAGGCAAGGGGAGTTAACTGATTATAAACGTCCCGTTTCCACTGGAGTTATCGCCCATGCCTCGGGAAGATGACTATTTCCGGGACAATATCTTTCGATAAATATGATAAATATTATTGAAGAAATATGTCTTTAAATAGTGTTAGCGTTCGTTTACAAAATGTATATATATTGAAATTAAACGCCAACTGGCATTTTACACAAGGGCAGATTCTATCATGTTTGTTGTTTTACGCCGCACTCAGCAATATTCCAGCGATACGACGGCGGTCTGTAATGCTACCATCACACCAAAGTAGTTCTATCCCGTTCTAAACAAAATACTAGAACGGGCTGTGATCACGGTAGAACGGGTAGTTTGGCGTAAAATACGACGATAGTTCGTTCACAAGCAGTCCTCAATACGTCTATCTCGTTCTTATCTCGTTCTTGGCCAGTCTGCAGTCCGTTTGTATCCAGTTCAGTTCGTGTAAAAGTGCCCGTTCACCTCATCCCAACAACGGTTCGAAGCCGCCCCTACACCCTGGCTAGATAACATTTTGAGCAGACTCAAAGTTCTAGAGCACTCTCCCCGTCCATGAAGTTCGTAAAAAGACTGTCAATAGTTGCTACTACGTCCATATACAGTTGAAGCCCGTTCGACAACATTTTCACGAACGTATTGAGAACTAGTTTGGTGTGATGGGGGTAAAAATAATCGAGTCTGGACCAGACAATCCAGAGATTGACATCATGAGCATCGATCCACGCCAGTGGGATACGATGATATGCATCAACCAAGTCAGCGAGCCTGACCATCCGATCCCGTTAGTCGCCTCTTGCGACAAACATAGTAGCCTTTTATCACAAGCATAGTCGCCTTTTACCGCAAGCATCTGTTACTGAATATTCTATCTTTATAAGCCAACTTTATCCATCGACTTTTCTCAAGAGGTAAAGAATGATTACTTGTAAAATATCGATACAGAATATCTATTGATACATCGTTATCGGTCTTTAGTTCATTCTTTCCAAAATGTTCTTTTTTGCAATCTTCTTGAAACGGATTTGAGTATTGACAGGTTGTAACTGTTGTTGTTATTCGCGGCTTTCTTTGACTGTTTCTTTATCTCTCTTAGGAAAATATTGTTTATCACGTTCTAGTTTTTGGAAGCTAGTATAAACGTTTCGCTTTTAAAAGTGTTTTTTTGATTAGAAGACACTCCTTTCTGTACCACTCAGAATGTTCAAAATGATGTATCAGTTTTGTGACCCCACTGTTAACGCAGTGTTCCGGGTCGTCATGTACTGCACGTGCATAAGGTAGCGTTTTTTTCAGCGATGTTGCTGTCGTCAGACCCATAAAGATCCGGGTTAGAATTAACCTTCAGCAACTGATACGTGTCGTAAGAGGCGACTAACGGGATCGGGTGGTTAGGCTCGCTGACTTGATTGATGCATATCATCGTATCCCAATTGCGTTGACGCTCACTGGATTGTCTGGTCCAGATTCGATCAAAGCAGAGGGGCAATGGACATTTGAGTATTTGGCAGTTAGTTTATCATTTCAGAGAGTAGTAATACATTACTTCCTTTTTTTCAATAACAGTCTGAAGAGGATTACTGTTACAATCTGAAAATTAGAGAATAATAATAAACTTACGGATACTTGGGGCTACCTCACAGGAAATCCATGGTACGACCCGGAATATGTAGAGGGCGTCATGGAAAATGATAAATAGGCCCATTTACAGCCTCAGACGTATCCAGGAAAACAAACCTAATCTTTCCTATTTGATAAATCCAATGAAATCTTATATATCATTGAATTTTCTGTCCCTTTTGACAGTAATATGATTCAGGAAAAAACATGGCAAATATGCAGAACTCGCTTTTTGAAATGTCACGCTTGCATCCCAAGTACCACCTTGTCCGACTCCCCATTGTTCTCGGTGCCTAAGGTTTGGTACCTCCCAATCTGTTAACTGACATCGGGAGAGTACCCCGGTTTGCTACCAGGAATACAGCCCTTCTGACAATATCTGGGTAATGCAGAAGGCTGCAGTTCTGGGGAGTCTTCACATTCTCCGAAAAGTTCTGGGTGGGTTTGACTTGGCAGCGCTTCCTGGGAGAAGTCCCATTCGCTGTCTAGGCTTCGTGTAGAGGGGGCAAGGGCCCTGAGCTGACAATGAGCCTTACCAGCCTGACTGTGCCAGAATCACCCAAAACCTCTTTGCTGCATTTTTTAATCATAATCATAATTGATTTATATAGCGCCTACTCTCCATCCATCACAAGATGCTTTACCATTTAACATGAACACAGATGTTGATTAGCATAAATCAATAAGAATTTGGCCATATTTATTAACTCAGATGTCTCAGAAAACCTCCTTAAAACCTGTCAGCACATATTTTATTCACATCACCAACCTCCGACTCCTATAGGCAAGTCCAATATATATTGTTGGCAGCACACGAGTTAAATTCACAAATATCGTTTGATTGAGCCAGTTTTTGAACTGAAATATCCAAATAATATAAATTAATTGCTCATAGTACGAAAACGTAATATATCAGTGATGAAATTGTAAAAAGTATTATCTCTAGCAAATCTTGTAGAGGCAGGTGGGGTGTAGACAGAAGCTAGAAAAGAGTCCCTGCTTATATCAAATAGTTGTTTATCAACACGGATCTACGTGACAGCATAACATCCTGTCGGGATAACGGTAACCAACTTAATCATGGCATTACAAACACGCTTTCCCAATCCCAACTGCACTGTTGTCACCCTATACTCAATCAGTGCCCTGCGGTCTTCCTGTTATAAACAGTTGACGTATTCATGGCGTAAGCCCCACGTCATACAGATTGTACCGACGTCCATGACCCGGAAGTTGACTTCCCGGGTTTCTTATCTGCTACGATGTGCCCTGCACGTCAGTTTTCCCCACTACCTGCTGTACACCATGGCCCGTGACAACGCATGTTGTTATTGTCAGTCAGTAATACGTGTTTACTGTCGTGTTCGCCTTGTTGACATTAACTGTTATTTCCACGGGAAGACAATGCTCGTGCTCCTGGTTGTCACTAAAAGGGAAAGTCTAACACCTGCGTGACTTTAGGCTGTCCTCTCACATTGAGCTGACACACCGAGATATAACTGAAGTCCTGTTTTTAGCGGCGTTCAACCCGACTCATTCACTCACTCAAGTATATTGATCACAAGACATTATTGACATGAATAGCTGTATATTTTTACAAACACTGTGCAGATTTATGCATATAGAGTGTTAGAGGTGTCCTAAGTGTAACATTTAATGTATTACATAGAGAATCCCCCCCTTGTGTCGTTTGATATCAACTGTATCAACACGGGTTGATACAAATTTAAAACTCTGAGGCTTACCGAGGAATTTTAAACTTCATCTTCCAACTTTTTAGCTTGTAATAATTCAGTAATAACCAGTGTATAATCATTGAATGTAAAAAATACAGCTAACTTCAGTGGAAGAGAGATTTGTTTTTTGTTTGTTTGTTGTTTAACGTCGCACTCAGTAATATTCCAGCTATGTGACGGCGGTCTGTAAATAATCGAGTCTGGACCAGACAATCCAGTGATTGATATCATGAGCATCGATCCACACAATTGGGATCGATGACATGCATCAACCAACTTAGCGAGCCTGACCACCAGATCCCGTTAGTCGCCTCTTACGACAAGCATAGTCACCATTGTGATGGAATTTTATGATATGCTAGGGGATATCGCTTGATCTCACCCAATATCTCCAGTTGATGATTAAAAAAACTATTACTCATTTAGTGATAAGACTCATAACATGACTACAAACACGAATTGCTTCGCGGATTATGCCCATTAAGGCACTTGTATATTAAATTCTCATCCCAAAGGGCACATCCCCTATTACCAAAAAAAATGTATCCGTGCTTGTATTATTATTTATTATGCCTCAAAGTAAGATTGACCAATCAGAGAGCAGATCTACTGACCCCCCACGTGAGCCCGTATACCGTCAGTAAAAATCCAAGATGGTTGATACTGTCCTAATATGAGACCATATACCGTCAGTAACAGCCATCTTGGATTTTCCAACACCCGCCTCACATATTTCACATGGAAATTCTGGTACTGAAATTCATTATTTGACACTGTTTTGTGTTTTACTATCATTAATGGCGCAAGGACATTGATCTGTTTTTTAGATCAGGTTCTTTACTTTATTGATAAAGATTATAGTTAAAAAATTCAACAAGGTTTGGCCTCCAAGGTTTGAAGAGTAGTCTCCCTTTGACCCTTCATGTCAACGTTCAGTTGTAAGTGTCAAGTTTTCATTTTGACAAGACACGTGCGATATGGATGCCAAAGAGTGTAAACTTTCGACATAATAAATTCGTTATGGTGTCTTTCGTTGCCGTATACGGTGTCATATTAGGTTAGCAGAAGAAATATTGGGCTCGGCCTTTCTGCTGACCTAATATGACACCGTAAACGGCAACTAAAGACACCATGACTAATAATACTATGTTGGTCGAGCTGCTTGGTCGTAAAGCTCGCTCCTCATGCAGAGGAACCGTGATTGATTGCCAACATCGGTACAACGGTAAATGAAGTCATTTCATCGCGTCCCTACCTTATATTGTGGAATGCTGCTAACAGTGGGTGTCAAAACACAACCTACATGCTTTCAGTCCATATTCATTTTTTAATACAATCAATAGTTTTGTGGAATTACACTAAGAGTTTTCACTTCATTTCAAAGCATCTAGCTGGAAACTCGTTACGGTGTAAGGGCGACAATCTACCTTCCTTCTATATACCGAAGTCACCTCAAGGTCAGTGTGACCGCGGTGTTTACCAAACTCATCTCACCACATCATGACAGAGCACTGCAGAGTCGAGTCTCCCAAACGTTATCTTGACATGAGCCTCTTTTTTGGACAGACAGACAGACAATTGTTTATTTGAGTCACACCCCAGTAATATAGTATAAAATTTACAAACATATATAAAACAACATAAATTATTACTTAGCCCACTCAATACAGAGTTAAGAGAGACTAAAACGTGTAAAATGATGTACAGCAAACATGTATAAAAATAGTAAAGAAATATCACACTTTGTTAAACCCATTTACGTTGGACCTAAGCACATGCCGTGTACATTAATGTAATCCTTGCGGCATTTATCGACCCCTGCGCTTGTATGGTAAGAGTTATAACTTACGGATCAGATGTGACTAAATACAGGCCTGTGACATTGTTAGCTGAATACTGCATGCACCTATACAGAAAGCCTAGATGTTTCAGGTTTAATACAAACGTCTTTCATATGTTTAATCGACAACTCTCATTAGTCGTATGTTTTTGTAAGTAAATAGTTTGCCGGATGTTGAAATGCAACGTTTTGTCTAGATCGTTTATACAATGTGTGTTTACACTGTCAATGGCTGTGACCTTACTCCACGGGTCATACACTGCCCTCGTCACCCACACCGCGTTAATTAGACCAACATCTAGTCTCTGAAATAAACATATTTTACAGAAAAAGAACAGTTGTTAAGTTGTAGTTATAAAATATAATAAAAAGGAGCCCCGAAACTTTCTTCACTTTCATACTGTAGTAATCTAGACTTGCCAAACATTAGAGGCTTACATGGGCTGTATTGGACATATTTCCTTCAGGGTCTACGTGTTAACCAGTGATTAAGATACTGGTTACTGATTGACGTATTGTATGCACCTTTTGTGTTACTAACATCTACCTAGACAGCCCTGGATAAATAAGAGGGGGGGGGGGGGGGGCGGAGAATAACACCGTTTACCAAATCAGTTAACACGAAACCAGTATAGTAAATGTGCCAACGAACTGCTTCTATAAATAGCGCCACGCGTTCAGTATTCGATATAACGCCACGTCACAGTCTGAGGCTTTCGTAAAGATAACCAGTTACATATGACAGTTCGCTTCATCTGGAGAAGTGAGCGTGTGCATACATTGTAAGCTTAAATACTGCATCAATGGCCGGTACCGACACTACCGTTACACTGACAGACAGCTGGACAGCTTGTGCTTGGAGCGGGATTTCCAGGGAGGGTGATTTCTCGCGACGTCTCGGGACATATGCTGCGTGGACGGGAAGAAAAGACAGGGACACCTTGGCGAAAGCAGGCTTCATCTACACAGGTATTCATCAGTATACCTAATGACAACTTGACCTGAACTGCCTCCAAATCCATTCCCGTTACCTAAAGACATCGTGAATGTGTCTATTGATTCTCCATGTGTAGGCTGTAACACAGACAGAATTACAATTTCTGAATGACCATTTGGAACACAGGGACTGAATAATTCAGAGTGAGTGAGTGGGCTGGGTTTAATACCGATTTAAACAGTATTCATGTTAAATCACGGCGTGTCAGCATGATGTGGAAGAAAAACCCGAATTGGTGCAGGTCTAAGACGTTAAAATCGTTTAATTACCGCAATGGTTAAACCCCCGAGCATGGGTATGGTGCTGAAAACCCTAGAAACATGATCGGGGCGAAATGGAATTTCCCCGCGCCCCTCATAATTCAGAAATCAGCAAAGAAATTACAAATCGTTATGAAAGTTAGCTGATGTCTTCATGTGAAACAGATAAAACAGGCTTTTTAACCTGTGTGCATGGAAATTATTATAATACGTAATGTAAAGGCCAAGAGATTTTATATGAATACCCAAGAGGTGACATATCGTAAAAGGTGACTATGCTTGTCGTAAGACGCGACTAACGGGATCGGGTGGTCATGCTCTCTGACTTGGTTGATGCATGTCATCATATCCCAATTGCGTGGATCGATGCTCATGACATCAATTACTGGATTGTCTGGTCCAGACTCAATTATTAACAGACCGCCGTCATATAGGTGGAATATTGCTGAGTGCGTCTTCAAGCAACAAACAAACAAAAATTAAAAATATCACCTTGGCCCAGGGAAATACTCATGCGTAGGTTGCATCTTGAAGGCCTTTGTTTGTCCACTTACTTTAGCATTCTTATGTTCGTGGCAAAGTTTGGAGTAGTGCAAAAGAGAAAAAAACATTTCAATATCTTTAAAATTTCACTTTTCCAGTGGGGCGAAAATAGCCTCGAATTTAGAACTTGGTATGATGAACAAGGGAGATAATTCTATGGATATACAACTTCTTTATTACAATGACTGCGACGTATATAATCGTATCTCCTCTCTCCAATCAACTTGTCCATATCAATCCCTGTATTGTTTTACCCACCGTGCCTTGTTAATCCTATTGATGGACATCGACCAGGCTTTATACTTATATACATTATCTGTTGTATAAATATTACCTTGTATGGACATCAATTATCCACATAACCTTCTACTTCACATTGATGTTCATCACTAGCTTGATAACAGTGTTAGTATTTACACCGAAACGTCGCAGTCTTTGTAATATAGTTGTATATCCATAGTTATCTCCCTTGTTTATTATATTTGGTATTCAGTGGTGCAAGGTGATTATTTGGGGAGAACATGTTATGTGGTTCCATATGCTACTCAATTTCTGATTTAGTATGATCGTACGGATGCGATGTCTACCAAGCTTGATGTACGAGACCGCTGTCCCTTCCCCAGACGCACCCCAGACGAGAGTAGGGGAAGAAGGGTACGCAGCGGATCACACCCCTACAGTGAGTGAGTGAGTGAGTGAGCGACTAGGTCGGGCTTACTGCTATACTTTGAACAGTATTACAGTTAGATCAAGGCTTGTCAGCTTAATGTTAGAGGGGAACCCGAAGAGAAGCATGCGTTTAACTATTTGGTGAAATTCACAAGCAGTGGTATGGTGCTGGCAAATCAAAAAACGTAATCAACAGGATCTGGTAACTCAAACATTAGCGGCGAGAGATATGGTCGCTGCAAGTGTCATTGAATTTTATAAAAGGGTCATTTTTTTATGACAGGTACATATAGAAAATAGCATTCAATGTGCGTTTGTTTGTGCATGATCTTTGGTTTTGAACCATCAAATAACACCATTTATCCATAGTTTTACTGCATTTTTGACATCTCTTTAAAACCCCATTTATTAAGCTGAACGTTTGTTTCTTATTCAATCAATGTTGTAGCTAAGAAAATGGAAAAAAACGACTGTCAAAATTATTAGTAAGAGAAAATAGCCGTGGAAATTATATTATTAGATCACTTAAACTTGGTGGCGACACCAGGCGCTCACATTATGTTTTTGCTATATGTTGTGATATTTGTCCAAACTACAACCTGTGACTTCTCTGATGTAATGCACTGTTAGGGGACGCTATGTACTAGGGGATCATGTTATTTCTTCGGCGTATCCTCCTTTGCACTCGTATGACCGTTCTTATATAAAATGATATTCCAGAAAAATGCAGGTGAGCTACATAGCCTTGTTTGGGTTCATTCTGCAGGCTGCGGTGTTTGAGTTGAAATGATGATGACAACGGCTTGAAACCCACTGCTAAAAATAATGCAGTAATTGACATGGTATAACTTGGCACAAAAGACATATCAAATAATGCCACATTATTTGGTCCGTATGTTAACTGGAAAAGAAATCTGCACAAACCATGCATCAGGGTATCACCTTTTGACTTATTCTAACATCTAAAGACATGTCCAATTTGTACTTGATTACAATGCTCCATAAAAGTCCACACGAAGAAAGATATATTACTGGGTCCAGCAAATGTACCACCAAATCCCCGTCTCAAATATTAACAACGATATTTAATAAAACCAAGGAAGGACTTCTTTATACTTCCAGAAATTATTTGACACTAGTGGAATTAAAACCATGTGGATTCTCAAAACCTCAAAGGATTTCCTTGAACTTTCACAATCTCAGAAAGCAACCAAGTTCAATTCTGTCAAAACATTTGATTTTTCAACTCTTTACATCACTATCGCACACGACAAACCGATATTTATTCCTTGATCCATGGAACATATATTACCAAACGCTATGATCATAGATAAAGTTACATCTCTATCTTCAGAGGATCAGGACAATTTGTCAAAAGTGGTAGGAGATGTCATTTGTCGATGTTTGTACTTTCCCATTGATAACATCTGTGTGAAATTTGAGGATTAGACATCTGGTCAAGAAGTAGGCATCCCTTGAGGCACCAACTGTCTCCCTCTTCTTGCTGATCTGTTTCTGTATGCATATAAATAGGAATTTCTGCTTATTTGGAAAAAATCAGAAGAGGTTTAACTTGATCTTCGGGTATACCGATGATCTGGAATCGTTCAGTTATGGCCAACAAGCTAAGTCCCTTCCACTGATATAGCACCTGATATAGAAATAAAAGACACAAGTGGGACCGTCTCATCTGTTTCACATTTTGATCTATGCATAAAGACTCGGAGGGATAAAGAGACTCTCCAGAAGACTGTATGACAAAAAGTATGACTTCAACTTTCCAATAGCCAACATTCTGTCGAGCAATATTCCAACTTTTGAGCATGCTCAAATGGATTTCAAATAGCCTCATACGACTCTTGCTCAATAGTTGTTGAGTAGGGTATCAACATTCAAGGCCTCAGCAAAGCCTTCAAAACGTTTTATGGAAGATATGTGGAAGGCGTTTCAGTGACGCATCAATGACAAAAATTATATCCGATGCAATTCCCTATTTCGACTTTTATATGTTCCCGTGTTTTTTTAATTGACTTGCCCCTGCTTGTGCTTGTTGCGGGTGCCATCGGTGAGGCAGGATATACTCACCTGTTCATGAACACCTGGGCCCACTTGCACAAAGCGATCTTAGCGCTAAGATGATCGTAACTCCCATACTTCAGCATAGGCTTACAACAGTCTTAGCGCTAAGATTGCTTTGTGCAAGTGGGCCCTGGTATCATCCCTATTTGACAGTATTTCAGAAACACTATATCATTGTCTTGACACTGTCGAAAACGTACAATAGACTCAACACGCCAGATATTCACAGTAAGTTGTGTGGAATGTCGAATGGTGTTGTATTAGTGTGGTTCAGAGAATAAAGTGGGAGACTGTGTTCTCCCGCTGCGTTTAATAGTGCTCAAGCAGTATCAGAGCGTTGAACTAAAAAGATTGGTTTCACACATTGTATCATGCATGGCTACCCTGCAGCGCCTGGCTGTTAATCCTTCTGTTTACAATCAAGTACAAGAATTTGTTAGACAGAAAGACGTTAGGCTGATCAGGAACCGAGACGTCTTCACTTTTGCTGAAATGGTAAGAGGAACTACCTTTGCAATGCAGTCTACCCTGGTGCCAATATTTTCCAGGAAGAGTTTGGCGTTATAACCTGGGTGGCTTTATAACCAGGAAAGACCTTCTACTCGGTCAAAAACAAGCATACATGATTACATGTACATTAATTAAATTCAGTGTAATGTAACGAGACTTTTAATCAGTACATGCATATGTAACAGAAAAAATATAACGTATATATTATTTGTGTACTGAGTGGACATAGCAAAGTAATTTGTATCACCTGATCATAGCAGCTGGTGTGCTGAAGTTGACCACCTTGCAAAGGCATTGGAACATTTGTTCTGAGGAAGGTTGGCGGTATAACCAGTTATATATCCAGGGAATTTTAATGGTGGGAAATCCGTTCTGGCAACCTTGGGCGTTATAACCAGGTTAGACTGTATTTCTATACCCTTGCTTGAATTTTGAAAAGACATTAAATACAAGCTGTTAGATATATGTGTTAATACACCTCCAAATGCATCTTCCAGTCGTCTTCCAGACGATAGGACTCTTAAGTACTCAACGTAGTATTTACACAAGAACAAATACTGGTTATAAAGATTGTTTGTTGGTTGGTTGGTTTAAGGCCGCAATAATATGACGGCGGCCTGGAAATAGTCGAGTCTGAGCCAGACAGCCAAGTACGATGACACGCCATCAAGCAAGCATGACCACCATATCCATTTGGTCGCCTCTTAGGACCAGCATAGGTTAAAAAATTTTAATGCTCTTCTTAGCAATTTGAGGATATTTTGATGCTAGGTTCGAATCCCAGATTCGTTGTCAGCACAATCCCTCTGCTAATGGGTCTCACTACACAAGTGACGTTTTTAGGCTTCTTCTCAAGCATTAAGCTTGCATGTCTTCATGTAATTGAAATATCTGTACTGTTAAAATGCGCAATCAAGCCCCAAATCGCAATATTTGCCTTATCTTGTACAACTTTCATCGCCTTGCATTGTCCGTGAACTTTATAGGTATCGGTGACAAGGTGGAGTGTGAACGCTGTGGTCTGAAGCTCCTCAACTGGACGGACACAGATGACGCCCTACACGAACACGCCACCAGGAGGACTCACTGCCCCTTCATCGTCTCCTTGTACCGGAAGCTGGGACAGACTCCGCCCCCAAAACATCCCCAGTACCAACATTTGCGGGCACGTCTAGACTCCTTCGTTGATTGGCCGAGAAGATATGTGCCCAAAACTCCCGAGGAGTTGGCAGCAGCTGGCTTCTTTTACATCGGGTCAGCTGACCGGGTCACGTGTTTCCAGTGTGGGATAACTCTGAGAGACTGGGAGGAAGAACATGATCCTGTGGTCGAACATCAGAGATACTCGGAACACTGTCAGTTCATCAACAAGACAGACCTGAACCAACTCGGAGTTGCTACGAGGACAGTTGAAGGAGAGAAGACCGAACAATCTGAAGGTTCTCTGACAAATGACGCGGGCAGACAGAACCCTTGTGAACCATCTGGTGCATGCCAAGAAGCCACTGGTGCTACAAACCACATACAGGATACGACATCTACTGGTGCATCTAACCAAAGACGAGTACCTGAAAAAGCTAATAACCTAACAAGTCAGACAACGGAAAAAAGCGTGACCCTTCCTTTACTGTGGGCTGCAACAACGCCATCTACACAGGCTGACAGAACGTACACTTCAGGAGACAATGTTCCATCTTCAAAACAAGGGGCAAGAAAGAAAAACACTCCTTCCACTCTTACAACTCTAACTTCTTCGGATACAAAACTAGCCACAACATCGTCGACTTCCCGCACTGATCCTCCAATGAGACCCTCGTCTCGGCGGTTGGCGGAGGAGAACAAGCTTCTGAAACAGAGACGCACGTGCAGGGTATGCGAGAAGGAGATTGTCAGTGAACTGTTCCTTCCCTGTGGCCATCTGGTCACGTGCTCTGCTTGCGCACCTAAAGTGAATGAATGCATCGTGTGCAAGAAAACAATACTTGGGACGGTGACGGTGTTCATCACGTAGCACAGGTTGTAAACTACAATGATTCCATGACAATATGTATTTGGGTATCTGGACGATCTTTATTAAGGTGTGGATGTGGTGCTTCTTACTTCAGGGAGCATGTCATACAAGTGTGTATGCATGTTTGCCCTGGGTGTTTGGATCATGCGATAATCAGGTTTATTCAGATATGATCATCTACCTACGTGGACTTGCTGTAGTTTACATGAAGCGCTTCTATTTATTTTTTTGCACAACGAAAAATATATTTCTCAAATACATTAAGATGGTGATTCTTTTCATTTGAATCTGTGCTTTGTCATAACGTCAGAAAACGTATTTCTAATCAGTTTACTCAAATATATGGTTGGTATATATATCTTGTTACAAATAAGGATTGAAATACAAATATCTCGATGTAGAAAAGTTTATTATCAGTATTGAGCATGACGCTCTATGTAATGCTGTAATTAACTTTCACCTTTGTTCAATGGTAGTAATTCCTCTCAGGAGCCATGTATTGCATGTATTGCTTAAATTGTATGTTTTCATCAAATAAATCATGCTGATCAACTTCCTGGTGATTTGCAGTCATTAGTCTACATGTTCTGGTGATAAAGAATATAGGAACAGAACAGTCATAGGAGAAGGATGTCTGTCGTAACCACGGCAACTCACTGTATTTACATCATACAATACGAGTTTTCTTGAAGAGGCAAAATGAAGATGAATTTATTGTTTTTTGAGCGTAGTTAAAAGGCTAGTTATTTACAGTTACTTTGCTTTTTGGAGATTATTATCTTATAGATCTAGTAGGGTACTAAAGAAATGTACCCGATATACCTTCCTGGCTGTTTCTGCATTTAGATTTGTTCGAATTGGTCTTCAGCAACTCATGCTTGTCTTAAGAGGCGACAAATGCACGGGATCGGGTAGTCAGGCTCGCTTGGTTGATGCATGTCATCGTATCCCAATTAATATCAAGCATGATATCCTGACGTCACTGGACTGTCTGGTCCAGACTCGATTACATAGCACGATCTTATAGCTGGAATATTGCTGAGTGTGGCGTTAAACAACAAACAAACCAATCAAATTTGTCTCCTGGCCGAAATACAGGTGCACGCGCTTGAAGACGTCGTCATGATAGCCTATTCTTGTTCATTATCGCGAAAAAAACGTCTGAGGTTTGAAAGCACAAGAACGTAGACAACCGGTTACTTGGGAAACCGCTGATCACTGTATGTGGGTATGTTTTTACGCCGCTTTAGAACGACAGTCTATCTCCAGTATTACGGAGGGGAACACCAGAAATGACCTTTATATGCGAAAGAGAGTTGGGGTGTGTTCCACCAAAAAAGGTACTTTGATTTTGCCAGGGTATTCTTTACAGAGAAGTACATTGGTTATTCAGTTTGGAGACAATCTCATTAAAATCAGACCTCCGTTCTCGCTACCGCTAAACAAAGCATTGTTTAGCCGTAGCGAGAACTAAGATCTGATTTTAATGCCAATGGTTTTGGAGAACAACTGTTTTGATCGGGAATATTTAGAGTTACCTCCCCTAGAGAGGAAAAGACTAAAACGGGACCCCGTCAAAACTGTCTTTCGTTGTCAGCACTAGATCTATATCGTCTGACGTCGTATGTTTTCTGGCGGCCATGTTATTACTCGCGCTATAACGAGAGGTGTGGTGTCATAGTGACTTTGTATATACTCGGTTGATGGCCTGTTTTGAGATAAAGTTGTCTTTCATAAGTGAGCAAGATGTTTTACAGATGTTCATGTGAATGGCGAGAAAACTACGAATGTTTATTTAAGCGTCCGAAAATCCAAATACGAGGACATGTCTACTATTACGTAGATATACAAGTAATTCGACATCACCATGTACGTATTTCACATTCTTCACATATGTATACACATTTCATTTCATTATTATGATATTGTTTGGAATTGACAAAAACACAAAATACATTGCAAGTACCCAGAGTTCCTTGAGCATTGATACGGTCCCCCGGAGACCATAAAATAATGAGCACCAAATACAGGCGTGCACCAAATAGTCTTACATGTATGCACGCACAAGCACCTCGCCATTCACAGCCAACACGAGAGGCGGCTTATTAGCTCTGAAACGCATATGATGGACTGCGCGTTAATGGAGTTAACTTATCATTTGATAATTATAAGACCTGCATCACTTCGGGCTTTCTTTCCTCCCACATTAAGCTGACACGCCGTTATATAACGGGAATACGGTTAAAATCGCCGTTAATTAAACCCAACTCACTCACTCTTATCTTGGATCATCTTGGAGGCTCTCTCGTCTCTACTTGAACTCCGCCTCTTACGTTGGCAAATGAAAGGAGCACCATTCCCTCCAGTCGCTTCCATGTCCATATGGATGGCTGTTGGAGTTTCAGACGGAAATATTTGACGACACCACGGTAGCGGGTTGTGTCCATTCAACAACAGATAATACCTACTCACTTGGATGCCTGCAGAAATATGCTGCCATGTTGTGTATTTGGTTCAAATGCAGCCTGTAAGCATGGGTAGTATTGTACTTGCCTGCAAACTGTTAATGTGAAGTTTACATGATATACGAGTTTTCCATTGCACGAGAGGCCGATCACCTGACCGCTAAACTGACGTTCATAATGGTAAAAGAGCGACACATTTTGACGTTCTTTTCCTACCCAGTGTGTCCGGGTATCGCGGTACTTGTCATGTACGCTAAACGGAACAAAATGCACTCACTCACCTTTATGATTATTCGTGTTCTCTATATCAGATATCATTTATTTTTTCATCAAACAATGCATATTTTACTGATAAAAGTTCATTATTTACATCAGTAGCTCCGTGTAAAAGCCGGGCTCTGTTTGACAAGGGAGAGAACTCCATCGTATCGCGGCACAGAGAAAAGTTGTGTATGGAGGTCCGAATTGGACAAAAAGAGGACATAATTCTACCAACCACTTGGTATGATCATGCCAGACATCAGTGATTTGTCCAGACAAGTGCAAAGACAGCACAAGTAAAATTCTAAATGTGTTATCAGTAATAGGTATTTAAAGTCAACAACAAAATATCAGAAATGATATTCTAAGATTGGTCATAAAAAAAATTGGATGACATGATTTTTCACAAAATGGAAAAATGTCAAGAGTCAACAATAACTATATAAAAAGCACTCCTAGTATGCCCAAAGTATGTATTTATCTTTTGGCAACTAGTGAAGAACGTATTTCTAAGTTTGGCATTATGGCCCTTATGATCTTCCAATAGATTCTGGGCACTGAGCGGGAAAAAATGTGCAGACTACGTAACTTCCGTTACCTTATTAGTCGCCATGAATATGCAGATGATCTAGTTCAGGTCGATAGAGAAAGTTTACTGGGGAACGGCGGGTTATATCGTTGGCCATTGATAGATGGGGGTAAGGCAATATCAAAAATGATGCCAGAAGTAAGTATCAACGCATTAATAACTCCTTACTTACAGCAGACGGAACATTCCGAGGAAATTGAAATTGTGCACGAAGTGAGCACTTCCTGGTTACTGATTTGCATTAATAGACAGCCGCTAAGAGCTAGGCGTGTCCCGCGTGAACTATCGGAAATCACAAATGCCGCGATACGATGAATGCCGCGGTACCACGGGGTCCGAATATACCTCTGCCACAGGCCAGCACCATGTGGCGATTCGTCACATCTCACACAGTCCATTCAGGATATTGCATATGTTTTTCTTCTGTTTCATTTTTGACACGTCTACCACACTACACATCTAGGAAAACAAACAAGAGAAAAGTCCGGTCACGTGTTATGCAAATCAACAAATGTGAAAGTGTTTCCAATTTTAATTTCCAACATAATCTCTCTGCTTTTCAAGACACTTCTATATCAATAGTGAAGCTTTTCAATTCCAGTCAGGAAGAAATTTTCTAAAGCCACCCTGAAATACCCATTCACTGCAGCTTTGAGGTCATCGTTGTCGTCATAGCTCATGTAACTGTGTATGTACTAACATAATGTTTTTGAAGCGGATAAAACTCATCTTACCACTTGGTATTTGTGTTAGATGTAAATCAGTTGTTTCAATCAGTATTTATCACCCAAAATCATTCTTTCAATGACACGAGTCGATAAAAGTTTAAACTCTTAGGCTTGCCGAGGGAATCTAATTTTTCAACCAAAAAATATAATTATACTTGCAAATAGATATTATGTACATGTTGGAGAAAGTAATCAGCGGCGTGTTTTGTTTTAAAGTTTAAATGGGTTCTTGCTTGTTGAGAAGTATTGTGCATAGAACATTCCGTTTTAGTCATTGCTTGGGACCGTTTTAATCTATATGCCGTTTTGGCACTTTGCCGTTTCGGTACAGAACATCGTGGGGCACTTCCGGAACATGTTGCTAAGCTGGAACATGAAGAATACATTCAACGTTGTATTTTGATTTGACATTTCACAATGCGGTCCGCTGATACTGGTAATTAATTGATTTATATATCTTCCACGCAATTACACAAGATAGAAAAACAGTTTGATTCTGATTCATCGGAGAATAGGCCTCGTTTGACAGCGACTTATGCGAGACACCCGTGAAGATCCGTGTTGGAATATGACTTCCACAACCCATGCTTGTCGTAAGAGGCGACTAACGGGTTCGGATGGTCAGGATCGTTGACTTGGTTGATGCATGTCATCGTATCCCAATTGCGTAGATCAGAGACCATATACCGATAAATATAAATGGTCTCTGCGTGGATCGGTGCTCTTGACATCGATCACTGAATTGTCTGACCCAGACTCAATTATTTAAAGACCGACGTCATATATAGTCTGGAAGTTAATTAAGGTACCGACGTTTACTACAATATCTGAAACACTAATGGACCTACTCCAGTCAAAGTTGGTAAACAGTCATACATAACTGGATATTACATTTAAAGACAATCACTGCATGAATAAAAAATCTGTCTATTGAGCTATCACTAGGCCTATATTTCATCAACAACCAGACCTGTTCGTCACGGGTGGAACGAGCATTCATTGTAACAGCCATCTGCATAATGCTAACACTGTGTCACAGGGCCATATGACACAGTTGAACCAATCAACTCACCTCGAAAGGTTGCACGGGAATCACGCACGTACGAATACGGTGTTAGCATTAGATTTCATGTCTCAGCGCAAGCATCTTTCCGCTGATGCGAAATGTTTCGTTGTTAAAATATTTGAATACTTTAAGGCTGAAAGTGAAAGACGTTCGCCCTTCTTTGACATTTCAAAGTACATGAAAAGAACAATTCATGCGTTACAGCTTCCAAAACAAACCGTAGTTAACATTTTGAACTCTCATAAAAACACATGCTCCCCTGCATATCCTTTAGGGGGTATCTCAAAACAGGATAGGAAATTAAAGTTAGATTCCTGTGATAAGAAAGTTGTCAGGGACGTGATTCGGCAGTTAACACGAGAAAATGAATTTATTTCAACACGAAAACTAAAACAAATTCTCCTTACAAAGCATGACTTAGATATTTCCAAATGGACCATTTGTAAACTCCTTTCCAAATTTGGATATCATTACAATAAGACGAAAGAGTCGAAACTAGCAATGTGTGAACGACCAGATATCATTCGTTTGCGTATCAATTATTTGCGCACTATTAAAAAGAAACGAGAAGAAGGCTATGAGCCTGGGTTAACTTACCAATGGTCTCACCCAGATACCAGAGAGACACAGCGCAAGATCCCCCCTGGTAAAGGGGAGCGCCTGATTGTCCTCCATGCAGGCTCCCACAGAGGTGTACTCCCTGGGTGTGATCTAGTGTTCAGATCCAGATCTACAGATGGCAGAGACTACCGTACCAAGATGAATAGTCAGGTTTTCACTGCGTATGTTGAGGAGCAGCTCTTCTTAGCACTGCCTGATAAATCCTGGGTGGTTATGGACTGGTTCAACTGTGTCATATGGCCTTGTGACGCAGGGATAGCATTACGCAAATGGCTGTTACAATGAATGCTCGTTCCACCCGTGACGAACAGGTCTGGTTGTTGGTGAAATATATTGACAGCTATATAGACAGATTTTTTATTCATGCACCGATTGTTTTTAAATGTAATATCCAGTTATGTATGACTGTTTAATAATCTCATACCAACTTTGACTGGAGTAGGTCCAATAGTGTTTCAGATATTGTAGTAACGTCGGTACCTTAAATTAACTTCCATACTACAGCTGGAACATTGCTGAGTGCAGCGTTGAAACAAACAAACAAACTTGTGCGAGAAGTTCTCCAATATCCAGTATCAACTCTTCTGTCATCACAGGACAGAGGGTAATAACTGTAGGCACGTCTACAGTGATCAAACAGACAGTTAAAAGGCTAAGGGCCCATAATTTCATTTAGTGCTTCTCACTTAATGGGTTTATTGAAACCATAATGCACCTCTTTGTTTATCTCCTTACGTCATTTCCTCTTACAATCTCCCGCCACTTACGTCATAATTCTACTTCCTATGATGTCATCAAACTTTCTCTTGCTTCATCACCATCATCCGTTAGTTCTGTCAAAATTTTATGTACCCAATTTTGTACAGCAATTCTCAACTTTTGGTTCCCACCCACCCTACCCCTAGCCTGCCACATTCATATTCTCTCTAATCAATCTTGTGTACATATATGGCTCAGGGAAAACTATGTATATTGCTTATTTATTCAATAAATGTTATAGGTGGGCGTGGTTCTTGTGGGCTACAAATGTAAATACTTACTTAATCACCAAGTAATCATCAAAATTATCAGGTCCCTGCTCATCAGCGGGAATCTGTTCAGTCCCTCTGCTTCTCAGCGGATGGGAACCTTTAGGCTTAACTTAATTCATGTCTGCTTTTCAGCAGAAACTTAGTATTTTGCTGCTGGCAACATAGTTGCCCATTGCTGCTGCTGCTGCTGCTTGCTGGTAACTCAAGTTGCCAAATATAATTCATTATAATAATAGCTTAGGGCAGCCCACAAGTCCTGCCACACCTATGACCTTGAACCCAACATATGCCTTTCTTATTTCTCTTGCCTTGTCAACTTTGACAAGGCAGGTTACTTTGCATGGGGTGTTTCAATAATACTGACAAACAGTGTTCTCGTTTAATTGTAATATTACCATTTTTTTACTGGTAAAATTAGGCTTGGACGGTAATTCATGTGACTGCCAGTCCCTGTGGACCGGCAAATAAAGTACCTTATCATGCTTATAAATCTGTATAATTCATAGAAGTATATTTTTCGAATGAAGTCAGTTTGTCAGTTTCCATCATGGTTCCTCTTGTCGAGTTTTAGTGCAAGGAAATAACATTTCGCTTTGCTTCAAGGTTAAAAACATATGTGTAGTGACTTCATCTTGAAATCTTAAAAAAAAGAACTGAAAATTGTGACTGAACTTTATGTTAATGACGTGTAGATTTAACTAAGTTTCTTCAGAGATGAAGTTTGTTTGTTTAACACCGCACTCAGCAATATTCCAGCTATAAGTCGGCGATCTGTAAATAATCAAGTCTGGACCAGACAATCCAGTGATTGACATCATGCGCTTCGATCCACGCAATTGGGATCATTGCATTGAACATGATGGTGAAAGATTTATAACCAGGTAATTTTCATATGTTTTTTAATTTGTTGAAAGTTGAGACTGACGAAAATTAAGGGGACTGGTAACTCTAAACGTCCACCGGGACTGGCAGTATCAAGAGCCAGCGAGAACACTGACAATGTATGATTGCATGAACTACACATGCTTGTCGAGAGTAATTGATTACTGTTAATTTAGCTTTTGAACTCTTTTTCAGAAATAAACGACTCGCTGTGCCCCTCATTTTTTATTCTCCGAGCAGTGTTTATTGTACGATAAACAATGACAACGAGTCTTTTATTTCTCATATGAGATATCAACAGTATGTGCACCATCTTTACGGATATTGATTAAATGTACAAGCTTAAAAATATTCACCTGTTTTTAAATAATGACTCCCTGAATACAATCTGACCTCGACAATGTCGGACAAGTCTATTTTATGAACAGGGGGGTTAGGTTTGGTATTTCCCCTAGATTCTCACAATTTTCACATTGGTTGTCTGTACTTGTTCTCCCAAAACCGATCTCATAGCTGTCCCACTTATGGATGCAATCGTTCGGCCATTGTGTTTGTCTGCGTTGCCCAACTACACCTATGGGGAACAAGTCACCAGATACTTCACTCTCAAAAATAACATCGTCCAATTTATGATGTCTTCAAGATTTGAACTCATGTTCGAATCTCCAGAATTGACGCCATGAAAGAACAATGTTTTATCGTGAAATAAACCTTGCTTCGTTCTTCATTGTTCTTTGCGATTTATCGCGTAGCTATATTATATATAAAAATAAACGTGTTACATGTATATACAACATTAAAGTTTTCAGATAAAATCCTCTTTGTAAAAAATATTACAGTTTGAGATTTGCATCAAACGCATGCTGAACTGGTGTATTTTGCTGTTTTCTCAGCGACAAGTTAGACTTAACCTAAATATTGTATTTCATTAGCATATAAATGTATTTCACCTGACCGCTGTATTGACCACCCATTGGACTAAATGTTTTACCTGTGCCCTAAGGAGACAAAAATTTAACAGCGCGTTCCGTTCCAAATTCAATTAACAAGGATAATTCTAAACATGCTAAAGGTAACCCAGCTCTACATTGAAAACCAAGTTTGTTTATCTCCTATTGCTAGTGTTGATTATTATTCATCATTAGGGTTGCGACGGGTACTCGAGTACCCGATAACCGGTTGGGTAGCTTAGGACTCGAGTCCAATTTTCAGTAACTTTTTTGTAACTCGTAAGTCACTTCTAAATGGACAACAAAGCGGACAAACGTTCAAATGTTTTAGGTAAGCCATGCAGGCATTTAATAAAAAAACATAAAACCTTAGAATAGATCAATAGATGTTTGATGACCTTTTATTCGCAAAAGCATTACAAACAAGTGGGACAACATTGAACTACGGGTACTCGAGTCCGGTTCGGGTATTGTCTGCCGGGTACTCGAGTTCAGTTTTCGTACCTGGTCGCAACCCTATTCATCATTGCCTGTTTTCCTCATACCTTTATTGTCAGATACTAATCAATAATGTGTATTGTTGTAAACCCTTTGAACTTTGGACCAAGGATGTTATTCAGTATTGTCCTCCTACCAACAAAATGTTTAAATCCAATCTAATGCACTTTACACACCAAAGTATTCATAGTTCTTGAGATTCAATTTCTATGTTTCTTACGCCATGTTTTAAATTTATGAAAGAAAGAAATTAGAATACAGTCGAACATGGATATAGCGAACAAACGGATACAACGAACTGTTAAAAAATACCCGATTTATCTCCTGTATAATATCATATAAAATTTACGTATATAACAAACTCACTACGGTGAACTAATGGATACAGCGAACTGATATCTGATCACTGACAAGCCCATCTACCACTAATTAGTGATGTGTATAGCGAACTGAGAAATCTCACTCAGTGTCCATTGGCTGTACGCAATCGTGGCGAATCAACACAATCAGCGGTAACGGATCGCCCTTGTTAAACTTGCATTGTGTTAATTTTACCTGTACATGTAATCTTGTCTGTAAAACAATCATTAAACATATAAATTTTACGAGATTGTGTCCATGTGTCAGTTCACTTGCATATGCTAACATGGCAGGCAATAGAAAGAAGAGTTTGATAACAATATTTGAAAAATGTTATGAATTTAATGTTATTAAATGAATGTTATAAAATGTTATCAATTGAGTGCTATGAAGTGATCACTGCTAATACAAGTCAATGCTGCAATTACATGTATTGTGTTTTGTTTTATCCAAGATGGCGGACGTTTCCGAGGGAAAACGTATATAACGAACTGATTTGTCTGGTTCCTTGTAGTTCGTTAGATCCATGTTCCACTGTAATGTATCTTTAGCGTGAATTTAAGGTGCTGCAATTCACTGTGCAGAGTTGCATCCCTTCGGAGTGCCAGAAAACTGTGCCGTTATTTATGTTTCTAGGTTTGTCAGCACCATACCCATGCTTGCGGGTTTCACCAAAGTTGTAAATGTCTGAGACCTGAATCACTTCAGGCTGTGCTCCCACATCAAGCTGAAACACCATGATCTAACTGGAATATTGTTGAAAGTGGCGTAAAACCCAACTCACTCGCAGGTGTTGGAACTTCCATACGTACATTCAGCTTAGCCCTGGGGCTGACATCAGTATATAGAATGAGGTCCTACTTGTTGATTGTCTTGGATTTTTTTATTGCAGTGTAGTAGCAAGAGCGGTAGCGACCACCATGGCCGTGATATACATCAGTATATAGAATGGGGTCCTACTTGTTGATTGTCTTGGATTTTTCTATTGCAGTGTAGTAGCAAGAGCGGTAGTGACCACCATGGCCGTGATATACATCAGTATATAGAATGAGGTCCTACTTGTTGATTGTCTTGGGTTTCTCTATTGCAGTGTAGTAGCAAGAGAGGTAGTGACCACCATGGCCGTGAAAGGTACACTTTGTTTTGTCATGGCATGCTGACTGGTAGTGTTTGTGACTTTGGAGACATAACCTGCACTTGGAGTAGCCCCCTAACATTAACCCATGTCCAGGGATTTCACAGATTGGTTGAATGTATGGTTTAAGGTGATTTTATAGGTGGATGTGATATAGTAAACTTCTGAAATTTCCAGGATTCAGTTCAGTTCAGTTCACACTGGTTCAGTTCAGTTCATTCTACTATTTAACACATTTCAGTGCGTCTTGAGTTTTCAATAGATGCAAATATTCATGGAGCCTTAGATAACATGCATTGTCACAGCCTTTGAAAATTCATGCTCGTTCGCTTGCCCAGACCACTAAATTGTGTCTTCAGTAATGCATGCTTGTCTAATGTGGCCACTAACGGGATCGGGTGGTCAGACTTGATGCATGTCATAGTATCCGAGGGTAGATCAATGCTCATGATGTCAATCACTGGATTGTCTGATCTATACTTGACTATTTGCAGAGACTAGTGAAAATCCAGAGGGATTTTAACAAAAAACGCTGGTTTGAAATGAGCTCTGTACTAGCTAGATTTGACCAATAATCAACCCCTGTCCATTTCTCAATGCTTGATTTTCCTACAAATTGGAACTGAATAAAACTGATAGAAAATGTAAACATAGTTGACATTTTTGTCTCGTTCAAAAAGGCCAGTTACAAACTCTGAGGACTAGCGAAATAAAGTTTCTTTTTGTTCTCTGGACTTGTCTTTAAAAAGAATTTCTAAGGCTGTTGTCAACATTGCATCTTCATCACTCAGGTGAGTGAGTGAGTTTGGTTTTACGCCGCTTTTAACAATATTCCAGCAATATCACGGCGGGGGACACCAGAAATGGGTTCATCGCTCACGTCACTGACTTGTAAGCAGACCTCAGGCTCATCCTCTGCACGATATCTTGGGTATGGTTGGGGGTGTTGCTCCTTCATTATAAACCGGCCTTGACCTTGACAGTTCATTAAGAAACAAATCATATCTGACATAGTTGTGCTCAGGGATCCATATTGGCCCTTAGGTAAAACCTCTGCCCACAATGTTCTAAGAATATATTTTTCTGAAATGGGTAAACAAATAAAATTCTGATTCTAGAAATGGTAATAATTAACAGAGGATTTGTCATGTATTGTCTGTTACGAAACCCCTGAGTGCTATGACTATGAGTGCTATGTACATCCCTCCCTGCCTATGTAGCATATTATTACAAGCATTGTATGTCATGTTTTCGGTTGTGTTCTCCTGTTTCTACTAACATGTTTAATTAGTGTTTTGTAAGCACTGATCTTCACCAGCACAGAAAGTGTTTGTTATGGCCAGTCAGACCATTATAGTATTCAGTCTTCTTGATAATATACTGCTCAACAATCGAGAAGAGTATTTCCTATTGTTTTGAAAAGCTGTGGTGAGCTGAAAGGCACAGCGACTGGGTTGGTGCATGTCATCGATGTTCATAATGTCAGTCACTGGATTGTCTGGTCCAGACTCGCTTATTTACAGACTGCCGTCATGTAGCTGGAATATTGCCGAGTGCCAAGTAAGACAACAAACAAATAAGTATATGTACCTGACATGATCTCTTTGAAGCCACAAACCTGGTGTTGGTAGTTGCTCGGTGGCTGGCTTTATATGGAAGTCGTCTTGTCCTGTACATGGCATGTATGCATGTTTAGCTTTCCATCTGGCGACGGTCTTTATTTACCTTACCATTTGTTTGTTATTTTACACCACATTCAGGAATGTTACTGCTGTAGGATGGTGGTGTGCACACACACACACACACACGCACGCACACACACACACACACACACACACACACACACACACACACACACACACACACACACACACACACACACACACACACACACACACATACATACCACACACACACACGCACACACGCATACACACACACACACACACACACACACATATGCACGCATATACACACACACACATGCACGCATATACTCACACACACACTACATACCACACACGTGCACACACATAACATTCACATGACACACAAACACCACATACACACACCACACATGCTACACACAGACACACACAACAACAACCATGATACTTCACAAACACTCACACACAACACGAACAAACATATCTCACACACATGAACACACACACACCGCATACACAAGCTACACACCAAACACTCACACACACACACACACACACACACACACACACACACACACACACACACACACACACACACACACACAACAATCACACCACATTAACACACAGTGTAATCACACACACTGCACAAAATCTCTCTCACACACACACACACTATTGAGATATTTGATTTGGCAAATTAACAGTTGAAAACAAACATGCACACACACAACAATCACCCAACTCACAAACACCCAACAATCACACACCACATGCATGCACGCACACACACACTCAATCACACCACACACACACTCCACACCATCACACACACTGCTCAATTACACACCACAAGCATGCACGCACGCGCGCACGTCCGCATGCACAGACACACATATGCAACACACAGACTACACATCGCACACAAGAACCACACACACGCACACACACACACATGCACATACCACATGCACATGCACACACACACCATGCACAAAAATCACACCACACACAAACACCACACAATCACACACAATCACACACACACTTACTGGCACCCTTTTTCTCTCTTTCTGATTGTTACTTTTCTTTCAAACTGTAGGCATGACAGGCTTGTCAATACAATTGTCTGACCTAAAACATTCAAATGAATGTGAGCGAATTAATCCTTTAATAGACTCTTGAGATATTTTGATGGGACAAATTAACAGTTGAAAAAATGTTAAAAAGCATATTACCAAAATTTGATGCTTTTCCAAAGCTCCACTTACCATGTTGCATGCCATCTCAAATACAGCTGGGGAAACATGGAAGGATTTGTTTCAGCTTGCAGTCTTCTCCTTCCACGACATGTTCGAGGCCTCGATCTGTGCCCAGTCTGTTTTCATCCTTTTAATTTCAGGGCCTCACCTGAATAAACTGGTGATTAAGTTTAAAAAAACTATTATTTGAAAACAATAGTTGAATTCTATGTGTTGTGTTGTGTGTACACCAACAGTATAATCTCCATCCTGCTGTATTATACTATAGTAATAAATCACACTAAGTTAACGCTTGCTTGGGTACACTGATTTCTACCTTGTAGTTCACCCTGTAACCCCCTGCTAGGTCATTCTACAGTAAAGGCAGACAGTGTTCAAGTAGCTGCACACATTAAAACCCTTTCAAAGATACAGGTTTGGGTGTGGTTGAGTAACCATGACTAGATACTGACTGGATTTGGTTTATGCATGTCATCATATCCCAAAACGGTACACCGATGTCAATCGCTGCATTATCTATCCAGACCCTATTATTTACAGGCTGAAGTCGTATAACTGGAATATTGCTGAGCGTAGCGTTAAACAACAAATACAAACGCACGCTTTCAACAATCAGTATTGTAAATCTGCCTAGAGTGGCCACCTGTACAGACCCTCATTACTGATCTACAGGGTAGGGACCCTCTTCTTTTTGTTATTCGATGTACAGGTTTGGAGTTGCTGGATCTGTGGGTATTGATCACCAACATTCCTCAGCAGTGTGTGTTACATGCAATACGGATTACATGACTGTCAGCTTGCAACAGGACAGTTATAAAATCTCATTCATTGACTAACACAGGCATCATTCAGGAGTGCGTGTTGATCAGCAGTGGGTGAGCATGTTTTAAATGGAGAATGAAGACAAAACCATTGGGTGGTAGCTTGCTCTCTCCCCATAACGTATCTGTCAAAATATCTATTACTTATTTTTGTCTCATTAAGAATGCTGTCAATACCTTTTTGTCCACGTGTACGTGTACATTGAATTTGACGAATTTGTAGCTGTCCATGAAGTGTGTCACTTGTATTACCATGTACCTTTGTATTGAAGACTGACATAGTAACTGACAATTTACAGTATTGAATCAGTTATGGTTTATATATTTCATTAACAGTTTTAAATAGCTAATGAAAATTGATGTATTTCATCATCATGTAGAACTTATCTCAGAACAGACACACTTTATGGGTAACAACTTCTATAATATACTATTATAGTGACATTTTGGTATAGATCCATATGCCTTTCTCCATCAAGAGACATAATAGTATATCAAACAGGTTGTTATACATTTATTGTGTGGAGCCTTTCTAACAAATTCAATTCAATTCTAATTCAGTAATATGAATTTATGAAGATATTTAGACGAACATCTAGTCTCTGAAATGAACATATTTTACAGAAAAAAACCAGTTGTTAACTTATAGTTATAAATATAATAAAAAGGAGCCGAGAGACTTTCTTCATTGTCTGATACTGCAGTAATCTAGACTTGCCAAACATTATAGACTTGCATGGGCTGTATTGGATATGTTTGTTTCAGGGTCTGTATGACAGACTAGAATATATTCAAAGGCAGCAATTACTGTGATCATATAAATTTATTGATACCTGAAATATATTATGATTACAATGATAGCACCGTACATGGCAGACTGATTAAGCATGGCAATTGTCTGGATAGACAAGGGAGCTTGATGTATGTTGGGGAGAAAGAGAAAGAAATCTTTGATGTGTGTCAGGGGGAGAAAGAGAAAGAAAGAAATCTTGTTTCCATTCTTTATGAAACTGCAGTTCATCTCTTAGATGACATTTCAGTTTTTATGGCGAGAATTGACATGCTGATGATTTTTATTTGTTTATGTTTTTATTTTAAAGAATTAGAAATTCATAGAAAGAATATTGAGCCACATTAATGGGTTGTTTTACACCACTGTCAGTGATATTCCAGTTATATGAAGGTGGCCTGTAAATAATCAAGTCTGGACTTAACAATCTCAGCCAGTCATGTAGTTGGAATATTGCTGCGTGCGACGTTAAACAACAAACAAATTAAACAATCTTTAAAGAAGAAGATAGGAGTTTCAAGCTCTGTACTTCCAAAGTTTTATGATGTGACAAATAAGAACATAACAGTTAGTTTAGCCTCTGTGTGTACTTCATATACAGCTATGATTCAGGAATTAGTGCGAGCTCAAATGCAACGTATTGGAAAAGGTAGGGGCCACTTTAGTGCTGGGACGAGTCCAAATTTACTACCCGGGTACCTCACCCCCTATTACCCGACTCTACTCACTGCAGGTCTCAAGAGTTGGGAACAAAAATGTCTGAAAGGGGATTGTTTTACCGCAGCCCTGGCTAAAACCATTTACATCCATATATCAAACGATCAGATCATGCGTTCACTGAAGTTGACTGAAGCTTTATCTTTACTTAACTATATACAAGTCAAAAGGAATGTGTGCATCGTTAGAAAGAAATGCAAATATTAGCGACTTGTAGTGTAACCACTGAGCTATTGTGAGTTTTTGTCATTATATATATCACATGACTAACCATGAGCTACTCAGGAACCACCCGAGTTACCTGTCCCAGTCATAGGCCACTTGTAATACAAAAGATGTAGCACAATTCGGGAAACAATTTGCATTTGTTAGCCCAAAATGAGTCCATTGTCTTTCGTCCAACATGATAGGTGTGCTTCAACTTGGATCTGCTTACAGGAAAACTGAAATATGTCCTGATCAGCAACGATATCGTGTGAGACAAAACAAAAAAACTCCCCAAAATAGTCCTCAAATAATGTGGAGAAGTGTGGGTAGTGATGTTGCAAGTGTTCCTGTTTGATTGAGTACCTAGGTGCTACATCTCATTGTCACCAAACTAAAAACGTTATTATTGTAGCTTAGTGAGCCTGGGAAACAGTCCTGTTCTGACAGTAGGCAGGTGTTGTTCACGGGAGCAGGATATTGTTCATTAACATTCACTGCATAGTTGACACCACACCCTGTACTTCGTATCCATGGGCACTGAAGCAATAAACATGTACCTGACATGAACTATATCAAGGTCATGGCTGGCTGTACCTGTTCGTTTTGTGGACGTTGTTGAAAGTCTGCAGCTGTTGATGGAAATGCCTTTGGGGGCAGGTATAACTGATGCAAAATCATTTTTTATTTGGGGAGTTTTTCACATTTATTTTAAAATTATTCTAATGTTAGCCTTAGACCTGCTTAGCATGCTTAGTCAGTCAACCATCATTTTGGCACCTGGTTTTTCACAATTATTTTCATTGAACACACAATCATATGATGATAGTTGGTTATTATCAAATAATAATCACCTAAAAATACCAAGTTTATCCTTTTTCATGTCCGAATAAAAATATTTGCTTCATTGTTAGCATGTAATTTTGTGACCACTGACATGGCTCTGTAGTGGGGGTAAGAACAAACTATTTACGGTTTCACAACAGTGACATAGCAGTGTTAAACATGCTTGTTGCATGCATGACCCTAGGTCACCTTACACCTCTGGTTGTACCGACAGTATCGGTATAAGCGAGACATCTTGTGTAATGTGGAGATGTGTTTGATGTGACAGACTATATTGAGGACCCTTTTGTTGAAACCTAAATACTCAAGATAGCAGGTTTGGTTTTAGAAAGAAGATAAATACAAAATTGAATGGTGAAAACAACAGATTCTGATTTGTGAATGTCCAGGTGATGAGTATGTGAAATTACGGATTTAGGTATAGGTGATTATACTTACATCGGTCACTCAGGCTTCAGTGTAATTGACTACATTATTGTATCCAACAGTCTATTCTTCCACTGTAACACATTTGATATTGTGTCGAGGGCAGAATCCTCACACCTTCCACTATCTTGTTCATTTCAAGCACGTGACCCGGAGATTCCCGTTGAGACAGCGGTGAAAACTACCACTATGTGTGGGACATGGTGAAACTACAACAGTTCAGAGATAATCTTGTACTGCCACATGTGGTAGATTGTTTTGAACAATGTACTCTGTTACTACCAGATAATATAGATGGTGCTATTAACTCATTCACGGACGCCATTTGTACAGCTGCTCAGTGCATGAAAAGGACTTGTAAGTCTCGCGACAGTCACACACAACCCTGGTTTGATAGCGTGTGTCGGTACTACAGGTGGGAGAGAGAGAGGTGTCTCAGAATATATAGACATCTTAAAAATGATAGCACCTTAGTTAGTTAGTTAAAATCAAGAAATACTTATACAAGTTTATTACGTGATAAAAAGAAAAGTTATAATGAATGTATGCGTAATAAGGTTTTATCTAGTCTTCCAAATAGTAAATGTTTCTGGTCTACCATAAGAGGATTATCTCAGAGTGCGGCAACTCGTGTACCTAACATATCACTAGAACAATGGGTCGATCATTTTAAAGATGTGTTTGACAATCCGAGAGATGAAGATATGGTTAACACCGATACGACTATTAATGATAGTCATGATGATATGAGTTGCTATATTCTGGACTCCCCCATTTCACAAAAGGAGGTGCTTTGTGCCATCAACTCTTTGAAAATTGATAAATCCGGAGGAATTGACCACCTCATTTCAGAATTTTTTAAATATGCGAATGATATTTATGTCCCGTATCTTACAGTGTTGTTTAATAAGTTGTTTGATAATGCATACTTTCCTGAATCTTGGTCTTTGGGAATTATTGTTCCGATACATAAGCGAGGAGACATCCATTCCCCATCCAACTATAGGGGTATATCAGTCCTTAGTGCACTGAGTAAGTTGTATGCTTCTATTTTGAACAGAAGGGTCACATCTTGGTGTGAGGTCTATGGTAAAATTGCAGAGTCCCAGGCTGGTTTTCGTCATGATTACTCCACCATAGATAATATCTTTATATTACAGTGTATTATCCAGAGATATATCAGTAAGCGTAAGGGTAGGGTATATGGTTTGTTTGTCGATTTTGCAAAAGCCTTCGACAGTGTAAACCGGATGAAATTATGGTCAGTACTAGCTAATAAAGGTGTCGCTGGCAAAATGATAAAAGCTATACGGTCTGTTTATACAGCTGTTAAGGCCAGTGTTAAATTTAAACATACATTTTCTGAAATGTTTCAGTGTCCAAGAGGAGTACGTCAGGGTTGTGTGTTAAGCCCCCTTTTATTCTCGATGTTTATTAACAATCTAGCTGCTGAAGTTGAACAGAATTCTGGACCAGGAATACAACTTCATCCTGATATTACAGAGATATTCCTGTTATTATTTGCAGACGATATTATTTTAATTGCAGATACTATAGGTGGACTTCAGAAGCGTATTGATGTTCTAGAAAAATATTGTAATGATTATGATCTAGATGTCAATTTGGATAAAACCAAGGTTGTTGTTTTTAAGAAAGGTGGAGTGTTGTCAAGAAAAGAGATTTGGTACTATAAAGGTCTAAAGTTGGAGTGTGTGTCCTCCTATAAATATTTGGGCGTTACTTTTACGAGAAGCCTGTCCTGGTCAAGTCATTTTTCTAATGCTGGTCTACAGGGGAAAAAAGCAATGTTTGGAATTTTAAAGTCATTGATAAAATTACATCCTCTTCGATATGACTTATCTTTTAAAATATTTGATATGAAAATAGTCCCAATTTTGCTCTATGGTTCCGAAGTCTGGGGTCTACACAAGAATGATGAAATGGAAACTACACATACATTGGCATGCAAGTGCTTTCTGGGTGTCAAATCGTCAACACCCAACAACATGGTTCGAGGTGAATGTGGGCGGTATCCATTATATCTTTATGCATACTAAAGAGTTATTGGTTATTGGATAAGGTTATTGAGTATGTTCGATTGTCGCTTTCCAAAGAAATGTTATTATATGATGCTTCAGGCAGAAAGTAAGGGTTAAATTAATTGGGTATCAAAATGTAAATCTTTATTGTTCTGCTTGGGTTTTGGCTCTGTATGGGAAAACCAGTGTATAAGTCATCCTCATTCGTTTTTGACAGAATTTATGTCGCGTCTGAAATGTAGTTATGAACAGGATTGGCATAGTCTTCTGGTAAAGGGTAGTAAATCTTTCTCGTATTCTCTATTCAAGGTATCGTTTGGTACAGAGTTGTATCTTAGCTGTGTGACCGTCAGTAAATTGAGAGTGGCGCTAGCTCGGTTTAGATGTTTTTCGCATCAGCTGTGTGTTGAAACTGGGATATATGCTGATATCCCACTTAACAGAAGACTATGTTGTGTTTGTAATGCTGGGTATGTGGAGGACGAGTATCATTTTTGTTAGTTTGCAAGCTACGCATGGATCACTTACCACAAACATTTTATGAATATCCGACCATACAAAAATTTAATATCATTATGTCTACAACTGATTGTAAATTAATTGAACGTCTAGCTATCTTTATCTATCAAGCGATGTCACTTCGTAGTACATTATTGTCACAACAATAACAGCTGTGTACATCACGTCCATTGTAATACAAATGTAACTATGGGCCGTTGGCATACACTTAGGAAATAAACTGAATTGAATTGAATTGAGTATGTGAAATACTCTCACCTGTAACGAGTTATACAGAACCCCAATGGACATCGTTGACACCAGGTGCAGTGATACACTTTATGTAACTCATCTCCACAATCCGATAAGAATAATTACACTTTAAGTACTTTCACTGTGGTAACGTTATCACATCTGCATTTTCATAAATTAAGCATGCCATATATATCTGATAAGAAAACAGGGCCACCATAAAGCTGTCGCAACCATATAGAAAGTAAACGAACCGGCTTACTTTGCAGGCAGCCTTACATGACTTGGCTAAGAAGGGCTCTCAAGGTAAATTGCAGTGTACTGCCAAACTGTGATTGTTTTGTTGGCTTTGTTTGTTCTGTTAGTACACATCAGATTAATCAATAATTTGTTTTGCATGTTCTGTTTCATCTTGAAAATATCTGTATGCCTGTTGCATTTTGTTACAGACCTGTGAATATCCGGGGTAGAATAGGTCTCCAGCAACCCATGCTGAAAGGCGACTAATGGGATCGGGTGGTCAGGCTCGCTGACTTGATTGATGCATGTCATCGTATCCCAATTGCGTGGATCGATGCTTATGATGTCAATCTCTGGATTGTCTGGTCCAGACTTGATTATTTACAGACTGCCGTCATATAGCTGGAATATTGCTGAGTGAGGTGTTAAACAACAAGCAAACATGCATGATATTGATTTATGTTGTCATATTGGAGAGAATGCATGTATTATTTATGAACTGCATTATAAAGTATCACAATATGTAAAGCACTACTAGCAATATCGATACTTATACACAGCTTATATTTCCCATGATTTAAGCAGGCACAGCTGGCACAGCTGTCCAAGTTGTTTGAGGTTCCAGAATTTCGCTGTTGAGTATTGTGTCCTATAGGTGTGCCAGTAACCTATGATCACGGGCTTGCGTCCCGGTTCGCTAATATGTTCTACACCATATCCAAACAAGTGTGTTTCACCTGATGCAGACTTGCATCACTTTGGGCTTTTCTCCCACATCAAACTGGTGTCATGATACGACTGAAATACTGTTTACAGCGCATTAAACCAAATTCACTCAAACTCCTTTGTTATTACAGTTGCTACCCTATGGGAGATCGGCAACCGTCAGAACTATCTAACATGTCACATACTAGTTCTATGTAATGTATATTAATGACTGTAATATAGCGCTATTGGTGATGTCCTAGCAGAGCATCTGGTCTTTGTAGCTAGTTTGGTTTCTTTTTTAGAATTAATGATTTTTGGACAGATCACGATGTACGGTATTTCTATTCACCTCCTTGAGTGCAAATGCACTATCCCATCTTCTCATAAAACACAAAAACACGACACCTATCTCATGAAGTTTTTGATTTCCGTTTTATTGTTGTCAGTATTTCCAATTTTGAGCATGTTGAAGTGAAGAAATATTGTTTTAAAGTAATGTGTCATATTGGTGTTTTTGTATGATATTTTCTCACATGTTGGAATTATATCATGTATATGTCTACGCCCCGTGAAGATCCGGGGTAGAATAGGTCTTCAGCAACCCATGCTTGCCGTAAAAGGCGACTATGCTTGTCGTAAGAGGCGACTAACGGGATCGGGTGGTCAGACTCGCTGACTTGGTTGATGCATGTCATCGTATCCCAATTGCGTGGATCGATGCTCACGATGTCAGTCACTTGATTGTCTGGTCCAGACTCGATTATTTACAGACCGCTTTCATATAGCTGGAATATTGCTGAGTGTGGCATTAAACAACAAACAACCATCTACTTGCCACAGTGTTTCTTAGATGTGTATTTTGTGAAGGATTTGGGATTGTGGCTATGTGCAGGTCAACGTTCTGTCTGGACCTGCTCAGAGGAGGATCTGTGGCCCCAAGTCTGCTTCTAAAGTCCAAATTTGTGTTATTGTTATTACATTATGGCTTTACAGAGGTGACATGTATTTACCTCTGTCTAGGTAGGGCTAGGGACATTCCTCCCCCACTTGGCAAGGGACATTCCTCCACCACTTGGCTAGGGACATTCCTCCCCCACTTGGCTAGGGACATTCCTCCACCACTTGGCTAGGGATATTCCTCCACCACTTGGCTAGGGACATTCCTCCACCACTTGGCTAGGGACATTCCTCCACCACTTGGCTAGGGACATTCAACCATCACTTGGCTAGGGACATTCCTCCACCACTTGGCTAGGGACATTCCTCCACCACTTGGCTAGGGACATCCCTCCCCCACTTGGCTAGGGATATTCCTCCACCACTTGGCTAGGGACATTCCTCCACCACTTGGCTAGGGACATTCACCCACCACTTGGCTAGGGACATTCCTCCACCACTTAGCTAGGGACATTCGCCCACCACTTGGCTAGGGACATTCATCCACCACTTGGCTAGGGACATCCCTCCCCCACTTTGCTAGGGACATTCATCCACCACTTGGCTAGGGACATTCCTCCCCCACTTGGCTAGGGACATTCTCCACCACTTGGCTAGGGACATTCACCCACCACTTGGCTAGGGACATTCTCCACCACTTGGCTAGGGACATTCCTCCACCACTTGGCTAGGGACATTCCTCCACCACTTGGCTAGGGACATTCAACCATCACTTGGCTAGGGACATTCCTCCACCACTTGGCTAGGAACATTCCTCCACCACTTGGCTAGGGACATTCCTCCACCACTTGGCTAGGGACATTCCTCCCCCACTTGGCTAGGGACATTCCTCCATCACTTGGCTAGGGACATTCCTCCACCACTTGGCTAGGGACATTCCTCCATCACTTGGCTAGGGACATTCACCCACCACTTGGCTAGGGACATTCCTCCATCACTTGGCTAGGGACATTCCTCCATCACTTGGCTAGGGACATTCACCCACCACTTGGCTAGGGACATTCCTCCACCACTTGGCTAGGGACATTCCTCCATCACTTGGCTAGGGACATTCACCCACGACTTGGCTAGGGACATTCCTCCGTCACTTGGCTAGGGACATTCACCCACCACTTGGCTAGGGACATTCCTCCATCACTTGGCTAGGGACATTCCTCCATCACTTGGCTAGGGACATTCACCCACCACTTGGCTAGGGACATTCCTCCATCACTTGGCTAGGGACATTCACCCACCACTTGGCTAGGGACATTCTCCATCACTTGGCTAGGGACATTCACCCACCACTTGGCTAGGGACATTCTCCATCACTTGGCTAGGGACATTCACCCACCACTTGCCTAGGGACATTCACCACTTCAAAAAGAGCTAGGTCTCTTTCTTGTGACATAATACTTTAAGATATGACCCACCACTAACCCCCAGTAACCCTGAATCTGACCTTTGTCGTTAAAAGCCCTTTGTATTTAACCATCCTCCTCTGATACTGCTTGACTGACCAAGCAGAAATCTGGCAGACTGGTTCCTTCATTTGGGGGCATTTTGTTCAGGTCGGTGATTTTACAAAAGTTTTTGTGTTAAAAAATTGTTTTAAGCAAATTTTAAATCATCTTCTTAAGAACCACAGGGTACAGGGTTAAACTGTGTGTGAATGTAAAGACTGTATGAAGTTTGTTCATGACATTACTGTTTGCACTTAACATTGTTGTTGTGAACAATGTTGCAAAAATACTCCCTTTTTTCTTTTTCCTAGAATCCTTTGCACCAGCTCTTGTGACACTCTAAAGGTTTGTCCCAAAATAATGTTGGAAGTGTCTGATCTTACTTCTTCAATAAATCAACCGACAAAGCTTTTTTTATAATTTAGCCCCACAATGTTATATGTGACTGAAATACTGTTCAAAACAGCACCAAGCCAAAATCCAGGGTCTTAACTGGATACAAAATATTGTGTCCCTTACACGTAAAAGTACAGGGTTTATAAGCAGGGTTTATAAGAGGCAATGAAAAAAAAGAGGGGATGAAAGGGTATCGTTGTAATGATTGAAGCTTGTTATATTGAAACATGTATTTAAGATTTATCTACAATTTCTGTTCTTATCAGAAGTGCAATAAATGTTTGGACAGGCCATGTCAGATTTTCTTCACTCAGTCATTAAGTTTCAACACTATCAAGGAAAACCCTATGTATACAGACAAAAAAGTCCCCATGTATACAGACAAGGAAATCCCTATGTATACAGACAAAAAAGTCCCCATGTATACAGACAAGGAAATCCCCATGTATACAGACAAGGAAATCCCCATGTATACAGACAAGGAAAACCCTGTGTATACAGACAAAAAAGTCCCCATGTATACAGACAAAAAAGTCCCCATGTATACAGACAAGGAAATCCCTATGTATATAGACAAGGAAAACCCCATGTATACAGACAAGGAAATCCCCATGTATACAGACAAGGAAATCCCCATGTATACAGACAAGGAAAACCCCATGTATACAGACAAGGAAAACCCCATGTATACAGACAAGGAAATCCCCATGTATACAGACAAGGAAATCCCTATGTATATAGACAAGGAAAACCCCATGTATACAGACAAGGAAAACCCCATGTATACAGACAAGGAAATCCCCATGTATTACAGACAAGGAAATCCCCATGTACAAAGGCAAGGAAAACCCCATGTATACAGACAAGGAAATCCCTATGTATATAGACAAGGAAAACCCCATGTATACAGACAAGGAAAACCCCATGTATTACAGACAAGGAAATCCCCATGTACAAAGACAAGGAAATCCCTATGTATATAGACAAGGAAAACCCCATGTATACAGACAAGGAAATCCCTATATACAAAGACAAGGAAAACCCCATGTACAAAGACAAGGAAATCCCTATGTATATAGACAAGGAAAACCCCATGTATACAGACAAGGAAATCCCTATATACAAAGACAAGGAAAACCCCATGTATACAGACAAGGAAAACCCCATGTATTACAGACAAGGAAATCCCCATGTACAAAGACAAGGAAATCCCTATGTATATAGACAAGGAAAACCCCATGTATACAGACAAGGAAATCCCTATATACAAAGACAAGGAAAACCCCATGTACAAAGACAAGGAAATCCCTATGTATATAGACAAGGAAAACCCCATGTATACAGACAAGGAAATCCCTATATACAAAGACAAGGAAAACCCCATGTATACACACAAGGAAATCCCCATGTATACAGACAAGGAAATCCCCATGTACAAAGACAAGGAAAACCCCACGTACAAAGACAAGGAAACCCCCATGTATACAGACAAGGAAATCCCTATGTATATAGACAAGGAAAACCCCATATACAAAGACAAGGAAATCCCCATGAATACAGACAAGGAAATCCCTATGTATACAGACAAGAAAATCCCCATGTATAAAGACAAGGATTTTGGGCACCCTGGAATCCCAATTGCTGTTCTTGAATCCCCAAAATGTGTCACCGAGAGTCCCCAGCAAATATACTACTCAAAAGAAGTTAAAGACCACCCGATTTGTTCATATGACGATAGTTAATATGTAGTTCATATGAAGGAATCAGGTTTTCTTTAACTTCTTCTGAGGAGTAGATAGTAGGGCTGTTACGATTCACTTGTGCATTCGGTGAATCAAACTGTATCCATTCATGAATTGAATTCGTTATTCGTGGCCACTAGAATCGAATATTTATGAACATGCAATCGTACAGTATTGTGGTCACTGGTCATTGTCGCATTTGAGCAGATACTAGCACCTGGATAAGTGCTGTATAGAAATTTATAATATATTAATAATTAACAAACCATGTCAAATAGTTTGCTTCACTGAACATAACAATCAACACATCAACTGCTGACTTGTTATTGTATTCGTGAATTAATATTCGTATTCATTTCCCAATATTCGTGAAACCAATTGTATTCGCATCATAGTGTATTCGTTGAAGCCCTAATTGATAGATAGATAGATAGATAGATAGATAGATCTATGTATATACACAAGGTAAACCCTACCAACACCCTCAGACACTTTATCAGAGTATTAGCTCAACTGGTAATACCCCTATGGATCAGATACACTGGTGACAACACCAGTTATATTCTAGGATTCCAGATGTTGATGGATTTTTCCAGATTTCTCTTTCGGAATCGTTAATGAATCACAAAAGGCAGGTCTAGTTCAATAACCAGCCGAAGTAGTCACAAGCAAGTTAATGTGGACTTAGTTTCCCAGTAATCAATGGTAATAACTTTCACTCGCACTCATTTTGTTGCATTATGGGTTCCAACATGTCTATATCATGTAGGTCAAGGTCGTGTGACAATGGTGCTAAAACGGGACTTTCCATGCCATAAATGCAACAAATGTAAAAAAATGTTGCATGTTGGCATATACAATTTGTTGGTCAAGTCTGATAGCCATTGGTCAGTATTAACGAAGTCAAAAGTCATTCACTCGAGATAAGAAATATTGTGGATCTAAAGGAGCCTAAGTTTGTCCTCTGGTGGGAGACATGTGATGTGTACTTTAGGCTTGCTTCAGATAGCCAGCCCAAGTCTATCAGGGCTGTGATAAGCCTTGGATTTAGATTGTTTTCTGACAATAACTTGACATGATATTGTTTGTATACAGGGCTTGTGTAAACAGGTCAACTTTTATCACCAGCCAAATTGGTCAATATTGAGGTTCATGTGACGATAATAAAAATTGCCTGGTAGCCTGGTGGTTTAGACCTTCATTCATCATAACGAAGGCCTGGGTTCAAATCACCACATACCATATTCGACGTAAAAAGCGCCTAGGGCGCTCTCAAAATTAGAAATAGGGGGCTCTTATTAGAATATTATTTTGGTGGAAAAAACAGAGTTGAGATAAATTTCGTGGTTTATGCTGACAGCCTGAAATGTTTATGTACGACAAATATATTTTTCCAGAATTTCATTGCCCATAATTAAGGGTGCATATAACACACGAGTGTGTATTATACGCGAATAAATAAGTCATTGATCAATCGGAAGGGGTGCTAATTGGGATTGTTCACTAGTCAATATATTAGCAATTATGGCCGTGGGCGCTTATTAGAGCAGGGCGCTTATTACGTCAAATACGGTAGTTACAATATGTGACAACTGTCTGCCCTGCTGTGATATTGCTGGGAAATTTCTAAAAGTGCAGTAAAACAATACTCACTCACAATAACCAAGACATTTGCTGTTGCATTTGAACCAAATTAAACTAATAAATAAATACAACCCAAATCAGTATGAAGAGATCAGAGATGATGGAAAGCAATTTTGACAACATTTCGAACGTCTATGATCATCAATGTCTCAATTAATTATATTAGTTTAAAAACTAGTTCAATCAAAACAGAACCAAATGGCTTCATGTTTTCATTATTTGATAACCACTTAGGGGGGAGCTCCTCCATCAATTTAAAGGCGCTGCATTTCGGCAGAGACCATATAATGGAGGGCCTCTATGACATGGTCTCTGATTTCGGTGACCAGAGTTGCAACAGAAACCTGTAATCCTTTGTTTGAATATCAGATTCGCCTGATTATGTTTCGGGGTTTGTCAGCACCATTCCTGTGCTTATGAGTTTCATCAAAGAGATATTCGGCTAAGACCTGCATCACTTCATGCTTTCCTCCCACATTAGGCTGATCCCCGTGATATGACTGCTTGAAATAGTGTATTACTCACTCACTCACTCACTTGTTTATGTTCCAGCACGACATCGCCTCCTGAGGATGCTGAATCTTTGCTGCAGCCTCTTCCTCCGAGAAGACAAAAGGCGGTCTACCTGTAAGACTCTCGTGTTTGGATTCACATTGATATTCATCCTCCACTGGCTCGTTAAATTCGAACAAATTCGAGAACATGGAGACTTTGCTGACCTCTCAATCCCAATCTCCGATGACTTCGTACCACTCGGTATCAAAGAAATGGAAACTTTTCCCGTCAGTGGCCAACCTCGATTTCCAAAAATCATCCATCAGACATGGAGGGATACCCAAATACCCCGGAAGTTTGAAAAATGGGTGAGAACCTGGCAACGTAACCACCCAGGATGGACGTACATTCTGTGGACTGATGAGAGTGCACGGCAACTCATTTCCGATAAGTATCCTTCCTTTCTTCCAGTGTTTGACAGCTACTCGGAAGGAATTCGTAGAGCAGACGCATTACGTTACTTCATTCTGTATGAGTACGGGGGAGTTTATGCGGACATGGATCTAGAGAGTTTAAAACCGTTAAATCCAATCACCTTCAAGTATTCATGTATCCTTGCACAGGAACCATACGAACATTCCATTCTTGATTCCAACTTCGAACATCTAATCATCAATGCCTTTATCGCGTGTCGTAAGGGACATCCATTTTTGAAAATGGTCATTGATTATCTCCCTTCTTTCTCCCACATGTGGAACGTTCTGGATTCTACTGGTCCCCATTTTATGACGTTTGCATATCGGCAGTTTCTAAGCGCACACCATTATCCTGATAATCACATGGATGGAACATACCTGGCACCAGCGGAATACTTCTTCCCCTCCATAGATCCAGCCAAACATTTCTGGATGAGACAGCAGTGTGTCAACTTTGATAAGATCAGCACCTTGCAGAAGAAGGCTTGCATGCATCTTAAACTGAAAGGTGTTGAAAGATCGGACAAATATGCGTTTACTACTCATCACTGGATCCACACCTATCTTAACTTCAAGTTATCCCTGAAGGGACCGGTAGATATTCATGTGTTGGTACCAGGCGCTCAGATATACCCACATATCACTCTCGCACACTGATCGGCGGCAATCAAAATCGGTCAAACGTACAATCATGACTTCTGAGTGTTGTCTGTTTTATTCATGTGAATAATCCCAGGGATCTCAATTAAATGCTGGAAATCGATTATGAAGTTGATACTTTTTAAGCAGGGAATTCTACCAATTAGTATCTTTGCAATTAAACGCAATGGATAAAGAGTGAAAGAAATGTATGTCTTGTGTAACAGACTGAAACATTCCCCCCTGGCCATGTCTTCCCTGGGGAAGTAATAGCCTAGGCCTGTTCCTCCACACCCCTGAACATCCCCCACCTCAATCCAGGGGTGTTAAGAACTGGGGAAGGTTCAGCCCACGCCAGTTCTATCTAGTAATGGATCAGTTCTTTTCTACTTTTCATTCTTTCCTATTTTTCAAACATCTATTGACATGGGGAAACAATTTTACGGGGCCATGTCTCAACCTTCAGGATCTGGCTATGGGTTGGGGCAGAACTGGCCCAGGCCAAACCTTTCCCGTGGAAGAACTGTCCAGGATATGATTCAGCCTGGTAACTGAGGGTATTATCGAGAAATATGGTATACCTCATCCCATGTTTGCTGTAAAAGGCGACTATGCTTGTTGTTAGAGGCAACTAATGGGATCGGGTGGTCAGGCTCGCTGACTTGGTTGGTGCATGTCATTGATTGAGTCAGCATTTCTTAGACAGACAGATTGTGATGTCATCGTCTACTGTTATGTCTTTGAATGAGTGCATGAGTTGGGATTAATGATGCTTCTTGCAATATTCCAGTAATAACAACTTAGGATTTAAACATTGTACCCATGTGGGGAATCAAACCATTGGTCTTAGGCAAGTCAGCACTAGGCTAATCAATGCCCAGAAACAATACCTAGTGGACTGAGAATGGATAATAATCTCTGTGTGTGTGTGTTTGTGTGAACCATTGTTAACATGGCTGGGGACCAACCAATCATAGGAATTTCATCGTCACAGTTTTTAAACAGATTTACCATGGGTAGTTTCATTCTTGTAATACATACCGGGACTTCCTGTATTTAAGCCCTGGGTGGTGTGCTTTAAAAGATGTAAAAGACAGGCAGCGGTAACTCACTTTCATACAGTGTACTAGTCATGGATGTTGGTTTTGTGAACCGTTCTCTAATTGGACTATTGATTTTTAGCACAGGAACGTGGGCTTGATGTGGCAAGGGTGGAAACAAGACTTTGATAAAATGGGTCCGACATGGCCGCTAGTTGGTTAGTTGGAGACGATTGAAGTTCCAGCAGGACAAGGACTCGTAGTTGTCACCTCTCTTTCCACATTAACCACTTGTGATAACCATGGGCTGTGGCCAAGTTGGATACGATCAATGGTGTCTATCTGTCATGCTGAATGGAACCAGTTGTTTTATTCCTTTTGTCAGAATAATATATATTTATTTGATTGTTTTGATAAATGCTCACCTAATGAAATGTCAGTTGGTTGCGTGGTGCTCGGAAGATACCTAGGATCATCACTATTTGATAGTTATTCATAAATACATGTTTTTGGTATAGTCAGAATCGTACAGTTTCTTAAGATTATTGAAAGGGTTTTGTCACATTTATTTAACACCCAATTCATAATCTTGCAAAAATGTTTATGAAGAATGCATTTGCTGCTGTTTGTTTAGACTGAGGAGACAACCAGTGTATAGATAATCAAACAGTTGTTGTTTTCATGCTCTGGTCTACATGTTTGTATGGTGTTTTTATGTTCTGATGTTGAAATCAATTTCTGTGTTTTGTTTCCTGAGCAGAAGGAATCTAGCTGAATAAACCTCAAAAGCCAAATCTGTGTTTTGTTGCTATTGATTTCTGGGATTCACAGCCATACTAAACGCATCCACAATCCTGCACCTGCTGTGAGGTGAGTTGAAATGGGGTTCTACGAGACATTCACGATTGACACTTATATAGCAATACGCATGCACATGTGTGGCTGTTAGTACTTGTCCAGACTTAGGATGGTTTTATGCTGCTAACCCAGTCAGATGCCATGCTATCGCTTAACAAAGATCAGAGGACATCCCATTATGGGTGACGTCAGAACGACCTTTCATCTGACCAATCAAAGCGTCGCTTACCAAATCATGAAACTGACAGTCGGAATGTGTTTTCTAATTATGCAAACTCGAAAACGTTAACACGGGGTATTCCGAAGGCAGTTACGGCCGGTAAGACTGATTCAATCAAAATTATCGTCTATTTCTCGCTTTCGGGGGATAAACATTTGAATGGAGGAGCCATTGCACAGTACGTGGGAACCACTGCCATACAATCTCAACCATATATTAGACATTCTGGAATGTTCTTTTGTTCAGTTTTCAGAATTTGAATCAAGAACTGTGTCAACATTTTTTTCAAGCGTAGTCTGAAATGGAAGTCACCAGGTTGACATGAGTACCGTAAAGCCCGAGGAAACTGCTTTCTATTTGGCTGATGTTGATTTTTTGTTAGTCGTTTCCGTGGTCGGTCAAAGTTCGAGAAAGGTCGTTCTGATGTGACCCGTAATTGGATGTCCTCAGATCCTTGTTTAGCTGCAGCGAAAACTTAGATTAGATAATAACTAGATTGCTGTTTAACAGGGATACCCCGAGTTAATACAGTATATTGAGCAGACTACGGTAGTTCTTGTTTTGTCCCTTTAATGTCAAGGGCCAGCCAGGGTAACAACAAGTACCATAATCTTGTGACGTCTTTTGACATGACGTGGCCAGAGGATCAAACCACTGACCTTCCATTCTCGAGGTAGACACTCTTTGCATTGTTTCTTCCTCACATTTCACCAATGCAGAAAATTTCCCAATGACTGTGCAGAAACCATAACTTGGTCATGTTGATAAATGAAATTACAACGACTAGTGACCCGTAAAGATCCGGGATAAAATAGGTATTCAGCAACCCATGCTTGCCATAAAAGGCGACTATGCTTGTCGTAAGAGGCGACTAACTGGATCAGGTGGTCAGACTCGCTGACTTGGTTGATGCATGTCATCGTATCCCAATTGCGTGGATCGAAGCTCATGATGTCAATCACTGGATTGTCTGGTCTGGACTCGATTATTTAGAGATCGCCATCATTTTAGCTGGAATATTACTGAGTGCAGCATTAAACAACAAACAAACGACGACAAGTTGACTTATTTTTATTGTATCTTAAAAGTACATTTACAGGTAACGATGATTAAGAAAATGATCACAAATGAATATTTTACAAAATATGTGCTGAAATGAAGATGAAGGATGATGGTTTATTGTAAATGGAGAGACTGTTATTTCAAGCACTCACCACAGTGCGGTCCATGATGCTTGTCAGCAGAGGGAAACGTTACTAAGTTCATATTTTATTCACTGGATAACAAAAATAAATTCACATACATCTGAAATTGTTGTAGAGGATTCAAGTTCACTTTAATATATAATAATAATAATAATAATAATAATAATAATAATAATAATAATAATAATTAAAAAATTAAAAAATTAAAAAATCCCCTTTCCCTAACCAGTCAGTTTTGTAAAAAAAAGAAAGTCAAACAAGAATTATTTATGACTGGCCTAATTTAAATATTCTACACAGTCATTGATGTGTTTTTCCAATTGACTTTCATGTTTGAAAACAAACATGAAATATTAAAAAATTAATGAGTAATTTATCAAACTCCTGCTGTCCCTAGTCAATTCTTATATCATTAACTATTATTTTTCTATTTCCTGCTGTTCACCGATAAATAATACAAATGAGGTGATATTGCTCCTGTATCCGAGGTACCTTCGCAACACATGTTCCCAATGCTGACTACAATCACAGACAGCTGTGGTCTGTATAGCACAATACACTGTTGTCTCACCTACTGCATAGAGTATGTACATAAGGCCTTACTAACTCAAATAGTTGCATATAATGTATTAATAATCTAAGCAAATGGTTTAAATTACACATGATTATTATTAAACATGCATAATTTTACAAGACAACATAGATCAAAATCAAGGACATTAATTTGGCACTTAAAGAGACACAATCCACAAGGTTGAAATACCTCACGTTCGGTGTAAGTTGTAATATACATATTCATTGCCGTTTAAGCCTACATCACTCATATCAATTCATGCAGCTTAATTCCAAGGCTGCAGCACATTATATGGATACAATTAGTATGGGAATAAATATATTAAGTATAATTTTCAAGCACAGCAGACAATACAAACAGAAAGTCTTGTTCTATAACAAGAACGTCTACACCTTGTGGATGGGAAAAAACATTGTTACAACTTTCTTGATAGAGTCAGTTCTGACAAGATGTCATGTTGAAGATCTAGTGTTTCTGTTAAAACCTCAAGTCTATCCACCATTAGTCTGTCATACAGACCCTGATACAAATAAATCCAATACAGCCATTGCAAATCTATGTTTGGCAAGTCTAGATTACTGCAGTATCTGAAAGTGAAGAGAGTCTCTGGGCTCCTTTTTATTATATTTTCATTAAGATAATTTAACTGGTTTTTTTTTCTGTAAGATATGTTCATTTCAGAGAGTAGAGGTTGGTCTCATCTACCATCTCCACAGGCATTTATTCCCTAATGAGGACAGAGGGCTTCAAATTCTTTTTCTTTTTTGTAAACAATCTACTAAATGTTGGCTTAAACATCTTAAGGATATCTGCTGGTGTGTATCAAAAACACCGATTTCCTTGGGTCTCTATATGAATCCAGTTGACACTCAGTATTACATTTTGGGGTCCAAGTCACGAAGATGCAGATCCCTGGTTGGGGAGGACATGGGGGACTTAACTAGCACTAATTTTAGTTTGGTAACATAATGGCACATTCTTGGAAGACATGACATTTTAGAATGGGAGTTAAAATGTCAAATTAAAGAAAATCAACCACTGACACCCTGAACTTTGATTGCATCTCTTACAAGAGTGAGTGAATATGGTTTTGCACCGCTTTTAGGAATATTCAAGCAATATCACAGCGGGGCACACCGGAAAATGGGCTTCACACATTGTACCCATGTGGGCAATTGAACCCGGGTCTTGGGCGTGATGAGCCAACACTTTAACCACGAGGCTACCCCATGGCAACCTCTCTTACATGAACACAACATGTCACTGTATACATCTTACCTAATGCAGGGAAATGTCTGCTTCTGCAAAATCATCTCAAGTTTGTGAGACTAACATGTTAACAATGGTTTTGCAACACCACGTTGCTAAAACATCAGGGCCAGACATTTTTATTTTTCTTAGGTTTACCGATTTTTGGCCAAAAAATTCAGGCGTGTATAAGTATACAAATATATAAAAAATTATTTCCAAACAATTTTTTTTTATTTCCTCAAAATGTTAAGTGGAGGTGGGGGGAAACAGGGAAAGAAAAATGTTTAGACTTATCTCCCTTCCATTATGGACACAGGTCAGTTGTGATTCATTATAATTCGTGGTGTTTTAAAGTTTTTAAGACATTTTAAACAGGTTTTAACTATATTATTTTAAATAATGTATATTGAAGTATATTAGTAGCGACAGTAAATGCGTTGGCTTTTTTTATTAACTTCTACTTATTTCTAGTCAACAGATTATGAAAAAAATCAATAATTTTCAAAAAGATTTCCCGGCGGATTCGTAAACCAAGTATAAACTATGTATGGCCAAAGATTTATGCTCTCCTTACATTGTAAAAAACTTTTACACAAACACAGCATTACATTGTAATTCCATCCTTCAGTTGTTCCTGGCCCTGACATGGTAAGGAAGTAGTCAGTGGAGACACAGCTGATGGAGTATACGCAGAAAGAAAAAAAGACACAACAGGTGCTAGACTTCAGTAAACCTGTAGCCTAGCAGAGCCATCCTCAATCATGCAGTGTAGTATATCTCTGTTCAATAATAAACCAGACACATTTGTTAGCAAAGATTCATTTGGAAATTCTCATTAGCCAAATTGTGGTTATCTGCTTCATGCATATACTGTGTGTATATTCATTCCATGTTCAAGTGTGTGTGACACTTAAAATTAAACTACTACGAATAGTGCTATATTGGGAGCATCTTTTTATAATTGTGTCAGAATAAGACTGAAAACAAAGCTATGGTAGTTTATGGGTCCAGTGTATTCATCATTAAAATTGGGAAATACTACCCTGGATATTTGAGAATGTTTAATTTCTTACCATTAATACTTGGTTATTTGTCCCCCACATAGAAATATAATTTATTTTATATTTTAAGGACAACAATTTTTCTTCTTTGTGCAGCCGACCAAAAAGTGACTAAATCTGGTCTCAGTGTGATGAACTTCCTATAAACAAATCTACGTCAATCACTTATGTGTTGTTTCTTAACTGATGAATTTTCTTTTCAGATCAACGTATCACAACAGAACAAAATAAATTTAACTTTATTAGGAAACCATGACAGATTAATGTTATCACCCAATCTAACTAATTTCCTAACATATCACTTAAATCATTTATCTAACATTTCATTTTGGGGAAATTCCTCTGTAAACAAAGAGAACAAAACAGAAAAGAGTGTGTGACTGAGTGAGTTGAGTTTAACGCCGCTTGGAACAGTATTCCAGTTATATCATGGCGTATCAGCATGATGTGGAGGGACTGCCAGAAGTGATGCAGGTTTTAGATGTTTTACCACTTTGGTGAAACCCACATGCACAAATATGGTGCGGACAAACCTAGAAACATAATCGGGGCAAACCAGGATTTGAACCCACAATAATATGTTTCTGGTGAGCCTAAATGATGCAACTCTACACAGCAAATTGCAGCGATTTAGACGACTGGGTCATCAGTGTGTCCAAAAAGAAAAAATGGCCTTATTATTTTATCTACACAGCCCAGCCTGACAACACAACCCTTTACCCTAAAATATCATTGTTTACTGAAACGTTACATGGCAACTTAACTTTAGTAGGAACTGAAAGTAACAACTTGAAAGACAGGGGGATAAGGCACATTGTGACTGTGTAAAGATCCCATCTTGTGACCGTGAGCCATGATTGTGTCTCCACTACTATCTACAGTACCAACAAGCTACAGCCTAGTCAAAGCTTTCCTCACAATGCTCACAACCTGAATACAGCTGAAAAATTGTTCAACATCAAAAACAGGCCTCCCAAAGAAAACTTGCAGAAGGCTCCCAAACTATGGAAATATGTACACCTTTAAATAGAAAGAGCCACAAAAATTACAAACAGAGACACAATCCCCATAGAGTTTGCATCGAAAAGAGGCCCCAGCGTAGTTTCAATGGACCCTGGCACAGTAAATCCTGCAGTGTTGTTTCACTGAAAATGTGCTGGGTTCTTATCATTACGATGCTAACTTTAGGGGGATTCTGTCTTTCTTTGTAATTGTGAGGCTATTACTACTTAAAGTGAGTCCAGATTTCATAGTATGGGAGCCTTCTGAAGGTTAACTTTGGTAAGCTGTGTCGGAGAGGTCGTGCACTAATTCCTGATTTGTCCAACAGCCCTTTGCAAGTGACTGCAGTGAGAGAGGACTGTAGTTGGCAATATTATACCTATAGATTGACACCTCCACAGACATCTATAGTGTTAATTGACATCATTAGATAATTACCATGAAAAGCCCTGGTGATTTTCTTTTTCTGTCAAGCAGTCAAAGATCTGAAATACTTATTTATAATATTAATACTGAAATAAATAAAATATCTTTTAAACAGCTTTTCTGTTCATTTTGAGAAGGGGAAGTTAAATTGCTATGGAGTGGCAGTGATAACGAATCCTACAGAGAGCACAGGGGCAGCCATACAGCAGAAGGGTGCTTGCAATCAACAGTCATGTATCTCACAACTTGGTTGCACTCAGTAATGTGTGTTCATAACATTAAATGTTCCTGTTCTAAAACTACATCCTGTTTAACAGAATCTCCCAATTGTCTTGCGTATCGCCGTGCATAGTCAGTTATTGCAAAAAACTATTCTGATCTCTTATGGCAGTCAGGTCAATCCAACCAGCCTAAAACAGCTGACAGCATAAACCAATCTACAGCATTAGACATGGTTGACATGCACCTCTATAGAAGACAGTGTATAGATCCACATCACCTATCCTTGTGAGACATCACTGCATTATACACATACTACAGGAGTCTTGCGCCAGGTATTTGAAGAGTTGTTTTTCTCACCACAAAACGTAAAGAACATACAAAATTTCCAGAAGACAGTTTGCAACTGTTTCATTCAAGCACCCAAATTTCCAATTCCCAGAAGCCTATAAAATGCATGTTCTGGTTACCATGGTAACAAGTGATTTTTTTAAAAACTGCCTGGCAGTTACATATTTTACAGGTAAGATAATCCATTGATCCAGTGGAAAGACTACAGTAAAAATTATGATGCAGCAAACAATGATTATTGTCAGCATAAAAAACAGCATTGGAAAAACAGCTGTTTTGCAATGAAGCAATGGATAACATCAAATACCGTATTCGACGTAATAAGCGCCCCGCTCTAATAAGCGCCCATGGCGATATTTGCTAATATATTGGCTAGTGAACAATCCCAAATAGCACCCCTTCCGATTGATCAATGTACACAAGACTTATTTATTCGCGTATAATACGCACTCGTGTGTTATATGCACTGTTAATTATGGGGAATTAAATTCTGGAAAAATATATCTGTCGTACATAAACATTTCAGGCTGTCAGCATAAACCACGAAATTTATCTTTCAAGTCCAGGGGGCTTATTACGTCGAATACGGTACAGTGTTTGTTAGTCATGCTTGCAACACTGAGCAGCTTTCTGGCAACAGCTTGTATGATTATAGATTCATCTACAGAGACTGTGTTTAGGGCACAAGGGCGGTTATCAGAACAATACCAACAAAACAAAATTCATCAGCACTTTGATAAAATTAACATTTTGGCATAAAATTAGTGTTCGGTTGGCAGCAACAACAATCAACAATAACAATATTATACACATCATGCCTTTTGAAACACTTGCTATACATGTAGACAGCAACATGTGGCGAGCAGATCACTAGGAGATACACAATACTTTCCTTTCAAAGAAAACAGAGTTAGAGTCTGTGTAATGGAATATAAATGCCTCACAAACACTCTTACCAAATAAATCCTGAGCATGACTGTTGCTAGTAAAAAAACTCTGTAGGACTCAGATCTATGAAGGATCTCTGTGGTAGACTACTTCATGTTCAAACCGAGATTAATAAAAAGAGGACGCCCTATTTGTTCTTACGACTATATTTATACTGGGATTCCACAAAATATGACTCCGCTTTTGATTTTTTTATCATGATATAAAAATCTGATTCTCATAACAAGCCAAGTGTATATTTAAACAGACTGTCATATCTGATCATCCCTATCAAAAGTTGAATAGTATAAGTATCCTAGGCAGGTAAGTTGGGAGGAAAACAGTATTTGCTAAACTTTGGGGATACCTTAATCCTTGTACTTTCTTAAATTCAGAAACAACAATGTAAAATTGAGCATCAAACCGCTTCCTCTCTATTGGACCTGCTATCAGAGAAACACAATTCACTTCTGCATGACATTATATCCAAATGATAACCCCCCCAACCCCACCCACCCCAATAACTCAAAGATCTTAGCTTTGGGCACCCTGTACCCTGCCTAGTGTTATGTATTTCTGTAGGTCTAGGATTGTGCAATGTACACAATCTAACTTCGTGGATCTGAGTCTTACAACCGTACTAGATTATTAAATATATTTCTGTTTTATAAATAAACTATTCTTCGAAAACTGCCCTCCTTTGTTGCTAGCAACTACTGCAGCCAGCTGGCGCCTTACAAGAGATGGCACACAACTCGTTAGATCTCAATAATACTGGTCATACTACACGCAATCCACTTCCTGTAATTCAACAAATAATTTTAACTAATCACCATAACACAGTAAATTTCCACCAACAAACTAATACAATTCTTAAACACATGGATAGGTGGTCATTTTGTCTAGGAATCAGAAACAAACATCATTCATTTTATTCAATTATTACCTTTGAACATTTGAAATTGTTAAGTGTGAAAATAATTTAGTAATCACGAATCTTGAATTCTTACATACATCTGAGTAACACTGAAAAGGTTATGGCGTGTAGGGTACTCGAAATATACCTTGGCTGAATCAAAAATACACAATTGTACTCTAGGAGAGACCTTTTTCAGTTTGACCTTTCATGTAAAGTGAGTGAGTGAGTTGGGTTTAACACCGCTTTTCACAGTATTCCAGTTATATCACGGCGTGTCAGCTTAATGTGGGAGGAAAGCCTGAAGTGATGCAGGTCTCAGATGTTTACCACTTCGGTGAAACCCACGAGCACGGGTCAGGTGCTGACAAACCTAGAATCATAATCGGGGAGAACATGGATTCGAACCCACATTCATAGGTTTCTGGAAGGGGATTCACACCTACTTACTGGATTCACACAGCTGCTCCAGAGTTATGTATCCTGAACCAAAACAGTTGGGGATCTGGAATATTTTGGGGGATATTTACATGAAATTGTGTACTCAGTCTCCACTACAAAAGAATGTCCTCCAAAATATGCATGATCCCAGACTTGTTTTGTTCAGTATAAATTTCCGTACTTCTGAATACAGAATGGTACCTGGGGTACATTTCTTCAGTACCCTACACGGCGACCCCTTCTGCCCAAATAGCAATGGTCCCAAGTCCTAAAAGTACCTTCATCTTGCATGTCATGGTATCTCCTTGTCCTTGTACGATTCCCCTACATCCATTACAACCAGACTTCACTGTACATAAAAAAACTTCCTTCCAAAATATAATGAACCACATACAATGAATAAAAAAAATTATTACAATATCTTAATATTTTGGCTTAGAGCCATACATCTTTTTAAAATACATATTCATTCATAATAAAATTTGGCTCTTCCATTGACAAGGTGATTTAGCAGTTGTCTTAACATTCTTGATCCTGAACTACAAGGAACTAGTAAAGCTGAGTGTATCACAAAGACATGAAGACATGACACTGCATAAAGTACTCATTGATTGTTTGTATGAACATTTCAGGCTCTCTCGACTGATGAAGGGGTATAGAGTAGCCCTGAAACGAATTCACAAACAGTACATGTAGTTATCTATAAAAGTTACAAGTCTCCATGTCCTTCTAACATCTAAGTGCCTATCAAACACTTGATCATAGATCAAACGTGATAACATGATGGGAAGACTGTATGTCGTTAGGAATAATAAATCAAAATGACACATCATCTAATATTAGTATCAGAACCGGCTGATTCTACCTTATAGATATGAAACTATGACACTATTATCTTGCCATCCAAGTCTTTAAGACTTGACAAGTTCACATGGAACCTTTTACGCTTATATATTTTAAACATGTTGAAGAGAAACTACGTTCAGCCAATTGGCAGTCCTTCACACACCACTAATTGGCTCAAATTTCCTTACGCATACTACTCACAAGAAGTTAAAGAATACCCAATTTTTTATTTGACTATAGTTAATCTGTACAATCAGGTTAACTATGGTCACAAGAAAGTGGGGTTCTTTAAATGTTTGAGTAGGGTATATCAACCTTGCAGTTATTATCCCAATTACATTGAAACAATGTTTCTGTATCTAACAGGGTGTCGTTGTACAAAACAACCTCAGCGCTACGACTGCCGTAAGTCTATGTTGAGGAACGGGAGTTACGATCCCCTTAACGTTAAGATTGCTTTGTACAACAGCATCCAGGACATCAATTAAAAAGCCCTTACCTTGGCAGGAAATGTGCACCTGATTTTTAACAATATCTATCCATCTTTCCTAGCAAGGGTCCATGTCCAAATAGGACACTTCACATGATTAGAATTGTCCATAGTCAAGTCCCGTGCTTCTAACTGTAGCTAACCACATGACATCAGCTGAAAACACACACTTGCTGCCGGGCGACACTGCCAACAAGTGTTCTAAATAACTGCCTACATATCTTCCCACGGCTACTAATTTCCTGTGTGGGCTACTTCAAGCCGACCATCCTAGTGTCTAGTCAGACATTTTTTCTCATACTGTATAACTTGTAATAGGTGTCGTTGTAGCACTCCAGGTGCGTAGAAATTTGACAGGGTCCAGAAGGCTTATCAAAACCATACACAAGTTAAACTTGTAGGTTTAACGCCGCTTTTAACAGTATTCCAGTTATATGACCGCGTGTCAGCTTAATGTGGGAGGAAAGCCCGAAATGATGCAGATCTTTGACGTTTACCACTTTGGTGAAACCCACGAGCACAGGTATGGTGCTGACAAACCTAGAAACATAATCGGAGTGAACCGTGCCACCCGTGCCCCCCCCCCCCCCTTACAAAGAGATTGGTCCTGAGTTGATGTCAAGTAGTGATAAAGACAATCAGTGCCAAAAAGGTACACATATTGTCCCTTGAAAGTTTTGATAAGCTGATAAGTTGCTGTGACACATCTTCCGCCCGAGTGTATATATAAAACCTTTCTTGAAAATTAAAAAATTAACACACCTATATATCATGACTGAAAAGGGAAATATTAATTTTTTTTACAAATATGTCATAGTTGTTTAGTTTTAGCTGACGATAAATGAAGAAAGATATCGTGGGGTAAAAAAAGTAGCCATGTTTCCAATTTCTTCACTGCAAGATTCGGCTGTGTTTCCACAATGTTTCCATTGTTGGCTTGCACATTTGCTGTGGGACAGAAGGAGCTACCTAGCCAAGTGACCAGCTACACACTTATTTGGAACACTGGAACACTGCTTCCAGATACAGCAGGTGGCGAGACACGTCATGATGAGGTACACAGGGAACTCAGGAAGCACCCTCATATTGCACTTAGCTTTGTGAACACAATGACTTGCCCCTCTACCAGGGCTTGGTCAGGACAGACAGAGGCGGAAACATTTAGGAATAATTAGGACAGGTACCCATTCCACAATCTCAGCTATTGGGAGTTACGTTAGTCTTAGGACTACGATCGCTATCTGGAACAGGTCTCGGTCTCGGTCTTTATGAGTGAGTGAGTGAGTGAGTGAGTGAGTGAGTGAGTCTGTAAATAATCGAGTCTGGACCAGACAATCCAGTGATTAATATCATGAGCATCGACCCACACAATTGGGATCAATATGCATCAACCAAGTCAGCAAGCCTGACCACCCAATCCCGTTAGTCGCCTTTTACGACAAGCATAGTCACCTTTTACGGCAAGGAATATGTACATACTTACAATAGAAACAAAAACAAGAACCAATACCCACAAAAGTTTGCATCATAATGATTAAAACCATCCACATTTTCAATGGAGTCTGCAACAAACCATATGTGCACACACTCAGTTTGTTGTGGTCCATGTAGTTTACTGTGTTTGGTTCCCTTCAAAATGTGACTGGTTTTAATCATTACGATGTACACTTAATGAGCATTGTGTCTTGTTTGTAATTTGTGGCTACGTCTATTTAAAGTGTGTAGATGTTCCATAGTGTGGTTGCTCTGTTGGTTTTCACTGGTGGGCCTGCATAACCAACCACTGTCACCCAAGTCTGATAAATAATGGTTTGAATGGTTATCCGCCCGATCCTCAGTTGTAGGGTTTTATGACAAGCATTGGTTGCTATTCTTACCCAGGAATCCCCACAAGGTGACAAGCATGGCTATTGGTAACCTTTTCCACGGTCTTTGTGAGGTGGCTTTAGTATAACTATACAAAAGTTCAAACTGAAGGAGAGGGTCATTTAAGTGTCAAATTACTGATCATATTTCCTGGATTTTCATAAGACCCAACTTTTGTAAATTTACAGGTCAAGTTATGAAAAGAGCTGGATGAGGAGTTGAGGATCTGTCCGTGACCAGCCCTGGTAGTGCTACTGTTTCATCAGCAACAAAGGGGCTGCATACATACAATGTTTATAATCATGACTATTTGGGTATTGTATATGTCGATATATTACCTACTTATCCTACCGATTTACCCTGAAATTCCCAATGAGTTATCACCCTTTAAGCACTGTTATAATAGCACTATTTTCAACATTTCTGTCAATGTGAACATTTGATAAAAGTATTGTCCAAATTTTCGCAGACATGTTTCACCATACATCATTAAAAAATACAAATTCACGTTCCAATGCTATTTGTACTCATCAAAGACAGTGGCAAGTTGTAGTGAGTTGCCGCTTTGAACAGTATTTCAGTTGTATCACGGCGCGTCAGCTTGATGTGGAGGGAAAGCTCAAAGTGATGCAGGTCTTAGACATCAAACACTTTGGTGGTGAAACCCACAAACAAGGGTATGGTGCTGACAAACCTTGAAACATAATCTGGGCGAATCTGGGATTCGAACCCTCCTAGTGGAGTAAGTCAGAGAGATGGACTTGCTGCCTCGGTTATACACAACAATGTCACAGCTCAGTACTCCCTTAAAGAACTAAAACTTAAACTAAATGTTTGCCAAGAATTTTCTCCAGAAAGATCTCCGATCCCAGAAACTTCACAACCATGATACATTCAGAGGATAATTACACCATGAATAAATATTTCAAAAAGTGCATATTTCTTTACAAAATTTTGTCCCATTATCATGAACAAAATATGTAAATTATCTAAAGTAAATATTTGTGATATCAAAATATGAATATAAAATCCTTAAAAGCAAGTGTTTGATTGTTTTCTCAGGTAAAATTGTAATGACTCCTAAGGCTTGTACTAAAATACTAAAATGATGACTTTTGAATAGCAATGAAGTATGGTAAATTGTAGCTTGTGGTCAATGAAATGTCTAGTGACGTTGTAAACAGCAAAGTCGATACATGCAACATTGCACTGGTGAGTAGATTGATGCATTCTACTATACATCATATAGATGACATATTGAATCAAATAAATAGCATGTAATACGTTTTATCTGACACTGACTATTGCCAAATACGTGATAACACCCTCATTATGATTCAGATGCTGTTGTTATCCAAGCAATTCCTCATCATCAACGAGGATAAACTGTTATCCTGATATCTTGATAATGCAATCCAAAAATACATATCATGTCATGTTGGAAAATCTTTGATTTTTTTTCAACTTGATCATATTGCAGAAATATTACTACAAACATATGAATTATTAGAAAATTGATATAGAAAATTATACAAAAATTTGGCACTTAAAGGATAAAGATAGAATGAAGTGTTACATCTGAATGACTGGAGGCTAGTAGAGAAAGGTGACGGAAGCAGATTTCATACAGCAGCTATGCTCAGGCCTGCCCGGGCACGGTCACCAAACGTATCTGACATCATACACCGTTTGATGATGCTTAGATGAAGAAGAAATCTACACTCATACATAGATTATTCAGCTCTTCTTGTTGCTGCAGTAGAAAATACTTGTCCCTGAAGATATTATGCATCAATGTTCCTTTCGGCATTCATTGGTCTGTCAGCAGACAATCTGCTAGCACTTCTTCCCAGCCAATCAGAACTTGCCAACTCCATTTCTCCTTGTCTGTTGTCATGTGATCAACCAACTGATCCCTTATTGGATGAATGAAACACTTCATCTTGAATGGCTGATCATGTGGTTTGACCTGTACTCCAATGTTGTAAAGTGATGTGGTTCAACATTGGGCAACATGCTTGTATTGTGGAGGATTCCTATATCATTGGATGATCTAGAAATGCTGGTCACATGATTGAGACAGGTCACATGACTATGAAATGGGCCGCTGGCTTGTTTGGTCTCAAGTCTGTCACACGCTGTGGTCAGCTGCAGGGGATTGACGTCATGACCCGCACATATACTCTTTCTTGCTGGTCAGTTTCTCCGTTACAACCACGAACCTCTTCAAGGCAGGCTGAAACAAGAATGAAGAATTCCAATCTCAATTAAATAAAATCTTTTACTGTGGTTCATTTTGTTTGTTTGTTGTTTAAAGCTGCACTCAACAATATTCCAGATATATGACAGTGGTCTGTAAATAATCGAGTCTGGTACAGACAATCCAGTGATTGACATCATGAGCACTGATCCACGCAATGATGACATGCATTTACTAAGTTAGCTATCCTGACCTCCCGATCCCGTTAGTCGCCTCTTACGACAAGCACAGTCACCTTTTACGGTAAGTATGGGTTGCTGAAGACCTATTCTACCCCAGATCTTCATGGGTGTACAGTGGTTTGACACGTATCTGCCTTACTACCACAAACCTCTTCAAGAAGTGGTTCAAAGAAGCAATATTCCAGCAGTATTACGGCCAGGGACACCAGAAATGGGCTTTACACATTGTATCCATGTGGAAAATCGAACCCAGGCCTTCGGCGTGACAAGCAAACACTTTAACCACTTGGCTACCCCATCGCCCCTGAGGTAAGATGAAATATTATTGGGCACATACAGCAACATGCTTGCATGTATATAGTGCTAGCCCACTAGCAACAGTACAACATGGATACTCAACACGTCACTCAGACGTAGTATACAGACTCCAAGCCAGCTGGCCCTTGTCCTGTGTATATAGTGCTAGCCCACTAGCAACAGTATAACAAGGATACCTCACTCAGACACAGTATACAGACTCCAAGCCAGCTGGCCCTTGTCATGTGTATATAGTGCTAGCCTACTAGCCACAGTATAACAAGGATACCTCACTCAGACACAGTATACAGACTCCAAGCCAGCTGACCCTTGTCCTGTGTATATAGTGCTAGCCTACTAGCCACAGTATAACAAGGATACCTCACTCAGACACAGTATACAGACTCCAAGCCAGCTGACCCTTGTCCTGTGTATATAGTGCTAGCCTACTAGCCACAGTATAACAAGGATACCTCACTCAGACACAGTATACAGACTCCAAGCCAGCTGGCCCTTGTCATGTGTATATAGTGCTAGCCTACTAGCCACAGTATAACAAGGATACCTCACTCAGACACAGTATACAGACTCCAAGCCAGCTGACCCTTGTCCTGTGTATATAGTGCTAGCCTACTAGCCACAGTATAACAAGGATACCTCACTCAGACACAGTATACAGACTCCAAGCCAGCTGACCCTTGTCCTGTGTATATAGTGCTAGCCTACTAGCCACAGTATAACATGGATACCTCACTCAGACACAGTATACAGACTCCAAGCCAGCTGGCCCTTGTCCTGTGTATATAGTGCTAGCCTACTAGCCACAGTATAACAAGGATACCTCACTCAGACACAGTATACAGACTCCAAGCCAGCTGACCCTTGTCCTGTGTATATAGTGCTAGCCTACTAGCCACAGTATAACAAGGATACCTCACTCAGACACAGTATACAGACTCCAAGCCAGCTGGCCCTTGTCCTGTGTATATAGTGCTAGCCTACTAGCCACAGTATAACAAGGATACCTCACTCAGACACAGTATACAGACTCCAAGCCAGCTGACCCTTGTCCTGTGTATATAGTGCTAGCCTACTAGCCACAGTATAACATGGATACCTCACTCAGACACAGTATACAGTAGGTTTTCAGGAACCCATGCTTGCCGTAAAAGGCAACTAACCGGATCGGTAGGTCAGAGTTGCTGACTTGGTTGATGCATGTCAACATATCGATGCTGATGTTGTCAATCACTGGATTGTCTGGTCCAGCCAAGATTGTTTACAGAATGCCGTCATATAGCTGGAATATTGCAGCGTTAAACAACAAACAAACAAACAATAAACAAGAAGACCTTGACCACTAGATCATGCAGTTAAATCTTCCTGGGTGTCATTTGCTTGATTTCAGTCATATTTAATCTGTACCTGTAGCCTGTAAATCTATTTAGGCCTGACAAACCAGTGGTTGTCAGCGACTGTCCTATCCCTTCAGTACAAACCTGGGCTTCACTTTGAGCACGAAGGTCTTCAAGATGGGCAGCACACAGCTGATGGATGGTGGCCAGATCCCGGGCAGGGTCTCCCTCAGGGCACTCTGGAATTGTGTTGTCCACTGGGATATTCTGCCAGGCATAGTTGGGATAGAACATGAATTGGATATAATGTTCTCATACATGGCAACAGTTTATCAAAATGTTCCAGACTTTACCATTGGCCTTTTGGGATGCAGGGATAGATATGAAAATATTATTGACATTATAAATGTAATTCAAATACATGATGACGATGTAGAGACACCACAGCTGGGATCATTTGAACAAAGTTTCAGATCCATGGGTCTTGTAGTTTCAGAGGAGATGTCAAACATACAAAAGTTAAAAATGGATGGACAACCGGACAATGCACTACAACATTGTCAGGTGAGCTTCAAATATTTTTATTTATTTTTTATTTTTATTTTTTATTTTTTTATTGCTTAAAATAGGTTGCTTGACTTTCACTGTTGGAGGCAGCATTAAACCAACTCACTCTCTAATGTGTTTTCTTGTAAACTATTTTGAGCTCACCTGATTGAAAGTTAAAATAGGTTGCTTGACTTTCAATCAGGTGAGCTCAAAATAGTTTACAAGAAAACACATTAGAGAGTGAGTTGGTTTAATGCTGCCTCCAACAGTATCTATAGTAACCTTCTGTTTTGCCAATTAACCTATTATACTCACAAATTTTTGTGGTGAGCACGTAAATACAGTTCACTTTAGATTATCTTATTCCACTTCGAAAGTTTTGCCTTAATACTGATTGGTTAAATTAGCTGACTTACAGATAGTGATTCCAAGAACTGAACCACTCTCTCTTTGTTCTTCTTGATGAAAGGCTGGACCGATTCCATGTACGATTCCTGCGGACAAACCTGGCTGTTATCAGACCTTCCAACTCATCATAAAATCAAACATGCCATACTTTTATACTTGTAATGGAACAATAAATAGATTCTGAAGCACACATTACTTTAATATTAAACTCTGCTTACAGACTAAAATGGTGTTTTACAGCATGTGTGTGTGTGTGTGTGTGTTGTGTGCGTGAGAGAGAGAGAGAGAGAGAGAGTCTGTCTGACTGTCTGTCTGTCTGTCTGTGCTTGCTCTTGTACTTGTCCGGACTATTACCAATTATTTAGTGCTAGCCCACAATGCTGCAGTTTAACATGAATACCCCACTCAGACACACACTAAACTGACTCTAAGCCATCCAATCCTTGTTTTTGCTCTTTAATGCCGAGCACCAGGCAGGATAACAACAAATACCATCTCTTAACGTCTTTTACTATGACTCGGCCGGGGTTCAAACCCACGACCTTCCTCTCTAATGGCAGATGCCCTGTCCACTAGACAACGGAGGCTGTCTGTTGTGGTTTGGACCCAGGAATACATCACGCCCTGGCCTGACAATACACTACCTTAGTGCCGGACTCCACAAGGTTGGCCAAGTTCTGTATTGCCTTGGCAACCAACTTTAAGTTCCGTGCAGCTGTTTCTGACGGATTTTCTAAAGAAAACAGAGAACAAGAACAACTATTACACATTCTAATATACGAATTCACAATGTACTAAATATGTTTTGTTTGTTGTTTAACACTGCACTCAGCAAAATTGCAGCAATAATGAGTGAGTGAGTGAGTTTGGTTTTACGCCGCTTTTAGCAATATTCCAGCAATATCACGGCGGGGGACACCAGAAATGGGCTTCACACATTGTACCCATGTCGGGATTCGAACCCGGGTCTTCGGCATGACGAGCGAACGCTTTAACCACTAGGCTACCCGACCACCCGCAGCAATAATGAAATCTGGACCAGAACATTGATGCTGGTTTAGTGAGTTCCGAAGGATGGGTACTTGGTGTAGAATTACCTATTGTCACCAAGCTATTCTGAGTGTGAGATTTAAAGCCATGAACAGCAGATCATCCTGGCAGCTAAAGTAAGTCATGATCACCATTGCATTGGGCCCTATTTTTTCCATACTCCAAGCCGCAGCCTTTCGATGCGGACTACTGATGTATAAAGGTGGCATAGACGTCACAGGGCCAGGGACAATTGCAATGCACTGAAAGTTCTGTCAATGATTACAAGCAAACAATCAACCCTGGCACTATTCCCTGTCTGTAAGTCGGTGACTATCGTAACACAAAAAAATGTTTTATTACCTGAGACAAGATTGAAAGACTTTGGGGTCAGGATCGCAGGACACAACAACCGAAGGAAGATGAAACCGCTGTAAAAGTAATCATCATAATGAAAGAGTGAGTGAGTAGGGTTTTACGCCGATTTTAGCAATATTCTAGCAATATCATGGCGGGGGACACCAAAAATGGGCTTCACACATTGTACAGATGTCGGGAATCAAACCCGGGTCTTTGGCGTGACGAGCAAATGCCGTAACCATTAGACTACCTGACTGCCCCTTCATAATGAAAGAAGTTGTGGATCATTCAGGTTGACAACTGTTTAACATCGTCCTCGATACCTAGTTTCTCTGATACACTACTGACTACTATTGTCAACAAGTCCCTGCAATCTTTGAAAACAACAGTGTAGGCTTCAGTTACTGATTACATGTTGGCTAACTGTTGCTGTTTTGTGTGAATGCCGCACTCAGCAATATTCGAGCTATGATGGCACATGTAAATGACAGAGTGGAGCCTGAGACAACCCAGTCTATGATTACGACCAGCATCTGTTGCTAGGGATCAATTCTAACCCAAAATCCCCACAGAACAAAAGGTTATCAGGAATGCAGTGTCTGACCAAAGTTGCTGATGTTTGCTAACTGACACTTGTACATAAATAGCATGTTCATACGAAATGGTATTTTCTTGGTGTATGCACGTACCTGACAGCCCTTGTTTTGACAGTTTCATCATCAGGCCACTTCTGCTGGGCTTTCCTCTGAAGGCAGCCACAGATATACCTCAACACCCTGAAACATTACACTCTGGTTACATCGACACCCTGAAACATTACACTCTGGTTACATCAACACCTTGAAACATTACACTCTATTTACATCAACACCCTGAAACATTACACTCTGGTTACATCAACACCCTGAAACATTACTCTGGTTACATCAACACCCTGAAACATTACTCTGGTGACATTACACTCTGGTTACATCAACACCCTGAAACATTACTCTGGTTACATCAACACCCTGAAACATTACTCTGGTTACATCAACACCCTGAAACATTACACTCTGGTAACATCAACACCCTGAAACATTACTCTGGTTACATCAACACCCTGAAACATTACTCTGGTGAAACATTTAATTCTGGTTACCTCATCACCCTGAAACATTACTCTCTGGTGACCTCAACACCCTGAAACATTACACTCTGGTTACCTCAAAACCCTGAAACATTACACTCTGGTTACATCAACACCGTGAAACAATACACTCTGGTTAACACGACACCCTGAAACATTACACTCTGGTTACATCGACACCCTGAAACATTACACTCTGGTTACCACGACATCCTGAAACAATACACTCTATTTACATCAACACCCTGAAACATTACACTCTGGTTACCTCGACACCCTGAAACATTACTCTCTGGTGACCTCAACATCCTGAAACATTACACTCTGGTTACCTCAACACCCTGAAACATTACTATCTGGTGACCTCAACACCCTGAAACATGACACTCTGGTTACCTCAAAACCCTGAAACATTACACTCTGGTTACATCAACACCGTGAAACATTACACTCTGGTTACCACGACACCCTGAAACATTACACTCTGGTTATATTGACACCCGGAAACATAACTCTGGTGACCTCGACACCCTGAAACATTACACTTTGGTTACATCGACACCCTAAAACATTACACTCTGGTGACCTCGACACCCTGAAACATTACTCTCTGGTTACATCGACACCCTGAAACATTACACTCTGGTAACCTCGACACCCTGAAACATTACACTCTGGTTACCTCAACACCCTGAAACATGACACTCTGGTTACCTCAACACCCTGAAACATTACACTCTGGTTACTTCAACACCCTGAAACATTACACTCTGGTTATATTGACACCCGGAAACATAACTCTGGTGACCTCGACACCCTGAAACATTACACTTTGGTTACATCGACACCCTAAAACATTACACTCTGGTTACCTCGACACCCTGAAACATTACACTCTGGTTACATCGACACCCTGAAACATTACACTCTGGTTACCTTGACACCCTGAAACAATACACTCTGGTTACCTCAACACCCTGAAACATGACACTCTGGTTAAATCGACACTTTATCATTGAATAGCGAGTCAGCAAATGTTGTTTTACACTGCAGTTAGCAATATTACGACAATATCACAACAGCCTATAGATGATCTACTCTGACCATACAAACCAGTGGTTGACAGTATGAGCAACTATCAATCAGCCAGTCCATAATAATGTTACACCAGATCCCCATTATATTCCGATCTTGTGAAAAGCATGATGGTATATTCCCTACTCGCTATACTAGGACTCACACTCGGGTCAATAAATAAGTATATTCTTTAAATCAGCTCTTTTCTAAAACAAAACCCATTACTACCAAATGAAAATATTTTATGAAAAGTATCTAAATTTACTACTTAATGTAGTGCAAAAACCCTCAAGTAATCACTTACTTTTTATATTACAAGAGTTAATATATTGCTAGTAACTTACGTGGGGCAGTACTCTGTTGCCTTGAAGATGGATTCTATGACATTGTTGAGGAGGCTGAGAAAATACTCCTGGTTAGATTTGGCATCTGACGGGTTTTCTAGAAATGCTGGATTAAGCTGAAAGTCATAGATGACTCGAGTCAACTCATGAAGATAAAACGAAATAATTCTCATTCAATCACTTATCTGACATAACGGCACATATCGAAGATGAAGATGCTACAGACTCTCCTTGTTTCTGCATACACTATATTATTTGCAGCCTTTGCGATCAAACACTGTGATTCCTCACTGTTGATGCATTGTACATGAGTGAGTGAGTGAGTGAGTGAGTGATTTGGGTCTAACACCACTTTGAACAGTATCCATATTATGTCACTGTGTGTCAGCTTAATGTGGGAGAAAATCCTGAAGTGATGCAGGTCACAGACATTTACCACTTTGGTGAAACCCACGGGCACATATAGTCCTGACCAACCAGGGTGAACCGGGTTCGAACCCATGATCATAGGACTCTGGCATGCCCAAGGGACGTAACTGCAAAGCGAATGCATTGTCAACCAGGTCACACAGTGAAATAAAACAATGTTCATTAGTTGACTTCTATAGTAATCAAGGGTTTCTATTGGTGATTTTTTCAGCCCCTTCACATAGGGTCCTAATATAGGTTGGTTGGTTGGTTGGTTGTTTAACACCGTACTTAGCAATATTCCAGCTATATGACGGCGGTCTGTAAATAATCGAGTATGGACCAGACAATCCAATGATTAATATCATGAGCATCAATCAACGCAATTGGGATCGATGACATGCATCAACCAAGTCAGCGAGCCTGACCACCCGATCCAGTTAATCGCCTTTTACGACAAGCAGTCGCCTTTTTACGGCAAGCATGGGTTGCTGAAGACCTATTTTACCCCGGAATCTTCACGGGTCCCTAATATTGTGCTGTTTTAAGCAGTATTCCCACAGAATCATAGGACAGAGACACCCAAAATTGGCTTTAAACAATGAAACCATCTGGGGAATTAAAACCAGGGCCTTGTTACATAGAGCAATCCCAGTGCTACGACTGTTGTAACTCCCAGGCCTCAACACCCACTTATTACTGTCGTATATTGACCTGTGAAGATTCCGGGGTAGAATAGGTCTTCAGCAACCCATGCTTGCCGTAAAAGCTGACTATGCTTGTCGTAAAAGGTGACTAACAGAATCAGGTGGTCAGGCTCGCTGACTTGGTTGATGCATGTCATCAATCCAAAAACGTGGATCGATGCTCATGATAGCAACCGCTGGGTTGTCTGGTCCAGACTCGATTATTTACAGACCGCTGTCATATAGCTGGAATATTCCTGAGTGCGGCGTTAAACAACAAACCAACCAACTGTCGTATTAGTCATACATTCCCTTTGTGGTAGACAGTGGTAGACCCCATTGGTCAAATACAACTACGGGTAGTCCACAGTTCACTTCAGACTACATGTAGTAGTTCATGTAAAATAGATAGATTTTCAAGAGAAATCAACAAGTGCCTGAAGATTTTCGCTAGTCACAGAATGACTAGTGGCTGTCCCTGGATAAGAGAATGCTTTAACCACTTGGCTACCTAATCACCCCTCTATGTGTCCTATGTGATGATGTATCCACTTGTTCTACATCATGCAACACTTCAGGTCAAGATAATTCTACACATCGTCATCATCTAAACAAGAATGTTTCAAGATTTATTCAGGAAATGTTCTTACTTCACATGACTGTTTGCTGTCAACTATCTTCTGTACCAAGTCCTTGACAGCAATCTGGACGAAGGTGGTGGCAGTCATCTTCATGTACTGGTCCATCATGGCCGTGGCTAGAGACGTCGCTCGGAACAGCTGGGACACTTCAACTGGTCACAGCAAGCAACATATAATAACTGAGTGAGAATGACAGTTCATTATTTCTCTTTCAAGATCAACATGAACACTTATTATTCCATTTATCTTATTTTTACATTATTATTTTGTTTTACGGATGAACCTTGTCTTGGTCTGTTGTTCTTTGTTCTACAACGCTGTCAGCAATATTACAGTCATTGCGACATTGCAAAATTAGAATTAACAGTAGCAAAATAAAACTCCTCAGAGAAACATTCCCGGAAAAGTCAAAATTCAAGACACAGAGCAACACTACAATGATCACAGTCCTATGATTATCCTATGCATCATGTAAGAGATGATGAAATTTGTTTGATTGTTTTGTTTTTTTTTGTTTAACGCCACACTCAGCAATATTCCAGCTATATGATGGCAGTCTGTATATGATGGCAGTCTGTAGATAATCGAGTCTGGACCAGACTTTGTTTGTTTTTTTGTGTTGTTTTTGTTTAACGCTTCACTCAGCAATATTCCAGCTATATGAAGGTCTGTAAATAATCTAGTCTGGACCAGACTAGTCAGTCAATGACATCATGAGCATTGATCTACACAATTGGGATACGATGACATGCATCAACCAAGTCAGAACACCTGACCACCTGATCCCGTTAGTCGCCTCTTACGACAAGCATAGTTGCCTTTTACGGCAAGCATGGGATGCTGAAGACCTATTCTACTCCAGATCTTCATGGGTAATATCAACATGATCAAGGTGGCCTGTAAATCATCAATCTGGGAGCTTTTTCTATTTTAAAGTTTATATAGGCAATCATTGTTTTCTTTACAAACCAGGAATTCAGTAACTTAGGCTGACCGATAGGTCAGTTGTTGACTTAACTGCCGGCCCGTTGGCCCGTGTACCCCTGTAGGTGACCTATTTTGTTATTACCTATGATAAGGAGGCCAACAAACTCACACTATGTGACTACTGTACAAACTGACTTTACCAAGTTAATCAATGGACAGGTACAGAAGCTCACCTTCCTTGTCTATCTCTAAATCATTGAGTGTCCTCAGCAGTCTGGCTTCCTTCTTCTCATGACAGAAGACCCTCAGTAAGGACTTGGACAGACCCAACCATTCATTTTTGGCACATACTCTTGATAATGTTATAACATTTTCATAGTTATCACCCAACAACAGCTGAAAACCAAACAAGAATGCAATTATAATTAACTCAACACTTACATTTCTCATTTCTCTCCATCACTGAACAAAGAACTGAGGACATCCCATTCCATGTCACATCAGAATGACCTTTCATCTGAACAATCATAGCGTCGCTTACCAGATCAGGGAAGGGACAGTCAGAATGTATTTTTTCTAATCATCTAAATTAAAAAAAGTTGATACAGTAGGCTGTACAACTGTTTCTGTCAAAATCATTGTCTATCTCTCGCTTCACCGGGATAAACATTTGAAGGGAAGAGGCTTTGCTCTGCCCATGGGTAGTACTGCCATACAATCTAGGTCATATATGAGCTAACGGACATTCCAGAATGTTCTTTAGTTCAGTTTTCAAATTTTGAAAAGATAAATTTGTAAAAATATTTTTCGGAGCAAAGTCTGGAATGGGAGTCACCAGTTTGAAACTAGTGTGGTATAGCTCGAGAAAGCTGCTTTCTGATTGGCTTATGCTGACTTCTTGTTAGTCATTTCAAAGTTTGCAAAAGGTCATTCTGACATGCCCCTTAATGGGATGGCCTCATGTCCTCTCGGTACACTTAAATTAGGATCTTACAAACCCTCAAATGGTATTAGTGGTGATATTAACATGAACACTGATCAGGGTTTACATTTGGTTTGGCAATGGCCAGTTATCTGTTTGATCCCCCTTGTTACAATCAGAGCAAGATACAGCAGTAAGTTGGTACCTCTTTGAGACTTGTGTACTCCTCTAAAGGCATGATGATCTCGTGCAGGTAGTGCGCCTTCAGTCTGATGTTGCCCATCTCCCCCTTGATGCTGGGGGAAGCTGGTTGGAGGGGGAACCAGTCGTCCACTTGGTCCAGCGTGTCCAGCTGGGACAGCCGGATCTGCACTTCCGCTGCACACAACATCGGATACAGATAACAGTACTACCCACACTGACAGATAACAGTACTACCCACACTGACAGATAACAGTACTACCCACGCTGACAGATAACAGTACTACCCACACTGACAGATAACAGTACTACCCACACTGACAGATAACAGTACTACCCACATTGACAGATAACAGTACTACCCACACTGACAGATAACAGTACTACCCACACTGACAGATAACAGTACTACCCACACTGACAGATAACAGTACTACCCACACTGACAGATAACAGTACCACCCACGCTGATATATGTCACAGCAACACCCATACATTTAGCATGTTTAATTAAGAAATAAAAGACAAGTGGGAGTCTTTTATCGTACAAAAAAACACTGCAGGGAGAAAAACCAAGAGGGGAGCTGCCTGCAATGTTTTATTGTACGATAAACAATAACCACGAGTTGTTTATTTCTTTTTGTGATATCAACGACATGTACATCCTATTTAAGGATGTTGATAAAAGGCACAAGTTTTAAAAACATTTACCAAAATTTTAATAATGACGACTCCCTAAATAGAGTCCGACCTGGAAATGTCGGACAAGTCCTTTTTCCGTACAGGTCCAGTTTGGTATTTCCTGCATATTTTCACAATCCTTATGTCGATTAACTGTACCTTTTCCCTCATACCAATTGTCATATCTCTCCCACTTTTGGATGCAATCATAACGCTGACAGATATGGGTGACAAAGGACACTACAACGCCCCCACATTTAGTTCACGGTAATGTCTATACCTACATGTTACAATACAGTTGTAGATCACTTGTGCAGTGAAATCTCCATATTATGGGATGGACCCGGATAAGTATACTCACCAACTTTTGTTTCTTTTGCCCTCTTCACCTTGTTATACAGTGTCACAGAAAATGTTTCGATATCATTCGGGATGTCACTGAAAATACAACCAGACACATTGAAAGGGTGAGTGTTAAAATATGACCTGTAACAGCAATCTAGGCCTGTGGATGCGGTGATTATCCTTTGGGTCATTTGCGAAGCTGCGTCGACCAGACATTGTCTTGTGTGTATTTCATATATGAAGATATGTATAATTAAAAAAATATTTAGTAAGTGAAACACCAAGTATTAGTAGACTGCATCTGTGGTCTAGAGGTAGACCCTCCGCCCGGAGAGCGGAAGGTCCAGTGTTCAATCCCTGGCCGCGTCATACCAAAAGTCGTTAAAAGATGGTACTTATTGTTACCCTGTCTGGCGCTCGGATTTAAGGGGCTAAAACAAGGAGTGGTCGGCTATTCATGTTAAACTGCGGCATGGTATCTCAGTGTGCTAGCACTATAAATCGGCATCAGTCCAGACTAGTACGAGCAGCCACACACACACACATGTGCATGCACGTCACTATATAAGTACCGGTACAATAATCTTGGACGCGACGTTAAACCCAATTTCCCCTCACCTATTAGTGAACCCTCCAGTCTCCAAGAGTTAAGAATGGGTTGAATATTTGCTGATAGTTGAGAATGGGAATAGGGATGGAATGGGGATTGGATGTTTTATTAAACATATGCTCTGTGATCTGTGAGAGAGAAACCTATCATTTGATCACTCCCATATCCAATCATCACAACTTACTCCAGATCAATTTCTTGCTCCCAGACAGGATTTGTTGACTCGCCGACCTCTGTTCTGCCGACCTTCACCTCGTTGAGACTGACTACGGCATAGGGGTGGTTAAGATACTTGTTGTGAAGTTTGTGAGCTTCATATATGATGATTGACAGACTGTGCAGCTCCTTCAGGCTCCTTGGCCGTTTTACAGGTGTGTTATTACAGTAGGGCTTCAGGGCATGGATCCATCTCTGTGGGTAAAAAGTCTCCATGATGATCCATATGACCAGGACAGGTATGGGCAAGTGAGTTGGGCTTTAATCCCCACCCTGACCATAAATAGCCCGCAAGGTGGTGGTGTTTCAGTTTCAAACAATGACTGACAATGTAAACACAACTGAGTGTCAGGAGAAGCTTTTTGAAAAACATAAGCCAACAAGATCACCATTGGCCGTCAAACTTCATATCAACTTGAATGACAAACCCTGGATACCACAAATGGCCCCCATATCTAGATAAAAATATATAAAAAAAATCGAATCGATCACTTTGAATAGTTATAATTACAGATTCAAAACACTACAGGGGCAAACTTAAGGACACCCCTTACTTTTCAACAGTATGTATTCAAAAGCAGGGCATGTGATATGGCATCAAAATAAAGCTATTTTCTTATAGTGCATATTCTTGTTTGTTTCACTGATACAAGTTTACTTCAGATGTTTTGGTTGGGTCATTAATTTAATGATGGAAGCTAGGGCTAGGACGGGTAAATCGGGTACCCAGGTCAGGTGGGTACTGAGTAGGACCCGGGTACCCACAGGACTACCCTCTATGGTTAAACTATAAGTGATAAATGTTCACATTTCTTTCCGACTATGCACACATTCCTTCTGACTTTATATGTTTGCATAATGATAAACCATCAGTCAACTTCAGTGAATGCATGACCAGATCGGTTTATACGTGTATCAAAATTTATTTTGACAGGAGTACGGTCAAACTATTCCCAATCGGACATGTTTTACCTATCTCTTGAGACCTACAGTGGGTACCCGGGTAGGGTCTGGTAATTGGAGGTTGGGTACCCGGGTAGTAAATTTGGAAGCATCAAGTTTTTATATATCTTAATGATTCTATTAAGCTGATATATACATCTGTACTATCCAACACTGGATAGTGGTTAAATCATTGCTACTGATGACAACAACAGACCTGTGCGACATCCCCGCTGTCAGCACAGAGGTAACATGTCTGTACGTGGTTATTGTTGTAGTTGGACACCAGTTGGAAACAGTAGGGTCTGAAATAGAAAAAAACAAATGCATGTGGGAAAGTGAAACCCATTAGTACAACCACTGAGGTCCATCTGCTATTGACTGAGGTAAAGAAGGTGGTAAAGAGCCACAGTTAGCACTATTCCAACTGTAGCACAGATGCCTATAAATAACCAAGTCTCGTCACTATTCCAACTGTAGCACAGATGCCTATAAATAACCAAGTCTCGTCACTTTTCCAACTTGATGACAGCAGTAAATAATTGAGACTGAACAAGACAATCCAGTGATTGATACTATGAACAACCATTCATGCTATCGGGGTATGATGACAAACAATCAACCAAATCACTGAGCCTGACCGCCCGATTCATTAAGTCGCCTCTCGCAACTAGTATAGGTTGCAGGAGATGGATTCTAACCTGGCGTCCCCATGGGTTGGGTGTTTAAGAGGAACACACATATCCTTCAGGGGTCAAAGCTGCAGGTTGCAACTCACAGTCACGTGTTACGATGGATCACAGGTTTGAAATATACACAGACAGAAACAAATTCCGGATGTACGTTGATCAAATCCCCATATGCCATCTGCCTGATACACTTACACAAATCATTACTACAACAGTGAAACATCCTTACCCAAGTGCCAAGGGAAGACAAATTGAGAGAAAAAACATGAGCAGCTTTTTGCTACTTTTCAGAAACACTTCAATACTGTATTTACTGCAATTATGTAAAAGTAAATATTCAAGCATATTCCCTATATCAGTAAAAAATAAGTGACCTCGCCAAAGTTACAACCATAATAACCTGATTTGGATCATTAGTAATTCTAATTTGACAGTTTCATTGACATTTCCTGAAGACTTAGTGCCGAATATCACCCTCTGAGTGAGTGAGTGAGTGAGTGAGTTGGGTTTAACACCGCTTTTAACAGTATTCCAGTTATATCACGGCGTGTCAGTTTAATGTGGGAGAAAAGCCTGAAGTGATGCAGGTCTCAGACGTTTACCACTTTGGTGAAACCTACGAGCACGGGTATGGTGCTGACAAACCTAGAAACATAATGGTGGTGAACCGGGATTCGAACCCACAACCCTCTGAGAACGGCCAGATAAATCTTGACTTACCTTCCAAAGAAGCTGTCATGGACAGGATACAAACAGCTGTATTGAAGTTCTATCAAGTCCTTTGGTCTCGAGCGCTGAAATAGTCAACAAGAGTTGAAACTAGCTAGGATGGAGAGTATCTATTAGCATGTTAGAATTATTTCACGGCTGGGAAGACAAAGATGGATGAACGTGGTATAGTGATCAGTGTTCGAACTTGAGCATGAATGTCAAGGCATCCTTATGATAGACATAATGATAAACGTTGAAGATTTAGGGGTGCCTAGATTCAAATACTATAGGAGCAAATCTTAAGGACCCCAGGACCCCCTCTTATTTCGAACTCTGCTTATGTTAGGAATCAAACTCAAGTGTTCAGTGAGACAAACACATTAACCACAGGGCCTCATTTATACAGTTGGAGACAAAATAAGAGTGTGTGAGTGAGTTGGATTTTACGCCGCTTTTAGCAATATCACGGCAAGGGACACCACAACTGGGCTTCACACATTGTACCCATGTGGGGAATCGAACCCGGGCCTTCAGTGTGAGGAGTGAACACTTTAACCACTAGGCTACCCCACCACCCTGACAAAATTAGAATTAACAGTAGCAAAATAAAACTCCTCAGAGAAACATTCCCGGAAAAGAGAAATTCATTACACAGAGCAACACTACAATGATCACAGTCCTATGCTTGTCCTATGCAGCTCATAAGAGATGATGAAATTTGTTCGTTTGTTTATTTGTTGTTTAACGCCGCACTCAGCAATATTCCAGCTATATGATGGCGGTCTGTAGATAATCGAGTCTGGACCAGACAATCCAATGAGTGACATCATGAGCATCATTCCACACAATTGGTATAGATGACATACATCAACCAACCGGCCTGACCACCGGTCCCGTTTGTCGACTCTTACGACAAGCACAGTCGCCTTTTACGGCAAGCGTGGGTTACTGAAGACCTGTTCTACCCCAGATCTTCACATAAAAATAGGGATCAGGCATGTCATACCAAAATCGTGGATCGTTGGTGATGCTTTCAGTCACTGGTTTGCATGGTCCAAGGATGATTATTTACAAGTTGCCATAACATGTCTAGAATATTGCTGACTGCAGCATTAACAGCATTAATTCACTCACTCGGACAAGGGGAGACAACTCATGGTCAAGACACATCGGCCCTGTTCCACAATGCTCCCTGAGCTCTGAGACAGTTGTAACTCCAATATATAATCATACTTTTGAAAGTTGGAGTACTAAGGCCGCTTCGAGAAATGAGGCCCTTGTCAGTAACCACTATAGCAACTGGTCTCAACCTTAACCATGGTAACACTCACTCGTTCATTCTCAAACAGGAATAGATGCTTCTCTGTTCCATTCAACATTGTGTAGAAGTACTTCCACTTCTTCGTCTTCTCACCTGCAAGTTGTAAACAATACTTTAATAACAATGAAGGAATGTCCTAAATTATGAATACACAATGCCGTTTTAGAAAGTGATCAAATGTAACAAATGTTATATTTGTAATAACGCTTTCTTTGTAAAGTATAGATTCTTGTATTTATGGGGTATTGAGTGCCGTCCGGGATTCGAACCCACACTGCAAGATTGAGGTAACTAATCGCCAGCACACAAAGTCAGCGATCTAACCCACTCAGCCACCAAGGCTTCCACAAAAATGAAAGTCCAACAACTAGTAGTCTAGATCACTTAGATTGTGTATCCTTCTGACAAGCGTAAATTGGCACAGCTCCCATGGCCGAAAGCTATGAATACACAAGTGGTCAAATGTAACAAATGCTATATTTGGGATATCTCACACGAGTTGATAAAAGTTGAAAAACTCCACTTTTATCCACGAGTGTTGATATATTTGCTATCAAAAGACACAGGGGTGAGATATTATTTATCATCCAACATCCTACTTCCAACTTTTTCAGTTTGTAGACAGTAATTAGCAGCGTCTTAAGTGTAAAAAGTACTGCTAACAGCTTCAGTAGCAGAGCCATTAGTGAAGTCATTTGATTGTGACATCATGGTAACCAATGATGTCACTTATAATGACAAGCGATATCTCCTGTGGGAGCCAGTTTGGGATGATAAAACACTTTCTTAGTAAATCTGTACTTTACTAAGAAAGTGTTATCCCAAATATAACATTTGTTAGGTCCTAAATTATCCCTAAATGTTAACAACTGGTACTATGATACAAAGATAATACTGAGGAATAGAAAATATGTGTTGATGTAATAAAAACATCAAATGATATAAATACAGTATTCACCTGACACAGAGGTGCTAAGTCAAAGGGAGGCAACTCACTTCTCTTGTACAGGTAACCTGTCATCTCAATGCGGTCGTCACGATTGTTCAGCAAACTTGGTCCTGACCTCATGATAGATGCATACAGTGTGTTCCTCTCAGACAGAGTTAACCGCTTGTCCAGATGACCATCAAATGCGTCGATATTATCCTGAAAACAACACAAATAAATCAGGTGGTTTTTTTAATCACTGCCAGGTGTCCTGGGATGTTGGAAAGGTGTCCTGGGATGTTGGAAAGATTTGATGAATGTTGGAAAGGTGTCCTGGAATGTTTGAAAGATTTAGATGAATGTTTGAAAGGTGACCTGGAATGTTGGAAAGGTATCCTGGGAAGTTTGAAAGATGTCCTTGGATGTTGGAAAGATTTAGATTAATGTTGGAATGATGTACTAGGATGTTGGAAAGGTGTCCTGGGATGTTGGAAAGGTATCCTGGGATGTTGGAAAGGTGTCCTGTGATGTTGGAAAGATTTAGATAAATGTTGGAAAGATGTCCTGGGATGTTGGAAAGATTTAGATGAATGTTGGAAAGATGTCCTGGGATGTTAGAAATATTTGGATGAATGTTAGAAAAATGTCCTGGGATGTTAGAAAGATTTAGATGAATGTTGGAAAGGTGCCCTTGGATGTTGGAAAGATTTAGATGAATGTTGAAAAGGTGACCTTGGATGTTGGAAAGATTTAGGTGAATGTTGGAATGATGTACTTGTTTTGTTGGAAAGGTGTCCTGGGATGTTGGAAAAGTATCCTGGGATGTTGGAAAGGTGTCCTGGGATGTTGGAAAGTCTTAGATGAATGTTGGAATAATGTACTAGGATGTTGGAAAGGTGTCCTCGGATGTTGGAAAGGTATCCTGGGATGTTGGAAAGGTGTCCTGGGATGTTGGAAAGGTGTCCTGTGATGTTGGAAAGATTTAGATAAATGTTGGAAAGATGTCTTAGGATGTTAGAAAGATTTAGATGAATGTTGGAAAGGTGTCCTGGGATGTTGGAAAGAATTCCTGGGATGTTGGAAAGGTGACTTGGGATGTTGGAAAGGTGTCTTGGGATGTTGGAAAGATTTAGATGAATGTTGGAAAGGTGTCCTGGGATGTTGGAAAGGTGACCTGGGATGTTGGAAAGATTTAGATGAATGTTGGAAAGGTGTCCTTGGATGTTGGAAGGTGACCTTGGATGTTGGAAAGATGTCCTGGGATGTTGGAAAGATTTAGATGAATGTTGGAAAGGTGTCCTGGGATGTTGGAAAGGTGACCTTGGATGTTTGAAAGATTTAGATGAATGTTGAGAAGGTGTACTGGGATTTTGGAAAAAGTTGGTGGAATGTTGGAAAGGAGTACCTGGATGTAGGCATCAAGACTTACCCTATATACTGGGTTGATCAGCTTGTACCCTTCCACTATCTCCTCTGTCCTGTACCGCTCAATAATACCATCCAGGCTAAGTGAAGTGAAAACAACAGAATTAGGTTGGGAACATCAGAATAGTTTCAACAAATTTAGTGACAGTTTTCATGTGACAGTTTTCACGCATTGGCAGCTGATATTTTCATATTGATTAGACTGATATAGCACAAGGAGTCATTGCCTGTAACACCTGGCAAACGGCGGGGAACACCAGAAATGGGCTTCACACGTTCTACCCATGTCTGGAATCGAATTCTCTGTCAAGATCAAGCAGTAAACCTATTTAGGAGTAATGCAGGATAAGTATACAAATATTAAAAAATAATCTATATTTTACTTGTTTTGTGTTTTAGACAATAAACATAACATGAGCAATACCACAGAATCTATCAAAAAAGGATTATGAATTTCCATTTCTTGACTCTCCTCTTACATTTCACCTAAAAAATAGAAAGTCTAAACAGATGTACCTATCAAAGTAGCGCCCTCCTACAAACAACTTCTTGCCCTTCTTTTCAATACGAAAGCGTCTGACCATATCACTGAGGAAGAAGAGCGAGAGTGCCCCGGGAGAGTTGTCACTCGGACGCACCAGGTAGCTGCCAGCTCCCGCTGAAATAAGGGACGGATCTCATCGTTCAGCAATGTCTGCCACCAGCAAGAGGTCAACACAATAAGCATGAACTCTACACAGGCTGAATAGGTCTCATGGCATCAATTTTAGCAGACTTTAGTGTTTATATATGGACATTTACTGGCTTAACTTACCTGAATGAACAAAATATAATTAGACTTGAGACTAGTGGTTTGTTCATGAGCATCAATGGTGTCATACTATGTAACCAGAACAATGTATTGTTACAGTGCTTTCTATTCACCTGATATAAATGAAAAATAATAATCTGAAAAAAGTTAAAGAAATTGTAAGTCTAGGTGCTGTTTTTACAACACACAGCTGGCAATCCCATCAATATTGAAAATTGCATGGCTCTCAATTATTTGTTGTTTGTTTGTTTGTTTGTTTGTTGTTTAAAGCCACACTCAGCAATATTTCAGCTATATGACAGCGGTCTGTAAATAATCAAGTTTTGACCAGACATCATGAGCATCAATCCACGCAATTGGGATACAATGACATGCATCAATCAAGTCAGCGAGCCTGACCACCCGATGCTCTTAGTCGCCTCTTACAACAAGCAGAGTCACCTTTTTATGGCAAGCATGATCTTCACAGGTCTCAATTATTTGTATTTTTATTGTACACATTTTAAATGCAAAAAACATTCCTGCACAAAGACAACACATGGTATGTGAACCAGTACTCACCATGACCCAGTTTTGTGACGGCTTCATCTTTCGTGATATTGCAGTGGAAGTATGGACACCTGTCAACTGGATCGTCTGTCCCATTCTGAAACACACGGAGTGAGTGAGTGAGTGAGTGAGTGAGTGAGTGAGTGAGTGAGTGAGTGAGTGAGTGAAGTTTGGGGCTGTAGTTTGTGATTTACACTCTACCAGTACAAGGCAAACTAATAACAAACCAGTGGTTGATATTAGGAGCATTGTTCAATCCCATCAGGTTCGAGTGATATGCAGCCAACAAAGTCACCAAGCCTGATCTAATTTTGACACCACTCAGAACAAGCGATGGACCGCTAAGAAACTATTTTAACCCAGGTCCCCACGAGGAGGTTTTATATATAGTAGATTTGGAAGGGTGAGTGGGTGAGTTGGGTTTAACACCGCTTTAAACATTATTCCAGTTATATCACGGCATGTCAGCCTAATGTGGGAGGAAAGCCTGAAGTGATGCAGGTCTCAGACGTTTACCACTTCGGTGAAACCCACAAGCATAGGTATGGTGCTGACAAACCTAGAAACATCATCGGGGCGAACAGGGATTTGAAAGCACAATCATAGGTTTCTTGAGTGCCAAAGGGACACAAATCTGCACAGCGAATCGCGGTGCCTTAGACGACTGGGCCACCAGTGCCCCCAATTTGGAAAGGAACTCCTATCAACTAACATTAGATCCTTATGACCTTTCCCAAACTATGTCATATAACGGGTCAGTTGAATTAAAGATTTGAAATTTGACACCTTTGACAACTTCCTGTTGATAAAGAAATTGTAGTACATTGACTGGACCTACCAGGTCTTCAACCAGTGCGGCAGGGATGATACCACTCTCCTCATCTTTCACTGACGTCACCCACAGCCAGCCATTCTCAAGCTCATTCTGCACGATGAATGTGTCGCCTTTCTCAAAACTGAAGTTTCACAAAGGAATGATCAAATCTACATTCAAGGCAGGGACATGAAAAACTTCAGAACTTCAATCACTGAGTTGTTTATCATACAATAAAACACTGCAGGGAGAATAAACCATGAGGTATATGAAATGTCTATTCTAGGTACAGCCTCTCTAAGAATAATGATAAAATATACAAGCTTTACATATAATTACCAGTATTTTAATAATGATGACTCCCTCTATAGAATCTGACCTCAGCAATATTGGACAAGTCCATTTCATGCACAGGTGGGTATTTCCCATGACCGATTGTCAAGTTGAGAGCACATGTCCGAATCTCCAGAAATGAAGTCATGAAAGAACAATGTATGTATGTATGTATGTATGTATGTATGTATGTATGTATGTATGTATGTATGTATGTATGTATGTATGTATGTATGTATGTATGTGATGGATGGATGGATGGATGGACGGACGGACGGATGGATGGATGGATGCATGCATGCATGTAGTGAGGCAGTGTGGATAATAGGTTCGAGATATTGATATGTTTGAAGTAACGGGGTTCGAGATATCGATACATTCCAGATAATGTGTTTCAAGATAACAAGGTTTAACAGTACATAAAAGCATCGTCCAAGTTTCAAAGCAGAACCAATTACAATGACTCAACCTAGACTGCAAACAGACACCAGACAGTATTGCATCGTCTGTCTTGAAGATATGAAACAGTATCAGACAGGTGAGGTGACTAAAGTCCGTGACACAACTGACCTGAGTTCATCTGTGTCCGGGATCTTCCTGTAGGACAACATGGCGACAACTCGCCGTCGATCATCCACGGGCTGAAACATACATAACATTAAACTAACTTGGCATTCATGTCTGTGTGATGAGCATGTGTACCACTTTGCTAAAACCCAGGAATAAAGATATGATGTCGAGAAACCATGGATCACATACAGTAACACAAAGGGACCACCAATTTTAGTTCGTAACGACCATACTTCGTTACAAGGATATACAAAGCATATATACAACAAATGGCCGGGACTTAAATTAAGTTTGTTTCATCGGTCAGTTCGTAATAAGCGTGTTCGCTATAAACATAGTTTTCTATAATCAGTGTGAATCTGGAATCATATACACTGTCAGAGGATCCTGACACAACAAAGAGACACAACTCTGCACAGAGAATTGCTGCACGCTGCACGCTGCACCATACACCACTGGGCCAGCTTTGGCCAGGCCTGCTATGTGATTATACTACATTCCTCATGGGTTACAAAATAACAGTGGCTCAAGTATGTGCATTACAGACTATGACGTTGAAAAGCTCTAACAAAGCCTATTGATTTAGTCACCTATTTCTGAGTTTTCCTTACCTGAGCTATTAAATAACATGACATACCCTTTTTCCTTCATTGTTCCACCCTGATAATCACAAAATAAACTCAAAAGACAGTGTCCTTCCTTTGCTGGGGGTACACGGTTGTGAGAGTGTGGCCTATCTTTCATAGGTGTGGCCTATCTCTGGTGAGGGTACATGGTAGTGTGGGTGTGGCCTATGTCTTGTGGGGGGGTACAGGGTAGTGTGGGTGTGGCCTATCTCTCATGGGTGTAGCCTATCTCTGGGGGGGGGAGGAAGGTAGTGTGGGTTTGGCCTATCTCTTGTGGGGGTACAGGGTAGTGTGGGTGTGGCCTACCTCTGATAAGAGTAAAGGGTTGTGTGGGTGTGGCCTACCTCTGGTGGGGGTACAGGGTAGTGTGGGTGTGGCCCACCTCTGATGAGGGTAAAGGGTTGTGTGGGTGTGGCCTACCTCTGGTGGGGGTACGGGGTAGTGTGGGTGTGGCCTACCTCTGATAAGGGTAAAGGGTTGTGTGGGTGTGGCCTACCTCTGGTGGGGGTACAGGGTAGTGTGGGTGTGGCCTACCTCTGATAAGGGTAAAGGGTTGTGTGGGTGTGGCCTACCTCTGGTGGGGGTACAGGGTAGTGTGGGTGTGGCCTACCTCTGATAAGGGTAAAGGGTTGTGTTGGTGTGGCCTACCTCTGGTGGGGGTACAGGGTAGTGTGGGTGTGGCCTACCTCTGATAAGGGTAAAGGGTTGTGTGGGTGTGGCCTACCTCTGGTGGGGGTACGGGGTAGCGCAGCTGTTCCTCCTTCAGGAGCCATGACCACTGTGTGTAGTACCCGATCAGATCAGACAGGGACTCAAACTGACGGCCTCCAATGTAGTAGTCTCCGCACATGGCGATGATTCTAACAATCAGGAAACATTTCTCTTTATTATTGTTCATAAGGAAATGTATAACAAACACATATTTCAGACTATGACCTCCGGCCGTGTCATATGGCCGGAGGCATTAAAAGACAGTACTTGTCACCCTGCCTGGTGCATGGCAAGAAGGAGATTATACATTCAGTCAGTTTACTGTGTCTCAGTTGGGTATCCATGTTCGGCTGCAGCATGGCATCTCACTGTATTTTGAAAGCACACACGTGCATGTACTTTGTTAAACAAGTCATATGAGTGCAATATTCTTGTACGGGCTGTAAATCCAATTTCACTACACCTCACCTCAAACTTTGATAAACAAATAAAATCTACTGTGTTTTCAAATTAGAGTGTTAGAATTTAGATATGCTACCTCTAACTGAAATAACCTTGTCATACAAACACCAATTGTTGATTCACTCTAAAATGTGTTCAACTGTAGTGTGGCAAACCGAAAATGTATCAGCAGATTGGCCTTGCCAAGATAGGAGAGGACGTACCGAAAATGTGTCAGCAGATTGGCCTTGCCAAGACAGGTGAGGACTTACCAAAAATGTGTCAGCAGATTGGCCTTGCCAAGACAGGTGAGGACTTACCGAAAATGTGTCAGCAGATTGGCCTTGCCAAGACAGGTGAGGACTTACCGAAAATGTGTCAGCAGATTGGCCTTGCCAAGACAGGAGAGGACTTACCGAAAATGTGTCAGCAGATTGGCCTTGCCAAGACAGGTGAGGACTTACCAAAAATGTGTCAGCAGATTGGCCTTGCCAAGACAGGAGAGGACTTACCGAAAATGTGTCAGCAGATTGGCCTTGCCAAGACAGGAGTGGACTTACCGAAAATGTGTCAGCCGACTGGCCTTGCCAAGACAGGAGAGGACTTACCGAAAATGTGTCAGCCGATTGGCCTTGCCAAGACAGGAGAGGACTTACCGAAAATGTGTCAGCAGATTGGCCTTGCCAAGATAGGAGAGGACGAAGGAACCAGGCTTGCGGTCACTCTCCCGTATGAGGTAGCTCCCCTCTTTACTGGCCTCCTGGAGACGCACCTCCGCTGTCTGACGATCCAGACGCCCATGGTACCATCTGACAGCAAATTGTCAAACATCTTAATCAAGTCAATACATATCTCATCACAGAAAAGACACATCTATTATTACCAGCATATTTTTCACAAACCAAGCTAGGACAGTACTTAAAACTCATCATATATGCACTATTTGACACATTTTAAAAATAAACAATAAACATGATAAAGAAATATACAAATAAAACATAAAATTAAAATCATTAAATACCAAAAAATACCTTGTCATTTAAAACAAACAAAAAAACATATCAACTGTCAACCCAGAAACTTAACTAAAGTTATAATGTTATCAATTTGTGACGTCATGAACAATGGATAAAGACATACATATTGTTCTCAACAATGAAACACTGTGACATCAAATTGCTTCAGCCAACCATTCAGAATTGAGAATTGCTAAAATGCACGTGCAAATATCAGAAAGTTATCACATTACATAGGTCTCTTGAACATGTTGAATTTGAACAGAAGATGTCACATGTGACATATTTCTTTCTATGATAAAGTTACAGATCCGCACTCCCTGTCATGCTGGCAAAGTATTACAGAACATATTGCAATACAGGAATGTGTATCTAAAAATACTTAAAAATAAAAGTTATTCCAACAACTATCTCTAACAACATGAAGTTAGTTGTGTCGGAAAACTTTTGTTGCAATGAATTTTTGTGTGAATATTTTATGTATGTTTCGGCATGTTCACTTACTGTTTACAACTGATTAAAGTGAATTTGAAATGAATTGGAGTAAAAGGTAAATATATGTTTTTCACCGCCCAGATCGGGTATAAGTTAGTTATACACACAGGTGTAAATCTGTTACCAATAAATTCAACCACTCATATTGTCTGCACGCATCACCATCAGTTTTATCTATCTTATCCGATACATATCAGATGTGCAGAGGAGGAAAATATAGAAACTCGATGATATATAATAAATGTGGATCACTGTCATGTGAGTGAGTTAGTATGGTTTTACGCCGCTTTTAGCAATATTCCAGCAACATCACGGCAGGGGACACCAGAAATGGGCTTCACACATTGTACCCATGCCGGGAATCGAACCCGGGTCTTCGGCGTGACGAGCGAACGCTTTAACCACTAGGCTACCCGACCGCCCCCACTGTCATGTGACTCCAAAACAGTGGATTTATTCCCTTCACAGCAGGCCCAGTACAAACTCGTGCGCTTTCAATGATAGCCACCCCCTATTTGTCTGGTTGAGGAAAGATGGCTGTCTTGTGGTATAAAGCCCTTCCCGCGATGTGCAAAAACATCCTCATGATCAGTGAGCCCCGACCAGGAAAGATGTGGGTGGTCAGGCTTGCTGACTTGGTTGATGCATATCATTGTATCCTATTGTGTCGATCGATACTCCTATTGTCAATGACTAGAATGTCTGGTCCAGACGCAATTACTTTCAAACTGCCGCCATATAGTTGGAACTTTGATGAGTGCAGCCTAGCAGACCAGTAACAGTTGGAACCAACTGAACAATTAGCGTCCCAGTCGGCTCATCAGTTTGTTATTCTGGTTTATTGTTTGCTATATTTAGGAGTGAGTGAGTGAGTTTGGTTTAACGCCGCTTTTAACAGTATTCCAAGCATATCACGGCATGCAAGTCAGCTTGATGTGGGAGGAAAGCCCGAAGTGATGCAGGTCTCAGACGTTTACCACTTCAGTCAAACTCACGAGCACGGGTATGGTGCTGATAAACCTAGAAACATAATCAGGGCGAACCGGTATTCGAACCCACAATCATAGGTTTCTGGCGTGCCCAAGGGATGCAACTCTGCACAGCGAATTGCGGCGCCTTAGACGACTGGGCCAGCTATATTTAGGAACAGGCTTTCACTTTGTGTGAGTTCATTGGAGTATGAACCTTCATAGAGTGAGGGCCAAACTGTATGAATGTCAGGGCTTGCTTGGCCCTCACTCCATGAAGGTTCATACTCCAATGAACTCACACAAAGGGAAAGTCCATACCCATAACTTTTCACATCACTATTTTATACCTCGAAGGATCTAGATCTATACAAAATATTGTTTTAGTATGTGTGACTTCATGTTTACACGGGCGGCCATACAAGAACCAGCTGTATCACGGAATCAAGTAGTTCCTCAAAAGGAAAATGAGTGAGTGAGTATGGTTTTACTCCACTTTTATCAATATTCTAGCAATTTCAGGGGGGCGGGAGGGACCAGAAATGGGATTCACACGAAATGGGATTCACACGTTGCACCCATGTCGGGAATCGAACCCGGGTCTTCGGCGTGACGAGCGAATGCTTTAACCACTAGGCTACCCGGCCACCCCTCCTCAAACTGAGAGGTGACATGAGTGAATGTATGCTCACTTTGTTCTGCAATGACATCTTATGCAGTTTCTAATATATTCAAATATATTTAAATAACATCATCATTAGATGAGAAAGGTCTGTTAAGAACTACCTCATTAAGTCAGTCACAATGACCGCGCATCATAATACATTAACATCAAGTATGGCCAGAATGTCTTAGCTTTGTTTACTGAGATGGGTCGTAGATATTCGTGAACGATCATGCAGTCAAACTTTGTCCTTTCTACACTTAAGAACGTCAGTTTAACCAGGGCCCACTTGCACAAAGCGATCTTAGCGCTACGACTATTGTAAGCCTATGTTAAAGAATGGGAGTTATGATCATCTTAGTGCTAAGATCGCTTTATGCAAGTGGGCCCAGAAGTGGAATAGCCTTATATTGTGTACACTCAGAATAAAACATTGTACCAAGTTGAAGATAAGAGGCAAATTAATATACTGCTCTCACTGACAGAGAGCATATGTTTTAACAACTGTGCATTGTACCTTTGTTTTATCTTTTCCAATTCTTCACACAGATTAAGACACACAAGGGGAATATGGCAACACAAAAGGTTGGGAGGTCAGACTTGGTGACTTGGGTGATAGCTGACAACATACCCCGAAGATGTGGATCATTGCTCATAATACAGACCACTGGCTTGTCTGGTCAGATCTAATTATCTAAGGCCACAGTCACATATCATGATGCAGCTAGGTATCCAGTGTTTCTGGTGATTTTACTGCTTGTTATACAGAGTGAGTGAGTGAGTTTGGTTTTACGCCGCTGTTAGCAATATTCCAGCAATATCACGGCGGGGGACACCAGAAATGGGCTTCACACATTGTACCCATGTCGGGAATCGAACCCGGGTCTTCGGCGTGACGAGAGAATGCTTTAACCACTAGGCTACCCGACCGCCCCTCGTTATACAGAGAATGAGTGAGTATGTTTTTGACATAGACTTAATCATATGCTTGGAGTACGGATGTATATCTAAATAATTATAACCCCAATACTTTATCATAGGCATATCCATGACAAATTATGGTTGTATCTGTGTATATCACATATATCTAAGCCATTATAATTCTTAACTCCCATACTTTCCACAGGTCCAGGAGCAGGTGTACGCAAATTTCAAAGCTGCACTCAGATTAATGGGTGTTTGGAGGTTTATTTGACATCCTCATCGAATGTAACTAAGATTCTTTACCATGAGTCTTTATCAATGTTTGGAGTATGTTCTTATTTCCTTAACCGTGTAAACCAACCAATCACACCAAGCGGACTGGTCTAATATGATTTATAGACAAATACTGAAGCACCTACCAGGAAGGACACAAACAAAATTCCTGTCATTCACAACAGCAATCATGCAGGGTCGCCATGAAAACACAGCAAGTCAAATAACATGACAACAATTATCTTTATAAACTAAGGAAAATCTACCACCAGACAACTTAATCAATAAACTCAAATGAATATAAACCCCTTATACACAAGTTATGACAGCACTCAGTACTGAATGATCTAAGCCGGGAAACAAATGTTCTCCAAATGAGCATGTGGGGACTTAAGGGCTGAATTGATCCCCACAGCTTGAGGAGTGTTCTGTTTGGAGTTGTAGATCAGCATTTGTTTTTGTACTAGTCTGGACTAATACTGATTTAATAATGCTACCCCAATGAGACACAGTATACTGACTCTGATCCGACCAATCTTTGTTATCCTTGTGATCTCCAGTAATGCAGAGCGCCAGGAAGGGTAACGACAAGTACCATCTTTTAACGTCTTTTGGAATGACGCAGCCGGGGATCCAACCCCTGACCTCCTGCTCTCCCACTATACCACGGAGGCACTCTGTGATCAACCAAGTCACTGAGCATGCAGTACCTCATGCATGGGTAGCTGGGGTCCTCTAGACCCCCTGAACCACCACGGGTTGGGATCACATGGTGAGGTTCTTCGACTTGACTGTGCGTTATCACATCCTAATTTGCATGGGTCACTTTACATTCATTCACCATCGGTTTACCCTATCCAGAATCAACTATTTACAGACCACTGTGACATCGCTGTAATGCTGCTGACTGCAGTGATAAAGGACATTCACTCACTGCACACATATCAGTTGTTGCATAACAGCATCCCATAATTCACCAATCTACAGGAAGTGTATCAATCAGTACTCGGCATACAATCTAGCCACTTGACTGGCAACTGATTGTCAGAAAAAAATACCGTATTTGGCATAATAAGCGCCCAGGGTATTATACGCGAATAAATAAGTCTTGTGTACATTGATCAATCGGAAGAGGTGCTAATTGGGATTGTTCACTAGCCAATATCTTAGCAAATATCGCTGTGTGCTTATTAGAACGGGGCGCTTATTACGTCGAATACGGTAATTAAAATGGAAATAAATCTGCACACTTAAAATATTTATTCCTGCATGTTTTGGCCAAAAATCAGCTTCTTGCCTCATGTGTTATGCCTTAATTCTCCACCAAATTTGGGGCATGGTGGCCAACTGGTCTCAGGTGATACAGAACAATGAGAAGGGTTGTGGGACTTTAGCTGCTGTGCTTCAACTAGGGCTGGGTTGAGTCTAAATTTACTACCCGGGTACCCACACCGCTATTACCCGACCCTACCCGGGTACCCACCACCCTATTACCTGACCCTACCCGGGTACCCACCACCCTATTACCTGACCCTACCTTGGTACCCACCACCCTATTACCCGACCCTACCTGGGTACCCGCTGTAGGTCTCAAGAGGTAGGTACAACTGTCCAATTTGAAAAAGTTTGACCGTGGCCCTGGCAAAATGTATTTGGATACATGTGTAAAACATTCTGGTCATGCCTACACTGAAGTTTACTGCATGAAGTTTTATCTTAATTCAAACATCAGAAGGAATGGGTGCATAGTCAGAAAGAAATGGGAACATTAGTGACTTTTGGTGTAACCGTGGATGTTCTAGATAATTTTTGTCATTAAACAATATATCATGTGACTAACCATGGGTCCAGGTAGTTCTATGGGTACCTGGGTCCTACTCAGGACCCACCCGACCCAAGTGCCCGAGTTACCCGTCCCAGCCCTAGCTTAAACCATTTGTCTAGTTGAAATCATTTACAATCTATGCAACCTTCAGCATTCATGTCATCAGAGAAAATGCATTTTGAAAGAAAAATTGAGCATCAGCAAACAGGGTCAAAAATATAACTTTAAAAAAAAAATCAGAAAAATATGTGTTGAGTCGAACTACTAACTACACATACAGTGATCCCTTGCTACAAAGCTACCTTCGGGGTCCAAATAATTGATGAGCGTTATAGATGATCAGCGGTTTAATGAAGGTCGAGTCGTAGGTGGTAGGTGACCAACAAAACAGTATACATGCTCTGCCTACCTAACACGGTCTATGTTGCACGTTTCAGAGTTTCAAAAAAGATTAGAAAAGAAGTTATTTATGATTCATAGTGTAAAAAAAGAATTATCGAGCATTAATATGCGCTTTCAAAAATACAAAACACATCGTATCCCTTCAGGTGAATAAACAGGCATAACAAACTTGGTCAATAAAAGTATAAAATTTGATATAAAACATCATTCAGTGTTAGAAATTGGCACTAGTCCTATAGTCCTTGCCAACCTGCCCAATAGTTAAGGTATCATAAGGACCAGTAGAAATTTGCCCTTTTTAAGGGTTTTGCTATATGTTATCATTATAAGGACTAGTGGTCTAAAACTGTTAGTTTCTAACGCTGTCATTAAACATGATGATTTACCATTTAAAATGTATTTCCTGCTCTCAAAGGCATTATATGCAGAGATTAAGATTACCATGTGTATTTTCTCATAAACTAAGCCGGAAATAGCAATCAGCTGTGCACACGTTTCCTCCCAATCTACCGGTGATTCAGTTAAAACGTACCCAGTGATACCACTTTAAAGAAATCTGATGCAATGGTCGGAAGAAATTGTATCTGAAATTATTATTTTATCAGGAATAATATATTCCAATATTGTGGTTTTTTAGTTGCAGCTTCCACCATATACACTTAAAATTATAAGAACCATAAGCGTAGCACTTTGGTACAGATTGTATGCAGGATATTTTGACCAGTCACCGTAGGGACTTGCTACATGTATTTTGATTGCGAAAATGTTATGTTATGTTGACATTTAATAGTCAAACTGCCTCAAATATGGCTTTTAGCAAGTCATGGTACGGCATTTATGATATGCGTATCCATTCTCTTGCACATGTTGCAACTAAAGTTCATTTCAAGGGCGTCAATAGCGGTAATCTGACCGTGGTTGCTGTAAATAACGGTGAGTTGTGCGATCTACCGATCACTTCGCACATGTTTTTGCCGAAATTATTGTAAACATTATCATAATTATTGAATAAAATTTTGAATATAATTAAAAAAATATATTGCAAACATTAGTCCAGATAAACAATGAAATTTTTTTTTAATTACCAGATATTATAATAATAGGATCAAATTGCGTACTTAACATGCTTCAGTTCGGATTTGTTGACTGGTATTTCCAGTGTTACGTCATAATGTTTTTGAGATGGGGGAAAACATCGCGTCATTTGAAAACTTGAGTTTATTGAAAATCTTAGTAAATTGTGGGAGCCATGCTTTACAGCGCGCTATATATTGAAGAGCGCAGTAACGAGGGAACACTGTATACCGTTTTGAACAAAAATGGCTGACCTATTGACATAGATGGGTTTTTCAACATGGCTGACATGAGGGCCACAATTTCCAATCAAGATGCCTAAAAAAAACCTTGGAACTACCAGTGATTTTGAGTTAATTTTAGTCAATTGGTCATTTTTTTCAGATTGATAGGTCACAGTGTAAAACTCAATCAGGGAATAATTCTTTTGAAAAAAAGGAACGCTTTCTTCTTCTCTTTCTAAACCACCATTGTTTCAGTTATTGACATCACTGCAGTGCCCCGTCCGTCAGGCTTCACTTGTACAAGACACACAGGCAAACAGGTTAACAATCAAGCTGAAAATAGCTAAATGTACTCATCAAAAGAATACTATGATGGCACTGGTCACTCTATTGTTTCAACTGTAGATTATCTGTAAAAAACTGACAGTTCACTGACCTACTTTCTGCAATGCAAGTTTTAAGCTCATGCATTAGTTCTAAGCATGTGCATTATGAATGTACTGGATGCAACAATCATATCTCACAAAATGCAAGTGCTGTACGAATATACTGGCCAGTTCAAATGCATTATGGATATCGAAGCAGGGAATTAATGATTCTCATGTATTATGAACATACTGCATGAAATACAGCATATTTATGTTGTACTTATTTTTAATTTGGTATTTTAACTTTCAGGCTGTATTTTAACTCTGATTACATAATCAGTTTCAACCGGTCTCTCGGGGCATATGGTGTGATGTACCCATCGGGCAAGTTAGCAAAACAGCAAATGGCGAAAACAAACTGAGTTACTTCCTTTTGCCCAATGCACTCGGATAAACATCATTCATTTCTGAAACTCAACCAAAGATGTGTTCAGGTTGACTTCTCAGCAGGCATTATTGTTAGTAGGCTACATGGCAAATAATTGCCAAGTCCTTAACCAATCAGAAGCTAATATTTCAATAGAAGGTAAGACAAAGCATCTTGTTACTTTGATTCTGTCTGTGGACATTTGTTTCAAACAATGAATGACACTCGCTGGGTCATATATTACTTGAGCCCAATTCCTTGTATCTCATGTCTAGTTTTGTAAATACTGAAGAGTGATTGCCATCAGTCAGACATGATGGTGATGTGAATCACATCTCACCAACAATCTATCAGGTTTCTGGACCTTTATCTTGTTTATGTTTAGGAGGAGAAGTTTTGTATTGTTTTTAAATCAAAGATGGCTACCATGCAGCCATATTGAAATTACAATTCCAAACAGGTCAGGTAAGCAAAAACCTAACTCAGTGTACAATTATTACCAGCATTATAGTTACAGGACAAGATATTTTTTACCCCATAGCGCCAAACTCAACATTTCACAGGACTTGTGTGTGTACTTTATATTTCATGTATGAAGGAACAAAATCATTGTGTATGAAACAATTCATGAACTCAATCTGTGCTACGCACTAGAAGGACTAATATCAAGGGTTGGATATCAATGAATAATGGTTGACAGCATGAGCAACAATCCACACTGTCAGTTTATGGAAACACATAATCAGCCAGGTACAACATCATTATCAATGTCAACTCCTATGATATGCCTCATTTGGTTTGGTTTGTTTGTTGTTTAATGCCTCACTCAGCAATATTCCAGCTATATGAGAGTGGTCAGTAAATAATCGAGTCTGGACCAGACAATCCAGTGATTGACATCATGAGCATCGACCCACGCAATTTGGATCGATGACATGCATCAACCAAGTCAGTGAGCCTGACCACCCAATCCCTTAAGTCGCCTCTTATGACAAGCATCGTCGCCTTTTGCGGCAAGCCTGGGTTGCTGAAGACCTATTTACCCCGGAATCTTCAAGGGTCGATATGCCTCGTCTACAAGTGTCTACAGGAGGCCTATTCTGCCCTCAACTCCCTTAGGGAAAGCAATTCAAAAACCTCACATCGTACTGAACTCTTGGCTATCAAGCCTGTAGCTCACCTGACATCACATCACTTAATGTGGCAGCTGGCATATTTAAACATACACAGTGCACATGATGTACAACTACAGAATACAGTCTAACAGCACATAATATAAAAGGCAATTGCCAACATCTTGCTTCATTGACTGAGTATAGTTTTATACACATTTAGCAGTATTCAAGCAATATCACGGCAGGGGACACCACAGTGGCTTCACACATTGTACCCATGTGGGAATTGAGCACGGGTCTTTGGCATGACGAGCAACCGCTTCAGCAACTAGGCTACCCACCAGCCCATTTTTAATTGGAAAATTGGCTTAGGCAAAACATGGTCATTGATAAAAGAAAACTATTTCAAAATCAGCCACTCAGATGTTCACTGACATGCAATCACATGCCTCAGCAAGTGCACTAGAAATGACATGCTACATTTATCCTGTACACAAAATTAATGTCAAATGGATTCTTAGCATGTTAACCAAGGGTGTACTTCAGACAACCTGACTGCCCATACAGCGTTAGAATTTTCCACTAGTCCTGTAGTCCTTGCCAAACTGCACAATACTTATGGTATCACAAGTATGGCATATTTAAGGGTTTTGCTATATCTTATCACTGTAAAGACCAGTGGACTAAAAATGTTAGTTTCTACCACTGCCATACCTTCCCAAAATGCTTTTTTACATTAACATTTTGTGCAAAACTACCCACCAACACAAGTCATCTGTAGAACAAAAGTGCCAAAACATGTGTCATGTGGTAACCATGGCAACCAAATTGTATCGCGGATTTTGACAGTTTGAAAAAAACAAGACACATTGGAATCGCAATGATAACACAACAGTCAAACATAGTGGTTGACTAGACCTGTCTCATTTGAATATGCCTTACTCGGCATTTCATCACTATTCATTTCCTGAAAGTGAGATCAAGTGGATGAAGATGTCAAGTGGAAGTATGTGTGGTGAGGTTATCATCAATCTCCTCTGAATTTGAACACTTTCTCAAAGTTCATACAAATATTTTAACCTGTGTAGATAACTGTTAGAATTGATTATTAGCAACCCATGCTTGCTGTAAGAGGTGACTCAAGGGATCGGCTGGTCAGACTCAGGGACTTGGTTGATGCACATCATTGCGTCCCAATTGCTTAGATCAATGCTCATGATGTCAATCACTGGATTGTCTGGTCCAGACTTATTATTTACAGACGATCATCAAATAGATGGAATATTGCTGTGTGCGGTGTTAAACAACAAACAAATATTTGTCATAAAACATAAATTGAAAATAGAATGGATTATGATTTTTATTAAAAGTTTGTGTCATAATGTTTCTTTCAATTTATGTAAGAACATAATGGATAGAGGTAACAGACTGTTAGAGTATCCAGCGGGAGGTTGTCATTGCCGTTACTCAGCTTAGTGTATTGCCTGACACCCTTTTCTACCTCCCTTGGTCTCAAAGCTCATGATGTCAATCACTGGATTGTCTTGTCCAGACTCGGTTGTTTACAGACGGCAATCATAGAGCTGGAAGCGGTGTTGAACAACAAAGAAACGAAGCAATTCCCCACTAGACAGGTGTCTGCATTACATGCCAAATTAGTTGACACATATCCACCTTCTCCAGTAATCCCAAACTTTCTCATCATGTTTTTTGTTTAACGCCGCACTCTGCAATATTCCAGCTACATGACGGCGATCTGTAGATAATCAAGTCTGGACCAGACAATCCAGTGATGGACATCATGAGCATCAATCCATGCAATTGGGATACGATGACAAGCTACCTTAACAACAATGTTATCAGCAACTCCGGTTTAATGACATCACTTCCTGTTTTGGAAAGCACATGCCCAATGCAGCTTAAGCAGTTGTAGCCACTTTTAACAGTATTCCAGTTATATCACGGCGTGTCTGCTTAAATGTGAGAGGCCCGAAGTGGTGACAGGTCTTAGATGTTTACCACTTCAGTGAAACCGTCCAGCACGGGTATGGTGCTGACAAACCTAGAAACATAATCGGGGCGAACCAGGATTCAAACCCACAAACACTTAAAGGGGAAGTGTACACGCAATAATCACTTTCTTTCTTTTTCTAAACAAAACGCAATTTTAGAATTAGTTAGTATCTGTGTTTGAAAATATACACTCATTTTTTTCACAGTGAAAGTAGGAAGCTCACAATAGTGTGAAAATGATATGCCGTTATGAGGCCTTCGTTTTTCGAGCTAAACAGGCCTGAGTTATCCCCCTTAGATTATGACATAATTGGTGCCAATTCAACTGGGTCCCTGTCTATTCTGAACACAAAAGATATCAAGTACAAGTTTTCGGTAAAACAACATGGCCTACGACACACTCCGGCGTAGTGGTGACTCAGCATAACACTATGCTGGCTGGCATCTGAGACGCTAGAATCACACACCTGTACCTACACCACGTGAAGCGGCTCTAACAAAGCATGATGACGTCATAATGTTTATCAATTGGCACCAATTACGTCATATTGCAAGGGGCATAAGCCATGGTGTTTTTGTTATGGAAATAGAACACTTGGTAAATGTGAAAAATATTAATCGTTTTAATGCGAAACATATGTTAATTAATTGTGATAAAAAGTGGAAAAAGTACAAGAAAATTAGGTTCATTTCCGTGTGAACTTGCCCTTTAAGCAGTTGTAAGCACTTCTGATTGGGGAAAACATGAGCCCAATGCAGATCAACTTTGAACAGAATGTCCTATGCTTGTAGCTACCTTATTAACCAAGCTATAACCTCTTCCAGCATAATAACCCTGACTCACAATCTCAACCATGAACTGTCTGTGTCACCTTGACCAGTGTGCAAAATAGCCCAACTGGCTACTGAAATTTTAACAAGGATTTCTTTCATGCACACCTCTTAGTTGATTACAATTTTTAAGAAGTTCTCCCAAAACTAGATAAAAAAAATAAACTGTAGCATTTTTAAGCTTGTGAAACTTGAAACTGGCTAATCGTTTCTATGGCAAGCTAGCTCACCTGGCCACCAACATATTTCACACACTGACCATCACCTTCAATTTCATCCAATCACATGCAAGAACTTGTTGCAAACTTAGGTAAAGACTCCATACCATGAAAAGAGTACTTTCTGAATTCAAGTATTTACTTCACAAGTCTATCTGAAGTTATTGCTAGATGTGTTGATTTTTTAAGAATCATTCCGAAATGTTGTGAAATTTTAACCATATTTTATCATTTGACCTCAAACAGAAGTGATCCAAAAGTTGATGCATTCGAGACACCACTTAGAGATCATGCATATTAAGTTTCATAAAATTCTATTTATAAATACTCAAATTATTTTGTACACAAGCTTTTTTGACACCGAGTTCATACGGAGTGAACTTGACCTTTAATGTCATCCAATCATATGTCAAAAGCATTCCCCAAGGATATATAGGAGGTTTATCAGGTATGAAGTCTCTAACATCTGTCAGAGCTCTTGGTTGAGAAAACCAATTGCAGTGGGGGTGGAGTATCTCAGATTACAAGCAAACACATAAAGGAGCACATTTCTTCATATCAATCATAAATATGGTAACAACGATAAAATTGGATATTCCACTAATTTCACACATTTTATTGCTGACAAGTGCCACGGCAGGCTTTATTAAATTTCCAAAATGAAAACTTCCTTTGGAAAGGAGAACTGTATTAACAGGCAGACAGTTTGTTTGTTTAATGGCACACTCAGCAATAGTGCAGTCATCCAGTCATAGACATCAAGAGCATCGATCTACGCAATTGGGATACGAAGACATGCATCACCAAGTCAGCGAGCCTGGCCACCCCATCACGTTAGTCACCTCTAACGACAAGTATAGTTGCCTTTTACGGCAAGCATGGGTTGCTGAAGACCTATTCTCTACCCGGATCTTCACGGGTACACTTACATCCCCAGCATCCATTCAGGTGATGTACAACATTTTATTACTATTCAAATTTAAATAATTCTACTAAATGGGTGCCAAAACACAAAAAGAGAATGGTATTTTAAGTTTGCTTCAACTTAAGAGATATTATCAAAGGTTATTTCAAGGGATAATTTCAGAAAATTTCAGCTCCAAGAACCAAGTGGCTTCAGACGACATATGCCCAACATGGTAAGATGGGCTGACAAGTAACTACATACCATGACAAAAACTCACACAAAATGCTGACAGTGTCTTGGTACAAATCAATCGCTCCAATATCAGATTTCTTTTCAAATGCTTTTTTTGTTAGGTGGAATCTTCAGTTTCCTCATGCAGTGGTGCAACTTGCAAAGGTTGAATATGCATCTTTATGTTAAAAAGCACTTCATTCTTGAATCCTTGTCTTCACAGCACGATGATAACTCTATTTCAAGTTAGTGTTAAAACACAATCTTTATTTTTAAGTCATCATTTTCACATAGGTTAGTAAAAGTTTCTCTAAACTAAGTTTCATTCCACAAGTTCAAAATGTAAATCTATTCTACAAAATAAATCTCAATTAATGTCAATGCCTCTGTTAACAAGCTTTGAGTGAGTGAGTGAGTGAGTTGAGGTCAAAACCGCTTTGAACAGTATTTCAGTCCTATTACGGTGGCAGCTTAATGTGAGACAGGAATGACCAAGTAACACAGGTCACAGATGTTTACCATCTTGGTGTGACCCACAAGTACAGGTATGGTGCTGACAGACTCACGATCATAATCTAGAATCCAAACCCACGACAGCGGAGCCTGGCACAGCTAAGGGAGACGACTCCGCACAGTGAATTGCATTGCCTAGACGACCCCAAAAGTATCATGAGAAGAATCAGATTTCTTACAATGTTGTCGACAATAAACATCATAAACATGATAAACGATGACAACCTTATACAGTGCAGATAAACATGATAAACTATGAACAGCTGGCTTCCTTGGTATTCTGGATTAGAATAGTCTAAAGCTACCTATGCTGGGAGAAACTTAATGGATCGAGTGGTCAGGTTAGGTGACATCTAATTGTGTCATCATATCCAGATGATGTCAATCATTGCTTAAAATATCAATCACTGGATTGTCTGTTCCAGATTAAATTACATACAGGCAGCCATCACATAGCTGGAATATTGCTTAGTAAGGCGTAAACAAAAAACATACATAACAGCTGAAATATAGGCATGACAGATAACTGCGGTGACGATGATCACAATGATGCTCAGTCAGCTTGACATGGATAATTTGAAACTTGAAATAAGCTTGCTTCATGGAAGCTAAATAAACCAAATACATGCATGCTGAATAATTTACAGAGAAAATTGTGTTTTAGTACATTAAAGTATTCTTTATCAGTGTTTATACAACATCAAAATCACTGTGCAACAAAAATGGAAATAAAACAAACCAAAACGTATGCCTCTGACATAAAAAGTGCATATACAATACAAATTACTTACTCTCTGTAATCACATGGGCTGCATTAGGAAAGAGGAAAGAAAGGGATTTAATGGTGGTGCATATGTCAACATTGTCAGAGTGAGAAAGTGAGTGACTTGGGTTTAGCGCCGATTTGAACAGTATTCCAGTCATATCATGGCGTGTCTGCTTGATGTGGGAGAAAAGCCTGAAGTAATGCAGGTCTCAGACGTTTTACCACTTTGGTAAAACCCACGAGCATGGGTATGGTGCTGACAAACCAAGAAACATAATCGGGGCAAAACAGGATTCGAACCCACAATCATAGGTTTCCGGTGTGTCTAAGGGAAGCAACTCTGCATAGAAAATTGCATATCCTAAGACGACTCTGACACTCCAGTCCCGTCAACATCGTCAGAGACCATCATAAGAAACATATCATCCTTACTACACTGTAAATATTACAAACTGATGTAAAGTCCACTCTTGACATCTCTAAGTTTACATTATAGTCACAGACATTCAAATATACTTGAAAACATATTATCATAATACCATCTAAACAATCACCATGATCACTCATCAACATGATCAAGTCGACATGGTCAAATCAAACAATGAAACAATATTTTCAATAATTCAGTTGCTATCTTCATGTTCATAATTCATATTATCATGTAATCAGGGTAATAATTCCCTGAACTACAACAAAAATTACATTTCATTTTTTTGGTTATACCAATTGTATATAGAACATAAGATCTTTTATAATTTCACTAAACACTGAATGTTTCACTCCAATCTGAAGGAAAGTAGCAGATTTAGTGTACAGTCGACCTCTCATGAACCAAAGTCAACAGGAAAACAGGTTGCAGTGAAGGGCAACTATACTTTATTCTCAACAGTGACAGGAATATTTACACTTTATGTGCAAGGACAGATCCAAGTAATTATTCAAAACCCAGATACACGAGTATTGTACCAACAAACCAAGGATCATTACTTGAAAGACATTCAGATCCAAACCTAGATCCTGTTCACTGAAGCAGAACCTGTACCACAGAACCATCTGTCACCTCATCATGAGGTCATGGTATGAGTCACTATCAGTGTGGTATGACCACAAGAGTAGGACCTGTCACCCTGGGCCACCCATGGTCCAATCATGAGGCAACATGATGAATCAGGTGATGGTTCTTGGGTGCCGTTGTACAAAGTGATCTTAGGGGCAAGGTGATCATAACTCGCACACCTTACATAGACTTATGAGAGTCGTAGCGCTAAGGGTGTTTTGTACAATGGTACCCAGGCCTCTAGAGTAGAGAATTTACCACTGGACCGTCCGTCCATCCATGAGTCATGACCACAGCCCTGAGTTGCTAAAAAGAATATATACCGTATTCGACGTAATAAGCGCCCAGAGTGCTCTCAAAATTAGAAATAGGGGGCTCTTATTAGAATATTATTTTGGTGGGAAAAAACAGAATTGAAAGATAAATATTGTGGTTTATGCTGACAGCCTGAAATGTTTATATACGACAGATATATTTTTCCAGAATTTAATTGCCCACAATTAAGGGTGCATATAGCACACTAGTGCATATTATACCTGAATAAATAAGTCTTGTGTACATTGATCAATCGGAAGGGGTGCTAATTGGGATTGTTCACTGGCCAATATATTAGCAAGTATCGCCGTGGGCGCTTATTAGAGCGGGGCGCTTATTACGTCGAATACTGTAAGTCCCGAGACAGGTCAGTCCTAATCCAATCTGATGAGTGAGTGAGTGAGTATGGTTTTACGCCGCTTTTAGCAATATTCCAGCAATATCACGGCAGGGGACACCAGAAATGGGCTTCACACATTGTACCCATGTCGGGAATCGAACCTGGGTCTTTGGCGTGACGAGCGAACGCTTTAACCACTAGGCTTCCCGACCGTCCCCCTATCTGATGAAATAGAACCTGTAACTTAATGTAACAGATAAGTCCTTTGAGTTTGTTCAAAAACACAAATACACTAACTTACTCCAACATATTTGTTTACAGGGAGATAGCAAATACTTTTCTTCACATAGTATACTCTGGTGATGCTGGTCTCAGATGTTTATCAGTTTGGCGAAAACAACGAGCACGGGTATGGCGCTGACAAGCCAATAATGATAATCACCATCAGGGTGAATCTGGATTTGAATCAATGATCACAGGAGTCTGGCACCTCTAAGGGACACAACTCTTAAAAAAGGCAAAACAAAACGTCTCAAAGCTGGTTCAAATTAAATGTTGGAGGACTGAATTTACTAAATAGGTCATAAAATATTATCTGTTTTTTAGCACCTTTGTAATTTTGTGTTTAAGCCTAAGGCTTAAATTTGAAGAAAATAGTATTATAAGAATGAGTGAAACCCATAATTACTCCCTCAACTCTAATATTCTTATATTTGCATTCCTGTTATTTATCATGTGTATATTCTAGGGCTGAGACAAGTCCAAATTTATTACCCGGATGCCCTTCACCTATTACCAACCCTACCCGGGTACCGCTGTTGGTCTCAAGAGATAGGTACAAAATGTCCGATTGGGAACAGTTTAACTGTAGCCCTGGACAAAATGTATTTAGATACATATATAAATCGATCTGGTCATGCATACACTGACGTTGACAGAAGTTTTATCTTTATTCAAACATATAAAAATAAAAGTCTGGGTGCATAGTCAGAAAGTAATGCGAACATGAGTGACTTGTAGTGTAATCATATAGTTCAAGATCATTTTTGTCATCAAACAATATATCAAAAGACCAACCACGGGTCCTCGTAGTTCTGTGGGTACCCGGGTCCTTCTCAGTACTCACCCGACCCCGGTACCCGAGTTACCCATCCCGGCCCTAGTATATTCAGTGGGACATTGATCCTACCTGTTCTCCATTGAATGTCTAACATCACACAAGCATAGGAAAAAGTGAACCTCATCTACCTCTATCACTTCTACAGTCAGATCCAATTTTTAACTGATAATACTCAATCACATTAAAACACACCCTGTTTATTCACTTCCTGGTATTGAACTACCCTGAGTCACAGCAAGATTTAGCAGAAAAATCGCTTGGTTGATAGAGACTTAAACATTACAGGAACAGTGAAAGATTTCCAATTATTTGGTGGGTATTTCTCTTCCCTATCGGTACCTTCATGAGGTTTGGTATAGTCACAGGCTCTGCTGGTAATCAATAAGACATATTCTAAAATGACATGTTTCATATAGTCATGATGGAGAAGCCTAGAGTTCAAGTTCTACATGTACCGTATTCAACGTAATACGCCCCCACGGCGATATTTGCTAATATTTTGACAAGTGAACAATCCCAATTAGCACCCCTTCCGATTGATCAATGTACACAAGACTTATTCATTCGCGTATAATACGCACTTGTGTGTTATATGCACCCTTAATAATGGGCAATTAAATTCTGGAATAATATATCTGTCGTATATAAACATTTCAGGCTGTCAGAATAAACCATGAAATTTATCTTTCAACACTGTTTTTTTCACCCAAATAATATTCCAATAAGAGCCCCCTATTTCTAATTTTGAGAGCGCACTGGGGGCTTATTACGTCGAATACGGTATTATGTATCACAGGCATTCAGCCTAAGCATGCCAGGGGCAGTCGGGTAGCCTTGTGGTTAAAGCGTTTGCTCATCAAACCGAAGACCGGGTTCGATTCCCGACATGGTTACAATGTGTGAAGCCCATTTCTGGTGTCCCCTGTTGTAATATTGCTGGAATATTTCTAAAATATTTTACAACATATTACCGCCATTTTGGTAATGGATGTGCATGATCGTCTTCCTCAGTTACGGTATCTAAGTTTTTCAGATGCCATTTTTGGCGTCTTACTAAAATAACATGGGGTTTGTGGGGCTTGCCATGGAACAGCTTGAAATGAATGCTTTCCTGAACATAGTAAGTACATGTAATTATTAATTACCAAAGTTACTACTCATACTGTGTTTGTTGAAATCTGGCCCCTATAGATGTCATCGAACTTCGAGTTCTTTTTGGATGTTGATGTCTAATTTTTTATGTTTATAGATTGTTAAACCATATAAATGCAAACGGAGTAATTTTTCTGCTTATTTGCCTTATTTTTCAACCAAGTCAGCGAGCCTGACCACCCAATCCCGATAGTCGCCTCTTACGACAAGCATGGGTTGCTGAAGACCTATTCTACCCCGGATCTTTACGGGTCCCCTTGCATGAGAACAAAAAATGAAAACTACAGGAAATATTAATCCATTTCACATATACATGACATGGTTAGGATAATTAACAGTTTAAACATGTTAAATAGCGTATGTACAAGATGTAATTCTATTCAACAGATGAATATTCCAATAAACACAATATTATCCAAGACGATTTCACATTAAGTAATCTGAAACAAGAGTCATCACTCAGGAGATGACATATTTGGCTACTTGTACCCAACTTTTGATTCACTGCCACTGGATACCTTCAGTTCAGATAAAAAGTAAAAATCCCAAATCATCAAAAGGCACGAGTTCGCCACGAGACTGATCTAGATAGCAAGTTTCAACAAGAAATATTTAACAGTTTTGGAGTTCCACTCAGAAAACGGAAAACAACTTGTTTTCATCATGAAAAATCATGAAAACAAAACAAAATGAATGGATAAAAAATCCCAAATAATCAAACAGCCCCAGCTCCCAACTAGCCTGGTCTAGGTTAAACAAGAACTATTTAACTGGGGGGATAACGATGGGGTTTTCATTAACTTCTTTTGAGTTGCATACTTCTGATCATAGTAGCATCAATAGTAAACTTCGCTGTCTGAAAGGGATGATCCAAGAAAAGGTTCCTAATTCCTGGAAAACAGCAAGAAGGAAATGCATCTGTTGTGTCACATTCACCAAACATTTTCAGGGTTCTACGTCACTTGTATTGAGTGTCAATAGCACAGTCATCGTGAAGTGAAGATCCAGGGTAGAATAGGTCTTCAGCAACCCATGCTTGCTGCAAAAGGCTACTATGCTTGTCGTAAGAGGCAACTAACGGGATCGGGTGGTCAGGCTCACTGACTTGGTTGATGCATGTCATCGATCCCAATTGTGTAGATTGATGATCATGATATTAATCACTGGATTGTCTGGTCCAGACTTGATTATTTACAGACAGCTGTCATATATCTGGAATATTGCTACCCCACCACCCCAATCAACCATCACAATGGAATTCCCTGTACAAGAACATTGTAATTGACTGTGTTGATGTTTCGGTAGGAAATATTGATAATTGACCTAAACAGGTTGAAGGATCAATTAAAGGTTACCATATTCAGATTATATCTCCTTGGCTCAGGCCTCAAAGTTGCGACTAAAAAGATCACCTGTGCGACCTAAATTTCAGTTTGTCTACTGTCTTAAATTCAGAGGTAGCCAATTGACTACCTTGACTAAATTCTCTTGCTACACATCTGTAGACACAAAAATACATAACAGCTGATCTTGGGGAACACATCTGCCTATAATTGTACTCGCAAATAATTCCTCCTAAAGTCGACAATGAACCAAAATACATAAATATTAAAGTAATTAGTACTTTATTTTGGTTGACAATGCTCATTGGATAAGCTAGGATATATCTATATAATCGAGTAACATAAATTGCATCATTGTTTGAGTCACAAGTAACAAAATCAAGTACAGTTTCCACTAATATACAATTCCAAGACTAGTGATATGACTTGTACATATTATAATAGCTATTTGATAATAGATAATTTCAAATGCTTTTGGCTACCTACAATATTAGCTTGACTTTTTCATTTTACCACTGGCTACCTGGAAAAAAATACTTGTAGCCATATGGCTACTTGGTAAAAAATTAAACTTAGAGGCCTATGGCTTGTTGCTAAACAACAGAGCTCCAGATAAGCTGCGTATCTGCGTGAAATACGCATCAGAAATGCAGAAATACACAGTAAAATATAATCCAAGCGTATCAAATACGCAACGAACATTACAGATACGCTACAAAAATAAAACTTGTGTGTATCATCAAAATATTGTGAAGTAACCCTGCGTATTCAATTAGCAAATCAGCAACTTATTTTGAAATTATAAACGGGCATTCCGTCAACCTTGCCAAACTCCACGATGACGATGACATGATCATTTGCCATCACACTTTCTTGTGGAAGTATCGTGGTATTTTTGAGTCCTATAAAGCTCTCGAACCCACATGACACCAGTTTGCAGGGACTAGATGAATAGTGTTTTTAAATATTTAACTTAAATACCCACATGTGTAAAAACTAGTGGGTAACAGAAATTTGAATACGCAGATAGAATTACTGACACCCAATGATTTTAAAATGCATGGGTAAAATACCCACAACACCAAAAGTTATCTGGAGCTCTGTAAACAATGCTAAAGATAAGGGACATAAAGGGCTTTGTCAGCAGTCAGTCATGAGGACTGTACCATATCTCCATGTCCACTCTTCAAAATTAAGAATAAAAGTCTGTGGATAGTCGTCATAACCCTCATCTCAAAATACTGTAATATGAGCATGAAGTATACGAAGTGTGACTTATCCCCTATTTTGTATTTCCGAACATGTAAAGAAAGGATGTACATATTTTAGCTTTATCTTTCAAAGGAAATTAATCATTTATTAACATGTCTAAGGATATTAAGTCTTGGAGTGACAGGACATCAAACAACGTAGAAATTCTTTATTAATTGCCAGTGTTAGAAGATCTAGCACCAATGGCACAATGAAAATCATAATGGCAGTCCAGTCCAAGAAGGTTCTCTGTACCTGAACAGCACTTACAATACAGTCTTTTTTAAATACTGTGTGGTGTGCTGCTGCTGCTATTTATCACATGAAGACAGTGATAAATGTACTTTCACAAAAGTAAAATGGACGAGTTTAATATGGATCAAAAGAATTTCTTCTTCTTTACATTTTAAAATGTCTGTACGGCACACCTAAACATCTTTGTGTGTGACCTGGGCACTCTTGAAAACAAGTACATACGTATCATTCCAGATTTTGCGTCTTACATTTAACATGATCATTTAAAGTTTTTCTGAAAACATTGCGACTACATCGTTTACAGTTGCTGATGACCCAAATACTGCAGTTGACCCGAAAACCATAACAAAGTAAGATCCCTTTAAATTCTAGCACCTTTCCAGCACCAAATGTCTATTTTTTCCTTATTTTTGTGTACACCATTGGTATTATCATTATCTCTGTTTATGGATGTGAGTCCTGCTAGTTCCCCGTTGGTTCAGCAGTAACCTGATAACTGTGGCGGTTTAATGTGCTGGTTGTGTTATATGTTATCTGGGAAGGCAGAGAGAAGATAGAAGCTGATCAACAGGAAGTCCACTGAGTGGGCGTTGGAGCCTTGGATTGAAGCCAGCACTCTAGTACACAATACTACATCAACTCATTGCAAGCACCTGTTACTCCACCAGGAAAAAACTGTTCACCTGTTATTTCATTCACACAGAGATATGTACAGATTTACTTGCTGGGTAGCATAGCAACTGTAGAATACTTCCAAAAGCCCAATATATATATATTTTCATGTCCCATTATTATTATCATTATCATTATTATTATGTCTACCGATAATCATTGCTGAACATTTCAACCATTGAAAGCAGGGTACACATATTTATATATAACATGAAGCAACAGACAGGGTCCATTCATATAAATCTGCCAATCACGTCAGGTATTTGCTATTTACAGAATGACGTTTGTGTAACAAATGTACTGCCTAAATACACAACATTGTACAGCTATCATTAATGTCAGGAACTGTTAAAATTCCAGAATTTATATATATTTTATCACAATCATGAACTACTTTATTTTTTTTATTTAATGAAGATGGGAGGAAGGAGAAATAGTGAGAGATAAAAGAAAGAGAGAATAACCAACATGACCAATGGCCAATGTGCTACTCAAAATTACAGATGATCTGTCCCTGGTAAATGAATGAATGGATGAATGAGATAGAGAGAGGGAGGGGTGGAGGTGGTATTCAGTTATTCCGTGTCTGAAGAAACATAAGGAGAACCTGGGGTCTGGGATGTATATGAAATTTTACTTGTAGAATATTATATCAGTGGCTATGGCTTTTTCAGACATCATTTGTTTTCGGACGGCCATGTTTATGGCAATTTCTTGCACTATAACAAGGGGTGTGACATCAGACCGACAATGTAAAGACTCGGATGATGGCTTGTTTTTAAGATAAAGTTGTCTGTTACAGGTGAGAGGTGTTTTTGTTGTAAATGTGATTACCAAGAAAACTCGGAATGTTTCTTCAGCAACTGAAAACCCATAATGCGAGGATGACAGGTTTCACAATAAACATTTAAACTTACACTACTTCCCTATTGTCTATCAGATGTTATAAAGTAACAAGAGCACCTCTCCAGCATATGACACACTTCTGCATGTCCGAGGAAATCAGCTGATCAATAATATTGTCCACCCTCCCCATTTTACACCTGTGCATTTACACTTTTAGCATGTTTATCATTTTGACATGACGGACCAAATATTTTCTTCAATAATGAGTGAGTGAGTGATTGAGTGAGTATGGTTTTACGCAACTTTTAGCAATATTCCAGCAATATCACGGCGAGGGACACCAGAAATGGGCTTCACACATTGTACCCATGTCGGGAATCGAACTCGGGTCTTTCGGCGTGACGAGCGAACGCTTTAACCACTAGGCTAACCGACCACCCCTCTTCCATAATGAAACAAATGCTTTTTACTTTTCGGTCAGTTGATGCTTCAAACCAATCCAGTTAGTCCAGAAACGCATCCACATGATCAATTATTTTCCTATTTGTTCATCAATTATTCATGACCAAAAACAAATCTGAATGAATCATATTGATGGCAGAAGTATCATGTTACTATCACCACAAACAAACAGTTCTGAAACCTAGATGCAATATCAGGTACATCACAGCTGCACAGCAACTCAGGAAACATGAAATCATGAAGCAAAGAGATAGTTTGAAAACCCTTGCTTAATACCTGACCAAACTTAGCATGAATGACCTACCCACTATCCCAAATAAGTGAGTAAGTGAGTGAGTTGGGTTTAACACCGCTTTTAACATTATTCCAGTTATATCATGGTGTGTCAGCTTAATGTGGGTGGAAAGCCCGAAGTGATGCAGGTCTTAGTCGTTCTATCCAAAATAACATGCTCAGTATTACCATGACCATGACACATGCTACAAGATCAGACTGTATTTTTATCATAAAGATTTAATGATACTTTATTGCTGATCATCAATTAAAGTTTCAGCTTCATGCTCCATGAAAGTTCAAAGTTTCTTTGTTTGGTTTGTTTGTTTGTTTGTTGTTTAACGTCGGAATCAGCAATATTCCAGCTATATGATGGCGGTCTGTAAATAATCGAATCTGGACCAGACAATTCAGTGATTGACATCATGAGAATCAATCGATGCAATTGGGATGCAAAGACATGCATTAACCAAGTCAGCCCAATACAGTTAGTTGCCTCTTACGACAAGCATAGTCACCTTCCACTGAGAGCATGGTTTGCTGAAGACCTTTTCTACCCCGGATCTTCGGGGGGGGGGGGTGAAATTTCTAAGTGCTGCTGTTGTCACGGCAACTGGCTTGGGCGAGCAACAACTGGGACCATGTGCTACTTCAAGTGAGTCCCAAACAGAAGCAAACCTCATCCATCTTAGACTAACACTTAGTCTCGAAAAATACATAATTTGGATAGGAACAAGCAGATCCATTTAAATTGAAAAGGAGCTCCAGTGCAATGGGAGTTTCAGAACCTGGGGCTATGCATTACAGCAGGGGCGGGTAGAAGGGAAAATAAGAGGTTCATGGACTGTAAGACTGACAACATCCACCCTTCATTAGGCATGTTAGGAAGAACACAAAACTTTTAATAATTCCAACCAATCTTTGAACATCTAGCTTTACCCTGTCAGCTGACAAGCAATGATAAGGAAAAGTGCATCTTGGGGAGGCAGAGAATGTATCTCATGTGTCTTGTATGAGCAGAGATATATTTTCCAACTTTTCAGTGTACACAACACCAGTTGGTCACTGCAATATAAAGTTGCCATGTCGGCAATCCCTTCCTCCCAGTCTTCTGTGATACAGCTTAGGTCTTGAAGATTCACTGTGGCCAGCTAAGATAACAAACAAAACACTTCTCCACTAGCTGTCTCGAACATGATACTTCATTGATAGCCCTCATGAGAAAACCCATAGTTCCAACTACTTTTCTAACAACCAACTATTTGGCTCTTGAGAGAATGTTAGAGTAACTAGCGGAATATTTAAACCACTTTTCAATGGGAAGTACGAAATAATGCACAATGTCTAATGGCTGATTGCTGAAATGAGCCAAAGAGTTATAATTTTTAGCTACACTGAGATTTTGTGAGTGAGTGAGTGAGTTGGGTTTAACGCCGCTTTTAACAGAATTCCAGTTATATCACAGCGTGTCAGCTTAATGTGGGAGGAAAGCCTGAAGTGATGCAGGTCTCAGACATTTACCACTTCAATGAAACCCACAAGCACGGGTATGGTGCTGACAAACCTAGAAACATAATCGGGGCGAACCGGGATTCGAACCCAAAATCATAGGTTTCTGGCGTGCCCGAGGGATGCAATTCTTCACAGAGAATCGGGGCGCTCTCATTCATAAAGTGACAAATCGACATGATATATGATCATCACCATATGCAGGTAAGATTGGCAACACACATCATTCATTGCATACACTATGTATGTGTCAGCTGATATAGATATATACACAAGGTACCAAGGAAGTTAAACGACCACATATGATAATCATGATACTGACATATCTTCCTCATATTCCTATTTCTATATCAATGGAATTTGCTAGCATCATGATCATAGATATCTGAATTACAGCGTTAGAAACAAACAGTTTTAGTCCACTAGTCCTTATAACGATAACATATAGCAAAACCTTTACAAATGGCAAATGTCTACAAGTCTTTATGATACCTTTACTATTGGGCAGTTTGGCCAGAACTAGTGCCAGTTTCTAACACTAAATCATTCTTGAATAAATACAAAATCATCAAAACATTATCATCAATAAACTGGGTACCGGTATTATTCACATCTGTTCATTCAGTCTCAAACTAAGTCAAATATACGAAACATTGGGGTTGAGTAGCACCTGCCACAGCGTAAAGTCCAACATAACATGTCAAGCCTGGATCAAGATCCTTACTGTGTAACAAATGACTCCAAAAATAACCAGTAACAGCAATATTCTCAAATGTGATGAAACAAAAACCATTACGTTCCAGCGACCCATGAAGATCTGGGAAGAGAAAAGGTCTTCAGCAACCCAAGCATGATATCAGAGGCGACTATGTCGTAAGAGGCGATTAACCAGATTAGGCAGCGGTTGCAGTGATATCATAATAGAAATATGAAGTGGGATATCTTTGCCATCAAGTTTAATGCAAAATCAGCAACAGAAACTAACATCTCATGATCTTTAGTCCACTAGTCCTTATAATGATAACATAAAACAAAACCCTTAAAAAACGTCAAATTTCTACTGGTCATTATGATACCTTAACTATTGGTCAGTTTGGCAAGGACTACAGGACCAGCTTCAATTTCTAATGCTGTCAGGTGGTCAGGATTGCTGCAGCACTTTGAACTTTCAACTCGTGAAGATTCGGGGTAAAATAGGCCTTCAGCAAGCCATGCTTTCCGTAAAAGGCGACTATGCTTGTCGTAAGAGGCAACTGACGGGATCAGGTGGTCAGGCTCACTGACTTGGTTGATGCATATCATTGTATACCAATTGAGTAGATCAATGCTCTTGATGTCAGTCACTGAATTTTCTGGTCCAGACTCAATTCCTTACAGACCGCCATCATATGGCTGGAATATTGCTGAGTGTTGCATCAAACAACAAACACCATTCCAAGATACTTGGGGATGAGGAGAGTGAGTGAGTTAGTATGGTTTTACGCCGCTTTTAGCACAATTCAAGCAATATCACAGCGGGGGACACTAGAAATGGGCTTCACACATTGTACCCATGTCTGGGATTCGAACCCGGGTCATTGGTGTGACGAGCGTATGGTTTAACCACTAGGCTACCAGACGGGGATGAGGAGAGGACATAATGTTTTAAAAAACAGAATCAGTAGGCCCAGCCACCCATGTTTGCTAATAAGCCAGTGATCATTATAGCACCTATACCGAAACATCACACTGAAAGAACAAAGAAGTACTAAACCAAAGCTAACCCCATCTTCATTAATAGTCAGATTATACATTCTAAAGTAGGCACAGAAAAATAAAAGTACACTGTCAATGCGACATAGGTAAATTGAAATAACAATTTGTAATTTGGAGTAAACACATGCCATAGGGTTGTAGCATGGTAAGCATGGTAAAGGGCGAAGAATTCAAAGACATCCCAGTATAAGAATATTGTACTTTCACAAAAATAGTATGGTTAGCAACAAAAATCTGCTGTAATAGATCACATAAAATTGACAGTGCCTTCACCATGTTTACAACTGGTGAGTTTAAAAAGTTTATATTGTGTCTTATCTATAAAATCATATATGACCACAAAATATACCTCACAGTTTGGATGTGTTGTATATACACATTTTGCAAAATAGATAATCTACAAATATATACATGATATACAGCTTGTCTAAAAAATTCCTAACGTCACCTGCAGTATGATAGATGAAAGTCAAATCTCAACAGATGTTAATATTCATAAGTCCACATATTGGTCATGTTGGTAAGTCAATCACATGTAAAATTACGTAAGCCTGCATGTTTCATAATACGTAATATGTCATCCCTGCTAATCACTGAACTAGGATAAGAATCATACATCAATAAACTGTATAATTATCATGATTATAACTAGAGAGAATGGATGCTATTGCATCAATATCACTGCAGAGACAGGTGGTAAAATGTGTTTTCTGCTTGATCAGCAAACTAAGAAAGCAAATGAGCCCACCACCCAAATTAGCAGTAAAACATAACTCCAGAAAAATAATTAAGCAGGAATATTCAAGGATGATGTCTCAACATGGAATCAAATGTCCATAAATAAACATTGAGGTCCTGATTGCTGTCTGTGCAAACCTATTAGCATCAGTAGATTTTAGAGTTATTATCTTGACTACTAACTTTACTAAGCTTACTAGACCAAACAGAATTTTACTAGACTATGACTTGTGGCTAAAGTTTCAGACTGTGATTGTAGTGAAGTAAGAGTTTGTCAGTATGCAGTGGCATGCAATCAACATGATCAATGGACACGAAGAAGATGAATGGTTTATGTAAAATACGCCAAAGAAATGTAGATCCATCAAAAGATTGATAGATCATCAATGTTATCGAGGTAATTTTGATAAATCATAACGAAGATTCATGACAGCTCAAACTATTTCATTGAAATGTATTAATCATGTTTATCTAGAATGTTGCAAAAGTTAAACTATATCACAAATTAAATATATATTTGCTGAATTGATTTGATATGATTTATTTCTTCTGCTATAGTGTTTGATTTGTTTGTAGTCATATTCTTATACTGGAATAAATAGTGTTCACCAAGCACAATCAAGGGTATCAGCCTGCTCATGTTCATAGCCTGATAAGTGTACTTCATCATGTCTGGGCTAATTCAGTGTTAGGCAAAACATTCCACAAGAAACATGTGAAAACATAATATATATGCTGCTTTTTTCTACGTGATTCAGTTTTTACTTAAAGGCTGATGATGTTGTATGTCTGATGCCCCATAAAAATGAAAGACCAAGTTGCGAGTTTTTCAGCCCCTATCCGTAATTAGCTAGATGTCATGAATACAATTGTTTATCATCTCAAAGTAAGAACAAAAGGGGAATTTTCTTACGAATATACTATGACTTGTCATGACAGTGCAACACTAGGCTACCAAGCACGAGAATACATAGACGATATGTCTATCGTCTACTTTGCACCTCAGGCAACTCATTTAAAGAGCTGCGAGTCATGTCAATAACCACCGTTATTGACGCATAACAACGACACTATATGTTAATATAGTCAGAAATCATATAAAATAAAAATCTCAAGTCCATATCAGGAACTGAATTTTTCATAATTATTATCTTGGCCTCGACTACCCGGATAATTTTTAAAATAATGTCGACTGAAGTTTGCAAATCTTTTCCGCGGAAGCTCAATGCGACACTTACAAATTCTCATCTGGGGCAGTCAGTTGGTCGACCTGTTCTTCAACGCATTCCACATCAGCAGAGGTTGGGTCGAAATCCTCCCCGACATCCAAATTTCCGCTATCATCCCCAGAAACACCCGTTGTTCCTGTGTAGCCATCGGCAGACATGTTATTGTCGGCCATTTTTATTTCCCTCCGCATCTCCGAGCATAAAACAAGAAAGGCGCTGATTGGTCAATATTGAACGCACCTTGCTGACGAGTGGAAATGGCGGCGGGTTTGAATACAGATATGTCAGGGTTTTTTATTTTAAGAGCATTTACGTAGTACGCAGACATCTTGTTCAATAATATCGTTTCGTTACAGATGTTTTAAGATGACGATCATTCAATACTGAACATTATCAAGAGAATGTGATCATTGGGAATTGTATAAGCTTTTGATTTTGCAAGGTATTGAAATGTATCTCATCGCCATTTTTATCATGGTAAATGCCCTTAACCCATTTCCATTTCTTTTATCAGTAACTTCTCACTTTATCTTCAATCATTATATATATATAGAGAGAGAGAGAGAGAGAGATGGAGATATATATAATTCAATATATAATAAGGACATAGATATATAAGAAAGAGAGCGATATAAACATATAGAATATAGAAAGAGTGAGAGAGATAGCAACGCGATAAATCGTAAAGAACGGTGCGTTCTATCATGACGTCATTTCTGGTGATTCGAACATACCCTCGCAACTTGATGACGTCGTAACATTGGACGACGTTGTTTTGGGGAGGGAAGTGTCTAGTAATTTGTTCCCATAGATGTATCTGGGCAACGGAGATGAACGCAATGGCCGAACGATCGCATCCAAAAGTGAGAGAGATATGACAATCGGTATTGGGAGAAAAAGTACAGAAAATCGACGTAAAAATTTGGAGAAAATGCGGGAAAGGCCAAATGTAACCAACTAACATCCCACCCCTATTGCCGCGGTGGTATTCTATTCAGTGAGTCATCATTTTTATAAATACGGGTAAATGTTTTTGAAGCGTATAGTTTTTACTAACATCCTTAAAGAGGCTGTACGTAATGTTGATATCTCATATAAGCAATAAACGACGAGTGGGAGTTGTTTATCGTACAATAAAACACTACAGCGAGAAAACACCACTCGGGGCTGCGCCTATATATAAATCAAAGTTCGGAGATGGAGAACAACCAAAATGCGATTATAATACAAAACGATTGATAGAGCTACAATGCATGAGATTTGACGTGTGTAGACATGTTTCCCATGTCTAACAAACGTTTATGAATTAATTAATTTCTCATTAAAATCAGATCTCAGTTCTCGCTACCGCTAAGCTTTGTTTAGCGGTAGCGAGCACTAAGGTCTGATTTTAGTGAGATTGAAACAGATTCCAATGGGCGTAAAAAGCAAAATAGCGGTGAAAAGTATATGAATGATTACCCTCTGCGGCAAGCTCGGGGGTTAATGCTGACATCTTACATTCTTGTGGTCATTATGCACCCTTCGTTTCTTGGATGAACGAGGCTGGGTAGCGTCGTGGTTGAAGTGCTTGCTCGCCACGCCCTATAGACCCTGCATGGTTCAATTCCCCACATGGACCCAGTGTGTTACGTCCGTTTCTAGTGTCTTCTGTCGTGAAATGTCTGGACTATTACTTTTGTAAGTGCGTACGTTACACCACGCAATGGCAATCTCTCGTGCTTTCAGATATAGATGCTTGAATCTCACTCACTCACCTACACGCACATCTACTCACACACACATACACACTCAGACCTACTCACTCACTCACTCACTCACTGTTCAAATAGGCTTTTAGCTCAATTCGCTCAAAATAATAGTTCTGAAGGTGTCGCCAATTCCAACACGAATAAAGGCAGAGAAATATTTGCCAAGCAGTATATTCCCATCAATATAAACTAGGACCAGGCCTGTTTGGCAAATAATATATCTGTCTTCATGGGAGATAACCTCTCACTGCACATATCGCCAAACAGAATGAAGTGCAATAAAATCCCCATTTTGCCCTCGTATTGGTAATATTTCTGAGTGGTATGCATGTGACTTTTAGTTGGATAGGTAATGTGGCCGAGGGGCGCAGTGCATGATGTTATAGACTATAAAGAATCGTGCAAGGCTACCACCAAATATGCAGGAATGTTGAGATCAAAGCTTGTTGATATAACTCCAAAGGTGGGTGAGGTGAGGAGCAATGGTCTGAAACGTCGCGTTCAAGATTGCTGCGCTTATATAAGCGACCTCCATGCACGTGTGTGTGGCTGCAGTTTAACATGGATAGCCCACTCAGACAGCATACTGACTCCGAGTCGACCAGCCCTTGTGTTATCCCCTAATTGCCGAGCGCCAGGCAGGGTTACAACAAGCGTACCATCTTTTGACGATTTTTAGAGTGACACCCGAAATCGAACCACCGACCTTCCGCTCGTCACATGAATGCGGTTTCCTCTCTCGTCAGAGCAGATAAGGTTTCAAGTGTTGACCTGGCATTATATGTGATCTCTACTTAGATAATCTGACTTAGTTTAGTTTACGCCACCTTTAGCAATATTCCAGCAATATCACGGCGAACGCTTCACCCACAAGGCCACCCGACCGCCTCTCCACTTTGATAAAACAAGGGTCACTTCTTGAAGAGGCGACCGCCTCCGTGGTCTAGTGGTAGAGCGTCCAACCGGAGAGGTCCGGGGCTCGATCCCCGGCGGCGTCATACCAAAAGACGTTAAAAGATGGTACTTGTTGTTACCCTGTCTGGGACTAAAACAAGGACTGGTCGGCTCTGAGTCAGTATACTGTGTCTGAATGGGGTATTCATGTTAAACTGCGACACGGTATATCAGTGGGCTAGCACTAATAATCGGCATCAGTCCGGACTAGTACAAGCACAAACACACACACACACACGTGCATGCACGTCGCTAAATAAGTGCAATAATCTTGGACGCAGCGTTAAACCCTATTTTACCTCACCTCACCTCACCTCACCTCACCTCACCTCACCTCACCTCACCTCTTTGAGAGGCATTTGGAAGTTGGAGAATTAAGTAAGGATACGATATATGGATGAACAAATTCTTTATTACAATCAGGAGAGACGTTTCGGTGTAGGTTCTAACATCGTTGTCATGCAAATTACGTACAACGTATAGTTGACAAGCATATACACAGGTATGAGGCAGTGTTTATACAGTTGGGTAAATTGGGATATGGTTCCACTTGAGTGGAGAAGCCTGTTATGTACACGAAAGACTTGATATAAGGTAAACATTTTAACAGGTAAGCCTGTTGTATAAACAAAATGAGTATGGTTGATTGGGGTCTTTGAAGAGTTGATGGTACGCATGGGGAATGTAATAGTCTTGATCACGGTTGATTGATGGTTGGATTCTTTTGACGTTGATGGTTTCTTGGAGTTTTCTGATTTCGAAGTCTTTGAGGTTGGTTTTAAGGGGATTTGATTTTGTCCCTCTGGATGCTGTGGCTGGGGTTGTCACGGATGGAGTCTGATAGAGCTGACTTATAGAGTCAATTTTAGAGACTGAGCTTTGGTGTTCTTTAAATAACTGCTATGTGAATCAATCCACGCATATTGGGGTACGATGACATGTATCAACCAAGTCAGCGAGCCTGACCACCCGATCCCGTTAGTCGCCTTTTACGGCAAGCATGGGTTGCTGAAGATCTATTCTACCCCGGATCTACACGGGACACCTAAAACATTGCCCTATAAGTAATGACCATGTATAAATTGAAATTTACAACGATTATGATGACACAGTGGCCTTTACTAGTACATAGAGCAGTGAAACGTGCTTTCTTACACAGTATAGTCATTTTGCTTTGCGTTTTTCGTTGTGACAAAGTCCCGCGTGATTAGGTTCCTTGGTCCATGTAAGTGTCATGGTCCTTGGCCTTTAATCATTACCTCGTTGGGATTAGAATTGATCCCCAGCAACCCATGCTGGTGGCCAGAGACGACTAACGGGATCGGGTGGTCAGACTTTATCAATGGGTTGATGGCGTGTCATCGTGTCTCGACGGCGTTGATAGTTGTTAACGATATCATTCACTTGATTTTCTGGTCAAGGCTCAATTATCAATATGCCGCCGTCTTATACCTGAAATATTCCTGAGTGCGCGGTTAAATCACGCACTAACACTAACACCATATCCTTACCTTTGCTATACAGTAACGGTGGATACAATTTGGTTTTAGTATAAACGCAAGTTACTTGGAAGCCTTTAGTCAAAGGGAGACAATTCTATAGACAAATACGTTCGCGTGTTAATTTCATGGAGGCTTTGGTGATGATACGTTTGGACAATGGGGCTTATGGGTAATTCAACGGGCCATACATCCACTGTCTATCTGTGAAAGTGCCTGACGCGATAGTACTTCCCTAATAGCATGTACTTAATCAACAACCACCCTAACACCACCCACCCCTCATCCCATCAACTACATCAACCTGTACCCACGCATTAAAAGACTTGAGGGCTCGTTATACCCGAGGGTTCCCTTGTAGAGTATATTTTAATATTCAACCGGGTGTATACATAGCGCAACGTACACTATAATGCAATGCAAACACTGATTACAAATAATCAGCTATTTCAAACCAACATTTACCCTGTTATGGCAACATTAGCTTTATTAATGCCCTGTTACAGCAACTATCATGTCTAACACTGTCTTCATGAGAAACACGTTATTTCCGCGAAGTAGGGTGTGTTGGGAACGCGTTGGTGTAATGATAACATAATAACATTGAGGGTACACTTATCAAGTGATGAAATAAGTCAATTTCAAATCGATGACAACATTCCTGAAGAATTGTCCTTTTTGTGTCTCTCGAAATCGCATTGTTGTACTTATTGACTTTGGACAGAAACATTGGACCAACATAGTTCTTTGAAGGAACGGAATGCGCGTCCACAAACAACATATGATGGCCCCCAAAACAAACTGCATCACCATAAGCGCTCACATCGACAAATGCGCAGCAGGAAAGGAAATACAATTAAAAAATATTCCCTTTCTTTAATGAATACAGCTGATGACGTGCAACGTGAAGCTAAAGAAGGCCTTAGCATTAAAAAGTTGTGCCCATCTTTAAATAGATAACGCAATGTATGAAGTACATTTGTATTTATTGTTAATGTAACACTGTCATTGTGTAGTTACCAAATTGACATCCTGGGAACGCCGCGTCACAACATTTGTAGAGTTACATTGTGACGCCAAAATATAGTAACGTCACTTCTCCATGAAGATACCATTGAAACATTGCATCACTGTGTTGTGAAGTTATCTCTCTAGATATAACATAAAAATCTAAAGTAGCTAAAGATGGTGTTTTTCGTTTACTTTACATTTCATCATTGTGATTTTTTGTGGTACATGTATACCTTTACGTTATTTTGACGTCACAGTGCAATCTATAGACATTACTACACGAGCATGTGTGTAATACTGGTTTTACGAAACGAGTGTCAGAATTCTTGTATTTCCAGAGCGAGAGCAATTCTTACAATAGTTTCGTAAAATCAGTGACATCATTTTTCTATTACCCATTCTTAATCCTTTTGAGCCCCACTTCACAAAAAATGTCCTCGAAAACCACAATGTGTCGATTAACGTCAACAATCTAACAATTCGTCTATGACATTGTTTTTTAGTGTGATGTCATTCCGTTCTTACGTCACAATGAGATTCGAATGACGTCAACAATGCCGCCCGGGTGACGGAAACAATGCACTGGTCAGCGAAAAGTGATATTTGTACTACAATCGTGACCAACTCGTGTTATTCCGGGACAAACTGAATAGCGACCCGTGCCCCTCTCGTGGCAATTTTTGTGACTGGGTTCCGTCTAAGCGTAAACGGGCATAGCTAAAAGTCACCTCGCGTAATGATACACGAACGTTTTTCTGTCTCTTTTCTACTTTGTAAATGTGGACATTTTACTTATGATAAAGAAACCCAAATTAGAATTTATTTAAGATTACGGCTCAATCTCATTAAAATCAGATCTTAGTTTTCGCTGCCTTTATTTAGCGATAGCGAGAACTAAGATCTGATTTTAATGAGATTGGATTACGGCTCTGTCTTTCACTTTTAATAAGGCTTGAAGCTTATTTAGTGACATTTGTCTTGTAGAAGTTCTTAACACGTATTTAAAGAAACCGGTTTCTCCCGAGCGTTTACAAATATTTCCGTGTTTGGGGGATTAAAGGTGGTAACGAAAGGGAGAACACTAGGTATATCGTTAGGTTTTAGAAGATCACAACGGGTTGCCATATATTACATAGTACACACAAGTCATAACTTATATTATTCAGTTCTATTGCATGTGGGTGTAACATGACACGTGCTCTATTATCATATTAGAAAGTATATATAGGTTTACAAAATCGTATTCATGTAAATTATTGGGTGAAAAAAAGAAAACATTGTTCGATATATATATTACCTGAGAATAATGATATGTACATATGTATATTTCAGACATATAACTATGTACATATAAATTTAACATTAACAAAACACATGCCTCGTGATTTACAGCAATATAAATGAGGTTTTCCTCAATATCGAACGGACTGGTGTAGAAGGTTCCCCGTGTACGGCACTATATTGATAACAGCTGTTTGGAGAGGTACGTAGTGGTCGTTGTTCACGTATATCAGAAACGTATTTCCTCTCGTTTATCAGACGTGTGTGATGCATGGTATCTTTAAACTGACCATATATATATATATATATATATATATATATATATATATATGGTCTGGTCCAGACTCGATTATTTACAGACCGCCGTCATATAGCGGGAATATTGCTGAGTGCGGCGTAAATCAACCAACCAACCAACCAACCAACCATAATTTATATATATACTGTTTCAAAGTCATTTTCGAAATTATGGTTGGTTGGTTGGTTGTTTTACGCCGCACTCAGCAATATTCCCGCTATATGACGGCGGTCTGTAAATAATCGAGTCTGGACCAGACAATCCAGTGATTAATACCATTAGCATCGATCCGCGCAATTGGGATCGATGACCAGCATCAACCAAGTCAGCGAGCCTGACCACCCGATCCCGTTAGTAGCCTTTTACGACAAGCATAGTCACCTTTTACGGCAAGCATGGGTTGCTGAAGACCTATTCTACCCCGGAATTTTCACGGGTCTCGAAATTATGGAATTTCCAAGGAAATTCGACATTTAATAACTGTAATTATATCATGGAGTGTCAGTTTGATGTGAGAGGAAAGCCCTAAGTGATGCAGGTTTTAGACGTTTACAACTTTGGTAAAACACACAAGCTTGGGTACGGTGCTGACAAACCCAGATACATAATCAGGGCGAACAGGAATTCGAGCCCACGATAATTGGGTTCTGGCATGTCTAAGGGACGCAACTCTGCACGGTGAGTCCTTGCCCCTGATGAACTGAAGCGTGTGTGGTCTCTAATCAGATGCAGCGAGTAATGTCGAGAGATCCGTTCCAATGTTGGACATACATGCATCTGAAATGAAGCATCTTCTGTCCCCTGTGTCATTGTCCTCATTGTCAGCTACCCGTGAAGATCCGGGTTGGAATAGGTCTTCAGCAACCAATGCTTGTGAAAGGTGACTATGCTTGTCGTAAGAGGCGACTAACGGGATCGTCTGGTCAGGCTCGACTTGGTTGATGCAATTCATCGTATCCCAATTGCGTTGATCGGTGCGCATGACATCAATCACTTGATTGTCTGGTCCTGACTCGATTATTTACAAACGCCCGACATATAGCTGGAATTTTGCTGAGTGCCGCGAACAACAAACAAAACAGTGATTCCCTAAAATGTTCAGCTGATAAAGCGTTTAACTGTATTGAATATATTTTAAAGAAAATCCGACAACCTGCTTGTTATTTATTAATAGTACATTTCAAGAACAAAATTAATACATGGATCATGCAGTATCCGTGTTATATGTTCTTTTATGATTTTTAAATATTTCTTCAAATACCTTACATGTAAACTGCGCCTTCGCCCGGCATTCCGTGACTCGGGTGTCACGTGCAGCCCCAACCCTTTTCTAAAATCCAAGATCCGCCTCTGTCAGAAAAATATTATGTATTATCTTCAAATTTGTAGTGTATTTTTTACATTTGTTTTTCATAACTTTTGCATCCGTTTCTAAAACCTAGCATACAGCGTCGTGTTTATTTTAAAACGCATGTTCACATTATGTGTCACTATCAGATTGGAGCGTAATTTGCCAAAGAGAAATGTTTGAGAGAAAGAAATTATCTTTATTCCCCTTTGATGTATTCAGAAACATCCAGAATGTTTTCGGGTATATGTGGAGATATCATGTTGACTGACTTACAGGAATCAATCATATTGATTATACAATTATCTATATCGAAAAATGTATCACTCTGAAGAGGAACCAATTGTTTTCTGTTCATCAACATCACTCATATTTTAATCTGAAATTGACAATCCCCACCCTATTAGTGTATATACTTATTTATCAATGAAATAGTAGAAAGAACAATGTGCTATGGTTACATCTCTTTGGCTGCGTTATTATAGAGGGGGGGGGGGGGGGGGGGGGGGGGGTGCAGAAAACATTTTTCCTTGTGAAAGTTAACCCCCCCCCCCCCCCCCCCCCAGATGTAACTTCTAATGGTTGTCCTACCCAATTTTTAAAAACATTACTGATTGGTATTAATATCATGAGTATTTGTTGTGTTCATTTAAATGTTAGTTAGTTAGTAGAAATATGCCCAAAGTTAGTGTGACGGAATATTGTCCAAAAAGTTGGGAACATATATGTTGTCACAGATCCTAAAAAATATTTAATTGTATTCAAACATTTTATGTGAACATATCAATTGTTTCCAGCAAAGTGGACCTGGTTCACAGACTTTTACCAAACATACTCGTCCATAAAATATAGGATATAATTCTGTACAGTATAATGCAAATATTTGTATTTATTGTTAGAATAAAGTCTTTCTTCATATATGACCAAATCTGATAAATATGTGAGAACGGTTTTGAAATTAACCACACGGGGACATGAATTACGCCTAGATCTATATTCCAATCTAATAAACACTTCACATAAATAGCATGTTTAAACGGATAAATAAGATAGAAAACAACATTTGAATGAATGATAAAAGGCTTTGTAATTGGAATCGGTTGATCTCAATGTTTGTTTCTTTACCAACCGTTAGGTTCAAAGATTTAAACATCGGTTGTGAGAAACATGTTGCATGAATATGTGCACAGGTTGCTGCGTTCAGGCCGGTTCATGACACCAAACACGTGTGGTTTCATTCCGCGATACTGTTCTCCGAGCTACTAGTTACAATGCACAATTGACCTCAGGCGGAGTTGTTGAATAGCAGCTACACCCCCTTTGTCGTCGAAGAAGTGGCATCGTAGGGAGGCCGTCGTAAAATATGGATGCATCATACTGCTGACCGACCACCGTGAAATAGATGCATAATACTGCTAACAGACCACATTGGTATAGATGCATAATACTGCTAACAGACCACCGTGATATCGATGCATAATACTGCTAACAGACCACCGTGATATCGATGCATATTACTAATAACAGACCACCGTGATATAGATGCATATTACTGATAACAGACCACCGTGATATAGATGCATATTACTGCTAACAGATCACCATGATATAGATGCATAATACTGATAACAGACCACCGTGATATAGATACATAATACTGCTGACAGACCACCATGATAATGATCATAATACTGCTGACAGACCATCTTGATATAGATGTATAATACTGCTGACAGACCATCTTGATATAGATGTATAATACTGCTGACAGACCACCGTGATATAGATGAATATTACTGATAACAGACCACCGTGATATAGATGCATATTACTGCTAACAGATCACCATGATATAGATGCATAATACTGATAACAGACCACCGTGATATAGATACATAATACTGCTGACAGACCAACATGATAATGATCATAATACTGCTGACAGACCATCTTGATATAGATGTATAATACTGCTGACAGACCATCTTGATATAGATGTATAATACTGCTGACAGACCACCGTGATATAGATGAATATTACTGCTAACAGACCACCGTGATATAGATACATAATACTGATAACAGACCACCGTGATATAGATGCATAATACTGCTAACAGACCACCATGATATAGATGCATATTACTGATAACAGACCACAGTGGTATAGATGCATAATACTGCTAACAGACCACCGGGATATTGATGCATATTACTGCTTACAGATCACCGTGATATAGATGCATAATACTGATAACAGACCTACGTGACATAGATGCATAATACTGCTAACGGATCACCGGGTATATAGATGCATAATACTGCTAACAGACCACCGTGATATTGATACATAATCCTGCATACAGACCATCGTGATATAGATGCATAATACTGCTGACAGACCACCGTGATATAGATACATAATACTGATAACAGACCACCGTGATATAGATGCATAATGCTGCTGACAGACCACCATGATATAGATCATAATACTGCTGACAGACCACCGTGATATAGATGCATAACACTGCTGACAGACCACCGTGATATAGATGCATAATACTGACATCAGACCATCGTGATAAAGATGCATAATACTGACATTAGACTATCGTGATAAAGATGCATAATGCTGATAACAGACCGCCGTGATATAGATGCATAATACTGCTGACAGACCACCGTGATATGGATGCATAATACTGCTGACAGACCATCATAATATAGATGCATAATACTGCTGACAGACCACCGTGATATAGATGTATAATACTGCTGACAGACCACCGTGATATAGATGCATAATACTGCTGACAGACCATCATAATATAGATGCATAATACTGATAACAGACAACCGTGATATAGATGCATAATACTGCTGACAGACCACCATGATATAGATGCATAATACTGCTGACAGACCACCATGATATAGATGCATAATACTGCTAACAGACCACCATGATAATGATGCATAATACTGATAACAGACCACCGTGATATAGATACATAATACTGCTGACAGACCACCGTGATATAGATGCATAATACTGCTGACAGACCATCATAATATAGATGCATAATACTGCTAACAGACCACCATGATAATGATGCATAATACTGATAACAGACCACCGTGATATAGATGCATAATACTGCTGACAGACCACCGTGATATAGATGCATAATACTACTGACAGACCACCATGATATAGATGCATAATACTGCTGACAGACCACCATGATATAGATGCATAATACTGCTGACAGACCATCATGATATAGATGCATAATACTGATAACAGACCACCGTGATATAGATACAAAATACTGCTGACAGACCACCATGATAATGATGATAATACTGCTGACAGACCATCATGATATAGATGTATAATACTGCTGACAGACCACCGTGATATAGATGAATATTACTGCTAACAGACCACCGTGATATAGATACATAATACTGATAACAGACCACCGGGTATATAGATGCATAATACTGCTAACAGACCATCGTGATATAGATGCATAATACTGCTGACAGACCATCGTGATATAGAAGCATAATACTGCTGACAGACCACCATGATAAAGATGCAAAATACCATTAACAGACCATGATATAGATGCATAATACTGCTGACAGACCACCGTGATATGGATGCATAATATTGACATTAGACCATCGTGATAAATATGCATAATGTTGATAACAGACCCTCGTGATATAGATGCATAATACTATTAACAGACCATCGTGATTTAGATGCATATTACTGATAAAAGACCACCATGATCGGATTTTGTTCAGGGAGTTATCATGGATAAAATACGGGTAAGTATTTTTAAAGGTTATAAATTGTTTTTAAATCCAAAAATAAGCTGTAATTATTGTTGATATCTCATACAAGAATTAAACGACTCGTGATTGTTGTTTATCGTAGAATTTAACACTGTAGGGAGATTTATTCTCCCTGAAGTGTTTTATTGTTCGATAAACAACTCCCCCCTCGTCTTGTATTCAAGTTAAGTTTTATTGTTTAATTTCCCCCGTGGTATACAGTCCGTCGAGAACCCTCGTTAACCCGGTCTGACTGTTCACAGATAAACAGATAAACAAATTTCAAGGAAAACGAGTTGATTAGTTAGGTGTCACTATAGAGTAAATCTTACAATAATATTTTTAAATCATAAGTGCTTCTTTTTCTTCTTCTTCTTTGTTTAATTGAAAATGTAATGTAATATAGAAATTAATTTATATTATGATCAAACGTTTGAGATATGCGACAAGCAGATTTGCAAACTCGACCGTAAGCGATCACGACAAGCAGATTTGGAAATTCAACCGTAAACGATCAAATCCATCGGTTATATCTATGGTGCCAGAGATCATATCTCTGAAACAGTATAGGCCTGGACGCTGTAAATTAAAGCAATGAGAGAAATGAGTGAATGTTTTCTCTGTGAAATTAAGTATAAACTGATAGATAAACTACATAATAACATTTGACCTAGTAGACATCGTGGTATTTGAGGGACTGCCAATTGGCCCGAAATTAATCCCACTTTGGAAATAGATGCCACATAATATATGATAGGATGAGAAATTGAAAACGCGTTTATTAATCGAAATTATTTTTCGTCATATCAACAGAAGGTCGATGTGGTATTGCGATATGGAATACGTCGTCCTGCTACTAGCATTACTACCTTTCATGGTAAACACAGAGCCGAAGTTTGGTTGCCGAAGTAATTTTGACAACAAAACAACAGTTCCAGTTCTTAGTTTCATTTTGACATTTGCGATGATGAATTAGGTAAGTTTGAGTTAATTTATAATAATCTGTATCGTGAAATTTTCAATGCAAGTTTTTACGAGATACTGCTATGTTTGAGCGTCTTCGGCGATATTCGGGTCACCATCACATTCCAGTTCAGTTGACCTCCGTGCGACAGGTTGCACTATATTATGTTGTGTAATCGTTGTAAGTTCGGAAGATTATCAACATGCCTTGTAGGGTAACTTGAAAAAAGTATTTGAAATAATTGGAAATAAAACACAAATACATAAACGTGTTCATTAGGCCAGTGCATCTTGCGTTATGTTTACATTTACAATGTCACATTTTGCGTCTTCGGTGATAGATGTGATCAGGAAAAGGAACTTGAATCTGGTGCCAAAGATACTTAACGTTAATTTCTATCAATCGAATGCTTGATTATGTATTTCACGACCTTACCTGAACACTGAATATTTGATTAACTTATTGCTACTTACATTTTGCCAAGGATACAACGCCAATGGATATGACTCAGAACTATTCGTAGGCTATTCTACTTCAGTTCATAAGACATTATTTATTGTCGTTTCTTATAATCGTGTAGTGATTCAGTGGGAGTTATTATTATGTAATCTGATGCAGCAATGTATTTCTATATGGTTAAAGTTGACTATTATTATGATGTTTTATGCCACAGTCCATAAACTACGTTTATGACGGACATGCTTATAACGAACTGGCGGATATAACAAACACTGTTATCTTATCCAAGCCATTTGCTGTTTATATGTTTATAATGAACTAAAATTAGTGGTCCCCTTGAGTTTGTTATAACTGTAGTTTAATGTATTCCATTTACAGTCTGTATATCATGGCAAAATTGGCAGCCTGTAAATTATCGAGTGTGGGATATAGAAACCAGTGGTTGATATTATGGGTATTGTCCCATGCTGAAATGATACTACAGGGTAGGAAATCAGTTTCGATTTTTACGATTGTCGTTAAATCTTATTTTTTGGAAGAAATTGAGGTCAGATTGTATGCAATGAATGTGCGTTGCCTTGATCAGTGTTGATATCTTGCCCTAAATACATCCCCTGTTTGTCTTTTGTGGAGTTTTATTTGAGAAAGGTGCTTTACTGGTGTATACATAATATTTCCTTACAACATTGTACAAGATTCGATTTGTCTAATAATACCCAGAACTAGTGTCCAATGTATAATGGAAAAAAAACAACCCAATTTTGAACAGTTTTGATTTTCCCCAATTAGTTGCCAAGGGCACTTTGTTTAGAATCCTAGATAAATCCCTGTCTGTGCCAAAACCTTTTGGAGTCAACCGGGGAGAATATGTCATGTGACATCAGTTCCCGCGGACATGGTAGAAGGGACCAGGTGGCCCAGTGGTCTGAAGTGACACAATTCTCTGTGCAGGCTTTAAGGCTGGGACGGGCAACTCGGGTACTCGGGTCGGGTAGGTACTGTGTAGGACCCGGGTACCCACAGGACTACCCCCACCCGTGGTTAGTCACATGATATATTGTTTCATGACAAGAATTCACAATATAAATACATGGTTACACGACAATTTTAAGTCTCCAATGTTCGCATTTCTTCATGACTATGAACACGTTCCTTCTGACTTATATATGTTTGAACAAAGCTAAAACTTCAGTCAACTTCAGTGTATGCATGACCACATCGTTTATACGTGTATCTAAATACATTCTGCCAGGGCTGCTGTCAAACTAATCCCAATCGGACATTTTGTACCTATCTCTTGTCACCAATAGCGGGTACCCGGATAGGGTTGGGTAATAGGGGCGTGGGTACCCGAGTAGTAAAATGGGACTCGTCCCAGCCCTAGCAGGCTTGCCTCCCTTAGGTGTGCCAGGAACCTGTGATCGTGAATTTGAATAGCAGATTCCCCTGATTATGTTTCAAGTTTTGTCACCACCATATCTGTGCTCTGCATCACTTCAGGCTTTCCTCCTACATCAAGCTGACATGCAGTGATATACAAGGGATTCTGTCTAAACCAGACTTTTATAGGGCCAAAGGTTTAATCTGCTATTAACAGAAATATAGGTTTGCAAGATTGCAGCAGGAGTTCCATCCCTAGGTGTCACTTGGTTCTACACATGTACAACACTTTTACAAAAGTCTCATGCCTCTATCAACATATGATGTCTCAGACTGAAACAATGATGATTTATCACACTCCTTCAAATGATATTTGTACAAAACTTATTTGTCTGTCAATTTTCATCATTTTACACTGTAAAGCCTCTTCAAATAAGGTGATGTCAGCATTCCTCTAGTTTATGCAATGTACAAGTTTATTCCGGTCCAAAAGGCTGAAGAAAGTGGATTGAGAAAAACATTTGGATTAGGTGATTTTCTTTTGGATTTAGGGAATCCACCAGCCAAAAGACAAAAGCCACTTTCCTAAATCAAGTAATAAACAGTTTAAATTATATGTAATATACAAACCGAACCGTTTTATCTTTTCATGGATTAGAAATATCTAGAGAAATAACAAATACTATTGACAAAACAAATTGTTAAGTTAATACATGAACAGATGCATTGTCTATAGCCTCAATAAATCAAATTAAACAAATGGCTTTTTCATGTTATTTGTCTTATGTTGTTGGGTCTAACTTATCTGTTATTCCTCTCAGCATGAAACGTATCCTCTAAACATTATTATCCTCTTAATCTTTAAGCCTGTTTTTACAGCTGTTGTTATTTAGTGACATAATATTGACTCAATCATATGATATCAGTGAAACAGGATTATCAAAAACAAGAGAAATATTAAACATGTTTTCTTAAATTATTCATTTATCATAACAGTCAACCATTTAGTCAGATAGACAATAAAAAATGCCTCTCAATAACATATTAAGCCTAGATTTGTTTCAGTTATAACACAATGTTTTCACAAAAATGTTTGTGTTGACCATATTGACTGTCCTGAAATGTGTATACAAATCCACCTGGCATTTGCTGTAAATCTTCTTCAACCTACTGTATTCATTGTAATAAGTGTCCTTATTAAAACCATACACAAGTTAAATTTGATGTCCAAGGTCATGCAGTGATAAAACAGAATTAGTTCAAACACCCATGAAACTAAAATGTTTTAGTTACATACCCTCTCTACACGGCTATCTTTACTTAAATAGATCAGTAATGTGCACAAGAAAATACACACTGTCATGTCAAGTATTAGGCTCAGGACGGTGTGCTTTTCAAGATTAATTACAGATAGGTCCTTTTTCAACTTAATAAACCAGTCCTTTATTTTATGAATTTTATTACCGGTTGTATTTAATCAAGAGTTTCCAACAAATAGACTTCATTATAGTGTTAATAGAGTAGCTGTTTATTTTATGAAGGGAATTCATTGTGAGATAATATTAAACCTGAGGTAGTAAGTAGACTAACATTTTGTCTCTGCGATCAAAATAAGATATTCTTTTTTCATGTGTTTTTAGTGTAATTGAAATGTGCCCAGAGATTGTTAGCATGTAGAGAATGTTTTGAATTTCAGAAACTGAAGAAATCTGGTTGTGCCAAAGAATTGTAGACTTGCTTAGGTGTTTGGGGATATTATTTTTCAGAATCTGCATGTATTAGGCAGTAATCAGTTTCTTGGAAAACAAGACAACTATGCTATAAAAAATGACATTGTAACAAACCAGGGTGCCGTTGTACAACATGTACAAGGCGATCTTAGTGCTAAGGTGATCGTATCTCCCATACGGTAACACAGACTTACAACAGTCGTAGCACTAAGGTTATTTTGTACAACGGCACCAAGGACTTTTTGTTATGATTTGGTCAGCTGTTAAGTCCATGGATATCGTCACCAGCAGGACCTATTTAAGCCAGCTATTGTGACCAGGGTAGCCAGCATGGTGTATTGGGGACTGTGTATATTCAGCCTGTGCCAAAATCATTTCTGTCAACTCAGCTGAAATTGTGTTTAGGGATCATCTTGATCGTTGTCAGCAGAATGTATTGCTAATATATGCTGTGTTGGAAATAAAATTTGGCACTGAAGGCCATGAGACTTTTTCATATGGTTTTTGAATCTAGGCTCTCTGTGAATTCTTTTACTTTTTAACAGTAGTGTTATGACAAGAACCCCTTGACTATTATGCTTAATTTTGAACATTGTACATGGATTATTGAACTCATAGCTGAGTTTTCAAGACAGAATGAAATGTTTCAAGACTCTTGCTTTGGGCAAGTGCCAGAGATTGTAGAGTGAGTGAGTGAGTTGGGTTTAACGCCACTTTTAACAGTATTCCAGTTATATCGCGGCGTGTCAGCTTAATGTGGGAGGAAAGCCTGAAGTGATGCAGGTCTCAGACATTTACCACTTCAGTGAAACCCACGAGCACGGGTGCTGACAAACCTAGAAACATAATCGGGGCGAACCGGGATTCGAACCCACAATCATAGGTTCCTGGCGTGCCCAAGGGACGCACCTCTGCACAGGGAATCGCGGCGCCTTAGACGCCTAGGCCACCTGTGCCCCCCCCCTAAGATTGTAGACAGTATGTAGCTACACTGTTGTGTAGTAACATGTCATACATGATAAGGACATACGTTTAATCATTGTTTTGGACAGTTATTTTAGTATTTCATACAGACCTTGACACCAAAATATTCAAGAAATCCCAAACTTGACTACAATTTTTTGGAAAGTCTACATTTCTTCAGTTTCAGACTAAAAATGAAGAGATTATCTGGGCTCCTTTATAATATGGAACTGAAAACACAAACACAAATCCTAAAATGTTTTCATGGCCGTGACTAAATGTAAGTGTTCAGTTTTTCCTAAGATTCTTGTTTTGAAATCAGAAACATAAAGGGCAACCATTGATCTTCAGTGTGAACTGTGTCAGAATGCCCATTCTCATCATTCTTGCCATTCTCACCATTCTCACCATTCTCACCATTCTTCCTGTTTGCCTGTTTGCCTGTTTGCCTGCAGGGAACATTGGGATATTAACTTGTTTTCATTGAAGGCTGTTGGTGTGTTTCTCTCTGTGGTAATTGTTGACTGTTACCTGATATCAATGAAAGAGCTGGCTTAATAATATTCAGTGCTATTTGAAATATCCAAAGGTTTCGAATATACCACACATTATGGATTATTCATACACCTTTTGGGAAGCATTTCAAATCGGGTCCATGTTGGGTCAAATGTATCAAACTTATACAATAACCATTCAGTCAAGAATTTTTTTTGCTATAAGTTCTAAAGTTATAGGGACAACACCTGTTACCCTCGAATGTTTCTACTACAAACTGGGGATGTTATTTCATAATTTGAATATCACCAATAAATGTGGGCATCAAGCATTTGATGAAAACCTGGATAATAAATGGGCTGTGGTAAGCTTTTCCATATTCAGCCATGCAGTTTCGACTTAGTTGTTATTGTATTGCCTGGCTGATTGTGTGCCATTGAATACTAATCACCAGCAGAGTTCAACATGTGTGCTGCTGCTGTCACATTCCTCAAGACAAATAACTGTAAACATGACATTGTGTCAGGATCAGAAATGATAAAATGCTGTTGAACTAGCTTCATGCACCTGTACGTGGGACATGTGAAACACAGTTAACGAACAGACAGATAGTGACCCAAAATGCATGTGAAAAGTTGGTTGATCTTTTGACTTTGTTTGCTCATGTTGTAAATGTTGCAGCAGCTTTAGAAATGTGTCGTCAGTTTGTAGCTAATTCTTCTTGAACACTGTATATTCAGTTCTTATTTATATTTTCATAACTGAAACACCGAGAACTGGTTCAGTATTATAGCCCTCAAATGCTACTAGTCGATGATGTCTACTATCATTAGATTTTTACTTGGGCTAGCGGACTAGTGTGAATTTCGAAGGCTGTTGCAGTCTTTTAATTTCTCTGGGACAATTGATGTTTCTGTGACACTGGTTCTGTTTGCTACATGAAAGAATTGCATTTGTCAGACCTTGCACTTCTGGTGTTGATTGTTGCCTTGGCAAGGACAACCACTGGTTTCTTTTGTCCTGTCTTGCTTTATGGGTTAACACATCTTCCCGAGGCAAGAGAGTTAACTCACTCTTAAACTGTTAAAAGTCAAGTTTCCACCCTTGCCGAACAAGGCTGGAATTCCTGGGCTCGATCGTAGCACCACCAGTGGTTATTTTGTTATGTCCCTTCTAAGACTCTCCTATCGTCCAATCAGATTCAGTCACTTGTATATGTTTCAAACAAAATGGACCTGTGAAAATCCGGGGGAAAAGAGGTCTTCAGCAACCCATGTTTGCTGTAAAAGGGTACTATGCTTGTTGTAAAAAGGCAACTAACGTGATCAGGTGTCAGACTCGCCGACTTGGTTGATGCATGTCATCAATCCCAATTGTGTGGATCGATGTTCATGATGTAAATCACTGGATTGTCTGGTCCAGACTCGATTATTTACAGACCGCCATCTGGAATATTGCTGAGTGCGGCGTAAAACAACAAACCAACCAAAACAAACAAAATGGTGGCGCCCAGTAAAGACGATCTGAGATAATCACGATCTGTATTGTGATAAAACGAGTCTTACGAAGTGCATCAAATCACGTGAGCACCTTGATTAAAAACATAAAATGGTTTGGAAAATATCTCATATCTGTTGACAACAAGTTGCCGGCGCACATGCTTTGCAAATCCTGCAATCGACCAAAATCTGCACGACAGTTTACGAACTGGATTTCAATTTCATGTGCTTTTTTTCATTGGACTATGCATAAACTCGTTAGTCCAGCCAAAATGTAACTCCATGATACCAGCCTAGTTCAGCAAGGGGGGAAACTGGACTTTTATAGTCAGTTAACTCTCTGGCCTCGGGAAGATGGGGTTGGGACTGTGGAACTGCAGTCTGCAACTACATGTGTATTGCCATCAGTTGAAAGCAGAGTGTAGTTATAATGTGGACAGTTTTTGTTCATGTAATTTATTCAGACAAACAACATGATAGAATATGTTTTCCTCATTTTGAAAACGGAATCTCCCATAAGGCCGTGTCACAGCTGAAGTGATAGAGTCAGTAAATATTGCTTTCAGCTGCATCAGCGAAATTGCAGCTTGTCACGGCTGGAAGACAAGGTGTCATAATTTATCAAACCTTAATTATATACATTGCAATCTTATACACATATTCATTTTCATCAGGAACAAGAAACAGTGAACATATTTGAAAATTATAGTGATAGGATAGGTATCTCAGTTTGGTGAATCAATTACAAAAGCATCTGTCCTGGGTTTGAATAAAGGTCAATGAAGTTGTTCCGTACATATGTATCTCATTCAAAGATTTTTCAATACAATATCTTGACACACCTTGCCCCTCCCAGTGTAGTTAGGGTGTGTCTAATTTATGTTTTATGATTCCAAGGTAACTCTTTCATAGAACTATGTGCATGTAACTTTAATGTGTTGAGATTCTTCAGCGATAGAAACTAACAGTTTTAGTCCACTAGTCCTCATAATGATAACATATAGCATATATATCGTCCTTGTGATATCTTAACTATTGGGCAGTTTGGCAAGGACTATCATGACTATAGGACTAGTGCTAATTTCTAACGCTGTTCTTTTTAGAGATGCATTTATAATTAAACAGAAGAGTAGCTTGTTATCAGTGATGTTTAGATGACTGTGTTTACTGTGTTTGAAATTATAATCCTCGGTGATTAGAGGTTTGAACCTTTAGTATGTAAATCTAGGGGCCACCTGAATCTGTGATTTTGGATCATTATAATGACCTGGATCCCTTGTTTTTCATGCTTAATATAATCGAACAATGGTTTACAGGCCTTGATTTAGCTATGAAAAACATGCCCCATTGCAACCTATTATTGAAAAATACAACCTGATATTTATGGTTACATGCACCAAGTGCATGTCAAAATATTTCAAGTTTGTGTCCACACAAAATCGATCTTTGAACACGCTCAATATCTCTGAAGTTTTTTTACCATATTACATCACTAATCCATGTGTTGTTTATAATTTGTCATGCTTTCTTATGTTTTACGAAATCAAACTGTGGGTACCTCAAGATAATGTGTGCATGTTCCTATTACTTTTTACAGCAATGTGTCATTTATTTATGTGACATAGACCAGCTTATGTTTCCACTTTGATAAAGTTGGGACCCGGGTGCATCCAGGTGCTAGTTAACTGATGATTGATTGTTACACTGTAGTGTTACACTGTACCGATGCATTGAAGTGATTGAAAATGTCCATCATTGATTATGGAACAAATTGCCATTTGATAACAAATTTCTATTCAAAATATTCAACCATTCTTTTGATCTGTAAATAACTACATGCCATCAATATGCAACCAGGAATTATTTTCTTTTATGAAATAGTATTCCTTAAGTTTCAAATCATGAATAAACAGGTTCTTTGACCTGAGGGTTTCTCAAAATACAAGGTTATTATCATCTTACCGAGGCAAGGTAGTTAAATGGTTGTTAACTAGGCTGGAATTTCGTAGTTAGGTTTTTGCAAGACATGCATAATCCAATCTAAATTGCAATACAAAATCGACATATGGTTTTAAACTTTCTTTGCCGACATCGGTAGATTGCAGGATTTGCAAAGCATGTGCACCATCAGCTCGGCATCGACAGATATTTTCCAAATCTTTTCATGCCTTTTGTTGATGTCTGAAATTTGATGCACTTTGCAAGGAAGGACCCGTTTTATGACAATATAAAATCTTGACGGTTCACGGATTAGAATCCAATTTGGTAGCTTCTGGGTATAAACATACAGACAAACACGATATTAGATATAGTGGTTACCTTAATTGACCATTATGCCTGAAGAGCACAATTTATGTGCTCTGTAGTGGGTGTGCAAATCTCATTTGCCTCAATTATGTATATTACGAGTGTGAAGGCTTAGAAATATGATGATAACAGTGGTTGAGTTAGTTTGTAATTGGCTTTGTGTCCTTATCAGCCAAAGTTGATGTTTATGTGAGATAAATCCTTGTTGAAACTTTCATGCAAGTGCAGGTCAGCGAGGTTATCTCATTATCAGAAATTACCATAGAACAAAACTGTCCCAGATAAGAGACAACATTCCCAAACATGGTTTTGTCATGTTTTGTATGCTATGCAATGTTTAAAATTGACGGGTTTGCTGCTGCCAGATTTGAATCTAGGGACCCCGGAATCTTAATCTTTCAACATTAGGGCCATGACAAGGACCCCTTGACTTGCATGCTTAATTTCAATTCAATAACAATTTCATGTCATGTTTTGACTGAGGGTTCCACTTTGCTGTTGAATGTGGATTGTTTTGGGGTATGGCTGTAATGGTGCATCATGATAGTGCTGAGATGTTATGTTATGTAGAGTTAAAAGAGGATGAGTATTGGCTGCTGGAGCTGAGAAGGGGATGAGAGTGAATGTTTTATTAAATATATATTCTGGGGTCTGTAAGAGAGACTAATCGAAAACAATGTTTGTATTTACAGTAAACTACGGTAATAACAAACTCAAAGGGACCACTAATTTTAGTTTGTTATAACCGTAGTTCGTTATAAGCATATATACGGCATATATACAACAAATGGCCGGGACGAAGAAATTGAATACGTATTTCAGACATTGTGAAATGTGATAGATTTAATAAATGAATGATATGACAGGTAGGTTCATAAAAATATATACTAATTTGACGTAACTACGGCTTGGACGGTTAACCGGCGGATGGTGTCTGGGGACTTGATGCTTCTTGGCCGGTATTCCGGCCCACAGTGTTGAAAGAGTTAATGTGCTGTATGGTATCTCAGCAGGCTGGTAGCCTGGTACTATTAAACTAGCATTAGTCTGGCCTAACACAAGCAGTACTTTCACTTTGCAGTTGAAGTGCAATAATCTTGAATGCAACGTTAAACCCCATTTCACCTCACCACATATTTGTTGGTATTTGTAATAGACACAAGAAACAGTTGGGTATTGTGAAATGATATTTTTGAAGTCGTCAGTAGAGCCATAAGAGCTCAAGACTAAAACTTCTCCTTAGTTCAGTTGACTCATTTAGGTCTCTCAACTGACTCATAAATGTGTTTGCCATTTCCTCTGAAGATAGAATATAGCCACTTAATATGTTGAGTGTTGAGGTTTTATAAGTGGTATCCGGATTTTACCATCCAGATTCATACTGTATTGCAACAATGAGTAATGTGATCTGTGACAACGCCTCACCTGGCCCTCAACATGTGATGATGTGCATTGGTGCAGACATAGCCAGGCCATTGTGTGTCCGTGACACAAAACAATGATTGATATACTCATGGTCTTTGTCTGCCGTAACATGCATGAGGACATATAATCAACAACTGATTCGGTCGTCAGAGTTGCCCAGAGTTGTCTGTCCCTGTCTGTATCTGTCTTTGTCTGCCGTAACATGCATGAGGACATATAATCAACAACTGATTCGGTCGTCAGAGTTGCCCAGAGTTGTCTGTCCCTGTCTGTATCTGTCTTTGTCTGCCGTAACATGCATGAGGACATATAATCAACAACTGATTCGGTCGTCAGAGTTGCCCAGAGTTGTCTGTCCCTGTCTGTATCTGTCTTTGTCTGCCGTAACATGCATGAGGACATATAATCAACAACTGATTCGGTCGTCAGAGTTGCCCAGAGTTGTCTGTCCCTGTCTGTATCTGTCTTTGTCTGCCGTAACATGCATGAGGACATATAATCAACAACTGATTCGGTCGTGAGAGTTGCCCAGAGTTGTCTGTCCCTGTCTGTATCTGTCTTTGTCTGCCGTAACATGCATGAGGACATATAATCAACAACTGATTCGGTCGTGAGAGTTGCCCAGAGTTGTCTGTCCCTGTCTGTATCTGTCTTTGTCTGCCGTAACATGCATGAGGACATATAATCAACAACTGATTCGGTCGTGAGAGTTGCCCAGAGTTGTCTGTCCCTGTCTGTATCTGTCTTTGTCTGCCGTAACATGCATGAGGACATATAATCAACAACTGATTCGGTCGTGAGAGTTGCCCAGAGTTGTCTGTCCCTGTCTGTATCTGTCTTTGTCTGCCGTAACATGCATGAGGACATATAATCAACAACTGATTCGGTCGTGAGAGTTGCCCAGAGTTGTCTGTCCCTGTCTGTATCTGTCTTTGTCTGCCGTAACATGCATGAGGACATATAATCAACAACTGATTCGGTCGTGAGAGTTGCCCAGAGTTGTCTGTCCCTGTCTGTATCTGTCTTTGTCTGCCGTAACATGCATGAGGACATATAATCAACAACTGATTCGGTCGTGAGAGTTGCCCAGAGTTGTCTGTCCCTGTCTGTATCTGTCTTTGTCTGCCGTAACATGCATGAGGACATATAATCAACAACTGATTCGGTCGTGAGAGTTGCCCAGAGTTGTCTGTCCCTGTCTGTATCTGTCTTTGTCTGCCGTAATATGCATGGGGACATATAATCAACAACTGATTCGGTCGTGAGAGTTGCCCAGAGTTGTCTGTCCCTGTCTGTATCTGTCTTTGTCTGCCGTAACATGCATGAGGACATATAATCAACAACTGATTCGGTCGTGAGAGTTGCCCAGAGTTGTCTGTCCCTGTCTGTATCTGTCTTTGTCTGCCGTAACATGCATGAGGACATATAATCAACAACTGATTCGGTCGTGAGAGTTGCCCAGAGTTGTCTGTCCCTGTCTGTATCTGTCTTTGTCTGCCGTAACATGCATGAGGACATATAATCAACAACTGATTCGGTCGTCAGAGTTGCCCAGAGTTGTCTGTCCCTGTCTGTATCTGTCTTTGTCTGCCGTAACATGCATGAGGACATATAATCAACAACTGATTCGGTCGTGAGAGTTGCCCAGAGTTGTCTGTCCCTGTCTGTATCTGTCTTTGTCTGCCGTAATATGCATGGGGACATATAATCAACAACTGATTCAGTCGTGTGGGTTGTCCAGAGTTGTCCGCCCCCGTCTGTATCTGTCTTTATTCATTATGTTTGAAGTAAAGAATTACAATGTGAAACCTTCCATTTTTTTGGCCTCGTTAATATTCTTCAAATTTTCACTTGTCTTTGGATTGCAGGAAAGCATAAGTGTTGCCCTCTGACTCTATAAAGATAGGACCAAGTTGCCACAATCATATACTGTATATGGGCAGGTGTTAATGACAGCATTGAAACGGAATGTCTTTGTAATAACATTCAGTATTTTTTTGGTAGTTTCATTGCAAGTAAACAGACATGTTAAGAACTTGTGCAAGCTTGCCACATGGATCTCTATATTTAGATGCACTTGCGCAATAGATGTCAGCTGACCAGGGCAAACTCTGCTGACTTTTGTTATGTAACATTGTTTCACAGGCAACTGTATTTTTAAGACATTAAAATGATTTAAAAACATCAGATGTAATCATGGTAATGTAATGAATACAAATTGTTTGATTTTTGTGACGTTTACTTTATTTGGGCAAAACTGTCTGCCAAGGTTTTGGATAGAAAGTTGTCTCATTCTTTAGTTATGCAATATGATCGATAACCAAAATTTCAGTGTCTATGTTCCATTTGGGCCGTTAACCCAAGTCAAGCTTGGTCTCATTAATTATCTGTGATTAAGAGCTTCCAAAATCCATTAATGATTCAAACATATAAGGGGTCATCCATTGATAATAAACTTTTGGAATGGAGACATTAATCATATTGTTGGTGGAAGATGCACCAGATTTGTATTCCCATTTCTGGCATGGTCAGTGTTTCAAAGTACATGAATGGAATCTCATGACTAAAATCACAATAACACCACAGATGTAATGGTAATGAACATGATAAACACATTGACATGGAGGTTCCATAACATGTCCCAGTCTGGCATGTGGCTGGGGACTTACTAGCATGACGACCAGTCGTCAATACAAATGCATATTTTATTGGGGTGTGGCATTATAAGGTTGTTTTCTTTGTTCAGATAGCATGGATAGGGTTTATTATCATGCAAGGGAGCAATATCAAATTATCAATGGTATTCTTACTCAGTATTTAAGATATTATGATCAATCCGTTTGTTATGTATGTACTTGAGAAAACCATGGAGCTTTTCCTTGCTTTATGTAATGTTAAATATCTGTTCTGAAAAAATATATAAATCTGTTTGTTATGTGTGTACTTGAGAAGACCATTGAGCTTTTCCAGGCTTTATATAATGTTAACAGCTGATCTATGTGCATAACCCTTGACTTGAAGTTTGAGCATTCTTAGGGATGGTTAATTTTCTAAGCAAGATGTCACCAGTGGAACAGGTATTGTTAGCTTGACAGAACCTTTCTTCTACTGTTTTATTTCAGACTTTGCAATAAGTAAATTTATGAATCACTATCAATTAGTGATGATACCAGGTGTTTGTGAAAAGGTGAGAATATCCTGCCCCACCGTTGGCACCCATCAAAAACACATGCAAAGGCAAGTAAATTGCAAGTTGTTCATCTGATAAACACGGGAACATGTGATTCAAACGAAAGGGGAATAAGTATGCAGATGATTTTACCTTCATGACATTGATTCAGAACTGTAACATAGGGATGTGTTGGAAGAGATGTGTTGGCTCAAGCAGGCAAAGGAATAGATATACAGCGCACTCTGTTGAAAGTCATTGTTGTTTGTAAAGGCCTTTTTTTGTATGTTTTCTTACATCAGTTATTCAAAGCCCACAGTTACGACATGTTGCACCTAACATATCATTACACCTTTTATCATTGTACACAAAACCTGTAACACCCTTTAGCATGTTTGGTGTTGAATACATACTGTTTGTAGACAACTCGATCAAAGGTAATAAATATAAGTATGACCAGGGTTCACATTCACCGTGTTCCCAAGTTAGATGGTTGTGTGTCAGGATTACCTTTTGTATGTTTGGCATGTAAAGAAGCATTTTCTTTCTCCAAAGTGAGACCTAACTGCTTTTACTCCTTTAACAAAATTATGTGAGTTATTCTGTTCTGTCATGCAGTAGTCTTCTTTCAGTGTTTAAAGCATTGCTACCATTTTCAAAGGCCATGGGCATGTGTGATGTTTTTTGTCATGATGTTGGCATTTTCTTTTGTCATCAGCTTGCTTAAAATCTTGTAATAAAGTCTGACAAGTGAACTTTGGCTTTTATTCTCTTGTTCTGTTTGAATTCCTTTGAGATCAAAGAATGTTCAGTAACTTTTTAAAATAGTTGGGTTAACAGTTGTTGTTTTCCAGAAATCTTAGTCAGTGGTAGAAAATAAGAATAAGATTGAAAAAAGATGATCTCAGATCTTAATGGTTCAGTGAGATTTTCGTTCATATTTTGATTCCTTTTCCATAACCCAGCGTTAAAAATTGGCACTAGTCCTATAGTCCTTGCCAAACTACCCAATACTTAAGGTGTCATAAGGGTTTTGCTATATGTTATCATGATAAGGACTAGTGGACTAAAACTGTTAGTTTCTGTTAGTTTCTATCGCTGATAACCTCAATGGTCTAGTGGATAGAGTGTCTGCTCAGTAAGCGGTAGGTCGTGGGTTCGATCCCCGCCCGTGTCGTACCAAAAGACACTAAAAGATGGTACATGTTTTATCCTGTCTGGCTCTCGGCATGAAGGGGTTCATAAAACAAGGACTGGTCGGCTCGGAGTGCACTGTGTCCGAGTGGGGTATTCATGTTAACTGTGGCATGTTATTGCAGTGGGCTAGCACTATAAACTTTTATTGTACGATAAACAATGACGTCATTAATTTCTTGATTAACCCTTTACATAACTTTATTTCAGGGACTATGGGTTAGTCTATACAGAGACTATATACCTGTGGATGGTCTCTGGTCTATTTGTTCAGGCAACTATCTGTCATACCATACGCTATTTGGATAAAAAAAATCTTGTACTTGACTACCCCAATGTCGGCGTCATATTTTGTATATTTGAATGTTATTATATGGACTGTTATTAGCGGACCATGGCTTTACTGGAACCAGACTTGGGAGGAGAGTCTGTGGAGTGTCAGACAACAGTACATTTATCTGTGTCATGGTCAAGTTTCATAGTGCGTAAAATGATATGGGAGAATGACTGAATGACACATTCCAAGTTAATTGCCAAACATGTGATTGTTTACGTAGGTATGGCTTTGTATTAATACACCCATCTGGGGGGTGTACAGTGTTTCCAAGTAACCATGAAAAACAAGCGATCCTTGTTATAACCCTAATGTTGAAAATGAACACGGTTCTGCCTTTTGTTTCTTGTCAGCTTGTCCAGCTTGTCCAGCTTGCAAAACTGATTTTTATCCCCTGCCACAAAAACTATTGAAGTCAGAGAAATGAAACTTTGAACAATGCTCAAGGACCCTTTCGGTAATTCGGACACTGTGTTTCATTGAGTGGAAGTGTGTTCCCTCGCTTGCCTCACAGTTCATGAACTATATTATTGTCTCTTCCGCTCAGCCCATACTTTTAATCCACAGCTCTAAATGAAACAAGTCTCAATTTTCGGCAGGTTGTGAATCTCCCATCTCACCTGGGATCCTTTTCAATTTAAATGTATCTGCTTGTTTCTATAAAAATTAGATGTTTTCAGAGACTAAGAGTCAAATGTGTTCCCTTATGTTTTTAGAATCCTGAAACAGGTGGTGGAGCTGTGAGGTCTCCAGTGATGTTTGCCAATACATTCTTACTTAGGACTCAGATGTGATATTTGTTCTGGTAATTGCCTTAATTAGGAGATTGTCCCTGTTGAAAGTTAAGTACATTAATCCCTTAATTATTGAGATTGTCCTTGTTGAAAGTTAAATACATTAATGCCTTAATTAGGAGATTGTCCTTGTTGAAAGGTAAATACCTTATTGCCTTAATTTTAAGATTGTCCCTGTCGAAAGTTAAATACCACCAGTTACTGTTTAGACAGGGCCTGAAACGAGCAGGGGAGAGTGGGAACCTTATCGCCAGAATCCCTGTTTGGAGGGCACAATACATGCAATAGTTAGTGTGACAGAAAGGGCTCAGCATTGGCATGATCAGGTCTGATATTTTGTATGATTGTAAAAACAGGAGTTTCCCCCACCACAGTGATCATGATTCAACATGCATTTGATATACAAATGAGCTCTGTCTGTCTTTGTGTCCATCTGTGCATGCCTCTGTCTATTAGGCTGTGTGACCAGAGCATTTATAAATAATTCAGAAACCTTTCAACATGTTCAAGTTATCCAGTGGCAGGTGGGACTGGTCTGACATCAAGATTGGGCTTGTTCCAAGAGCAGAATTCCCAAACCATTCACTGAATAGTCATGGTACATTGCACATGCACACATCAACTTGAGCTACTGAAAGATATCTTCATGAAACTTGGAACATGTTTTGTTTAAGCATTATAGATGTCCTTTTGGCTCTTAGATCATTTGGTTTTTTTTGTAAAATGAGGTTTATGCAAGGAAACAAAATTATAAAATACACCATCTTATGGGCAGGTATTTATGTTCACCAGAATGTAAACAGTGGTAAAGATGACTAACATTTATACTTATTTGTAAATGAAGAGTACCACATCAAACCTCCTTGAACATGCAATGTCATGAAGGTTTGAGCCGTTAATGTATATGTCACAACCATCCTCTATCCAACCCATTTCCTTGATCCAGTTGCTGAATACTGACATGACTAAATCGCTAAATGAATGTTAAAAAGGAATTTATTGATCAGTAATAGTGTTTGTTAAACCGCAACTTTGATGATGGGACTGTCAACATAGTGTTCAATAGTCTTTTATAAACTATGTTTTGTTGAACCATATGGAGTTTTCAGGTTAGATAGCACCCAGTCACCTATGCTTACTATGCTAACGTCATAAGAGACAACTAAATGGACAGCATGGTCAGGCATGTTGACTTGTTCAATTACATGTCATCTGTAATTTGTCTGTCCAAACTCAGTTATTTACAGGCTGCTATGATATAGTCTAAATGACTGTTAAAGAACAAAAAATGACAATTAATAATCAAATTCTGCCCAAAATAAGTAGAATGTTCATATAAGCTGCCTTTGTCTTCTGACTTTGTTAAACGTGTGCAGTATCTGGGGTGTCTGCAAACACACTGAATGAATGAGTCAGTGATATGTAAATAGGCAATCACTCCAATCAGCTTCACTTATGCAGGGGTGTGTAGTAAAACAGTTGATGCAGATTATGTCACAAACTACTACAAGGGTTATACAACTCACCCACACTTATAGTATTTTCTCTCTGCTTGGATGCATAAACATGTCAGCAATAATTGGTTACAGATCATGGAGACATTAGGTGTTAGGTACATTGATCCATGGGTGGGGGGACTATTCAACTGAAACTGGCCTCACAGGCAGCTATTGTTCTGGTCAGATTACCTGCCTTAGCGAACAGGTATTCATTACCTCGTTAGAGATGATCGCACACCTGTGTTGGTGCTCATATACCCATTGTGGTGGATTTCTCCAAGAGCTACTTCTTGTAAATCTGCAGGTAAAATGAGAGATTTAAGACAGTGTAAAGTTTGAATTATTTGTATTGAAGTATGTTGACAATTTTAGTTGTTCGATATTTCCTGCTAATGTTGCTTGGTCATCTTTCACTGTGGTAGAAAGACAAAGGTGAGGTGAAATGGGGTTTAACGTCGCATCCAAGATTACTGCACTTATATAGCATGCACGTTTTGGTGTGGCTGCTTGTTCTAGTCCGGACTGATGCCGATTTATAGTGCTAGCCCACTGCGATACCATGTTGCAGTTTTAACATGAATACCCCACACAGACACAGTATACTTACTCTTAGCTGACCAGTCCTTGTTTTAGCCCCTTAATGTCAAGCGCCGGACAGGGTAACAACAAGTAACATCTTTTAACATCTTTTTTGTATGACACGGACGGGCCTTCCGCTCTCCAGGCAGACGCTCTACCACTAGACCACGGAGCAGAAAGACAAAGATGAATGTCCTAATGCATTTCGAGAACATTTAAATGATCTGAATGTTGTTCCCTTGTATGTTATTTTGAAATGTTCATGTGTAGGCTACATCAAGTTGTTTCTTGTTTTACAGATGAATATACTGTAAAGTTTTTAGTTTGTTATTGCAAATATATTTTACTTTTATTTTCAAAGTATTTTTTGAGAACAATTAAATAGCCTTAAGATTCTGATGGTCCATACAATGAAAGCTATACGATTTGCACATAAATATCTGGAATATTCAGGTTATTAAGTTTATTATATTTCAGTGCAATATGCCTTATTCATACACTTTTACAGATATGCACACTCCTTGCATAAAGCCTTATTGGCTTAAAAATGAACAAAATTGGAGCCCCAATTATTTCTAGCACTGCATTCCTATGTCCTGTCTGATATCATTGTTGAAAAGGGTCCCCATTCAAAGCCAGCCATTATAATCAGCTATTTATAGCATGACCCGTGACCTGCATAATCCCTTGTGGTTAGCTAGCGGCAGTTGAGTAAGCCTACACATGTGGAACATTTCTTGGTGTGTGTATACCAAAAGTTGACTATTGTGAGTGGAATAATGTGTCACGGAACTGTCGTGGTGTCGCAAACGATCCAATGAGTCAACGAAGGTCCCATTAATAAGAAGTCTCGTGGTGTGTAGTAATGTGTATGAGGTCACCAACTGTCCTGTATGTTGTTTAGGTAGTCTGAGCAGACGTGGGATTTCCTCCTAATACACCTATCTCATCAGGGTTCAATAAACCTGCAACAAAGACACAGGACTTTGTAATTATACAACTGGTTGATTTTCATACGGACGAGACGGATCACATCTACATTTCTGTCAAGTGTTTTGGGAAACTTGGACCTATTGATCAGTGTCAGAAGTGAATATTTATCAAGCAAGTTGGTGTAGGTTCTGGCATTGACTATGGAAATTAGTGTGTGATACTGACTCATATCCCAAGCTGTGGCAAGAATAACTCAGGATACATCAGAAAATACAGGTACTCTCTTCTGTTAGCATTTATATCAAACTTGCGTCAAAGCTGTGTCATCCTAAATGTTATTTGGGTAATGTGGTTTTGCTTCTTTCTTGTCGTGTTACAGGAATTCATGAAATGTTCAATAATCAGGGGTAAATATTGATTTATAGTTTGATACTGAGTAAAATTCATATTTGTTGTCATGGCATCATATGACAAATAACTAATGCCTAAGGGATCACTGTGATAATTATATATGGTAAAAATATTGTAGTTATCTTTGTGAAGAATGTATAAAACCTGAATGAATAGTCCTTCATAAAAAATGGAAGACGAAAGTAGCTGTAGCCTTTCTTGTTAGCCATTGAGCATGATGGAGCATGAAACAACAGATCAATATACTATTCAATATGTGCGCGTCACCTGGAGGCACGAGACACACTTTGAGTCCGGACACTCAACAACTTGGAGCCAGAGCTTCGAGGGTAGGATAGATACACCCTGTGAACAGCCCCAGGGTAGGGAGTGACGAGAAGTGTGGGTCACGTCCTGTGCTGTGTGGTAGGGATGCTGGATCAGTAATTAGATTTTGGTTTTGATCATCAACAATCGATTAATTGTCTTGTGTAGGATGTTGTGTATTCTATTCATTTCGTGATCAACGTTATTTGTATAGAAACTATGATGGTATATCAGTATTTGGGGGTATTTTAGTGTGTGATTTTTTGTTCTGTCATTCTTGTCCAATTATTTCTCATGCCTGTCGATTGTCATAAGGGCTTTGACAGCACGCACATGAGCCCTTTTGAAAGCAGGTACAGGATATTGTCGGTATGCGGTGGGCTCATCGCACACCTGAGTGATTCAGCAAAGTGTGTTCGGGGATCGGTCTGTGGTGGTATTTTATTGTAAACATGTGTCAGGGTCAGTCTTCTAATTTCATGTTTACATGTTTACATTTCATGTTTTAGTAAATACTGCAAAGTTCTAATGAATATTGAGTTTTTTCAAACATTATTGCGTAACAGTAGTTATTGGACAAATATTTGTTTTATCACCTTGGCAGTCGGTAACTATGTGTTGAAATGTGATGTTGTCATTTGAAGGGGAATTAGCTAAGCGGAGTCTCCGCCAAACCAATGTGAGGTACAGTAGGATATAGTATACTGCTGAGGGAAATGATGGCACCCTACTGATCCCCTTGCTTGTGGTACAAGGAGTTCATTATCACAGATCTTCAGGTAACAGGAATGAATGAGCATGTACACGTTGCATGTTGAAGGGGGATCATGGATGTCATAGATCACAGAAACCACCTTGCAAGTATTACATGGAGATCATGAGTCTCTCACATCGTCCCGGAACCATATTATTTTCCTTTCAGCATGTTCAGCCCAGCCCTTTCTGTAATGCAATAGCCCCAAATGAAGCAAGTCTAGATATTCCACAGATTCAGGACTGAATCTCCCATCTCACTGAGGCTCCTTTTCAGTTTGAGTGTAGTTGTTTCTATCAACATTATATATTTTTAGAGACTAACCATTGGTGTAGGAGATGATTTACCCCCTATATTCAGCTATGCTCAGGTTTGGTCACTGTGATGAGACAGGACATCAACATGCTATTGGCCTAAATTTCTCATATCATGTGTGCAATACATCATTTAGATTAGCCGTGTTATCAATCTAAGTGGTTTATTTATGCTACGTAATATATGTCTATAAGTAGGATCAATGTGGCTGATGTATGGTATGTGGGACCTGCAATGATGCGGCCCTGTCAGCTGGTGATAGAGCAGGGGCACACAGGTTATGTTCCGGTTTGCTGGTCACTGCAGTCAGCTATAATTCAGTATCACTGTTGCCCTTATCTGGGTTTTGGTTTGGTTTGTTGTTTAACGCCGCACTCTGCACTATTTAAGCTATCTGTAATTAATCAACTCTGGACCAGACAATCCAGTGATTGACATCGCAAGCATCAATCCACACAATTGGGAAATGATGACATGCATCAACCAAGTCAGTGAGCCTGACAACCCGATCCAGTTAGTCGCCTCTTACGACAAGCATAGTCATCTTTTACAGCAAGCATGGGTTGCTGAAGACCTATTCTAACCCGGAACTTCACGGGTCCCTTATCTGGGACTGTCAGACATGACTGGTTGTTCAACATGACAGCTACCTCACTACCTTTGCATTATTTAATGTCAGTTTTTTGCACTTCTCATACGTAGATCGGGGGCACGGGTGACCCAGTCGTCTAAGATGCCGCGATTCGCTGTGCAGAGTTGCGTCCCTTGGGCATGCCAGAAACCTATGATTGTGGGTTCCAATCCTGGTTCGCCCCGATTATGTTTCTAGGTTTGTCAGCACCATACCCATGTGCATGTTGAAGGGGGATGGTGGATGTCATAGATCAAAGAAACCAAATTGCAAGTAGTACATGAAGATCATGAGTCTCTCACACTGCCCCGGAACCATATTATCTTCCATTCAGCCCAGCCCTTTCGGAAATCAATAGCCCCAAATGAAGCAAGTCTAGATATTCCACAGATTCAGGACTGAATCTCCCATCTAGATCGGGGGCAGGGGTGGCCCAGTCATCTGAGGCGCCGCGTTTCGCTGTGTGCAGCTGTGTCCCTTGGGCATGCCAGAAACCTATGATTGTGGGTTCGAATCCTGGTTCGCCCCGATTATGTTTTTAGGTTTGTCAGCACCAGACCCGTGCGCGTGGGTTTCACTGAAGTGGTAAACGTCTGAGACCTGCATCACTTCGAGGTTTCCTCCCACATTAAGCTGACATTCAGCAGGTTGTGGGTGACCTGGACTTCCATACTTCATGTCCCAGTCTGTTAGATGAATCCTCAGAATATTAGGTCCATCTTTACAGAACGTAAAAAGATGTGAAAATTTGTAAATTATTTGAAATTGTAGTTTAACTGAATCCTAATCAAACTGACAATGATGATCTCAGCTCCAGTTTCTGTTGTGGGCGATGCTTAGTTTGAATGTGACACCTATTGTCCAATCGATTGTTGTCTTGGTTTTGCTGGAACAGCTCGGTGAACAGTATTGAAGCTGTTAGCTTTCAAGTTTCAGTGCCAATCCATTGTCATATACTTTTAGTATTCAATTTCTTCAAACGTGAAAGGATTGATTGTGACAGAGGTACCAGCTGGGAGTATCGTAGATTGGGTTGGATTCTCATGATGTATTGAACAGATACTGATGACAGTTGACCTTGTCTGGCATTAGCAGTGGTTACTGTATCCCATCGTCCATTCCTGGTTTGATATGTTTTTCTGTGTGTCACTGCAGGGTGCAACAGATTGTACCATATTGTACCATATTGTACCATATTGTACCATATCATTTTGTTTTCTCAAACATGTACTGGTACAATGTGTGAAGCCCATTTCTGGTGTCCCCGCCATGATATAGCTGGGATATTGCTAAAAGCTGTGTAAAACCTTAATCACTCACTCACTCATAGTGATATTGAAGCCTTGACATAGCGACCAACATCCGTGTTGAACTGTCACCACCAAATTTCAAAGATTTTTCATTTATGCTCAGATGGATTTTAGATAGATATCACATGTTATCAGTAATATTGATATATTGACCAACACCAGTATATTAACAATGGAGTTAGTGTTGGACTGTCACCATCTATAATATGGAACTCATTTTGTGGCTATGACATTCCGGAATGTCTAATATATGGTTGTGATTGTATGGCAGTGCTTCCCATGTACTGTGCAACGTCTCCTCCGTTCAAATGTTTATCCCACGGGAGCGAGGGATAGATGATAATTTTGACGGAATCAGTCAGACGGGCCGTAACTGTCGTTTTGGAATACCCCGTTTTAACGTTTTCGAGATTGCATGATTAGAAAACACATTCCGACTGTCACTTTCATGATCTGGTAAGCGACGCTTTGATTGGTCGGATGTAAGGTCGTTCTGACGTGATGCGTAATGGGATGTCCTCAGATCTTTGTTTAGCGACAGCGAGAACTAAGATCTGATTTTAATGAGATTGGGCAGACTATTTGTATATGACTATTATGTAACCATGGCATTAGATGGAGAGTGACAGTATATATATGAGGATATAGAGAATAGACATGTCGAAGACCAGTGTTTGATTCCCAAAATGAATGTGGAAATTCCATTGTTGATATTCCCCAGCTGCCTTTATAAGCCCCTTCACTCAACGAAATATCTCTAATTTCTCTTGCCAGCAAGTTTGATTTATGTCCTCATGGCACCATTGTTCGAAAATTGTCCTGATCATCATGATCATGTTGATGTGACATGTATACTTTGTGGTGATGACTGGCACATGGACACCTCAACTGTTCCCCCTGCTGAACAGCCAACACTTGATGAAGAAGGGGATCTTCACTCACTGATACATCATGGTTGGCACTGCAATTGGATCCTGCAGAAATGATATTGAAATTTTAAATTTCACTTGTCAACATTTTGTCTGTGATTTGAGGATGTTGTACTAGGATGTGACTGGTTAGTAAGCATGGTGTGACTGATTTGTGAAATGTTTCAGATCTGTTACTTGACAAATAGATCAATAACCCTTCAATGAAACTATAGCTCACAACCATCAGAGTTACAAGCTTACTGAGCATGTGTTCTCTTATGTTCGTGGTTTCCAAAACGCTTGTAGAATTTCAGGCTTTTGGGGGTGTCCTTATATGTTTTCAATGTTATGGCCTGTAAACATTTCAGGTTGAATTTGGTTGCTTAATGATTCTGGATTAAAATTGATCACATAACTGGCCGCTGTGCTTGTCATAAGGGACGGCTTAATGGATCAGGTGATCAGCCTCAGTGACTTGGTTGATTGCATTTCATTCCCGAGTGATTATATGTGACACTCTTATTTTAGAATATTCTCGTTTCTGTTACAGATGATCTGTGGCTGGGAGTGAAAGACTTTATTCAATCAGCTGCTTGTAACACTACAACTAGCCAATAAATAAGGTAAGCTGTGCATATTGATATTCAGATGTGATTTTTGTTTGAAATTAGGATGAATGTCAAAGGCTTCCTGTCATCATGGTCATTGTCAGTGTAAATAGATAGATTTAGGGGTGCTTTGATTTAGATACTGTAGCCAAAATCTTCTTACACTGGATACATATTTTAGTCCTTTTTGCTCAATAGGGGAATGATTGAGTATGGTTTTACACTGATTTAAGCATGTCTGGGGATACCTATGTCCTTCACACTGATTACCCCTGTGGGGAATTGAAACCCACGGCTTCTACATGATGAGTGAATCCTTTATCTAAAAGGTACCCCATCGCCCTTTTGCTCAAGAAGAACATTCACATTTTGAGAGGTGATCATTGATAAATTTGGTCTTGAGAACAAGAAGAATGTCAGCTATACACCACCTTTGTGAACACTTTTTCTCCTGCCCTTGTAATACGTGTAATTGTTTTTCTGTATCTGTATCTGGAACAGCTGAAAACACTGCCCTGCTGTAAACAAACCATCACGTTATCAACTATTTATTTTAAAAAGATGCAAATACTGTCATTACATCTTCCTGCACTATAATCTGCAAGGCTAGACCTGAAAAAGTCTGTTTCCAAGTTACCACACCTAGGATGACGAAGAGAACATGTTTTCAAGATTATATTTTTGCTTAAATTTTCCCAATTAACATGAAAGCATTTCCTGGTGAGCTGTGGCATAGCTTGCCTATGTTACAACATTCTTACTTCCTTCTCCACCTGCCTGGCTCCACCTTGACACTTGACTGTGACCTGTGTCTCAGTCAGAGGAGGTGGCTGCTCAGATGCCGGACATACCCTACCTTCCTCTAGTTAGTGGAAAGGTCATCATCGACATGCTAATTAACACTGGACTGTGTATCATGTCCAGTCTGCCCTGGAGGTACTCCTGATTATATCAAGTACCTGTGTATAAAATCCATATAAGTTAAGGGGGTTCTGGGTCCTTGAGATTTGTTGCTATAGTATTTGAATCTAGGGACCCCCTATATCTTTAAACATTAGAATTTCACAAGGACTCCTTGACTTTCATGCTTAATTTCAAACACATAATGCATGAGTGACTCCAAGCTTGTTTTCCAGATATTCAAAAACATTCAAAGACACAAAGAATGATAAAGTTGCTGTGTTAATTCATATGCTGATATTGATTGCAATTATTTCCCCTGCCTTGTACAATAATGTCCTCATGAATATATCCTGGTCGTTAAGTTTCAGAGATTGTGTCTTTTGGGGCTGCAGAGTCAGGTCATCTAACAACACTTAACTTGTGCACAAACTCCAGTGTCATAATGCAGTTAATCTGTGGAAGCTGTAATTAAGGAGATACATCTCAGAACCACATAGGCCACAAATCAGAAAATATATGATTATTAACAGGCTGTCGTGATATGTCTTCAATTTTATAGCTAAGTGAGAATCAAGCAACATTAATCTTACTCGACACACAATCAAGCTGTCTTTATGTTAGTGTGACATATTTCGTAAAACAGCCTCCCCATGCTATTTTCATCCCCTTCTCTCTAGCAATCTATACTCATCCTCTTTTCAGCTCAAGGACTTGAGAGTTCCTTTAACACTTATGGGGTCCATTGTAAACTGATTTTTATTTAACCTTGTACAGACCTTTTTTGTCAGAGTTTACATGTTAGTCTTACTTTATGTGATGATTGGGGGTTGTCTTTTGTCATAGCCTAGTTTCCGGGTTACAATTTAGTTTTAACCATGTCGCCTTGACTTGGCTGTATTAGAAGGTGCAACTGAATTACATTCACATGTTCAAATGTTATGTAGGAGGATACATGTTATCATAAGTTACATCCACATACGGGAAAGTAAGTAATACATTTTTTGCTTTTTGTTTGATGACCAGAGTTTATTCAGTTCTAAATATACACAATTTATATGCAGACTTGTGGTCTTGTAGAACCATGTGGACTTTGTCAAGTATTGATTGTGATTTATAACTTGTAAAGTACTGTCTCAAACGTGTCATTGGTTGGTTTAATGGATCATTAGGGTATCATATATTTGATATTTGGGTGTGCATGTTCATGTTTATCATGGGACAAGGAGATCACAATAGGAGGTATATGATATGTTCATCCTTGAAGAAAACATAATGATTTAAATGGAAGCTCTAGTCTGTTAATCCGAGACTGGTGAAAACAAGAGGGACAAGCTGTTTTCTTTCTAAATCGGCTGCAGTCTCTTTGAATATGACTAATGGTGTCTGTGGATTCATAAGATCTTTTCAAAATAAGCAGTTATGACTTTTATACATGATATAGGCAATTAAACCATATGTTGTCCGTTAAGTTTTTACATTTTCAGTATTTTCTAAAAGAACAGGGAACAAGAGTATATTAGGCCTGTTGATTCCACCAATGGAGATGTTAACTGTACTATGCAAGCTTGTATTGATAGTAAAAGTTCTATCTTATCCAAGCATTTGCACTATAAATGACTTCTCCATATGTAAAACATCATTCACTGAAGTTTACCATTTTTCGAAAGCTAAGTAAGTCAGTGTTGAGAATTTATTTTTATTTATTGTTTTTATTTCAGTTTTCATTTACATGAAATGTAAATACGTATTTGATAAGGATCCCCTGAGGGGTTTCCAGGTTAGAATTGGTCCTCAGTACCGGATTCTTGGTAGAAGACCAAACTGCAGTGGACACTGAGTGGTCAGGCTCTGTGACTTGATTGTGTGTCATCGTACTCTGATGGCCTGGGATGTTGATTCTGCTGTCAACAACCAGGGTTCCTGGCCTAGACTTGCACAAGTCTCTAAAACAATAATTATCAGCTGAAGTCATAATTTCTAGGTTATTCAAATAATGAGAACAAGTTATCCTATAAAAGACAGACATCCTCAGATGTATTGTACACTTATCTAGACTTGCCTATTATGAGGATAGAATTACTACACATCCATGGACTTATCTTTCATTACAGCCTTGGAGAAAGGCTGTTCTTGGCCAAACTGAAGTTGTCATTCATCATATTGTTGGTCTTAATTTTTTCACCCCATGGGGATTCAGGGTTAGAATTAGTCTGACCAACCTATGCTTTTCGTAAGGGGTGAATTAATGATCCAACTGTCATTGCTCACAATATCAATAATAAATCACTGGTTTGTCCTGGACCCAACTTGATTATTTACAGGCCACCTTCATATAACTGGATATTGTTGAGTGTGGTGTTAAACAACAGATAAATCTGATCATTGCGGGTCATTTTATTACCATCGCATTCGGTTGGATCTAGGTTGTTTAAGGAAACTATGAAAGTGTTTCCAGGACCATTATGGCTACAACCTAGGCATGCTACCAACTGCAAGGTTCCTAAAAACAGTATGAAGCAGATCATGACAGGTGCTTTCTCGAAATGTCCTCCAGAGGAACATTAATCATGTGACAGATTTGTCCCACAAAAATTTATGATCAACTAAATTCTTCATTGTTTATGTAACTATAACTTTCATCAAACGTGCACAACATTTTGCAGCTAATAAGATGATGTAAATGCAGGCCTCACCCTGTCAACAAAAATGTCAGACAGTTGCATTGCTAGTGCTTGACAAAATGTCAATGCTGAAAAATGTATTTGTATTACTGGGACATTGACATATTCAGGACATTGACATGATTATACTACCATGTATCACATCTAGATGTATCAGTTTCAAGGTCAAAACATATTGAAAGCTAGATATTGATCAAAGTTGCCTTCATTGTCCCAGAAAACCTTGGTTTATTTGTTCAATATTGCGTTGCTCAGATAACCTGTGAATAGTTTTGTAAAATTTGAAATAATCAAGCGCCACGATCACCATTTTTCCAAGTTGCATTGTTGAATTGTATAATTCTATGCACACAGCAATGATATAGATGTCATGTATCATGTATGCACCATAAATATAATGATAACACAGTTAGATTAGGTTACCAGAATGAGGCATCCAATAAGCAGCTGAACACATGGTGTTGGCTGAAAATAATATTGTGGTAGGTGTAGTTGTATATTAGTTTGGCTATGAAACTGGATTACTAACCAGATCAAGTAATTACTTGATCAGCACATTTGGTCCAGATGTTACTGAAGTTATCTTTCATTATCCACATGTGATTGGTTACAGACCTTCCAGCAGACAGCTCCTTTGAGCATGCTGCAGCGTGTGACACTAGCTACCAGTAGCTGACACAGACCATGCTGCAGTATGTGACACTAGCTACCAGTAGCCGACACAGACCATGCTGCAACGTGTGACACTAGCTACCAGTAGCTGACACAGACCATGCTGTAGTATGTGACACTAGCTACCAGTAGCTGACACAGACCATGCTGCAGTATGTGACACTAGCTACCAGTAGCCGACACAGACCATGCTGTAGTATGTGACACTAGCTACCAGTAGCCGACACAGACCATGCTGCAGTATGTGACACTAGCTACCAGTAGCAGACACAGACCATGCTGTAGTATGTGACACTAGCTACCAGTAGCCGACACAGACCATGCTGCAGTATGTGACACTAGCTACCAGTAGCAGACACAGACCATGCTGTAGTATGTGACACTAGCTACCAGTAGCTGACACAGACCATGCTGCATTATGTGACACAGATAAAGTTGCTAACAATTCTGGCAGTGATTCAAATCAATTAGCTTCTCTGTTTCTGTTGTGTGTATTTAATTATGTGGATGTGGACTCAGATTTTCTACAATACTGCAATTATTATCTCATCATTTGCAATAAATGCTTACAGAGTTAGCCATCAGTGTCATTTCTTAACATTGTGTAGACTGAAATTTGTATCTGTAGCTATGAGAAATATAAATTATGGTTTTATGCCGCTTTTAGCAATATTCCAGCAATATCACAGCTGGGGACACCAGAAATGGGCTTCACACATTGTACCCATGTCGGGAATTGAACCCAGGTCTTCGGCGTGATGAGCGAACGCTTAAACCACAAGGCTACCCGACTGCCCACATTTGTCAGTAACATATTCAGTCAAGTCACGATCTGTCTCATGATCACTGTTCACAAAATATGTACAATTGTACTTCAGTCAGGTGAATAAGCATTGAGCAATGTTGAGATAGACAGTGGTTGCTGTGTGTTTGATTTTGTTTTTGGATGTCCATAGTCAGGACCATCAGTAAGTAGCTAACATGATAATACATGTGCAATATGAGACAAGAAATGTTTGTCTTCTTATTCCTTGATATTGCACTATGTGTATGGTCTGTGCCAGAGTGTTGTAGTGGAGCATGTATGAGACAGGGTCCGAGGTTACTGACTGCTACAGTGATTGGGCAGAATATGAATACTTGCGCTGTCTTACAAATGATGGATAATTGTCACCCAAACACTGAAGGTTATTATTCTTGAGAAATGTTCAATATACAGATGTAAATATCTATATTATATTTTGCTAGAAGTGGAACAAGAACTTCTTTGTTGTGGAGATTGTGTGTTCCACATGCAAGAATGTTAGTTGAAGATATATGCATCCCTGTTACATGCGATAAGACTACCTGATCCTTCGTCACCTCTTATGACAAGCACAGGTTGCTGGGTTTGTGGGAATCAGACAAAAGAAAATGACATAAGTGGCTTAAAACATAAAAACATAGAACATGTTTTTTGTTTGTGCCCATGAGAAAGATAGACAGAAACCATCAATTTGCTCTAGAATAATCACTGGTATCTGTCAAAATAGGTGGTAGACAACTTTATATATAGCTGGAAACTGACATCACCCTTGTAAATAATAGAGTTGAAACGATACATCAGTGCATCATGAGTTTACATGCGCCAATAAGATGCACAATACATTTCTTTCTGTATCGATAAAATTTGATACACCTGTTAAAATACATTAATGCTCGTTTAGTGACCCCCAGAGGTATTGTCATTAAAAAAATCGCAAAATGTGTTGTAATTAAGTTCGCTACCAAAAATAGCCGCAACAAACTTTTCCTTTTGAATCTGCTCTGAAATATTTATAGTCAAAAGACATTTCCACATGATTTGATGTAAATATGCATATTGCGATACGTATTGTATCGTGACCTTTGTATCGTGACCTCGCTTTTTCTTTTCACTTCTAGTCGATAATAGTGGTAAATGTTGTCACATGCAGATATCGCCTTACCATAACAGACTGCATCCACTGCCAGACAATGCATGAAGCTTGTCACATGAACTGGCAGCCCATGTGTGTCTTGCACACGTCATGCCACCACTCTCGCCAGGGCGACGTCTTGAAGCTTTAAGTAAGGTCAAGGACAGGCTGGTGTCAGTGTGATTACCTTTGTACTTCAGTCAAAGACTGCAGGGATATGACACTATGGGGATTACCAGGCAGAATAGATCCCCAGCACCCATCTTGGACCTGGTAACACTGTATGACCTGGCCTAAAGTGTCTTACCCGCATGGTGTGTGCACATGCTGTCAGCCACTGTTTAGCATGCATGGTACTCAGTTATTTCAAGCTTGCTTGCTTTTTATTGACTGTGGTAAAGACAACATTCACTCACTTGCTAACTTTAATGTTAAACAACCAAACATTTGTGAGGCAGAAAATGTTTAGAAACTTAAAAATCATCACATCGTTTGTCACTCAGTTTCAAATTTTGGTATTTGAAAAATGTGATGTAACTTAAATATGTTAAAGTTGACATAAACATGTCAGATGAGACATCTACACTGAAGTCGTTTTTTTTTTTATCTGCAATCAAAAGATGTCTTGTGTTGCATATTAATTTATTTTTTATCCCCCGCCGCGCGAAAGCGCGAAGCGGGGGATATAGTATTCACGACCGTCCGTACGTCCGTCCGTACGTCCGTCTGTCCGTACGTCCGTACGTCCCACCTGTTTGTTGCCGCGATATCTGAAGAACTAAACACTGGATTGTCTTCATATTTGGAACTATGGTGTATATACAGACTCCGCAGACACCAGTCGGTTTTGGTGACCTTGATCCCATTTTCAAGGTCACAGCAGACAAATCTGCTTTTAGAGTTGGAAAACGGTGTTGCCGCGATATCTCAAGAACTAAACACTGGATTGTCTTCATATTTGGAACTATGGTGTATATACAGACTCCGCAGACACCAGTCGGTTTTGGTGACCTTGATCCCATTTTCAAGGTCACAGCAGACAAATCTGCTTTTAGAGTTGGAAAACGGTGTTGCCGCGATATCTCAAGAACTAATCACTGGATTGTCTTCATATTTGGAACTATGGTGTATATACAGACACCGCAGACACCAGTCGGTTTTGGTGACCTTGACCCCATTTTCAAGGTCACAGCAGGCAAATCTGCTTTTGGAGTTGGAAAACGGTGTTGCCTCGATATCTCAAGAACTAAACACTGGATTGTCTTCATATTTGGAACTATAGTGTATATACAGACTCCGCAGACACCAGTCGGTTTTGGTGACCTTGATCCCATTTTCAAGGTCACAGCAGGCAAATCTGCTTTTAGAGTTGGAAAACGGTGTTGCCACAATATCTCAAGAACTAAACCTCTCGATTGTCTTCATATTTGGAACTATGGTGTATATACAGACACCGCAGACACCAGTCGGTTTTGGTGACCTTGACCCCATTTTCAAGGTCACAGCAGGCAAATCTGCTTTTGGAGTTAGAAAACGGTGTTGCCGCGATATCTCAAGAACTAATGGCTGGATTGTCTTCATATTTGGAACTATAGTGTATATACAGACACCGCATACACCTGTCAGATTTGGTGACCTTGACCCAATTTTCAAGGTCACAGCAGGCAAATCTGTTTTTGGAGTTGGAAAACGGTGTTGCCACAATATCTCAAGAACTAATCGCTGGATTGTCTTCATATTTGGTACTATGGTGTATATGGCGGGGGATATTTCGTCACTCTGTGACAAATACTTGTTGTTATCAGGTTATGCTACCTGAAGCTGCATGTGATGTATGTAGTTGTCTCATGAGTCTGGATCATTGTGTGGAGCAGCTAGGCGAGTCTTGACAAGTTCATAATATCGTAGTTTATGTATGTCGGTCAATACACAGCAGTGAGTAAAAGGTTCATTATGTTGCTGGAGGTAATGCTTTCAAGGTATTCAGCCAATGTACATAGTGTTCCAAGTGTTTCTCTATATTGCAGTGTGTATTCAGAAAAGGTTGATACGGTACACTCCCACAGGAAGGTCCCATGAGCATGATGAGTATGTTTGGATAATATACTTCTCATATATGATTGGGGTGCTGAGATATTTTACTTGCACATACTTCTTGTCACAATCAGTCACAATCATTGAGGACATATGCCTCAATTCGAATAGTATATATTTCAGGAACATAGGAAAATGGAACATTAGGAAACAAATTTTGCATGTTAATAAATAAACCAAGGCCTTGACAAGAAGATGAGGTACGACGCAAGACATGTGTCCATTCACTTGTGACATATGCAGAGGTGACCAGATTGATAACTAAATGTTTGTTGAACCAGTGAGAACTGTCATTTATCATATGACTGGACAAGAATTCTACCATGACATTTAAGTATTGTGCATTCTGATTAATCTGCCAGTGGTATCAAATCAAGGTTTGACCATTATGTTGTTGATGTCGATATCACCCCCCAAAAATATTTACATTATTTGAAACCAAATTTGAGAGTTTATGGTTGTCAACATTCTGTATGTAGATAAAGAAGTGGACAGCCACAAGATCTCTAACTTATGTGTTGCACTTCTAAAGGCCATTCGAAGACTTATTTGAAAGCACTTCTTTCACAAACCAGTGGGCAGTTTCTGATTTTAAACCTATAAAGTTTTCTTTTCATTTCAAATGAAATTTACAGGAATTAAAACAACATTTGAAACAACTAAATTGAAGACATGGTATGTTTATCTCCTTATCATGTTGTAAGATTAATAATGACGAATAAATGCATTAACATTAAATTGAATTGGTAATAAATTAATCAAAACTGCCGGCCCCTGAAGATTAAGTGGTCAGCCATAGCTTACCATGAACATCAAAAACATGCTTGTGTCTGGAATTTACACTGAATAAGTCCTGAAGCCCGAGCAACATCCTCTAGCTGTATGTGTTATTGGTGCGTGAAGGCAGTCTTTTCGTACACATGTATCGATCTATTGATCTCCATTGTGATTGATTGAATAGTAGAAGACCTTGGTCGTGGGCAGGTAATCACCAAAGTTCTTCTGGACATTAATTCTTCATGGGATTTTTATTACTTGTTTTGCATGGCAGTGATGACAACGGATTACCAGGTCTGTGCAACATTGAAGGTGTTTGGGCCAGATAAGGGCTTCACTTTGTATGTCAAATTGTTGAGGAAGAGGATAGAGAGAGGGGCAAGTCTGTGGGTAGCAGCGATAGAAGGGTAGGGATATTTGAATATTCAATGGAAGCATTAAATACTTTCCTTTATCATTAATCCGAAAGAGTACTTTGATGTTCTGTATGATATTTCAGTCCTTTTTTAAAACTATACCGCATAATGCTCATCTTTTATTTGAATAAAACATTCGCTAAAACTTGCTCTTTGTGGGTGACCTGTCTATGAAATTTTGTGTTTGTGTGTGGTTATTAATATCTTGCTTTTGGTCAGGGTGTAAATTGATGAAGAGCTTAATACATTATTGTCAGGAGTGATAACATATGATGACATTCAATTGTTAGGACTGCATCACCGGTGTACTGTTGTTTTCTGGTACATTGGATACAAATTATCTAACAAGTTTTTTTATGATTTGAATCGTTTACCCCAAAATCTTCACAGATATGCATTCACAATGATGTTTCCCTTTGAGTGTAAATGAGTTGGTTTTAACAGTATTCCAGTTATATCACGGCGTGTCAGCTTTATGTGGGAGGAAAGCCCGAAGTGATGCAGGTCTCAGATGTTGACCACTTCGGTGAAACCAACGAGCATGGGTATGGTACTGACAAACCTTGAAACATAATCGGGCCGAACCGGGATTCGAACCTACAATCATAGGTTTCTGGCGTGCCTAAGGGACGCAACTCTGCACGGTGAATCGCGGCGTCTTAGACGACTGGGACACCTGTGGCCCCCTTTCCCTTTGAAATTGATTGACAAAAGGTAACAAGGAAGTGATTTCTCTCAGCCCTATCGATAGTTGTTGCACATTGCAATACTGTGATCATGTTAATATATGGCTATGCTCTGATCTCAGTGTACAGGACATTGGACTTTCTTATTCCCATTAGCCATAAACAAGTTTGACATGTTGGTAGGTGTTTCATCGTCCTGTGACTCTGATAGTTTTCAAGGGTGAGATATTGTTGATGCTATGCAAAGTAGTCTTGTGGCAATTTATCAGTTTCATCAATGATCAACTGGCTTCAGTTTCCAACCAAGGAAGTCATCATGAAAACTGTGATTGATAATTTTCCAATTATGCTGGTTCATTTCTATGAATATTTGGATGATATGGGGCTAAGTTTGAGTTGTTGTTTTTTCACATGTATAAAATTAAATCTGATCAACAGACATGCAGGCTGTTGCGGTGCTTCCTGGTATTCAGGAACACAACTTCACTTGAAACATGTACTAGATTGTAAAGTGATAACATATAAGGAGACTTTCTGAAAAGCCTGAAGTTGTACTTGTCCTTTGTAAAGTACGTACAAGCCCAAATCCGGATCTGCTAGAGCATTGACAAACTCGGTTACTCAGCCTGATCACAGTCAGATGTTGTCTTTTCAAGAAGACTCCTGACAGTGCCATGCTTCAAGACAGCACCAAGCAGTTGTCTTATAACACCTCTGGACCCACTTGCAGAAAGTGACCAAAGGTTATGACTAGGGCTGCAACGAATACACTATGAGGCGAATACGATTCATATCACGAATATAGGGTAACGAATACGAATATTAATTCACAATTACAATAACAAGTCAGCAGTTTATGTATTATTTATTATAATCAGTGAAACGATAACGTCATAATTTATTTGACATGGTTTGTTAATTATTAATAAATTATACATTTATATACTGCACTTATCCAGGTACTAGTATTTTTCTTAAATGCGACAATGACCAGTGAAAACAATACTATCAAATTAAATATTAGAATGTTGTCATTGATAGAAATCTATGCATATAATATGTTGTTATGGATATTTTTAGGTACAGGGTATGTAAATATACATGATAGCATATTCATAAATATTCGATTCTAATGGCCATGAATAAGGAATTCAATTCATGAATGGTTATGGTTCGATTCACCAAATACGCGAGTGAATCGTAACAGCCCTACTTATGACTATTGTAATCCTATGTTAAAGTATGGGAGTTACAGATATGCTGGGGATATAGGAATTCGCCCATCCATCTGTCCTTCCGTCCATCTGCTTCTCAAAGGGTACAACAATTCTTAATACTATTTAAGTTAGAGAAATGAAATTTTTACGCACTGATATTACTTGTCATGATCTTATATGAGTTCGAAAATTGATTTTTTTTACGTCAGTTATGGGCCTGGTTGTGCTTTTCAACTTTGTGCATTCTGAGTGAAATGGGAACAAGTTTTTTTCAGAAACTACTCAAATTACATGAATGAAAGTTTACATGCATATATGAGAGATACTTGCCAAGACTAAGTTTTAAAATTGGTGCTATATTTTTTTATAACCGAGTTATTGCTCATGCTCAATGGTTTTAAACTTAGTGCATAGTGTCTGCAATGGGGGTAACTTTTCTCAGAAACTACTGACGTTACATGAATGTAACTTTGCATGATTATCTATGAGATTCTTTGGTCCAGTCAATTTTTTTTTCAAGAGTTATTTCCCTTGGAACATGTTTTCAGATTTTCAGCATACACAGTTATGGCCCTAGATCCATGTTATTTTACAAAGTGCATAGTGTCTGATCCATGTTATTTTACAAAGTGCATTGTGTCTGCAATGGGGACAAGTTTTCTCATAAACTATTAAAATTATCTTATCAAGACTGAGGTCGAGAATGGGTACCATAAATTATTTTTTTCAGAGAAGGGGGCTGTTGTGTGTTTTAATTTCACATTTTTGTCTGATGACATAAAGCGACCCTAGTGCCTATCTCTTCTTTATCTAGGCTTTATAGGACTCTTTTTTTATATAGTTTTACAGCAGTAGAAACTAACATTTTTAGTCCCCTAGTCCTTACATGATAACATATAACAAAACCCTTAAGTCCTTATGATACCTTGACTATTGGGCAGATTGGCAAGGACTACAGGACTATGCCAGTTTATAATGCTGGTTTTATTCACCACTAAATGAACAAACAAAATTCTAATGTGCCCCATGGCATAGGGATAACACTGTTTTCTTGTTTACCCTCTTTCCCAGCCCTTACTCGAGTGCTGTAGCCCTAAATGAAGCAAATCTAAACTTTCCTCATGTTTTATATATCAAACATATATATTTTCAGAGACTAAGCAGTACCGGTAGTCTACCTTTTCCCTACCTCTTCACATAATGATGTGAACATACTTGATGTATTGGCTTGCTCTATTTACAAATGCTGTTTATTTTTCATCAAGCATGCTTGTAGCGTATAGTATTTATGGCTGTTTCAGACTTGATGTACAGGATTGACGTGAGCTGATTCAGTGTGCACCTCCACCCAGCATTTCCTCTCCATCTTCCCTCCAGCTGTTATAGGATCCTATACACAATGTGAGTAAACACAACTTATTGTATTGTGGATGTAACCTGTCTTGATGCAATGTTAACACTTGAAACTATTACTATAGGAAAACCGGTTGTACTTTGAAAGGATGTAGTACATTGAAGCAGTCTTTAGGGCCTGCTTATTAATATATTTTGAAGTGACACCAGATTCACCAGAAATGTGTCCCTGGTATAAATTTTACACAGAGAGAAGAATCTTATTCACGTTGTTTTAGATAGAGAACCAGCTCAGGTTCAAAATATACTGGTTACATTGTATGCTATAATGTTTATACAATTTTCAAAATTGTGGTTTTATTCTATTCTTATATATTTCATTATTTCATACATTTCACACAGACACCCATACATGTATATCGCAATACATATGACATCAGGAGACTTCTTCAATCTTGAAAATGGATGAAAAGCTAAACAATGAATCTGCAAAATTACGTTGAGAGTCTCTATAATTGTTGCATTTGTATATTTTTTATCTCATAATTACTGGTCTGTAAGTGTAATAGATCATGTAACTATGTTGTAAAATCTGGATGTTTTTGCTTGGGCATTCTTGTTTCATTAGTAACATGAAGACTCTTTTTGCAAAAGTCATTGTTGTGCCCTACTGTTATTTGAGATAATTATATGGAATGTGATGTTTTTCAAAACATTCTATCCAGTCATTATCCCTAGGCAACCCAATAAGTTTTAGGAGGATAATCTAGTGGTTTAGGTGTTTGCTTACCATGCTGAGGACAGGGTGTTTGATTCCCTACAATGTCACTTTTATGTGACGCTCTAAAAATCGTATGAAATCAAAATCAAATTCACTCATTTCATTCAAATTATCAGAGAATGATAGAGGGCATACTAGTTGTGACCTCACATTTCAAAATATGCATGGTCTCTGAAATACCTGTTGACCTATAGTTTCTGTTTATTATTCTTTCAGGATCCTTTTGTGATCACTAAATCTTTTCAAATTCCAACTCATGATACAAATTTCAACATACGGTTGCATGCAAGTGTAACTGATCAGATCGTTTTGATAAAGTAATGCAGTATTTGTGAAATATCCAATGGTTACATGGAGAGACATAGTATACTGTAAATCTTCAAATTAATGCAAGCATGAATTAATTGTGAATAATACCAGTGGTCTTTGTGAATAATACCAGTGGTCTTTGTTCGCATTAATGAAACTTCGCATTTATGTTTCCAAAATGACTATCAACAATAAGACGTCCTCACTGCATACTTTGGATAGTTGAAATACCAACTTGAATATAAACACAAAAGCATTTATTGAGCAGCAGTTGTAACTGAAATGTCATTCAGAGAATAGGAATTACACAGTAGGCACCTGGTTAGTTATCACTGCTGGAGTCAAGAGCTCTACCCACTCGTATCAAACTAGGCATCATTGTCTTTGTATTTGTCTACACATACCAATTAGTCAACAAAATAGACATATAAACTGTGTGTTGTTTTGAGGAAAACACTGTTTATTTTAAGGTAAGGGGATGTATCATTCACTGGGAATGTAGTTGGGGGAGTCACATTGATATTGAGTTGCATATTTGGCTAGGCATCTCTGTCTGTCTGTCTGTCTGTCTGTGAGAGAGAGACATTACAGAGGCTTTTAACAATACAATATCTGAGTTTAGAACAATTTAGAACCTAACGACCAGGTTATCACAAGGAAATCATGAAAATAAGCTTTCATTACTTTGCGAAATTCTTCGTGTAGACTAGATGTCATCTCAGATCCTTGGTGTCGGTATTTCATTTAGTCACTGTATTTATTTGATTATCCTTGATAGAATGTACCAGATATGTCACATGTGTTTTCCCACCAGCATTACAGTAAACTACAGTTTTAACGAACTCAAAGGGACCACTGAATTTAGTACGTTATAACCGTAGTTCGTTATAAGCATATTTACAACATATATACAGCAAATGGACGGGACCAAAAAAAACAGTTCGTTATATCCGTCAGTACGTTATAATCGTGTTCGTTGTAAACGTAGTTAACTGTATGTTGAGACCAGAGGTTCTTAGTCTGTCTTCCAGACCCAAGAAAACAAACTGTTAAATGAACCCAACTCAGTCTCGAATGATTTGGCAAGTCTAGATTGCCTCGGCGCTAGACATCTGGCGTTGTTATGGGCTCCAGTTTGACTTCACTTTTTTTATTTTGTAGATACATATTGTTCAATTAACTTTATTTCTGAGACTACATGTTTGTGGGCTAGTCTATGTACATTTTGCATAACCCCTGTGTTATCTCTGACTGGACTCATAGGGGGCACGGGTGGCCCAGTCATCTAAGGCACCATGATTCGCTGTGCAGAGTTGCATTCCTTGAACATGACAGAAACCTATGATTGTGGGTTCGAATCCTGGTTCGCTCTGATTATGTTTCTAGGTTTGTCAGCACCATACCCTTGTTTGTGGGTTTCACCGAAGTGGTAAACGTCTGAGACCTGCATCACTTTGGGCTTCACTCATATTATTATGTTCAATTCATCAAGGTCAAGGTCAAGTTTGAGAACATAACTGACTTATATTATTACAAATCCAAGGTCAAGACTAGTACTCTCCCTAACTGTGCTATTGAGAGTGAAAAGATTGTTGTTGAAAGATTTAGTGTTTAGACAAGTAGAGCAAAATACATTTGGTTCAGTCTGCTTCTTACTGAACATAAAGTATATATACCTGTTTTTAACTTCCATGAGATAATCAGCTAAAAGCTGATTACCACAATAAAACAAAATGTATATGTTTGTATTCCAGATTTCATCATGTGAAAATTAGTCACGGATGGGAATAAATATTATGGACATATTATTCACAGAAATTGTTAGTCATCGTTTGTTGATGGTAAAAGTGAATGATATATGCTGCTTATCACATGACAGTGCAACAATGCAATATGACAAATATCCATCCTTCTACCAGGTGTTGCTAAACCAGCCAGACTAGATTTACATGGCAGACATAAACAGTGATGTTGATGAGTTCAGAATGTGTCCAGCCCACTGCATGTGCATTTCTGGACTTGTATACATGGTGTATGCATGAACAGGCGGCATCAGATGCATGTGAAAGACCTTCTGTATCGAACCTACTCCTCCATCACTTGCCACAACATTGCATGGTGAGACTGACGTCTGCTCCTCTCAGCAGCAGACACTTTGTGTTGTTTGTAGTGAGGCTTCCAGTGTTTTGCTTCAACTTGCTGATTCATATCTCCACTAACTCATTTCTTCGTGATATTCCCCCAAACTAGTCTTGCTGATAGCTGGCAGCTTAACAAACTCAGTTGCAATTATCCTAAATTCTGCTTGCTCCTTACGATCACTAAGCAATTCCTTTTCCCTACCTTACTCATACCTTAATCCTTTGTTCATCACAGCATTTTGATGTGCATTTGTGTTACCTGCACTGTCCCCTGGGATAATACCGTAGTAACTGACAGTGTGCGTTTAATAGTACCTGTGCTGTTGGAAATGCTAAAAAATTGTTTTTCTGGCTTCCTTTAATAAATACGAGTCATAGGGCTATGAAAATAGCATTTATCAAACTAACGCAAAGCTACCTAATGTAGCCTAGCCTAACTGACACTGTGAGTAGCCTAAAGAGGTACTTCTACAAGTAAAATGATGATAAACTTAGTAAATATTCTTGTATTGTCATTAATGTATGAAATGTCCTGTAGACTTTATTCATGAGTTATTTATGACCTAGAGGAAAGAACTTTTAAAACGAGGATATGACCAAATTTCTACCCTCGTGTACCAACACTTGCCCAGGTGAATGGCGCCGTCAATATGAAACATTATTATCTGGGTCACCATGCCTGTATGCTGTTGTATGTATGTGCCGTTTTGTTCCATGCAAGTGACGACCACTAGATACATATTTCATTCCATTCCAAAGAAACCTTAATGGCGATGAAGAGGTTTTTGACAGGCTATCAACCGTGTGAATATTGATGGTAGTGAGTGGGCTTCCGACAGTTCTGACACAAAATTCATAAGTGTGCAGTAGGCATTTCATCAGGGGGCACATGAGTGAAACTATAGTTCTAACTACCTACCAACAAGACAACTAGCTTCATTTTGGAACCAAGAACCGACAAGATCCGAAAGCAAGCTTTGCCCCAGATTGAGCATGGTATGTCAACTTGACTTCCTAGTGGGTGGTCAGTTGAAATTTGCTCATTTTCAAACATAAGCCCAAAATGATAGATCTACCAGTAATTGTTTTCATGAAGTATGGGAACATACATTCAATATAATCATTTGTTAACTTGACAAACATTTTTTTTTTTTTTTTAAACTTAATAAGTAGAAATTGGACCTTAAACAGAGGTGTGTCACCGATTTAGAGTTATCTGCCTTTGATGTGAGGAAAACAGCTGACAACAAGACGATAAGAAGGTTTTAAACACTTGAGTTTAGAACACACTGCTTAGTTGCGTAATGTTTTCTTTAATTCTCCAGTGAAATGTATTATTCAGCTTTCATTTCATCATAATGTATGAATGTCAAAATATGTATTTTTGAGATTTTAAGAATTTCAACAAAAATATAAGACTTTAACAAGGAAAATGATAATGGCAATGTTTTCTAAATCAATAACATGGCCTATAACATTTTTATGACATTTATTTATTTACAATTACTGCAGAGATAAGAAAAGTAAGATATACTTAGCATTTGAGTGGCATCAGATAGGGATTAAATGTATTTGTACTTATTTCAGTGTATACTTGTATTCATATTTTACCGGATGGATCCAATCCCTTTATCAAGTGGAACCGGGTTATACAGGAACAACACCATCAAAAGAAGAGACATCACTTAAATTGAATTTAATGTATATTAGTTCTCAAATGTCAAATTTGCTTTTTGCCCAGTCTTCGGAATAAAAGTGTGTAAATTGCTAGACTGCTTCCAGTACTCATAAAATAGGGAACAATACATGCTCCTTTTTATCAGTACTTAATTATTGATGAAATAGAACTTTCAAAGTGATTTCTTTTTCTTTTCCAATGATATAGAAACTAGGGCTGTAACGATTCACTCTCATATTCAGTGAATCGAACCGTAACCATTCATGAATTGAATTCGGTATTCATGGCCACTAGAATTGAATATTTATGAATATGCTATCATGTATATTTACATACCCTGTACCTAAAAATATCCATAACAACATATTTTATGCATAGATTTCTTTCAATGACAACACTCTAATAATATTTAATTTGATAGTACATGTATTGTTTTCACTGGTCATTGTCGCATTTGAGCAGATACTAGTACCTGGATAAGTACAGTATATAAATGTATAATTTATTAATAATTAACAAACCATGTCAAATAAATTATGATGTTATTGTTTCACTGAATATAATAAATAATACATAAACTGCTGACTTGTTATTGTAATTGTAATTACCCTATATTCGTGATATGAATCGTATTCGCCTCGTAGTGTTTTCGTTGCAGCCCTAATAGAAACCAGATTTGACAGAAACTGTTCTTATTGTGGTGACCTGAATTTTCTTTAAAAAATGTTTCTAATATCAGGTGGGTTTTGACAGTCAAATCTTGTTTAGTGGCAAATCAAGGGAACGCATAGTGAGTATCTACTTTCCCAGAATTCCACCTTCTGGTAGCGACTTGTCACATGACTGCATAGATGCACAGGCATAATGGGGGGGGGGGGGGGGGGAAGCAAAGCTAAAAATGTTATGTTCTAATAAACATAATAAGCAATGTATTCCTTTAAAAATAGACATTGCATACAGCAACTGAGAAGCAGTGCCATTGAGGTAGTTGTCAAAGTTAGGGGTTTCCTGGGGTCCTTGAAGTCAGCCTTTACTTTAGCATTTGAATCTAAGAACTAGTTTGTTTGTTGTTTAATGCCACACTCAGCAATGTTCCAGCTATATGATGGGGGTCTGTCAATAATCGAGTCTGGACCAGACAGTACAGGGATTGACATGAGCATCGATCTATGCATTTGGGATACAAGATCACTAAGCCTGTTCACCCAATCCAGTTAGTCGCCTCATATGGAAAGCATGGGTTGCTGAAGACCAAATTCTAACCTGGTCTTCACGGATTGAATCTTGGGACCCTGTTTAACTTTTCTTATAAGTGCTAAGACAAAGAACCCTTCACCCTCATGCTTAGTTTCAAACAATGGAGAGGGATTGTGACATTTTTATGTTTCAACTGATCAGATGCAGATGAGTGGTGAACCTGGCACAAGATTGTTTAAACAGTTTTCTGTTGTTTGGTCAACTTGTTTACAATAAAGTCATCCCCGAGGCCAAGAAAATCTGGTCATTCAGAATTCTTAAACAATTCTTGTTATCAGGTTTCAGTTGGACTGGACAAATTGAAAGACAAGTTTTAAAAAACATATCCGGTAAATTTGTATTGTCAAATTATTGAGAGTTGACTGGATTCTGAATTTACCATAATGAGCAAAGAATCATTTACATGCATTCAACCAGCCAAAAATAACTGACTTGCAAAATGTTATATGACACTGGTTTGCCCCTAATGAGTATAATCAAGACAGGCTGTATGCATGACACATTGCAATCTGGGTCTTCTTGCCACAGCTTCTACGATAAATGTGTCATGCTTGTTAAATGAGATCACACCACTCTTATGCACAGTTACAGCGTGTGGGCATGTGTACTAGCACAACAGTTAATTTTGCTTAAGGAAAATGTGGATGTAAAACTCAATTACCTGGTTTCACTGCACATCTGATAAGTAAGTTGCGTGCTGTGTGGATTTAACAGTGTGCTCCTTTCAGGGGTAGAAACTGAACCAGTTTGTCCTAGCCTGAGGACCAAAGTAAAAGTACAGGTTTCTTAGGAAGTGTCCTAATATGTTATCACAAATCAAGCAGGTAAAGTGTGTACTTATAAGTCTGCAACTTTATCCACCAGTTGAGACCGGAGTCTGTTCGACTTCATATTGAGCTCAACTTATAATATTTTTATTTTTTTTGTTTAACGCCCCATCAGCAATATGCTATATTCAGCTATATGACAGCGGCCTGTAAATAATCGACTCTGGACCAGACAATCCAGTGATTGATATCATGAGCATCGATCCACGCAATTGGGATACGATGACATGCATCAACCACGTCAGTGAGCCTGACCACCCGATCCCTTTAGTCACATCTTACAAAAGCATAGTCACCTTTTACTTTTGACCTATTCCACCCTGGATCTTCACAGGTCTCAACTAATAATAACCCATATATACAACTTGAAAGAAGATAAAAAAAAACACACCCAATTCTTTCACAGTACTAAAGTTAATCTATCATGGCTTGACAAAGTAATTGTAGTAATATGAAAAAATTGGGTGTTCTTTAACTTCTTTTGAGTAGTATATAACATTAAGTCAACTGAAAATGATACTAATAGTCAAGTTTGGGCTAGTAGACTGAAAAGGTTTAGGCACAAACTGCTTTGGCATGTTTCAGTCAACTTTGAGTTTGTTTTAAGCTGTATTTTGTTTATCTCCAAGGTAACACACCAGATAACCTGGTTGGGATGTGTTACATATATGTATATTTATATCATGATGCCCGGTTGTGCTCCTGAGATTCACAGTTAAAACATGCATGTTTTAACCGGACATTCTAGAGGTGATCCATATATATATATATATATATATATATATCAGTTTAGCCATATATATATATATATCAGTTTAGCCAGAGATTGATCGCCCAAAGATCAAAGATATCTCTGAGTGGGAGGACTACACAAAGACACTGTCATGATATTGCATGTTCGTTTCAGTCGGTTCAGTCAACCACTCCCAACAATTTCTTGCAGGCCTTAATTGTTGATTTAACTTGAATTTCTTTGGTTCAGTTTGGTAGAAAAGTTATATCTCTCATAAATTACTGTGTTATCTGCATAATGGCAGATGTGTAGGTGTATATATACTGCAATATAGAAAATGTTGAGTGAAACATACACCATTCTAAATTTCCATGCAGTTGTGGTAAATATTATTGTGGAAATGATCAGAGGACTTGGTAATGTGTATAGTCCAGAATGTGCCAATGGTTTGCTCTCTCTCTCTCTCTCTCTCTCTCTCTCTCTCTCTCTCTCTCTCTCTCTTTTTTTGCCATGGCCCATGTCAGCAACGTTTGCTTGAGCATAGTGGCTTCGTACATATGTACGGTAGTATTGATCATTAATGACATATGCAACCGAAATATGTCACAGATAAGTTTGCACTCACAAATACAGTGACATACATAAGGTATGTTTTTCTTTTCAGTGTTTTGTTCACTTGGTTTCATGTTGACATTTATGAGAAACTTATACATTGTTTATATGTCCCTGATTATTATCCCCCGCCACGAAGTGGAAGGGAGATATAGGAATGGGTGCCGTCAATCTGTCCATCACATTTCGCTTCCGGAGCAGAACACAAAACCCATGAGAGATATCTTAACCAAACTTGGCACATAGATAGGTCTACTGGTGCCTTTTCATACTTTGGGATTTTTAAAAAACAATATTTTTCGAGTTTCCATGGCAACGACTTTGACTTAGACTGATAATGACGGTAGAGCTCGTTTCCGGAGCAGATCTTGAAAACCATACAATATTTCTTCACAAAACTTGGCATATATAAATAAGTCAAGTGGTAAACTGGTGCCTTTTGATAGTTTGGGATTTAAAAAAAAAATGTATTTAATATTTAAGTTTCCCTGGCAACAACTTTGACTTTGACTGAAAATCACCAAACTTGGCACAGATCTTGAAAACCGTACAATATTTCTTCACCAAATTTGGCATATATGATAAGTCAAGTGGTAAACTGATGCCTTTTGATAGTTTGGGAGCTTTTACAGATGTTTCCTTAGCAAGCACTTAACTCGGAAACCGCTTACACATTCTACAAAAACTTATACGCAGGGTTGTCTGAGAATCATTACCATAATTACCTAATTGAGATGTATACCACTTGACAAAGGAACTTGGACAAGGTATGTGGTGAATTATTGTGAAAATCCAATTTACAATAAATAAAACTGAAATTTGAAGATTTCTTTAATGTGCAGAAAATGACCCAATTCATTCTCTCTTAAACTTGGTGTTTACTGATCATGCCAGTGCTGTAGCATTCCGGACTCCAGTCTACTACTCAGATCATCAGATGATTGGTGTTGTACTTCTCAGTACACCTCATGGTGACCCCTGCTCTCAGAGAACTCCCTTACTTCTCTGATTATTGTTAAAGTAATAACGTAACTCATTACAAATACAGCTACGTATTCTATCATATACTGCAGAAGGCAAAACAAGACCAGTAATAACTTTTTTAGTGCTGCAATTAGGCCATTTACAAAAAGGTCCAATGAACATAGTTAACAGGAGCCAATGAATTGCACACAACCAGACATGTCATATTGGCGGGGGATATGAATATTTCATGCTTGTTAGTAGACACATTTGTTGTGATGACTGTATACGGATGAAATGTAATGAGACAGATGCTATAGACTCTTGACACAGAAATATACTGTAAACAGGGAATTTTTTGCGACCGTTTTATTATTGCGAGTTTTGCAACGAGACTCAATCGCAAAAATTAAAAACGCAAAAATAAGTATAAATAATACATACATTCTTTATTCATTGCAACACGTCATCAAATGTTGAAATCGTCAACCAGAACCACAAGTTACTCAATAAGTGAAAAACACAAATGAATGCAGAATGGTCACACAATACATCACAAATGACAGTGTAAACAGACCAATTAATGTCTTCTTATATAGTTTGCATTCAAACTCACAGTCATGGCACTGAGTTGAGTCAATTATCGTATTTGATAATTGGTCGCAATCCCTTCCGGTCAACTTTCCGGCCAACTCAGATTAACTAGCTTCGGAGAGAAGCTGTCTATTGTTTGGTAATCAAGGGGTCATATCAACATGGCAACTCTCAAAAATATCTCGTCGCAGTATTGTCTTTAGTGTGGTATTCGCAATATTTTAACGGCGCAGAAATAAAGCTGTTTACAGTAATTAGATGTGTACATGTGTACATGTGAAGTATATCCCAACAGGGCCCAAAGGAAGGACCATGGGATTCATATCACAGTGTTATAATTTTCATTGGTCTCCAAAATAATGGGGTCCCCTCGGAAATTTTAGTGGCAGACCATGCAGTTGCGAAGCTATCTAGGGGTATTGGGTGCACACACACACATACTCCCCCCCCCCCCAATGTAATTTTGTCAAATGTAGACCTGAAATGGGCATTTTAAGCCATTCTGACCACAAACAAAGTGTCTGGTTGAAATGCTTAAGTGTCTGTTTTTATTTGCTGGTCACATGAGTGAAGTAATCATAGTGTGTGTCTTTTGTTGATGTCTTTCTCCGTATGCATATCCCCAGGGAAATCATTGCATAGTATTTAGGTTTGTAGTCAGCAATGCTTCAGTTAATCAATCAGAATAGCAGAGTTGCTGTTGCATTATTTAAAGCAAGTTTGAGTCCAGTGTTGGCGAGGTATTTAGGGATTTTCTGTCGTTTGTACTGATTGTTTCTATGTATCATTAGATAGGTGTGCATCCGTGGTTTAATTGTTAAAGCCACTGCTTGAGGGGATTTGTTTGTGCTATCACAGTTAGAGCCATGCTTATTATGAAAGTAGCTTAGAGTTAGAGTATGTCTTGCTTTTACAGGTTAGTTGTTGAAAATCAATAGCCTTTTCATAACTTGCACTACTAGGTGAATCTTGACTTCCTGTTGTCTTGAATCATAGTTCAAATAATCATATTTTATTTTTGTATAAATATATTAATAGGCTATTAATTTGCCTGATTTGCAAGGGTATCACAGTTTTGCAGAGTTGTGTCCCTTAGGCATGTTATAATCTTATGATCCCAGATTATCTTCCTTGGTTTGTAACATCAGGGACCTGCATCACTTTGGGATTTCCTCCCGCATTATGATTACATAACATGATAGAACTGAAATACTGTTAAAGTGGTGTTAAACCCAACTCACTCACTCACTCTGTTTCCGACCTTATGAACATTATTGATGACTGAGGTAATTCACACCCGCAAACGAACAATGATAGTAATATGTTCAAAGTAGAACTTTTTTGAGATCGTTCAGAGTTGTCATTTCAATCAGTAATGATTGCTGTTGGTGGAATTATGAGATTTATGTTTATACTATGTGATACTATTGATGATGGACTGGTCGGATGAAAGACTAACTTGTGTGTCCTATTGTTTCAGAAAATGTATCAAGTCCTGGATGCTCAGACATTTTCTTATATTGTGTTCATCCTCGGGATCCTGGGCCTGGTGTTGTACTGCTCTACCTTGTGCTTCGTCATTATCTCCTTTGTCGGAGGGTAAGTCTTGTGTTGTACGTCATCCCCATCTGTTGCTGTATGTCATCCCCATCTCCTTCATCGGAGGGTTAGCCTTGCACTGTACTTCATTTTAATGTCCGTCAAGGGCTCAAGTACCTGCGTCCTAAAACCTGATCTGGGGTTAAGTAATGTCAGAATCAATGTCTGGAGTAATTTCTGGTAATATGCCATACCATTGACATCTCAGCATCATCAAAGTCAAAATGTGTCCAGACATTGAACTGTTTTCTCTTCCATGTTTGTGTTAGTGAATTTAGTGATTCGAGTCCATCTGCAACTGATCTGTGCTTGAGTACTCAAAAAACCTGTCAGAGCCCTATCATCTTCATCAGAGTGTAAACGGTGTGTTGTATCCATATTATGTATCAGAAACCAAACTGAACCCATTTATTCAGTGTGTTTCAGGGACTACAGTGTTACACTTGATGAGTTTTTTTCCCTCAGTTACCAGGATCTGCTGGTTATGGTTTTTGATCTCTAAATTCAACCTGATAATGATCTTGTCAGCCTCATACCCGTACCCATGGCATGCCAAAGTGGTAAACATGCTTGAACACTTTTGACTTTCCTGCAAAATGCTGTGGAATAAATGAAATGTACTGTTTTGGCAGCATTAATCTCAGCTAACTCGCTCACTCATAACTCCCTTTGTTAAACTTACCATGGGTATATGTATGAGGATTGTCATTCTAATCTATTATTGGTGGAAAATATCTCTCAAGTTTTCATGCTTCATTTAATTCCCACAGTAGTTATGAGCAGTGGTATCATTGTTTTTAGTAAACATACAATTAACATGATCTTGTAATTCTGGGTAGTGTACCGGTAGGTCTCCAGAAATGTAAGGCGGTTCTGGCGGTTGTGGCTTGTGGCTTGTGGCTTGGATGATTGCATGCCTTTACGGCATGGGATTTTGATCATAATATCAATCACTGGTTTGTCTGGTCCAGAGTTGATTATTTAAATGCCATCTTCATACAGCAGCAATATTGCTGAGTGCAGCGTTAAGTAACAGACAATGTCAAATCAGAATATAAGTACAATAGTTTGTAACTTGGTTACCTATATGTGTACTGAATTATTTGTTATTCCTGCTAGACGGTTCTATTGGTATCGGAAGTCCGACCCATCGGTACTGGGAGATGACCTCCCCGGAGTCTCCATCATCAAGCCCTTGATGGGCGTCGACCCGCTATTGGAAGAGAACCTGGAGAGTCATTTTAGCATGAATTACCCAAAGGTAAGATGTCTCCCTTAATACACACACTGTAAGGAAACCTGGGACGCTTCCCAATACCCATGCTTATCATGAAAGACACTCTGGGATTCTAGGTTAGAATAGAGCCAGAGCACCCTACACAGATCGTAATATGCAAACCAACTGATCTGGTGGTCAGGCTTGGTTACTTGGTTGATTGTGTGTCATCTTACCCAGACGATGTGGATCGTTGCCCACAATTGTGATCACTGGATTGTCTGGTCCAGACAAACAGAAAGACAGCTTGTGAGAATCAGGTGGTTACAATGTGTGGCCTAGTTTTGCAAAACTAGTCTATGCTTGTCGTAAGAGGCAACTAACTAACAGGCTCGCTGACTGGGTTGATGCATGTCATCGTATCCCAATTGAGTGGATGAATGCTCATGATGTCAATCACAGGATTTTCTGGTCCAGACTCAGTTATTTACAGACGACCATCATACAGCTGGAATATTGCCAAACAAACAAAACAAAACACTAGTCAGACGTGATAATTCCCAAGAACAAAAGGTGTCTCTTTTATATTGCTATCTATGGAACAGTATGGATCATTGCTCATCAGCCATTGTTTTGCCTTGAAGAACGTACAGGCCATCATTATGTAGGTGGAATATTGCTGACTACACTGTAAACATTTACTCACCAAGCTGACAAGTGTTTGTTCAGTGGTTGTGGGTTACAGTTTGGTTAATGAATGTGATTTACTCCGTTATCAATCACTGTGTACTTGATCAATTATCATATTTATACGTGATGCATAAGTAGAGAAATTCAATTATTATTATTTTTGAAGGACAGGAATAGGGAGTATGTTACTCTGATGTTTGTGATCTCTCTGCCAAAGACAGTGATTGATGGAAGCATGTTAGTGAGGGTTCATGTTACTCATTGTCATGTAAATATGGCTGGTATTCATGGAAGTGTTGGTCTTGATCTCTTCTTACTATGGATTGGTCCGTCATGTCTATTGCAGCCTGTTAAGAACACAGAAACGGATTGTAAACAGGTTTGAGATCCATTGTTGACACTTTGTGCACCATGGAGAATGTGTAGGAATCGCTAGGTTATTGATTAGGCGCTGCTGCACAGCTCATGGCAACTGCCCACTGATGTTTGGTGTCACCCACGCCATTATTAAGGGGTTGTCAACTTCAAGAAAGAGAAATAATTAACAGGACTCTTGTTTTTTTCCACTTTTTTTATGAGCTTCTTTTAGCAGATTGTAGTGTGAATAGTTAAGTGGCTGATAGAAGAGACAACCTGCAAAACATTAACAACCAGTCATGCAAGTGAACACCAACTGGTTCATAGCAACAACCTCTTGGAACATGAATTGCACGTTGAAATGGTGCAAATTAAATATCGTGATACATATTATATCTGTGGTCAGTTTAAACAAATTTAGATGAAACCAACTATGGAAATATATCCAATGATAGAAGAAGATTTACTGATGTGTTTATAGATGTTTCTCATCAGCAAAAAATATAAGATCAGTATCTACCTCAAATGTGGTTGTCTACAGAATAACTGTTAGTGTCTTGTCAGTCAAATGCATCGGTTTGTGTTCAGTCTCTTTATTTCTTACCATGAATATATGCCTGATTGGTTGAGATTTGGTTGAACTGACACACTATAAGCATCTTTATTGCCTCCATCTTCTTGAGGCGAGGGAGTTAACTGACTATAAAAGTCCAGTTTCTGCCCTTGCCGAACTGGGCTCCAATTATGGAGTTATGTTTTGGCTGGACTAACAAGTTTATGCATAGTCCAATCAAAATCGGGTAACGAAATCAACATTTTATTTAAAGCAAATGCAAGTGATATGGGAGGTGGAATCGGATTGGTCAATAAGAGGGACATAGAAGGGACATAACTTGTAATAGCCACTGGCGGCGCTACGATCAAGCAAAGAAATTCCAGCTTAATGCGGCAAGGGTGGAAACTGGACTTTTACAGTCAGTTAACTCCCTTGCCTCGGGAAGATGTATTACCTCAAATAAGAGATGTGGGAGACACACCCATGTTATGTAGATACTGAACTGCATAGGACAAATTGCAAACAGGAAATCTTTCTCTCAAAGTTGTATTAAGTATTTCAGCTACTTAGAGATATTAGTTGTAGTTTGTATGTTTCTGCAGACTTTTCGTGTTTGTACATATGTTCTCTGGAAACAGCTTGATAATGCTATTTGATGTATGCAATACCCACTCATTGGTTTTTAATATACACTCTATCATTGGCCAGTCAAGTATTAAATCCACATCAATTATGATCCTTGCCCTGTCAGCGTGTTATACATCTATCTACAGATGGTTTAATGACAATTTTAATTGCAAAGGCAATTGCTGATTCTGCAGGAAGTGACCTCTACATAACTAAAAGTATATTTTCATCAGTCTGTGGAATGGCACATGATGGTCTTAACATTTTGTATAATAATATGGTACACTATTTTTATCTTCTGGGTCAGTAGAGAATGCAGTTGCATTAATGCTGTTCAAAAGAATCAAAACAGAAATTGTGGCTTTTATCTTCAGGTAGGAAATATAGATATGAGTCTTGCAGTTTGAAGCAAGTTGGGATGGTTATGGTTCATTCATGCCAAGCCAACAATCGATCAGGGGATTTGGTGGATTTTCATGTTGACCCGGGATGAATATCATGCCATTTCAATCAGTGAAGGCTGATTGCTGGACGATTTTGTGCAGATTTACTTGATGTCCCTTCATAATATAGACAAGAGCTATAGATAGTGTTTTACATATATGTTTTAGTTATATTTTATGTAATGTTTTTACATGAACAGTACTGGTAAAATAAATAGGAGTAAATACTTACAACATTTAAATTGTTTATAACTGCATTAGATCTGTGTTTCACCATATGTATGTATGGTAACTATTATGTCTCATTGAAGTGTTTTCACAAAACTAGGATGGCGCACATATCCTCTTTAAAATAACTTGGTACACATAATATGTTAATTAGTAGCTGTTTTAAATCATTTTTGTTGTTGTACTGAACGTAGATGGCGTTATGGACAGTTTTTATGTTAAAACATTTCTGACTACTGCATAACACAGTCTTATGAAATAGTATTAAATGAACATGCTTCTCTGGTTTCAGTTTGAACTCTTGTGTTGTGTTCAAGATGAAAAGGATCCAGCCGTTGATCTTGTCAACAGACTCTGTGAAAACTATCCTAAAGTGGATGTCAAGATATTCAAAGGTATATGTTGGAACTGGCACCATTTGATGCTCAGTAAAGATAACTCATCCATTTTCCATACAGGCCTCAACAAACACATTGCCATTGCCTTCAAATACATGATAAATGTTTTTACCAAAAATGGCACTAATTTTAGAATACATGTAGTCTACAGTGATAGTGCTGGTACATTTTCATGATATTGTCAACTTTTTATATGACCATTCTTCTATGCCAAGAAAATATCATTAAGACGTTTTGGATGACAATCTGTTTGTCCAAGGGAATGAACCAATGTGAACAAAGTTCATATATATAAGCAACATTGAACACAGATGTTTTACTTCAAAACAAGGTCTCCCCAAAACACAATCATATGATCCTAAATATTACAAACTTAAAACAGTGCAGCTTGTTTTTGTCTAATCTGTTTTTAATGGCATACACAGTACATTTATGGTAGAATTTTATATGCCAAGCAATTTAAAGGGGTCCTTGAGGTTTGCTCCTATAGCATTTAAATCTGGGACACACTCAATCTTTACCTTTTAGTAAAAGGTAAAGATTGAGTGTGTCCCAGATTTAAAAGGCTTTTACAGTTGTGACAAAGATGCCTTGACTTTCACTGCCTAGTGGTTAAAGTGTCTGCTTGTCATACTGAGGCCCTGGTTTGATTCCCCACATTGGAGCCAAATTCTGATGTCCCCTGCCATGATATTGCTTGGATATTGCTAAAAGTAGTGTCAATCCAAATGCACACATTTAGATGCTCTTAGTGTAACTGGTTGGTGTCTTTGTTCAGGTGGTAAAAATGGCATCATCAACCCCATGGTCCACAACATGGCCCCCGCCTACGATGCTGCTCAGTATGAGTATGTGTGGATCTGTACCAGTAGAATCAAAGGTATGTACAGACAGACAAACACCATTCCACACTTAGTGGAAGTTAATGAGTGAGTGAGTGAGGGAATATTGCATAACCCCGCATCAGCAATTTTGCAGCTATTCGCGGCGATGGAAGTTAATGATAGTCACATGTTATCATACCCCAACAGGGTGGATTGATGCAGCATTGCTCACAATTTCTGTCTCATGATAGGTCTGTCAGCTGAAAAAGCTGCAATATTGCTGAATGCGGCGAGACTTACACCCGCATGCCCATGCACACGCATGCATGTGCACACACACACACAGGTAAACTATGACTAATATTGGTGAAACCTTTGTGGTAGATGCTGGTCCACTGGGTAGAGCTCTTTATCAACTCTGCTGGTTACAGGATAAACAGTCACTGAATCATTTTATGGTGAACAATAGAGAATGCATTGTTATTATGACCTTATTGTCTTATTTCAGTTTCAACCGACATCATCATGGATATGGTGTGCAAGCTACATAAGCCAAATGTTGGGCTTGTCCATCAGATGCCTTTTACTCTAGATCATAGAGGCTTTGGCTCATGCATAGAAAAAGTAAGCTGAATGTTCACCATACGTGACCCACAAGGAGATCAGGGACTTATGGGTGACAAATCCCATTTTGACTTTTCATTGTATTTTGAAACTACAGTACTTTTGGCACACAAAAATACAATTCATAAGCTTATAATTTATATTTATTACAGAGATACATGACAACAAACATTTAGACTCATTTTCCGATTTATAACTGTTTATGAAATAATTGCACTTTTTAGACATAATGTCTGTTGAATAGAAAGTAAACACGTTTGCTGAAAATTTTTGAAATAGTGTTTTTATTACTTTACGAACTAACGATCTTCACTGAAATAAGCTGACGTCAAACGTCTTCATGATGTCACAGCGCAAATGTATTCAAGCACTCATTAGGTCTCTTTTCTCCTGGTGGGTCACTTATAAGAAAGTAGCCATGTTATTGTATTACTGGTGTTTATCACATATGGACAACATGTTATGATTGAATTGTTAGCCCCACTGCCATGCTTACTAAATCCTGAGAGACACAGGTGGCTGAGTCACTAATGCGTTCATTATGATCCACTGTTTTGGGGTTTGAATCCCAGATTCACCTGATTGGGATCCTTGGTCTGTCAGCACCGTGACTGCACTAGTGGGTTTAACCAACCACCTGCTATTATTTGGACTTTCGTCCCACATGTAGCTGACACTTGCACAATCCTTGTCAAGATTTATAATAAAGAAGTCTGACAATCGACTACTTACACTGACAGTTTGAGCATCAATCCTTAACTAAAACGATGATAATTGTGTTTCTTTGCTACACATTTGCTGTCACTACTATAGAAAGTTGTAGGTCACAATCTATATGAGAATTTATTAACAAATCAGGACCAGACTGAATTAATCTTTTAATTAATTGCAAATTTCCTTTTGATCCCAAGAATACTGTCATTTTATCTCTTGTAAACAACCTTGGATTGTCCCTTCAGAAACTAGGGCAATAACAACCCACTTTGACACAATGCAGTAGGCACTTGGACACTAAGCAAGATAAGTAGTGCTTAGCTATTTCCAAGGTTGATTTGAAACAGCAACAGAGTTGTTGTTTTGTAAACTCCTACTCAAGCATATAAGTACAGATTGTGTACAAGCAGTTTACTTTTGAGTAGCACTGAAAAAGCTACTGCTTGAGTTTTGACAGGAGCCATTGAAGGGTTATGTCAAGCTTTTCACTTATCTTATATACCGGTAAACTAGCAATTTGGTTGAACGACTTTGGTATTGACTGTGTCCAACAAAAAGGCAAGCGTACATTGTATTCTTGGATAAATTCTTGGATGTTTGTTTGGGTAAATATAGTGGATATTTTATTCTCTCCTGGAATTTCATTACAAATGTAAAACCTTGAAACGTAAATTCTCCCTACCTAACACACAGGGACGTTTTACCATCCTTTGTATTTGTGATTCACAATATAGTTTCGTCATTGCAAAATCTTAAAAAATATGAACAATCGTATCAAAAATATTTTGGGTCACGAAAATTAATACATTTAGATATGGTACATGCAAAATCAACTTTAACAAAAAATATTCTTGACAACGAAGTGACCGCTGTTTGAAGCAAAAGAAGACACGCTGGTCAAGTAACAAAAATGGTGCTTTGCAAAACGAACAGTCTCGTTTGACAAGTTAAATGTGAAATTTAGAGTTATAATGAAACTTTTTGGGGAGAATAACAAATGGCAAGAAGCGATATTAACTCCATAAATGACCATCTGTCATTATTCTGCCTTGTCAAAAAGTGGAACTAACGTTAAAAGGGCGTCACCAGTTTGTGTATGGGCTAGACACTTACAATAATGGGAGACATTTTGAGGGGACTTAACTCTTGTATGACAATAGTGACACAAAAGTGTTATGTTCACTCCAGTGAAATATCAAGTGTTATGTTCCCTGCAATGAAAATATCACTCTTTTCAACTTCAGAAAACTCAGTCTTTCACCCAGTATATATTAAAAATCGAATCTGTGTGTTGTACCAGTGTCATATGCAGAAAGGGAATTTCATTAGGACATATTTGGGCCACATGTCACTTCAGGTCTTTTTCAATCGGAGCCCAAAGCCAGAATCAGATAATAAAACATATTTAGTTTTAGTGTAATGTTTTGGTCTGACTGCTCCATCTTAGATACATTAGACTAAAATATACAACAAAAATCATACATACTTGAAGTAACTACTGGGGTATTCATTTTTAACATAATGCTTAATGAAGGGTATTGTGTGTAGCCTCATGTCACTGCACCTTCTCACTAAGAAGTAAAGCCATACACATTACTTTTAAAAAATACGAAAAACCATGATGCACTTAAAACCATGAAACCCCAGAGGCGACTTACAGGATCGGTTGGTGAGGCTAGCTGACTTGGTTGATGCATGTCATTGTATACATTGTTGCTCATGATGTCAAGCACAGGATTGTCTTGCCCAGACTTGTTTATTTGCAGACTGCCGCCATATAGCTTGAAATTAACCAACCAATCCAAAGATGCCAACAAAATAAGATAAAATTGACCTACACATTTTCATATATATTTCATATGACCCAAGTTAATTAGTTGGCAATAATTTGTAAACTATAATATACAAGAAATGTTGTTTTATGTATTTTCAGATATACTTTGGATGTGCCCTGCAGCGCTTTTACTTGGCATTTAACCTGATGAACCTGTGTTGTGTGACAGGCATGTCTTATATCTTTAAAAAGTCCATTCTCGACCAGCTTAATGGACTCAGCTGGTTCGGAAAATATTTGGCAGAGGATTTTTTCCTAACAAAAGCCATCCATGAAAAGTAAGTAGTGACATTTAGTTTGTGGTGCTGCACTGTCTGAGGACATTTGCTCATTTGCTTTTATTATCCCCCCGGCATATAATGCGGGGGGATATAGCGATCAGCCAGTCTGTCTGTCTGTCCGTCCGTCCGTCCGTCCGTCCGTCCGTCCGTAATCATTTCCTTTTCCGGGGCAGAATTCGAAAACCATTCAGTGTATTTGATCGAAACTTGGCAAAGCTATCAGGCACATACCAAAGTGGTGCCTTTTGATATTTTTTTTTTTACGAATTTTTATTTTTTACAATTTTTATGGAAAGAAGTTGGACCTAGACTCCATTGGGGAATGGGTTCGTTTCCAGGCCAGAATTCGAAAACCATTCAGTGGGTAAACAATGTATGCTCCTTAAAGAACATTCAACTGTTGACTCATTACATACAGAATTGCACATTTACTAGTGGTTACTTTACAGACAGCTGCAGGGGGGATATGTCATCTTTCTGATGACTCTTGTAATCCATTGCACAGTTATTCATAATGTCACATATTTTTTATCAGCTTCAAATGGAAATATTTGAAATTTAGACTTAGAAACTAGAAACCGATCAGTATGGGTGTAGTGTATAATTCTACCATGAATTTGGGAAATAGTTCAGATTGGTCAATCAGAGGTATCATGTTATCATTATTTCGTATCATGAAGCAGTACAGATTAAGTTCTACCAGCAGTGCATGCAGGAAAACTTACTGATCATCAATCCCAATGCAGGATAAGTATTCAAATGTCAAAAAATATTTAGATTTAACTAATTTATAAGAACAACAGAGCTTAAACTACATGTGAATGTAATGGCTATAATAAGATCCAAGATTGTTTAGGCTTCACTATTTGCAAAAATACTTGAGTTTTTTTTTTGTGAGGCGCTTCATTGAATATTTTGCATGACTAACTATAGATATTTGTACCAAAATAAGGATGAAGTGATTTCTTCATAAGTCAGGTGAGCTACAGAGCCTTGTGGCACCATTTTGTTTACATGTACCTCTATTGTATAACAGTAAATAACCATGTAAAATGTGAAAGGACAGTTTTCCTAAATCTTAATTTTTTTAGTATTATTTTATTGAACAATATTGATTGGTACTTTAACAGTGTATCAAAAATAGTAGAAAAGTACACTTCTATACAATGGCCTTATTGAGGAATTTATGCATCTTGGAGATACACGGGTGTATCAGGTTCCACCTTTTTCAGAATTAGATAACAGATATATGTCTAATAAAGGGTGAGTGAGTGAGTTTTGGTTTTACGCCGCTTTTAGCAATATCACGGCAGGGGACACCAGAAATGGGCTTCACACATTGTACACATGTCGGGAATTGAACCCGGGTCTTCGGCGTGACAAGCGAACGCTTTAACCACTAGGCTACCCGACCGCCCCTCTAATAAAGGAAATGTACATGGATTATATACATTTGCAAGATTTCGTTGAAAAAAAAAATTTCAAAATTTTTTCCCATACATGTCTCCAGTGTAACGTGGTGTCTCTTGTACAGAATTAGTTTTATTAGCTCCGGTGGATATTCCTAGCTGGAAAAGTTCTTGCTGATCCTGAAGGAGAGATTCACTGTAAAACTGTGTTAAACAACATACCAACATATTTATTGTCATGCATGCATAATAAAAGTAATGTGTATTTTTTTTCAGAGGCTACAAATTGGTGTTATCATCATTTCCTGCTCAACAGAATGTTGCGGGGACTTCATACTGTGGGCTTGTTGATCGATTAATTCGGTGAGTTTCACCACTGTTGTTATTAAATCTGGCTTTGTTTGGTGAGCTTTTGTACATTTCTGGATAGTAAATATGGTTTAGTTTGGAGGCTGTACTGTTGTTAGGATAAAAAATCACATATGGAGCTGTTAGTAATAGAAAATGCACTTCAGGTCACAGGAGAATTGTGTTAAACAGTACACATAGAGAATATCATGGGGTACCTGAACTAGAACTGTTGCTGAGAGCAAAATCATATGGCATGGATCATTGGTCACAATATCAATCAGTGGACTGTCTGGTCCACACTCGATTATATACAGGTCGCCATCATATAGCTGGTATATTGCTGAGTGAAACAAACATAGAACATAAAATGGGGACTAGGTTTGGACAAATTGGCAGTTCTAGCAAGCTTTTTTAAGTCCCTCAAGCATAACCCAAATGCACAGTTCAGGAAAAAAGAGCTTAATTGTCAGTTAGCTCCCTTATATGTATGCGCATTCATATACTTCCGTCGTCAACACCCACAGCCCCAAGATGGCGATGTGGTCAGTTGTTTCAAATGTGAAAGGCAAAGCTGAAGTGTGGAAACACTTCAGTCTAAAACAAACAGATGGCAAAATTGATGAACCCAATATTGCAGTCTATTGTGAGTGTGCTGTGAATTTAAGATTTAAAGTTATGCATCGCAAAATATTGTGATACGCTGTAAACATCCAATACCCAGCCCTCATGTTTTGAACCTTTGTTAGCAGCAAACAAGTATACAGATATTATTTGTACTTCAGATGGTTGAGACTGCGGATCAACATGTTGACTGTTGTAAGCCTTGTGGAACCTTTTACTGATGTATTCCCTCTGGGTGTGTACGGTGCATGGTGCCAGTATCACTTCTTTGGTTTTAACCCATACTACTTCTTTGCTGCTCATGTTGTTGGCATGCTAGTGATGGACTACCTGCTTCTTAACAATGCTCAGGTAAGCACCGATATGTGATATGTTTTCCTTCAACCACTTGTCTGGTACAGGGTGCACTGGTGGCCCAATCATCTAAGGCGCCGCAATTCGCTGTGCAGAGTTGCATCCCTTGGGAAAGACAGAAACCTATGATTGTTGATTCGAATCCCAGTTTGCCCCGCTTATGTTTCTAGGATTGTCCGAACCATACCCGTGCTCGTGGATTTCAACAAAGTGGTAAACATCTAAGACCTGCATCACTTGGTGCTTTCCTCCCACATTAGACCGACATGCTGTGATATAACTGGAATACTGTTAAAAGCGGCGTTAAACACAACTCACTCACTCTTGTCTGGTACACATTTGGAAAGGACAGTAATTATTTCTGTGAACATCTGTAATTAGCATTGTTAAAATTTATCTGGGACATGAGTGACCCAGTGGTCTAAGGTACTGCAATTCTCTGTGCAGACTTCTGTCCCTTGGGCTTGCCAGAAACTATGATTGTGGGTTCCAATCTCGGTTCACCCTGATTGTTTCTAGGTATGTCACCACAATACCCGTGATCATGGGTTTCACTAACATGGCAAACGTCGGAGACCTGCATCACTTCGGGCTTTCCTCCTACAATAAGCTGACATGCCATGATATAACTGGAATATTGTTCAAAGCGGCATAAAACCTGACTCACTCCATTTTATCACATTAATCTGTGATTGGAATGTTTCCAACCAAGGTATTATTCAAGACAAATGCCATTGATGGTCTAAAGTGTCACAGCTTGTTGTGTTGAATGACATCTCTCAACCAGGCTGCCGGGAATCACTGGTCATAGGTTCCAATCCATGAATCCACCTTCAATCAGACTTCCATTCATACCTTGATATGTCTGAAGTACCATTCAAAGTTTCATTAAGCCACTCACTCTCAAAGTCTTGTACTGTCGGTCCATTGTCATAATATGAATCTGTGCAAAACACTTTTAAGACTACAAGCCCAACCATGGCTCTTCACATTATTTTCTGTAGATTTTAGTGTTATTATAGTGGACTATTAGCTGAGCTTATCGGACCAACAGAATTGTTTTGCACTTGTGACAAAAGATGCTATTATGTTACATGTATTTTCACTTTTATTCACAGGTTGGCCCAACAGCCTTCACAAAGTTGCAGTACGTCGTCGGTTGGTTTGTTAGGGAATTTACGTCTACATTCATATTTTTTGCTGCCATCGTGAAACCACACACCATCAAGTGGGGACGACACACATACTGGGTCAAATGTGGAGGCCACACTGAGATCTCTGATGACAGATCAACAGCAATAGTCTTGTAACATCAACTTTCCCTTTAAGCATGTCCATAATGGGTCAAAATGGCAGCATTTATATCATTAGGTGATACCATGGATTGGGACAAGTATTTCATTGACTTGCATTTAGTTGAGCTTGTGTATGATGCGAGCCTTGCTAATCTATAAGGCGAGAAAACTCAAAATCCAAAGAATGCAAGCAGTGAAGCACAACCGTGATATTTGTTGACTGGGGAAGTTCCAGGCATTGTTACAAAAATATGTGAAACATATCAATTGGTGATCTTGTGGTTAAACATGGCTAAAAGGACAGGTGTTTCTGTACTTGATGTTTTTCACTTGTCACCACCCCATCGTACCCAGTACAAGAGCTTCTTCTATGTCGAGAATATGAAGAAGTATGTCATTGTACTTCCCGTAATGTCTCACATGGATGTGCAGGCACCATCATTCTGAAGATGACTGATCAGCATGTTGCATCTGCAATGTTTCTTGAAGGCTCCTAACCTACAAAGTCAACAAACAGTACATGCCTTCTGTATATTTTTCTGAACGACATCAGATTGAAGGCAACAGATACAAACGACCTTTATCTTGGAGGCTCCCAGATCAATGTTTGTTGAAGGTTCTGGCCTCCAGATCAAAGTCATCAGGCTCAGTTTGTGTCATTTGGAGCTGTTGTTGAAGGCTCTGAACAGCTCATTGAAGTCAACAGACATCGTTATGGTATAGTCAAAACAGTATTTTTGTAGAAAGTGTTGAAACAGCTACCATTCACCGCTGTTAACAGTTACTGTTTATGAAGTCTCGTTTCTGTATATTTATTGTATGCTGTCAATAAGGGAAATTATTGACTAAGGTAGTATATTAGAAGAATGTAAGTAGTGTTAAGACAAAGATTAGTGAAGGCAAGAGGTTGATGAGAAAGTGAAATATTTTGTGATTGGAAAATAAGGAGAGGGGAATGATTGAGGATTACAATGAAAATAATTAATGGGAATTAAGATGTTGATCCTGATATTGAAGGGTTTGCTTTTAAGCTCTAGAAAGGATGTGAACATGAGGAAAGGAGTTAGATGAGTGATATGTGATGGTCAGAAGAACGCTTACAAATCAGCCTTGTCAGTCAGGTATGTGTCAATAATAAAAACTGTAAATGTTGATCCTGGCTGCGATGTGGGAGAGCAAGGTGAAAGACAAAAGTGGTATTTACATACCGGTAATAGGTCAATTATAGTTCAGGCATAATGCCTGATAATTTCAAAATTGTAATAGTTTGCTGAAGAGTTGCCCCAGGTGCAATTTTATCTGTAATAAATACATAGGTGTTGTATCCCAAACTGATATTCGGTGACTGTTTTTATATTATTAGTTGAATTTCATTTGAAAATGCATGTTTATCTTTGTGGTAGTTTTTATATTTTACTCAAAAATGGTCTTGACATCAATTAGATGTTGAAAATGGACACTCTTTCAATTGAAGCAGCATTTTTATCATATTTGTGTTTAACTAGCTGTTAAATTAGTCTTGTCAGAAAAAACAGGTTTCATTGGGAAAGGTTTTAGTCTGAACTTAAGAGGATAATAAACTGGAAGTAACTTATTATTGATAGAATGTGATTAACTTTGACTGAATTAAGAAATGAGGTAGTACTCATTATATACTACTGAGCATTTGATTGGGATAATCAGTTACGTCAGATATATTTTAATATACACGTATCATGAGAATCATTTTTGTGTAATGGTCTTACAAACATCCCGCACTAAAGTGGAGTAGCATTTAACAAATGACAGGATTAAATGACTGATCAACTTCTTTATTATGATTGTAGCGTAATTTCGGTGTATGTTCTAATACTGTTACCAAGCAATGGATGTACTGAGCTAGTCAGTGAGCAAATATGTGCAGGTAGTATTTATGTGACATGTTTAATCAGTTGTACAACCACATGGTCACTACAGTTGCAATAAAGAAGTTGATTTCTCCAAACTATCTTCTAAATGCTACACAAAGATCCTTCTATTGTTTTAGAGGATGTATTGTTTGCCAGGTTGGGTCCTGTGATCTTAGTGCTATGACTGTCATCAATCTGTTGAAGAATATGAGTTCAGATTGCCTTAGCACTAACATCTTTTTGTTGAACGGTGACCTGGTTAAAAGTTCTATCCATACAACGCTTTATCCCGTACAAATACTCGTATTACGACAGGTATCCAACAGGATATCCTACAGTTATCCAACGACAGCACCATCAACTGGGGAGTATTTACTCTCACCATGGCTCCAACTGACCTTATACATTCAGCTCTGTATCCAGGGGTCAGATGTTGATTCATGGCTTTTGTAGGTATAACCTACACACCACAACAAATCTGCCTCACTTGTAAAGTGAACTCATCAGAAACAAATGGATCCGTTGATGAATATTGTAAATACCAAAATGAATTAAAGGTCCCCTTATGTACAGAGTTGACTGTATTCATCACATACCCCGGTACTCTTTCAATCAGAAGTAAAGGGGAGATAACTCTCCCAGGCCCATTAGGCATGTTCATTCTGGAAATGCATGCAGTGTATAAAACAACCCCCAGTCCCCTTGAAAACCCCTTAATTCTAGGTACAAAAAACTTGGCTTATACACAGCAATATATGGTATGTCTTTGTTATGATGGTCCCACAGGATGAAACAAAAATAATCTCAACCTTTTATTCACCCCATATGCCTTTTTAAGGATGTGCATGTATTGCATCCAGTATGTATATTTTATAAGTGAAACTGTCAAATTCCTGGGAATTCTGTATGTTGGCTCAAGGGACCTTCACATTCATCCTGGTGAAATATTTACTTTTCTGAGCTATTTGTCAGCCAAAATGAATTCATCATCAAATTGCTACAGCCAAATGTCAGACAATGTTAATTGTGTAAAGAAATCCAGTATCAAACAATTATGATGTCACGCTATTGTTGATGCAGTTGATTCTAAGGCAGGTATTCACTGGCCATTCTGAATGTGCATTTTGTGTAAGTAAAACTGATGCAACTGTTGGTAATTGTTTTTATAAAGAAACATATATCTATCATAACATGGATTAAGTCAGAGAAGTCACTAGAATGGTGATTCCGGAAGTAGATCTTCTGAAGCAGATCCTTGTGACTTCGCCATTCCATAATGTTGAGATTTGTTTCAAATATTATGATTGGATTTGAAATACCAGTCTAACAGTGGATCAACAGTGATGGGCAGGGTTTTTTTCAGAATTGTCATTCCATTTTAGTGTTCTCATATTATAAAGTTTATGCTCTGTTGCTTTCACTGTTATTGAAATGAAATATATATATGATTATATAAGAGGGCATCTGGTGCACAGTATGCGTGAAAAGTCTGTCAAAGACAATACTTCATCAATTCTTCTTTTCTCTGTTGCATTTCCTGTGTATCTAACTGCGTTGAATTGATTAGCTGGCTGCATATTAGGGCTGGGACGAGTCCAAATTTACTACCCGGGTACCCATCACCCTATTACCCGACCCTAATGTAAAATGTATTTAGATACACATGTAAAACGATCTGGTCATGCATACACTGAAGTTTACTGCATGAAGTTTTATCTTTATTCAAACATATAAAAGTCACAAGGAATGAGTGCATTGTCAGAAAGAAATGGGAACATTAGTGACTTGTAGTGTAACCATAGAGTTTTAGATAATTTTTGTTATTAAAAAATATATCTCATGACTGACTACGGATCCGGGTAGTCCTTTGGGTAACCAGGTCCTACTCAGGACCGACCCGACCCGAGCACCCGACCCAAGTACCCGAGTTACCCGTCCCAGCCCTACTGCACTACTAATGATTAATATGTAGACACATTATATAAGATCATTACACATTCAAGACATCTAATTGCAACACCATCATATCCCAATTGCGTGGATCCATGCTCATAATTTCAATCTCTGGATTATCTGGTCCAGACTCAACTATTTATAGACCGCCATCATATAGCTGTAATATTGCTGAGTGTGGTGTTAAACAATAAACAAACAAACAAAAATTTGCAACAAAATAGTGAACAGGTGGAATTGTATAACAGTTGGCAAGATAGCTTTGAAGTGTAATGGACTTGACAGATTTACCATCGCACCGTGTACCTTGTACATGTAAATGAAAGTGTTTAACAAATCTGTATTTTGAATGGCTGTATAGGATCATTTAATCTGAAGACGGCATCCTGCGCCGACACTTGAAATCAGATTGAGGTTCCTTAGTAATATGTATGCATGATATTGTTGGGGATATCATGGTTTTAGGTTTGTGGGTATGGTATCATGTTGTATCAAGATGTGTTCTCAGGGACTGTGTGATTCCACAGCATTGCATGCTGAATGTATTGTACACCCTGAAACAAGCACTGCCTAGTACGCTAGTTTGTTCTCTTTCTTTGTCCAGACCAATGTATCTTCTTCTTTTATGCCATATGGATTCCTTTGGTCAATATGTCGGAAGCCAAATTAGACAACAACAATTTTATTTGTTTTAATTTCCTTTTTAAAAACATCACCCTGATTATGTTTCTAGGTTTGTCAGCATGATACCTGTGCTCATGGTTTTCACCAAACTAGCACTTAGAGCTTTCCACCCACATTAAACAGACATGCAATGATATGACTGGAATACTGTTCAAGTCGGCATAAAACCCAACTCACTCACTCACTTTAAAAAATAATAATAATTTTTTCTTAAAACAAACAAAAATATGTAAAGAACATATTTTCAATCAAACAGTTTAGTTTTGTTTTTAATTTGGCCATATTTAGGTGAGATTCATACTGGATACATAAAAAAAACAGAAAACAATGGGTTTTGTTTTGTTTTGAAAACTCTATATGGAATGTATGTCAGAATAATAGGCCTACCAGAGAGAATGTTAGTTTTTATAGTAGCAAGCAGTAGGGGAACCTATATTGAGCAGCTGCATCGAGGTATGGAACATTCTATTAAAGTTTTTAAGGCAGTCAAAGACTTGAAATGGTGCTAGTACAGGCTAGCATGGTGCAACAATAGCTACTTGACCTGATACAAATCACATGTAATTCTACTACTACTACTTTTCATGTGAATCATGTGAAGGATCAGTTTACCCATTACCCCAAGAGAGGCGTGCCTGGTCCAGACTTAATTGTTTACTGAGAGTGATGTAGTTTCAGCGATGTAACGTGACTATTGCTGACTGCGGTGTTGAACTATATTCATTCTCTTCGGGAAGAGATTTTGATTTCAAATAAAGAAAAAAATAATTAATATAATTCTTATACATATTTTATGTATTTCTCAAAATGTGTTTTAATGAAATATATATTGTTATGTATTCTTGATTCCCTTCTTAGTATATGTTTAATACTTGCTTATATGTGCAGATTCTGTTACATCTTGCTTTTGTAAAATGCTGAAAATCTTTCCAATCTTATTCTTTGGATTCTGTTTGTTCTGTTGTATGCATTTGGATGTTGGTCTTGAATTTTGCCCACAATTGGACTAGAAGAGCATCTGTGAAGCAATAATGCCATGTGGTATTTGTAATGTTGATGTGGCAATTTGTTGTAATAAGCATAATAAAAGTCAGCATTAATTGACCAAACTATTGGATATTAAGTAATATGTAGGTACGAAACAGGGAAAGAATAGAAGGGTGTTTCATATGGATATGTGCACTATTATGATTATGAAATAAGATTAGGAATTGCCACAGGAAAGATGATGGTTTCATGGCTTTGTTTCAATGTACTGTATGGCACAAATATAATACATACTGCCCTTTATACAACTGTCATTTTTGTGTCATGGCTTCAAGAATAGCAATATTGCATAATACCGACCACAAGTAAACCATAACTTGTCTTAGGAGGTTTTTTCATCTTTATATTTAATAGTGCATTGTCGAATTTCATTTTGGTAACATGGATTGTATTCAAGATGAACTAAGATTTTTGCTGATATATTCTGAACAAATTATATCATTGTTTAAGGCACTACAATTCACTGTAAAGAGTTGCATCCCTTAGGCATACCAGGAACCTATGATCATTTTTTTACACCTAATTATGTATTAAGGCATGGAAACAAGAACGACTTTTCTGAGCTCATTAAATGGGAAATTGGAAATGATGGTGAACATTATGTATCTTCTTACAGATGTGCCTATTGAAGTTTTGTGTTATACTGTTGAATAGCAAGGTATGCATGGCCAGTTTGCATTTATCTTGTGGGCGTTTCAGCTCATACTCTTGCATGGTATGCACTGAAACTTGTGACCAAATATATATTTTCTTACATTCCAATGTTTTTACATCACCTTTCCAATATATGTGTTTTGTATGTTATTTATGATTTGTTATATCTGCAACCTTCGAAGTTACTGTGGTATATATATATATACATTGTATCTCAAGTGTCGTTATATTTCTTAGATATATAAGATATCATCCATCAGTACCTCCATCCATTCTCCATGCCTTCTCTGTATACATGTAGTTGTATGCGTGTCCTGTTGTTGTGCTGTCTATCTTGGATCTGTGGAAAAATTAGCTGTGAACTCAGCATTATGAAAGAATAATGGCAGTGTCTCAACAGTCTTCTGGTGTCACAGATGTCCATTGCTAGCCAAGGTTTACATTTGTTGACTTTCATTGATTCAGTACTAATTGTATGCTATTGATCATTAAATATTTCACTTTCACTTACTAGAATTATATGTTGTCATTTAGTGTTTAATCCTGTTATATGAAACAGACCCTAGTCCATGTACATCTTTAGGTTTATCATTTGCATAATTTAACCATTGCCTCCGATGGGGCACAATGAGGGTGTCTTTGTGAATCATGTACAAGAAAGGCAAGGTCAGTGATTGAAATTTTTCAAAAATATTTGTAAATAATATGTGGTTTTGAAAGAATTTGTACACAAGAAGATTGTGTATTTTTAATAACAAGAGTGATGCAAGTCTATGTAATATTGTGACATGGAGTCACATGCTGAATGAGAGAGCTAAGTGCAGAATCGTTTGTCCCAGGCTGCAATCGTTGTTGGCTGTGCGATAATGCTTGTATCATGTCGTTGTTGATATTTTGATTTACCATCCATCACTCGTGTCTGCCCAAAATGATGAAACATTCATCATGATAAATATCATTGTATACCAGCAGGGGATGACTAGTCAAAGTTACACTTGGCCTTCTTTTTTTTTATTTGATAGTTTATGAAGAAAAGTGGCCAAAAATGCAATGTAGGTGGTTGAGAAAAAAATGAATAATTTACTATTTCCAGATTAGTACTTCTTCTAATGGATGAAAAACAAACTCATAGGTCACACCATTACTGAAGTACGATTTCAAAACGATACTGAAAGATAATTTGTTTTGGTTTTTTTTATGGTTAGTCAATTTATTTTTTCAGTTGATTAATTTTTTTCGGTTGGTCTCATAAACCAACTGAAAAGAAAGATATATATATATATAAGGCCATATTGTGAAAAAGTTAAAATTAAGTACAAAGTAAGAATAATGAAGCTGTCAGTTCATGGCTCTTGTCACTCTGTGCTCAAATCTTGTGACAACATAACTTAACTCACTGTTTCATAGCTCACCCTCATATATGGTTCTGGTTAATTAAGGATGCCTCATTTCACAAAATAAGTCTATCAGTGTATCACTTGGACGGATATTATGTACTAGTGACATAGTCAGCATGAATATTTGTCACACCATGGATGTGATTCTAGGATCATATTCAAATTCTGTGTCCACATTAGTGCCTCTACAACGTACCATTTCCTTACAATGTACAAGCATAAAGGAATGATTCCTTCATCCATGTGAGATGCATATATATATGTATGTCTGTTATAGATTGTTGATCCTGGAAAAAATGGTTTATTGCTGAGGCAATGGTTGTATTGTTGTTAGGTTAGACTCGGTTACACCTACCACTTATCATCTGTAATGATATGCATCAGTTTGGTAATAAAATGTTTGCATTTTGTTGATAGGAAAATTTAGGTTGTCTGTTTGATGTATAAATTACAATTGTGGTATAACGCTGCATTTAGCAATATTCCAGGCAGTCTGTAAATAATCAAATCAGACAATCCAGTGATTGACATCATGAGCATGCAATTGGGATAACAAAGTCAGCATACCTGACCACCCAGTCCCTTCTATACGACAAGCATGGGTTCTTGAACATATTCTCTGCAGGGATACACAGGAACATATTCTCTGCAGGAATATACAGGGACATATTCTCTGCAGGGATATACAGGGACATATTCTCTGCAGGGATACACAGGAACATATTCTCTGCAGGGATATACAGGGACATATTCTCTGCAGGGATACACAGGGACATATTCTCTGCAGGGATATACAGGGACATATTCTCTGCTGGGATATACAGGGACATATTCTCTGCAGGGATACACAGGGACATATTCTCTGCAGGGATATACAGGGACATATTCTCTGCTGGGATATACAGGGACATATTCTCTGCAGGGATACACAGGGACATATTCTCTGCAGGGATATACAGGGACATAAATCTTTGCTGGGATATACAGGGACATATTCTCTGCAGGGATATACAGGGACATATTCTCTGCTGGGATATACAGGGACATATTCTCTGCAGGGATACACAGGGACATATTCTCTGCAGGGATACACAGAGACATATTCTCTGCAGGGAAACACAGTAACATATTCTCTGCAGGGAAACACAGGAACATATTCTCTGCAGGGATACACAGGGACATACTCAATGTATGGAGTCAGGCTTATTCTCTACAGGAATATACACATCAGCTGAAGACAAAAGGAAAAGAAAGACAGTTTGGGTTTTAACATTCCCTTATTTTAACCTAAATATTTCCAGTGGAAACAAGTTTTCATCCCTCTTACATAGGCTAATTGTGCAGTTATTTTGATTCATTCAAATCAGTAATTATATATTATGAAAATTCTATTGGTGTTTTTTACAAAATTGATTTCCCTTAAGAACTAATTTAAACCAGGGTGTACATAAAACCTCAAGCAGAAGACTTATTGTAGACAAAGCAGTCAGAAGTAAAGTAAAGATTAGCTATGCCCTTCACTCCGCGCGACACTTTGATATCAGGCTTAACCATTGAAGTACAGTGATTGTCAGATCAAGTGAGATCAAACTTGCTAAGATTGGGGTCAGTAAACTTCAAGTTTATCTTATGTGTACAATAACCTAACTGCTTTTCTCCTCAGAACTGTCAATACTGAGTGATTTAGGTATTCATTCAATACACCTTGATTCGATTCAATAGCCGTTCTTAAAGGGGCGAATCACGAACCCATAGGTTTAAATCGCAATGAGGACAAGTCAGTTGGGGGCAGCAAGGAGTTGCCCATTTAGTGCAGGGGCGATGCTTGCACATATATCTTACACTGGTGATGAGATGAGAGGTTACGTCATCCACTGACTGTCATGTGTTGATGTTTATCTCAGACCTGGGCTTCTGATATACTTCCTAAATAACCACCAACACTGAAAACAGCTTTTTGCTTTAGGTTTTTGTTATCTAGAAAGGATTTGGCAATACAGTTGGCTTAGTTTATTATTCAAATATTGTAAAATAGGATGGCAGTAGAAGAAAGGACACCAATTTTTGTTGTTGAATAGTTTCCAGGAAAGATATATAAATTTGTTAACTGTAAGTCTATGTCCCAATAAATAAATCGCTTATCTCTTTTTCCCCACCATTTTAACATCATAATAATTTGTTTCCATAGTTGAAACATTTCCAATTCATTCGTCATTTCATTGATTTTTTGTTCCCACAGACATTTCAATAATGCTTTACCTCTGAATGATATTTTTATGAAACCATCCCTGAATACGAATGTATCTTATTTCAATTTATAGATCTTCACGGTTTGCCAGCAGTAAGAAATTTGTATCCCATGCCTGGCCCCTTTCTGGTCAGAGTAATCCTGAAGGTATGCTGGCATTCATGGGGGTATCCAAACACCCCTATACACCAGTTTGGGTGGACTACCCCAAGTGCTGTCAGGAGAGGAATTGTCTTGCCTTATGTCTCAATGTCTCGGATCAATTGAACTTGAAAACACCTATATATATATATGGAATTGTGATTCATTAGCCTGTGGCCATTAATGATGGCAATACCAGCAAAGAATTAATTCAGTCTGGCTGTGTGAAAAACATGCATGCATGCACGTATAGAGGAAAGATTTGGATGTATCGGGCAGCAGAAGCACATGCAAGTCTGTTCTATACTTGCAGTTGCAGTTTTCATATATCATATCCAATATTAATAACCCATTAGGGCTGATACGGGGGTCGAGGGTTGATATGGGGTAGGACATGTAAACTGCCATATAATAACCTTTTTATCATATACCACAACGTCAAGTTGTAAATATATATATTTGCCAGTAAATGCAACCCATGTTCACCTTGTTTCGAAGACATTGTCACGGGAAAGCTAGATGAGCAGACGACGCACTAAGGGACGTAACTCCAATTTCTTACCACCCTTACATCGATCGCCCAATCCAAAATGCATTGACAAGCCATATCAGCCAGGGGTGTAAATTCACGTGTAATACGGGTCTGGTTATTACCGCCCCGTGATATTGTACTTACACCTATCACAGGGTTATAAGTACTTAGTGAAACACGAGATTCTGTTCAACAGTTGTCATGACTGAACCTGCATGGACACGGAGTCCATTAGACTGACATTTAGTTCCGGAAATCAAGTTATTATATTTTACTATACATTATCTACAAAATAAAAAGTAAAATCCAAATGGAGCCCAGAACAATTTTTAATTTCTGGAGCTAAGGCAATCTAGATTTGCCAAATCATTCTAGACTCGAGTCTGATACAATTTTATTTTATCCTCTAGGGACAAGTAGACAAGGAGTCTATGTAAGATGGAGTGGCCACTAATTATGTAAACTCTCCGTTAGCGATAGTCCCGATCATTTATTTGGGGCAACAGACTTGTGTGGAAGTTGTTACATTGACACAAACGGACTGTTTGGTTCAGGTTTGTAACAGTACAATTTTGTCCAGTGAATTATGATCTCATACACGCCCGGGTAGTTCTGATGTCAGTGAACGTTGCGAGAGCTTCTGGTGGAACTATAATTTCACACTCGAATAAACCAAGAATGGTCACAAAGCATGCGGTAGATACTGAAATATTTGCACAAAACATCAGAAAATTCCTGGGGGCCTGCACCATCCAACGGTTGAGTGATGACGGGCATCGGGTATGTCGTCTTTTCATCCCGTGAGCGCCCCTTTTATAAACAGTTGAAAAGAAATAGCTTCCATTAAGTCAGCCTGACTGAAAGACATACGTTGAACTGTAGAGTCAAATGATATTATAATGAGACGCACGTTTTGGTGTGTTCCTGAGCGGCGTTGTACAAAGCTCGACAACTCACGGTTCAACGCATTCTAAACCGAAAAATAAACTTTAATGTTCTCCGCAACATTGTTACTGCTTTTAATAACTCGGTCACTGTTATCTGAATGAATGAATTCGGCGTGCCTAATGAAGTAAACAACAATGCAGTATATGTAAAGCCCCGTAGGGATTCCTGGTTAGAATTGGTCCCCAGAGTGGATGTGGTGGTCAGACTCTGAGACAAAGTGACATGGTTGATCGTGTGCATTTCAGGATTGACTGTCTATTTTTTACGGTTCATTGAGGTATGAATAAAAAAACCGATGTGCAAACGGTATGAATCTTGCTTCTGTGTGGGCGCTTTTAATTGCTTCGTCCAACAACGAGAGAAACAAAAGAATAACAGGAAACCCGAAATATTGTCTATACACTATGTACAAATAACCAGCTGTTATCCAGTATTATATTATCTGTAATAATGCTTTGTGCAACAACAACGTAAAAAACAAACGAATAACATGAAACCCGAAATATTGTATATACACCATTTAGATGAGTATCGAGCTGTTATCCAGTATTCTATTATCTATTATAATAGAATGGAAATATAATACATTGGATAATCATGAACGATCGGAGTCCCGCAGAACAAGTTCATTTCCTGCTACCGCGGTTTTGTGATCTGACATACAATATTAACTAAGATTCCGTCTCTGAAATGATTTTTTTAAAGATTTCGTTTTGTTTAATTTTTGTGTATTTAAAAACAGCATGAAACCTGGAGTATATTTTCATTTGCCTGAAACTGGAGAAATGTAGACTTGCCAAAGCATTGTCGTCTTGCCTGGGAGTTTTTGGATACATGGTGTGTATGAGCACGGACTTAGACATAGGTCCGTGGTATGAGACACTGCCAAATATCTCTTTAGAGACAGTGTTGCACACGTGACCCCCTGCGTAATAATTCTAGAATGTGCATGTCGGTTATCTCCCAAAACGCCTACAAGACAAAACACCTACAGCCCAGTACCCCTACACTTGGTTAAAATAACAAAGGGATTTCACCTACTTATAATGGAACAGTCCCAATGACTATGTTGTGGACTATGTAATTATTCCTTATGGGCAACTGATGTTCTGCTCTGACTTTAAAGTCCATCTCCTCTCCTCTTTAGTATCAATATCCAAGCCAGTAGTAAGTTGATGCAGTTCAGATCCATAACGACGTAACCATTGAGACTCGGCATGATACGAGATCCATACCAGACGACTTCTTCAGTGATGCCAGTACCTTCAATAAAGTCTCCAACGCAATCGACATGATGGAAAATGCCCTCCACAACGATGATGTTGATGCCGCATATACGGCGTGTACAGAGCTCCTAGTGGCGGAAATGGATGATAAACTTCCAAGTAGGGTTGTGTACCCAGGTCCATATGGTCGGAAAGCAAGGCGATGCAAGGCAAAGTCATTCTGGAATGAATCCCTGCAGGTATTGTTTGATTCAGTTTGCTGTAAGGAAAGAGCTTGGTTAATGTTTAAAGGTCCTACTTCTGTTAAATCAACCTTGAAAAGTGAATTCTGCACAGCTCGCAGAACCTTCGACAGAAGCCTGAAAAGAGCTAAAAAATATCAGCAAGAAAGAAAAGACAGAATGACCGAGCTGCTTGAAGAGAGCGGGAAAGACTTCTGGAAAGAAATTTGTAAAGTGGGAATGGGTAACAATAGGAAGACATTTATTCCGATGGAAACCCTGCTTGAAGACGGGTCAGTTAGTAGGGAACGGCGGGACGATGTTCTTAAACGGTGGCAGAATGACTACACACAGCAGTGCAGTAACTCTGATTCTTCAGGAGACTTTGATGATGCCTTTCTGGGTGGTATAAGGAGTCAACTTATCTCGGGACAACTTATCTGAACTACATCCTATCTTGAACATCCGCCATACGTCTGACTTCTACTACGGCAACCACGCTTATGCTACAGCGACAAGTATAGATACCTCGGCCTATGGCTTCAAGAACACTGCGACATGGGATTCTCTGTGAAAGAACTGGTGAAGGCGGCCTCTAGGGCTCTTGGTCTTTTAAGTCAAACGTTTTATGTATTAGGTGACACGCATCATGACGTGATTAAAAGAATATATGATTCTACCGTCCAGTCGATGTTGTTCTATTGTTCTGGTCTATGGGGAGTTTGGAAATTCAGGGAAGTGTTCGCCATACAGAATAAAGCATGACGTCTGTTTCTTGGAGTGCCCCGTAACACAGCAAACCTGGAAGCCAGGGGAGATATGGGCTTGCTGGACCCCCAATGACGACTACACATAGAAACGGCGCGACTGTGGTGTCGGCTTCAGCGCACTTCTCGTCACCGTCTGTTGTTTAAAGTGCACCAATGGTCACTCTCCTGTGGAAAATCGTGGGAAAAGAAGATACAGCGAATATTTAACGACAATGATTTATCTAATGTAATTAACGACACAGAAAAATCCGTTACTGCAATTCTACTTGAACTTAGGGTACAACTATTTTCCTTAGATAAAACTAATTGGGCCTCGGGAGTACATGTGATACCTAAACTGAGAACCTGCCGCCAGTTTAAATCGGAACTATTTACAGAAAGTTACCTACAGCTACCCTGCAAACCAAAGATCTATCCTTGCGTCGCTCCGATGTGGATCTTTGAGACTAGAAATAGAAAATGCAATTAAGATACGCTAACCCACCGACCCCTAAACGATACTGTAAACTCTGTCACGACTCTCATGTCCTCCTATACTGTCATTTTTATGATGACATCAGAAACCAATTTTTGCCAAGCCTCTTCCCAGAACTCCGTGACCAGTGCGACCTACCAAGTCTGCTTCAAGATGACAGCCTCATTCCTACCCTTGGCAAAATGTGTGTAAAAAGGTATGCCCGCAGGAAGTTGTATGTAAATGCGTGCATGAGCTTGTATAATGATATGTAAGATAACACGTGAGCGCACGCGTGCATTTTATAACGCACACCTGTTTGTGCATTTGGTATGTGCATGTGTATGCTTTTTGTGCGTGCGGGTGTAAGTTGGCGTGTCTCTGTGTTTGTGTGAGTGTGTGTGTGTGCGTGCGTGTGTGTGTATGTCTTTTTAGTATGTATTGTGTTGTGTATATTATTATTATCATTAATTTTTTTCATGTCTTATGATTTGTATTTTAATGTTCATGTCTTATAGGCCTAAGAAGGCTTGAAGTTGGCATTATTTTTATGTCTTGTTTGTTTTTATATGTATATGACATCTTAAGACAAACAATTTATTTCACTAATTAATCAATGAGAGTAAAGGATGAACCAAGTAAAGATAAGCTGGATTAACATTTGGAAAGATTGACTGAAACTGAGTAAAAGATTATATTAATTTACTTAAGATTGGTTTGTTTGAGCATATCATATTTATAAAGAAACCTGAATTGGTGAACAATCAGGTTTGCATCTTTTAACACTGTTCCGGGAAATACAGAATGGGTTTAAAATCGAGTAAAGGTTGGTGCATGAATGTACCTAAAGTATTTAAATAAACCCATTTCAACCAAATGTATTTAGAGTATGTTTGCTGTGGTGTATAAGCGTTGTGAAAGAATGACTGCATATCAACATGGCCGGTCTCCAGAATGCTGAGTTTATTTTTTCACAGACAGGAAGTACACAAGTTTTGTTTAATGGATATGTCACACCAAGAATGTAGATAGACAGACTTGTATTCACTGGAAGTGTGTGAAAACCACCCGTAAGGTACGGTGGCCCATAAGGGACATGGAGTCTGTTTTTCAATATTTTGATATTTCACTTAATGTTATCGTAACCTTTTGCACACACAAAAAATAACCCGATTTGTCATACAAATATGTGATAAACTATTTCCACCGCGGTGGAAATATTACCACCACCCAAAATACGAGAATCTGTACTTTACTAAGAAAGTGTTATCCCAAATATAACATTTGTTACATATGAAAACTTTCTAAATGGCATTGTGTATTCAAAGGTTATTTAAGCCGAATAAACAGTTATAAAACTAGTTAATTCGCAAGTATGTAATTAATTAACTCACTCTCATATTTACTTTAGTCAAACCAGACTCTGAGACTAAAGTAACTTTCGGATGCTAAAATTAATATATATTTTTAGAAACTAATGCAAATAAATAGGGTACAAAATGCCAAACTGGTTTGGGTACAAAATCACAACATTCCGCTATCTGTAATCTGGCCGTTTTGGGGAGTGTCCTGCTTCGGCTTCGGGCAGAATCTCACAGCTGGGAGCCCATATGAATCTTTTATTTCCTTGCGTTCAAAGTAAATAGAACACACAATTCAGCGTATCCCTATTTTTTTACCGCATTCGAAAAGATGCGTTCACGCCACGGGACCCTGTGTCGTTGCTAAATATTTCTTAATGTACCTTCGAAAGGGCCTGTGATATATACTGCATCCAGGAAATCACCAGCTGATCATTCGACATTGTTCTTCGTGGATTAAAGTATTCCAAACGGAATACAAAGTTTAAATCAGTCGAAGGATCATAATTGTAAATCCACGCCATAATTGATACTTTCTGTGGCGAAAATGGTTCGTCCCGGTATGAAAACATGTTGGCCGGATTTTAAAATTCCGATGCATTATGGGGGTAATTTTCAAAATGGCGGCGGCAAGTGCTCGTAAACAAAGTGTATAGTAAATATTGTGTATATTTGCTAAGTTTATCTATTTGGACATGATGGGCTAATTATAACATCGGAGATGGATAGCAAACAGGCAGTCGTTCAGACAATATTGTTGATCGATACATTTCGACCTGAAGGTTTGAGTGACAATGAAAGTTTACAAAAGTTTCGAGCACTTGTCCTGACATCATTTCGTATTTTGTGTAGTCTGCTGTCGTTCCAGGAATCGAAGTCCGACGCAAAACAGAAACCCAATAAAGAAACCGGATTGAAATGGAGTTTCAAGTTTTTTAATTCACGATCTTACAAGTCATCTGCGAAACAAGTTAATCTAAGGGACTTTAAACTGAGATACTTCGAACAATTTGAAGCTAAACTGAAAGAAACGATTCAAGAGACAGTCGCTGAAAAAGTAGGGACCAAGACAAAAATAACTGCAGCAGAATGTCTACAGAAGGCCTTGACAGAAATAGTGACAGACATTCAGTGGCAGATGCCAGATACAGCATCGCCAATGAAGGGAAGACGGTATTCTAAACAAACTCAACAACAATCTAAAAATCAGAACATCATTTTTTTGTTTTCAGATATACCAACAAATGCACAACAAATGCGGATGTATGCTGGCAAACGTGTTTTAGATTCAGATATTTTTCTTGATGCCATAATGCCACCACATCTGTTTGATCAGTTCTGTCATCATGCCAAGTTATCGCTGTACTGGATTGACATTTCATCATTGAACAAACCATGTGTAACTGTAAGTTCCATGTGTATACATTCTTACTATATCCCTGTGTTGTTTGTTTTCAAGCACTGAAGAAACATTCGTAATTTCCCCTCAATCACATGAACAACTGTAAAACATCTCCTTTACTTTTAAAAGACTACTTTCTCTTGAAAACAAGCCATCATCTGAGTATTTACAATGTCTGGGCTACGACCCCCGTTGCAGCGTGAGTAATCGCGATAAGCATGGCCGTCTGAAAACATATGACGTCCGAAAACCTTTGATGCGACGATAATAGCTAGGAACATGAACTGTGTTCACAGAAACTTTGAATTTATGAATTTACACAAATCTTATATATACCAGCATTATATGATTTGAGTCTTCTTATGAAGTATATTCATCACGTTCATCATATGAATGCTACATAGACATTACCATGATTACAAGTATCTGTGAATCCGTAGCTATATATACCATGTATTGTCCAAAATGTCTAATCAAAACTTTATTGGTCACTTACTCACTAATGAAGATCCTTCATACTTCACATAACGTCACATTGTTAGAGAACAATGCTCATTTGCATTGGTCATACAACTTGTGCATTCTCAAGGCTTTCATGCATGTGAACTATGGCAACTAGGGCTGGCTATTGATATAGTTTTTAGAGATCTATAATCGCTAACTAAATATGAGAGATGTAACATCAAGCAAATATGCAAGAAAGTCCTGAAATAAATCAACATTTTTTACGCCACTGGTGAGTAGTGACACATTTATGCATAGATTACTTTGTGGACATTTGAGATAAAACAAAATCAGTTTCTTTCCGTCTTCGACAATTGACATTTTTGACGATAACAAGTCTTGTTTCGGTTAATCTAAACTTTATTTCATCACAATAGTTTATGTAAGTTATAATTGATGACAACAATTTCATATTGATTATCATTAATATTTCTTCCCATCAATGATAATTCAAATTATCAATCTTTTTAGCCCGCCCTAATGTCAACTGCACATTGAAGAATCTTGCAAAGTAATATGTTTAAGAGTTATAAACCAGAATTTGGCAGAAAACTTATCTGCTTTTGTTTAGAATATATATATACTATATATCAGGGGGAAAACCTGTTTCATATTTGTATACTGGGCGATAATTCTTATACTACATTTTCAATAAAAAGATCCTATTCTATTGTTCAATGTTCTCATTTTAAATTCTTCAATTGTTCATTGAGTGTATAGATATCTACATGATGTACTTGTGTTGCAGTATAAAAAGCCTGGCTGTCACCAGTACCAAGCAGATAGCAACAGTATTGAAATCATCACAAAAAGCTTAAGCCATGTCAAAGGTATAGCACTAACCGTGGATAGCCTTATAAACCTAGGTTCTACCTATGGAAATTCAAAAGCTATGGTAAAGTCGAGGCAAATAAGAGTTTCAGCAGAAGATACACAATCTGGAGAAACTGAATCACAGAAGAAAGAGAGCCCAAAACATGATCAAACAAAGAAGGAACATGTGTCAGTCCACAAGTCACTTGCATCATTCTTCTCATCTTACTCAGTGATACAGGGAATGACAGATAGCCAAAGACAGTGTGAAGCAAGCACAGACTCGCATACAGCCTGCCTGCAGTTGACACCTGGTGAGTACACTGAACCATGTGGCTGGTAATAGTAGCTTGTCCCACATCCTGTGGGAAGTCCACGTCAGAATTAGTCACCAGTTCAGGGATTTATCCAGGATTTCAAACTAAGTGCCCCTAGACTGGCTAGAATGGGTATCAAACCTTTGAAGATCCAGGGAAGAATAGGTCTTCAGCAAGCTATGCTTGCCATAAGAGGCCACTATGCTTGTCATAAGAGGCGACTAACGGGATCAGGTGGTCAGGCTCGCTGACTTGGTTGATGCATGTCATCGTATCCCAACTGCATAGATCGATCCTCATGAGATCAATCACGGGATGGTCTGGTCCAGACTCGATTATTTACAGACCGCCGTCATATAGCTGGAATATTACGTTAAAGAACCAACAAAGAATGGGGATCAAGTGGTTTTGTTTGGTGTCTTTGCTGCTTGTGTGTCATTGTACCCTCATTGTGTAGCTAGTTGCTCTGACATGCTTTCATTTATAGCGTGGTCATTGGTGTGCCTGGTCCAGACTTCATTATTTAAATGCTGACTGTTTGCATGATGCAACATTCACACTGATAGGTTACTGCATTCATTTGTATGGCCATGGCAGATTTGAGATGCTCTTGATACATCTGAAGGGGCAGTTGGGTAGCCCACTGGTTAAAGCATTAGCTCGTCTCGCCAAAGACCCCGGGTTCGATTCCCAACATGGGTACAATGTGTGAAGCCCATTTCTGGTGTCCCCCACCGTGATATTGCTGGAATATTGCTAAAAGCAGTGTAAAACCATACTCACTCACTTATACATCTGAAACTATGAGGATCAGGTACAAAGGACGGGGATAATCGTGATATACATGATAAAACCATGATAACAGTTTAGCATGTCTGTTGTTGTGTTTTGGCATGAAGTGATCAAAGTAAGGGGAACTTGCTAGTAAGAGCATTCTACAAACTGCATGACCTGCTTCTTTACCATGGTTATCAATGTTTTTGTGGTTTTCAATTTTCTGTTAAACATAAAACATGTTAAATGGGATTTGAAACCTTGAAATTCAAAGGACTAATCATGCTAATCATCTTACTCCTAGCTAGATAAAGTATCTTTCCTAACAATGCCTAAAGGTTGCATTAAAGCAAACATTACATCATGTACATGACACGTGTATATAAACATGATAATATTACTTGTAGCAGTATCACAAGGGGTACATGTGCTTGTATGCGTCCCGTGTTAGATTTTATCCCACAGGCCGGCCTCATAATACCCCATGTACCCCAAGTAATACTGCAACAACAAATTTATCTTACCAACATGTTTTAATCTGTTTTGTAAAAAAATTAAAACAAATTCAATATTGACAGAAAACAGTTGTTCAAGTGAGCTGAGGTTAACTTGTGCTGTGCAGAGCTCCAGATAACTTTTTGAGCAATTGAGTTTTTACTCGAAGGTTTCTATTTTAATTGGGTTATTACATTTTTCATTGGGTAACCAATAAGATAAATCTAATCTAAAATAAATATCTTAAGTTGAAAATAAAATAATAAAACAAAAGTCATTTTGTTGTGTCTAGTAATACTGGACTTACTGGTTCCATCGTAAGCCTGCACATTCTTTAACTTCTATCTCGTTTCATAAATGCGACACCATCTGCAGCTGCAAAAAAAGTGTTTCACCCTTATTTTCAAAAATAAGCCCCAGAAACTTTGTTTTACATCCTGTGATTGTTCCTTTACTGACGCCAATGTGTTGTTGTTTTTCTTTCCCTGAAAGGGCGGTCGGGTAGTCTAGTGGGTAAAGCGTTCGCGCGTCACGCCTAAGCCCCGGGTTCGATTCCCGACATGGGTACAATGTGTGAAGCCCATTTCTGGTGTCCCCCGCTGTGATATTGCTGGAATATTGCTAAAAACGGCATAAAACCATACTCACTCACTCACTTTCCCTGAAATATCTTCATCCAAAATAAATTCCACATTTTGATGGGTTTCACATTTGGCTACATTTCCTGTCATGTAAGCAAACAGCATATTTTTCTGTGCTTGTGACAGCATCATATTTGCAATCATCAAAATGAGACGACACTCTTTCGCGTAGCGTACTCTGCAGCATAGTATATATAACGGTTCTAAATATAGCTTTAACTCGGAAAGTAAATTTGCTGGTAATTGTGTTTCATAAATTAGCTCCGATTTACGCATGCTGAAAAAGTTCATTGGGTATTTACACGTGTTGTTTTTATACATTTGAGTTTTTCATTGAATGAATATGTTTCTGTACTCAAATTAATTTGGCGTAGTTGGGTTTTGAATATTTTGGGGGGGTATTTTACGCAAATACGCAGCTTATCTGTAGCTCTGGCTGTGCCAGTTGAAGTGTCTTTGACTCAGAAAAAGCTGCAGTTTTTTGCTTCAAAAAAGGGGTTTGAGAGATTTATTCTGCCTCTCAGTAATCTACGTGCAGCCTGTGTTCTTTGTGGCAGGGTTTTAGGGATTTATTCTCCTGCTTTGAAATTTATGATAAAGTTTAGGATAAAGTTTAGGAGGTATGATAAAGGGTTTTGTGTGCTTAGTGTACATAAGTGTAAGCGGAACGTGCAGATATGAAGTTGATGTTCAGACATTAATCATATCAATAAAAGGAGTGATGCAAACAGCTGTGAAAAGTTGCGTCCCTTGACCTTGCCAGGAAAATATGATTGTGGGTTCGAATCCTGGTTTGCCCCTGTTACGTTTCTAGGTTGGTCAGCAACATGCTCGTGGGTTTCACCTAAGTAGTAAACATCTGAGACCTGCATCACTTTGGGATTTCCTCCTCCATTAAACTGACACAACGTGACGTAACTGGAATACTGTTAAAAGCGTCATTAAACCTCACTCACTCACTCACTCACTCACTCACTCACTCACTCACTCACTCACTCACTCACTCACTCACCCATGTTCATAAAATAACTTTATTTTTGAATAACTGTTTATTCATTAAAAATGAGTACATGTTTATCTTGACATTGTTCAACTGAAGGGCTGCATAGGTCCCTAGTAACCATGACAGTCTCTGTTTGGTATTGGGTGGTAGCATTGTATGATTGCATTGATTTCAAAACATGCTGTGGATCACCTTGAGTTCTTACAGACTGACCGATGTGAAATTGCTGTCATATATTATTCACGAATTCTTAGCCGTGTTTATGGGCTTAATACAAATGCTTTGGTTGATTTCCAGAAGACAGGACGGAGAGTATAATTTTAAAGTTGGAGCCTGTCTCAGAATCAAAGAAAAGGTAAAGTTCCAGTTGTGTGTTGTGTGACGCTACAGCAGACAAATTGGGAAACAATCTCACTTTTTGCATTTGTACATTCCTCAGGGAGCAGAAAGTTACATTGGAGAGCACACTGATCCATTGACTGGGCAATAATGGTGTTGCGTCTTCTATAAATACATGTATACATGTTACAAACAAGCCTCAATTTTGGGTTGGGGATATAAACAGCATGATGGCCAATCCCATTGATTACGATGAGTTTGCAAGAAATTCTTCTTTGAACAAGTGACTGACATGCAAAAGAAACATCCTTCCTTATCTGGACGTTTGATTGATCGATGAACTGTTAATGAAAATAGAATCAAGGTCGCGTAATTTCAGATCAAGAGGACCATGGGAATGTCTCCAGGGCTAAGTGTAGGTTTACCGAAATTCGAGCCCTGGAGATTTAGAGGATGGCACGCTAATAGTTCTATTTTCTTTGCATATATATTTTTATCCCTTTTGTGACTCTGTAGTGTTTACTCATGATATTTATTTGTATATAGTACTATATACTCACAACATATCTTTACTGTGTAATATCTTGTTGTTAGCTTTCTAAGCTGAACATGCTAAAGGTTAAACTTCCCTCACAAATTATTCAATCACTGTAATGTGTTTCAAAGTCTCATATACTATAACACTAACCACTTGTAAAACGTTTGAAAAAGCCCACATGAATAGATACATATATATCATGATATTTACAATGTGTATTGTTAGGATAAGTTATGTGTCTATAAATGTCCTGAGTTTGTTTCTTGTTTATCACAGTAATGACCACTGCAGTCCACGGTACACCCAGCCTAGTAATCAGGAGTTTGTCCCACAAGCTCATCAGAAGCTTGTCAAAGTGCATCTCAATAAGGATGAGGAATCACAAACCTGCTTGACTGTTCTGTCAGATGATGTTTCACTTCCAAAAAACCTACAGCTGGCCGTTCACAGCTGCATTCCAAAGTGTATGTATTCTACACACTCAATGACAGGCTCAGCTGGCTTCTGGACTTCAGTTTGTGGTCAAGGGGAGACAACTTCATCAGAAAATGCAAACAAGGTGTTTCAAGATCTGTTGCAAGGCTTAATGCGAAAGGATAGTGTTTTGGTATGTAGCTTCTTATCAGGAGTTATAATGAGATGGAATGATTTATGAAGAAAGAAACATTCCATTTTAGACATGATAGAAGTAAGGAAGAGAATTTATGGATGTCAACTTCTTTATTATGAGGAACACAACGTTTCGGAGTTTATGCTTACTCCTTCATCATTTCACCTGATGAAGTAGTAAGCATATACTCCAAAATGTTGTGTTCCTGATAATAAAGACGTTGACATCCATAAATTCTCTTCCTTATGTGTATCACTTCTAACTGCCTTTCCAAGACATGACAGAAGTAGATCATTCATAGTTGAGTTATGTTTGATTAAGAATTGACTTTAGTCTTATTTTGGTGACTGGAGGTTTTAACCTTAAAAACATTGTGCACACTGTAAATATTAATAGCTGATTTAGGCAAAGTGTAGTGGGTGTGGTCTAATATGTTTTGGTTGATAGAAACATAAATGCAAGGAAATGGCTTGGTTAGACAATCAAAAGCCATGAAATTACTCACAGTTTATTTGTCAATTCATAAATTTAAGTTAAACATGGTTTTCTAACACTCAGACTCACATCACAAACAGACTGGAAATTCATTTTATGTTTGATTACATTTTCATCACAGAAGTAATCACAGTCCTTAAATCTTGCATGATCTGCATTAGGTGTTATTCCCCTCTTCAAAGTGGACTATACTCTGCACATTGGCAGTCCAAGCACCATGTTAGTTATCTAAAATTTGATGTTGTATATGTCTTACTATGTTGACAGTTAATGATAACCCTAACTATTCATAAACACTGTCTTGCACATATTGCACTACTTCTACTACTACTACTGTCTTGCACATATTGCACTACTTCTACTACTACTACTACTACTACTACCACCACCACCACCACTGTCTTGCACATATTGCACTACTACTACTACTTCTACTACTACTACTACTACTACTACCACCACCACCACTGTCTTGCACATATTGCACTACTACCACCACTACTACTACTACCACTGCTACTACCACCACTGTCTTGCACATATTGCACTACTTCTACTACTACTACTACTACTTCTCCTACCACCACCACTGTATTGCACTACTACCACTACTACTACTACGACTACTACTACTACTACTACTACTACCACTACTACTACCACTGTATTGCACTACTACTACTACTACCACCACTGCCTTGCACATATTGCACTACTACTACTACTACTACCACTACTACTACCACTGTATTGCACTACTACTACTACTACTGCTGCTGCTGCTGCTGCTGCTGCTACTACTACTACTACTACTACTACTACTACTACTACTACTACTACTACTACTACTATTAATACTAATACTGCTAGTGGGCATTATTTCATGCACCAAGCATGTTCTAAACACACCATCACAGTGAAAAACGTTAATCTGTGAAAGGCAATCAGGAGCAAGTGTTTAGACTAGAATTGACGAGTGAAAAGCTTGGGTACTGTCTCAAGAGAAGGACTGATGGCCACAGTGAGCAGTTTTGGTGGATAGAGGAATCAAGAGGAGTTTTAATACTTTCAGATCTCAGAAATGAAAATGAAGCATAGTCCTCCTTTAAAGCATATTCTGCATAGTCATTTGGAAATCATGATCCTCAGTAACAGAAACATGTCTCTGATCTTACCAAGGTGCTGACAGTGCAGTCTGGTGGCCACGCCTCCCCACACCTGGCTGTGCTAGACACTGTGTCGGCCCACACAGCTGTCCTCACACTGCTGCCCCTGGGGGCGACACTGCATGTGGAGAAGGCCTGTCTCACACAGGTAGGAGCAGAACACAACCTGGTTGTCAGTGGACTCACTGGACCACCTTCATTTTGTCAGCTACTCTGTGTAGTGTATAGCCGGGTCATAGCTTGTTCTTTCAGTCCTAATACTGAAAACCACTAAATACTTTGTTGTAAGTTTTCTGTTTGGGGACTCATGAATACAGATGATAGTGTGATGTTACCTTAGGATATTGGGACTTTTATAGATCACATGGATTAGCATGGGCTGGTATCATGATAATGTGTTACAGGCTTATAAACTATCAAGATCAGGGGTAGAATAGGTCTTCAGCATCCTATTCTTGCCGTAGGAGGCGACTAACTAGATCGGGTGGTCAGGCTCGCTGACTTGGTTGATGCATGTCATATCCCAATTTCATAGATCGATGCTCATGATGTCAATTACTGGATTGTCTGGTCCAGACTTGATTATTTACAGACTGCCGTCATATAGCTGGAATATTGCTGAGTGTGGTGTTAAACAACAAACAAACAAACTATAAACTATTAATGTTAAGAAATGATAAGAAAAACTCAGGCAAATGTGAATTACTTATGTTAATTATGGTGTTAACTTCCTCATTTAAGATTTGTTATTTAAGATTATGTCCTTGATAGTAAATGTATGGTATATGGAACTATTTTGTGTTTTAGTCTGGGAGGTGTTCTTCGCCGCCTGACGTTGCTCAAACCGAGAGTCGTCTCAGCAACCTGCATTCTGCATTGAAGATGGGTTGTCAGGCTGTGAAGGGGAAGATGTTTTCTAGACGATCTCACAACAGTTGCAGAAAGTCAGGTAGTCATGTCTGATGTTTAGATCTAGGAAGGAAAAGAACATGAGACAGTTGGGTAGCCTCTAGGTTATAGCAATGGCTCATCACACTGAAGGCCAGGTTTGGATCCCTGCATGGTCGACCACCTCAATGGTCTACTGGATAGAGCGTCTGCCTATAGAGTGGAAGGTTTGTGGTGCGATCCTCAATCGCATCATGCCAAAGACGGTAAAAGATGGTACTTGTTGTTTCCCTGACTGGCGTTCGGCATTAACGGGTAAAACAAGGTCTGGTAAACTCAGAGTCAGTATAATGTGTCTGAATGGATATACATGTTTAACCTGAGACATGGTATCTCAGTAGGATAGCACCATGAAACCAACATTTGTCCAGACTAATACTAGCAGCCACACACATGCATGCTCGTTGCTAAATATGTGCAATAATCTTGAAAGCAATGTTAAACCCCATCTCACCTCACCTCACCTCACCTCACCTCACCTCACCTCACCTCACCTCACCCCACCCCACCCCACCCCACCCCACCCCACCCCACCCCACCCCACCCCACCCCACCCCACCCCACCCCACCCCACATTGGCACAATGCGTGAAGCCCTCACTGAGAGGGGAAGGGTCATACTCTCTACTATGACAAAAAAAACCTGACATTTATAGAAATTATGAATACCATTGTGTGAAGAGTAATATTACAATTTATGTATTCCAGGGGGCCGAACTGCAGCTCTGGCCGGGTGCTACAACCCCCAGGTGATCAACCCCTGGCATCTCCCTGGCACCTCCAGAGGCCTGCCTGCTCTCATCAGTAAACTCAACAGCAGGTGATATTTATAGGCAGCTGACATTCACCAGAATCACTGACCTTTGTTTAACCTGTGTCTGAAGCTGTACACCTCTCGTATGTATTTCATATGTATTTCTTGAGCCCTCTCCTGTCGACAGAGCACCTCCAACTTCTAGCTTATTTATGGAGAATAAGATGTTGTTGTTTGGAAATAATAAAAATTAGGATGAATTTTCTGATCACTTTATACATACAGCTAAATGATTTAATCTTTGTGTTGGAACTCCTATCTAAGTCAAGAACCAACATCACAATCCAGTCACGTCTTATGATGAGGATGCACAGCAGCATTGCCTCCAAGATTTATGATGTTTTTGGTCCAATGAGAATAACTGTCAGAACTATGATCATGTTTGTGTTCTAATACTAGTTGGGCGGTCGGGTAGCCTAGTGGTTTAAGCGTTCGATCGTCACGCCGAAGACCCGTGTTCGATTCCCGACATGGGTAGAATGTGTGAAGCCCATTTCTGGTGTCCCCCGCCGTGATATTGCTGGAATATTGCTAAAAGCGGCGTAAAACCATACTCACTCACTCACTCTAATAATAGTTGTAGACAGACTATCCATCCTTACATCTATCTTACATCTTTCTTACAGACTAATGTCTACAACGAAATGCTAACTACTCCAAAGTATTGCTCTGCATGTTTGCTATGATAAAGAAAGAATACTTTCATACTCTTGGGAAAACATGTAAACAATTGTACAATAAAATACTTACCAGCATTTCGCTTGTCTTGAACTACGGATGACTTGACTAATAGGTGATGCTCCCTTGGACATCAATACAGCGAGGCTTCAAGTATGCACTTTACTCTGCATTGACTGTATTACGTTGCAATGTGATCAGATGAAGCTGAGCCCATTGAAAATTAGGATCAGAATTGGTCTTCAGCAACCCATACTTGTCTTAAGAGTCGATCAGGCTCACTGATTTGGTGGATGCATGTTATTGTACCCCAATTGCATAGATTGAAGCTCATGACGTTAATCACTGAAGTGTCTGGTCCAGACTTGATCATTTACAGGCCATTGCTAGATAAACAGCGTAAATCAACAATCAGGGACATTAAGCTGATGGAAGCCAGAGGTAGAGTGTTTTATGATAGATCAATTATATGTCATTCATCAGAACATATGTGTATGCTAAGTATTGGCATTTTCTCTTCTGGCAGCTATTAAGGAAGCTATACAGCCATAGTTATTAGTGAAAACACTTCCTCCATGTTTCTATTTGTAGACTCAAAGACCTTGACTTTTTAACATCGGCTGAGAAAGAGACACTTAAAGTTCTCCAGAAAATGTACAGGAAAGATAACCAACCACAAGCCTTGATACAGAGATCGCGACCACAGCCAGACACGACGCAGACAGGAACAGGTGGAGATATATATAGTGTTTTTCATGTTCAACAGGGAAATGATGTGGTCTGGTTTGTGAGTTAGGTACAGGAATCTTGCTTTGATGAAGATAAATGTGTGTCTTGTCATACCAGGACCTTATTTCCAGGGGTGAGACATCTCAAGATTACAAATTACGTACAGAAATACATTACCGACTAGGTCCCCTGCAACCATTTAATGTCATAACAGGCGACTGAATGGGTTGATTCACTCGGTGACTTGGTTGTTAATTGTCATCGTACGACATGGGGTGTTGCTCATATCCTTCACAGGCTGATCTGGTCCGGACTTTATTATTTACAGGTCGCCCTCATATAACTGCAATATTGGAGTGTGGCATTAAATAACATGTTGAATAGTGCATGGTGGACCAGTTGTTGAAGGCAGCACAGTTTGACCTGCGGAGTTGTGGACCTTTGTGTGATGTGGTGCCTGGTAGAAAGCCTCCCAAGCAGACAGTTTCTTGTACTGATTGTGTAACCAGTAAAACCAGTTAGTGGTCTTAGATTCCAGTTCAGCATTTGTCCTCAGAACTCCATGTCGGTCGAAAGACGGGCTTCTGAGGATGAACTGAATACACTGTGTACCCTTGCTCCTTGTCTGACATTGCATCCTTACAGCGTGGATTGTTGTTCATGCTATCAGCCACTTATTTATCTGACCTAGACTCAGTAATTTTAGACTGTTGGAATATTGATGAAACGTTCACTCACTGACCACTGACTGACCACTGACTGACCTGGTCGTAGTGGAAGTAAGGGCTTTGCCCTACATCTTGAAAATGCTGGGTGCATAATTTTTAACTGCTGTTCATGGCCGCATGGTGACCGTCAGCTTTCCTTCCAGATAATGAAGTACTGATGACCTTAAACACCAAGTCAACTCGTGGTAGACTTTGGACATGTTGGAAATACTGACAGTTCTTACGTCAGAAGACCTGTGAAGATCCAGGATAGAATAGGTCTTCAGCAACCCATGCTTGCCGTAAAAGGCAACTAACGGAATCAGGTGGTCAGACTTACTGACTTGGTTGATGCATGTCATCATATCCCAATTGCGTGGATCGATGCTCACAAAGTCAATCTCTGGATTGTCTGGTTCAGATCAATTATTTACAGACTACCGTCATATAGCTGGAATATTGCTGAGTGCAGCGTTAGCATGCTTTATGGTAGTGTAGTGTCTTATCATGTCCACATACTTGTGACAAGGATGTTGTACTTGGTGACACAACTGGTGTTTGATGGCAGACCCAGATGATGGGTCAGTGGACAGACCGGAGGGGAAGACGAGGAACTCGAAGCTGAACCGCGGGATGATGATGGTGTGTCGGAGCAAGGCAGCCGTGAAGAAGAACACCAAGACAGAGGGGGACTCATCTCTGGTGGACAAACAGACTGAGAGACAGCACATTGATGTCACCAATCTGGGTACTGTGGGCATGTTTCTCATCAAATCGGCTAATTCACACAAACCTTAATTGTTTGGTCAATAGAGGTGTTAAGTACCATACTTATTCCTAATTTGTATGGGGGGGCCCAGTTGGTAAGGCACCGCGATTAGCTGTGCAGAGTTGCGTCCCTTGGCTACACAGAAACCTATGATTGAGGGTTCGAATACTGGTTTCCCCCGATTATGTTTGTCAGCACCATACCCGTGCTCGTGGGTTTCACTGAAGGGGTAAACGTCTGAGACCTGCATCACCTCGGGCTTTCCTCCCACATTAAGCTGACACACCACGATATAACTAGAATATCTTAGTTTGTATAAACTACCTCCTTTAACTAAAACGCTGAAGAAAAGTAGTCTGTTATTATGCCATCAAACCAATGATTAAAGCAGTAGTCCATCAGGAAATGTCACTAGTTCCATTACTGTTCTGTTAAGTCATAGATGTCATTGTAGTTGATGATTTTGCTGTGAGTTCAATCTCGGTACTTGCAGTAGAAGTCCATTCTTGGAGTTTCAATGATATATTTCTCCAACAATTGCCATGGTGTGTTGCATAGACCTGCAGACGGAGGAGAGTGTCGGCCAGTACCTGCAGGATCTGTACAGCCGGACCCTGGAGGCGGAGGATGGCCTGGAGGCCTGTGTGCAGATGATGGTCACAGTTGCCGTGCACTTTATGAAGGAGGCACATGCAGATAATCCAGAGGTGAGCTAGTATAGCAGGTACTGTATGTAGGGCAGTACGGCAGACACTGTATACAGGTAGGGCAATATGGCAGACACTGTATACATGTAGGGCAATACGGCAGACACTGCATGTAGGGCAGTACGGCAGACACTATACAGGTAGGACAATATGGCAGACACTGTATACATGTAGGGCAATACGGCAGACACTGTATGTAGGGCAGTACGGCAGACACCATACATGTAGGGCAATATGGCAGACACTGTATACATGTAGGGCAATACGGCAGACACTGTATGTAGGGCAGTACGGCAGAAACTGTATACAGGTAGGGCAATTTAGCAGACACTGTATACAGGTATGGCAATATGGCAGACAATATACATGTAGGGCAATATGGCAGACACTGTATACAGGTATGGCAATATGGCAGACAATATACATGTAGGGCAATATGGCAGACACTGTATACAGGTATGGCAAAATGGCAGACACTATACATGTAGGGCAATATGGCAGACACTGAGTACATTTAGGGCACTAGATGAGATACTGTATGCAGAAGCAAGACGGCAGACACTATGTAGGGCAATACATTAGATAGTGTCTTAGGGTTATATATCAGATGATGTATGTCGGGGATTATATCAGATATATTGGATACTGTACTCAAGGTAATGTGTCAGACACTGTATGTAGTGTAATATGTCACAATCTGTATGTAGGGCAGTATATCAGATGCTATGCACTTCATAAGGAGACCCAGTGTCCTCGGGTGCAGGTATGACACTATGTCATAGACTGTACAATTCACAAGGAGGTTGGACATTTCATCAGATACTGCATGCTTTGTGAGGACACCCAGTCAGATAGGGTGAAGGTAGGACAGTGTGTCAGATAGGTTACACTTCATTAGAAATACAGAAAACTCTGGTTATAATGAACTCAAAGGGACTAAATTTACTTCATCATAACGGTAGTTCCTTATAAGCATGTATACAGCATATATACAGCAAACAGATGGGACCAAAAAACATGTTAAATCCGTCAATTCATTATAAGCTTGTTCGTTATAAACGTAGTTCACTGCATGTGAAAATCAAAATTTTAAAACTTATCCTATACATTTTTCTTCCTTCTTTCAATCCTAAGTGGAAACGTTCCTTGACAAAGGTTTCCAGCTTCTTAAAAAACAATTCATGCGAATACACCCAGCATTACCATGGTTACCTTCCCAGAAATCAGGGTCATGCATTCTTTTCTTGCCAATTGACATGTGCTGAACACGTGGTTTCCCCAGAAGTTAGAAGTTGATGGATGATGATTTATGGATAACAACTTCTTTATTTAATAAATGGATTATTATTATTATTATTAAATAAAGAAGTTGTTATCCATAAATTATCTCTACTTTGTCAGTGTGTGACTTATTCTACAACATAAGTGTATCACTATCTCCAATGGACGATAGGACCAACCAACTTGACATGTATTTTTATGCTTCATTGAAACCATCAATCACTGTATCGGTGATTGAATTAACTGAATTGATAGTTTAAGATGGAAAGAGGAACGATTGAGTTCAAACTCCTCTGCTAGAGGTTGGTAATCAGCCGAAGTTAGATGACGAAGTATGATGTCAAGATCCCAGGTCAGTGGTCAGAACTGAGATGACTGTTCCGACAGCTTGTAAGACTGAATTAATGCTTACAGCTCAGCAATCGGAGAGATCTTTGAGCCCGTTTTATTAGCAACAACAGAATTGATGGCAATACGTAGCTAAGGTAAAACCCTTAAGCTTACGTGACGACCGAAGATGGTAAAAGTATTGATCACTTTTTGTGGAGACGCAGTAGCGGGCATCAATATATCACACACGTGACAGTAGGCTTCAAAAGCGTTCCACTTATGAATGTATAGCGACTTGGTTGATGATCTGTGAGCCTCAGAAATGGTCTCGGCAACCCTTCTGAAGTAACTCTTGGCTACATGGGATATGTGTAAATGCGGCAGATGCACAAATTGAGGGTTTCGGGCGACGGGTGGAGCAGCTGTGAGTGAGGTTGAAGAAGATTGAGTCTTAGAGGGTGATGATGAAATCTTCTGTCTGTGAGTAAGATGAGCGTGGTGAACCAACTCCATGTTGGCCAATAGGGTCCCGACCAGAAGCAGTGTGAGGTGACTGGTGGATGTTATCTTCTGCAGGACATGAGGTAGAACACTGGTTGGGGTAAAGACGTAAGCATGTCGGCCCTCCCACAAGATTACTGACATGTTGTGGTCCCAAGGATACTAACCGGGATAGCTGAGTGTTGAAGCAGGTTGCGAAGAGATCGACATTTGGGCACAGGAATAACTGGCAAATCCACTGGAAAACTGTTGGCTGTAGGCGCCATTCCATTGTCGGGTTGGAACAGGGAGTTGGCCGTGACACTGGAGATGCTGGAGATGTGTCTCACCCGTGCCTAAATATTGAGTGAGTCGATCAGTGGAAGAAACTCTTGCCAGGGAGACAGTAGTGGCTTGGTGACTTGACATCGACTTGGTACCAAACAATGGATAGGTTGTCCTCCTGGATCATCAGACTGGAGGAGTGAAGGGGTGTCACCCATTGTGACACGGCCAAATTCATTGCTTTGAACTCTAGGGCGTTGATGTGAAGATGGTTTTCTTCGTGAGACTACCGCCATGCCACTTGTAGTTCCTGGCAATGAGCTCCCCAACTCATGATTGTGGGTCGACATAGAGACGTAGCTTCGGGATAAATTGCCACAAGGAGACTCCTTCGCAGATGTTCAATGGAACTAGCCACCTTTGAAGATGTGGACATATGTGGTTTAACAGGGAGATTAGAATCTGACAATCGTCATTCTGGAGATAGGGCTTGAGAAAGGACTGAATTTGTCGTAGGTGGAGTTGGCTTCTCCAGTTGACATTGAACAAAGGAAGAGAAATGCATAGTGTGAGATAGGATAAGTATTATTAAAGTCTGATCCATGTCTTTACACTGTAAACACAGAGTGTCTTGTGTCTCTTTTTGTCCATCTCCATCTCACTGTTGCTCCCCACTGTATCCTCGGATCAGGTTCAGGCCACAGAGCTGGTACAGCGAGAGGTTGTCGTGTCCAGTGCTGCACTGAGGGAGAAGTATCAGAGTCGGGCCTCAGACGCAGACAAGTCCATGAAGATGACCGAGTAAGTGTCATGAACTATATTCCACAATATATATGTTTTTAGCCACATCAAATTCCATGGGTTATTCCCTATCGACCATTGTTGACAAATTTGACAAATTTATTGACGTGTAATAAGGAAAAAACACAAACTATTGCGTTTATGCTAAATCAACTGATACTTACACAAAATTAGATAAATGAGTATTTGTATTTGATTTTGACCTTTTGTAGAAAAAAACCACTTTATTTTTGGCTTTTCAGTAAACTTGCTAAGGGTGCTAAGTATGCTGAATACTTCCATTAAACTAGATAAACTAGATGAAGGAATATTTGATTGTGACCTGTGTTTGTGCAGATACAAGCTGCAGACTCTGTTGTTGCTGGAGATGGAGTCAGCTGTCCTCAGTGCCGACGACTCCCACATAGAGAAGCGTGTGGACGAGGTAATTTTTGGCTCTTTTGGACGGTTTTCTTGTTTTGCATGTGACATATTTTCTGCAGAGTATTGTTCTTTGAAATATATTTTGATGTTTATCAATACATATAGGCAATATCATGAAAGGGTTTGTGAAAGGGACGTAACTGATATTTTGTACTTCATGTTTGATCATTAGGATTGAGGAACATCATTATGGTGCCTGTTGTTATGTTTAGAACCAAATAATTTAGGCTCATATTGATGATAGAAAGATGTTTTAAGTTTTACATAAATGTTAATGGACTTGTTTTTTGGATATCCTAAACATCTGAAGCTATTTCTTTGATTCTGAATAGACACAAATTTAACATGTCCGACAAACAAATGTTCATTGTTCTGATCAGGTGGTGAACATTTTGAGGACTTTATCGTTCATCGAAGAACCAGGCTTCGTTCCCAAGTTCCTCAATAATGTCATTCTAACCAGGTGAGTGAGTCCATCATTGAGGAATACTTCAGCAACAGCTAGACATTAGTCGAAGTAGCGATACTACGGAGATGGTACAATGTTGCACAAGGTACTGGCATTGGGGCACAATTGCTCAGTGGTCTAGAACACTAATTCTCTGTGCAGAGTTGTGTCCCTTTGTGTTGCCAGTATCTGCTGAGCATGGGTTTGCCCTTGGATGATCCTTGGCCTTTAAGCACCAAACCCGTGCTTGTGGGTTTCATGAAAGCAGCTGTAAATGTCTAAGACTATTGGTTTTTAACTTCCCTCCCTTTTCCCCCCTCCCCCTCCTACCATGTTTGCCCCTACCTGCCCTTTGTTAATACGAGTAAATACCCCCAACATATACCTGCTTTATCTTGTTAGCTTTACAGCAATAGAAACTAAAAATTATACTGATAACATGGCAAACCCATAAAAATGGAAAATTTCTACTAGTCCCTACGGTACCTTAACTATTGGGCAGTTTGGCAAGGACTATAGGATGATTGCCAATTTCTATCGCTGCTTTATCCTGCTGAGAAACCTACCCATTATATGATAAATGTTGTTCTGTCTACTGTAAGGGCCCAGGACAGTCTGTAGATGCTGTTGGCTTGTGTTGCAGTTACTCCGCGACGCTGCCGAGACTGTTGGTCAGTGTGTATGATGAACTGATGCAGCCCCTTCCAGACTCCCTCGCCATGTTTGCATCTCCAAACAAAAGTGCTGACTCATCCGTCCTGAATGACTCCCTCCAGAGCCATGACAGTATTGCCGATCCGGGTTCACAGTCTGATGTGTTACAGACCCAGTCCAGTAGAAACCTGAGGTGTGAATCTGGTGTATAGCTATCTACTAGAGCAATGATCAGTTAATGATGTGTTACAGTCTCAGTCGACCCCGTGAAGATTCGGGGTAGAACTGATCTTCAGCAACCCATGCTTGCCATAAAAAGCGACTATGCTTGTCGTAAGAGGCAACAAACGGGATCGGGTGGTCATGCTCGCTGACTTGGTTGATGCATGTCATCTGTCCCAATTGTGTGGGTCGATGCTCATGATGTCAATCACTGGATTGTCTGGTCCAGACTCGATTATTTACAGACCGCCGTCATACAGCTGGAATATTGCTGAGTGCGGCGTTAAATAAACAAAAAACAATACAGTCTCAGTCCAGTGGAAACCTGAGGATGGAGGCTGGTGTATAACAATCTGCTAGAGAGCAGTGATCAGTTAATGATGTGTTACAGTGAGTGAGTGAGTTGTATTTTTCACCGCTTTTAGCAAATATTCCAGAAATATCATGGCGGGGACACCAGAAATGGGCTTTACAAATTTGTAAATCGAACTCGGGCCGGATGTGTCACAGTCCCAGCACAGTAGAAGCCTGAGGTGGCTGCTGTATAACTATCTGCTAGAGCAGTGATGTCTCACTGTTAGTAGTGTTTTGTTGCTATACATCCATAAGTTTATGTACACAATACAGGAACCGGAAGCTGCAGCATCCAAGTCTCTCGGACTATGGTAGCCGCAAGCAGATCATGGTGCACAAGAAACCTGCTGCAGCCAAACCCAAGGTGGGTTGAAAAATAGATATTGTTTTTTTTAAAATTATCCTATCTCTATTCATTTCTACTTTCTTCTTCGATAATATGTTGAAATGTGCTTGAACAGAGTTTCCAGCTTCTAAGAACAATTCACCTGAACACATCCAAGCATCACCATGGTCACCACCCGAACAAATGGGTCATGCACGTAATCCTATGCATAGACCTGATAACGTGCCTAATAGGGCTGGGACAAGTCCAAATTTACTACCTGGGTACCCGACCCCCTATTACCCGACCAAACCCGGGTACCCACTGTTGGTCTCAACTTTTGGGAACAAAATGACTGATTGGGAATTGTTTTACCGCAGCCCTGGAAAAAACTATTTAGATACATGTAACAAACAATCAGATCATGGGTACACTGAAGTTGACTAAATCTCTATTTTTACTCAAACATATACAAGTCAAAAGGAATGTGTGCATCGTCAGAGAGAAATGCAAACATTAGCGACTTGTAGTGTAACCACTGAGCTACAGTGAGTTTTTGTCATTAAACAATATATCACGTAACTGCATCAAAAGTGTTGTGCTTGTTGCGGTAGATGCAGTTTGGAAGCACGCTGTACTGAATATAAACACCTTCTGGAGGCTGCATTTTCTATTTACCTACACAAGGGCCATACCATCGACAGAAGTTGATCACAGCTCCAAATCCTGAGACTCTGACAAGAAGTCTAAGGATGCAACAAAGCCTAATTTGCTGTCCGTTGTTACTAATAAATCAACGAACAAACCTTGTTTTTCAACCGTGTCTACTGCTGTCCCCCTAGACTCCTCGTTACCAGTACTATCGTTGGCTAAAGACGGGATTCTGACAGCTTTTTGACAGAAGATGTTGCCGATAAAGGCTCACTGTCTCCCAGGAAGCATCAGGTTCCATCTTGTTCCTTACCCAAGGCTTACAGTCCACAAGAAGCTCGATCAAACGATCCTCCCAAATCCTGATCACACTCCTTGGCATCGCAGTTCCAAGGTTCAACGAACAGACTCCTCCACCTGATCCTGGAATCGAAGCTCTTCCGATAGCCGCTCTCGCTTTCACAATCAACATTCAGGATCGGCCGACTTGTAATGGATACAGGCGCTCTCCAGCTCATGATCCCCAGACTACTCGAGTTCGCCGAAATGACCGTCACTGATCTTCCCCAGCTGATTGTCATTTGTACGACTCTACCTTGGCGGGATTGTCATTCACATAATTGTTCCTAGTTCTCCTTCGAAGTCTCCGTTTGGGCTCCTCTCGTCTCATCGGCTCCAGTTGCTCCTGCCACCTACGCAGTTACTCCCTACTTCTTGGAATCACAGGGACCAGCCTCTTGACCCGAACTGAACTTCGACTCCCTTGTACAGGCAGTCACCAAGGTCATCGGTGCCTCCTGTTGCGACCAGTTCCTTCACAGACTGCTCCTGTTAGTTCTGCGGTTCTGGTTCCCTTAGTTGTGGACTTGCACCAGCTGCTGAAGTAATGGACCTTCACTGTTCTCTGACTTCCTCTACAGAGAGTTTCGTAACTGCCGGCCTTGCTTCAGTTCTACACTGGATCGCTGATCAACTCCATCTGGATTGCTGTATGTACGCGGAGGATCATTTGGGTTTTGCTGATTCCTCGGCAAGGAGGACTGGTGCTGTGAAATTCCTCCACCAATCTGGATCGGGCTTTTGTTTCGTTTTGACACCTACGCAATCGGCTTCATTCTCTCCAATTTGCCTTGGAGGATGCCGGCACCCACAGGATGTCTGCTACTGTCTCTCCTCAGATACTGGATGGTGATGTCTCTACCCTGTGTCCTCAGTGTTCCTTTATGTCTTCAACACTGGAGGATCATGAACTTTCTCACTATAACTTGACGGTTCGATGTACGCTGCCTCTGATTTCCACCACCCTGTCTGCGATGGAGGCCCTGTCATCATCACTGTCTCACAAGTCTCGAATGATACCTTCTTTCATGATGCAGTCCTAGTGGTCCTGGACAAGGTGACGGTATTCTTGACCTGCTCTCCCATCGTGCAGCATCAGTCATCTCTCTGTCACCATGGGATTCTACAATGTTTGCGCTGCACCTCCTACTGTTATGCTCCCCCTTCCGGTCAAGATGTCAGCTTGTACACATAACAACATGATAGTTACTTAAACAATATTTTCCCGTTATGAGAATAAAAATAAAAATAAGAAACAGCAGATATTGTTGGAAACAGGGTATTCATTGCTGTGAACCATGTTGACATTTAATAGACAATTCCAGATTTTGAGTTATTTTCCAATTCATTGTTCTCATTTTGCGCCAAACAGACTTGAAATCTTGAAATTTAACACCTGTGTTTATTATTACATTAAGTAATACGTTACCACTGTTATACCGAGGCTGTTGTCTCCCACAACTGCTGCTATAGCGAAATCTGCCACAGAGATCTCAACTACCTCATGCAGCACGTGCGTAGCCACCTAGCTGCCATGTGACACCCTTCACTCTTGTCTCCTTCGTCTGCATAGCAAGACGTGTATACCTACTGCTGAAGCGTTCCTTGAATATTTGGTGATATTTATTAGAGTTTATTCTCTAATAAACTGTGCTTTTATGGGGCGTTGCTGTAGCTACGCTTGGTTATAATTTTCCTGCCAAACGGAAAAATTTTCCCGCCCTTTTTTCTATATACTTGCGGGGTTCGCGTATGCACGTTGTGTTTTACGTTTCCCCTGTTCTTGTATGTTTTGGGGGTTAACATCACTTATTTCTTTAATAAAAGTTATATTTGTATGTTATATGTTCACATTGCTCGTTTATTTTCTTGTTTTCTTGCTCGTTTGTGAATCATTGTGGTGCGTGCATTGTAACCAGGGGTCCGGAAAATTTAAAATCCCAATCGGACATTTGCATTTAGGCCACGCCCCCTTCAAATAGCGTATTTTAGTACGACTTTTCACACACATTACAAGTTTACGTGTTCATAATATGATGAATTATGAATTGTTTCAATTTAAATTGTTTAATTCACCGTACAATTAATAACAAATAATATCATTTTAGATTTACATGGAAAACATACGTTTGTTTCTTTTATAATAACGATCTGTTAACGTAGTGAACGGTCTAATTAATATTCATGAGTTATATTCATGAGTCTGCTCAAGTGTACGCGTTGTAACATTTGGATCGAGACTATTATCCCATATTTGGTTATCACGTGACCTCACAGGAATTTTTTTTTTTAAACTAAAGATTTTTTTAAAAACAAGACAGATAATTTAATCACAAATACAAAAATATATCGTTGATAGCAATAGTTATTTGAATACTTTTTTCATCTGTACTTATTTATTGACCATAAAAAAATTGGATATCGATCGTCCGAGAAAGCAAAATGGCGGTCAATCAAGATTCAATATACGACTAGCTACTGAAAACAATAAAATCTGCAAATCCTCATTGTATGTCAACCAAGTAAAAGTCGTTAGCCACGACTTACAAAATGATCGTCCAGACTTTGAGGGTTTGGCAGATCCGCTCGACTGATCTGCATCGGTCGACTGGCTGTCGTCACGCTTTCGCTTCTTGTCTCAGGTTACGTATCGTAGCATTGTGAGGATAATGAGGTACATCGATGATGCAAGGTATTAATGTACAGTTGTAAACACCTTTCACTCAAATTAACAAGATGTTCTCAGTAATTAATCCTCGATTAATCAGTGTCAACTCAGTTTATTGCCTATTACAGTGATTGACCAATTGGACTATCATGTAGGTACGATGTATTTACAGCAATCGAAACAAACAAAGCTTGTCAGTGTAGTTAATCTTCATTGTGTTGCAACTGCAGACAGAAACTGCTCAGTCCTAACTGTTGATCATGTCCGGTCAAAATTTAAGAATGTCCGGACAATACTTTTTAAAATGTCCGGTAAGCAATATTTTAAAACGGACATTTGAGATTCCCAATCGGACATGTCCGGCGCATATGACGGTTTCCGGACCCCTGGTTGTAACCATGTTTTGTTCTTTGTTTATAGAATACAAACAATGTCTGACATGGAATTGTCCCCAGTCTCCACCCCCTCTACCCCTGCTCCTTAGAGTTGAGGGGTGTGCCGAAAGTTTGTCATCCCGGGATCCCCACGATCATTGCCCGCAGTGCAGGGTTCCTTGCGGGGACACCCGGTGCACCCTGTGCGAAGGTCTGGGGCCTGCGGAGTTTGAGCGTTACCGACTGTACGTACAGTCCGTCTCCACCCCTGTGGTGGCCGGTTCGTCCGGTCGGGGTCCCCGTGCGGGTACCACCTCCTCGGCTGCGGCGGATCCCTTTGCAGCCCTCGGGCTGTCAGGGGATTCCGTCGCCACATTGTTGTCGAAACTTGTGGACTCCAAGCTGGCGGCCTTATCGCAAGATAGGCCGCTGGCTGTTCCGTCCCCACCCTCTTCGGTGGCCGCGGGTTCGGACGCGGGGTCCACCAGTACGGCGGCGGCTGCCGTGGTGACCGGTCCTTCCTCGAACCGTTGCTTCCGCTATCGAGGACATGCCAAAGCCCCTGCCGATACCGCGGGGAATCCACGGTTCCGTGGGTTCCTCCGAGGTGTACGACGAGACGTCCGACAAGGCTTTCCCGGCATCAACCTTGCTGCGCGGGATTAAGCCTTCTTAGGAGAAGGCCTTCGCGGCTGCCTCCGGTCGGGGTCTCCCGTTACCTCCACCGTCGTGGAGAAAAGGGTCTTTCCCGGTACATGACCTTGCCTTTCCCGAGGCTGGTCCTTCCGCGGAAGCCCATGTGGAGCGTTTGGGGGTCCGTGCCCCACCGGTTGCCACGGTACCACAAGGTACCTTGCAACAGCTGGACACCCTCGCTCGACACTCCATGCTGGCAATGTCTCACAGAGAAACATACCTGGCTGCAGCGGCCAGTCTGGTCGAAGGTTCTCCTACGGACCGAGAACCAGCGCATTTACAACTGCTTGCTCGGTTTAAATGCTTCCCTGGAGTACGTTGACGGGGCTTCAGCCTTTATTTCCGGCACGTGCCATTTTCTTCGGTGCCAGTTGTATCTGGTTGCTTCAGGGTTGGACGCTGCCAATCAGGAGGTGCTCTTTTCGCAGCCTTGGTCTGCTCGGACCCTGTTTAATAACAAGATCCCTGGGGTTCTGAAGGAACAACAGGCCGCTGTGTCTGCCAAGTCCTCTCGGCACACACTGGATCTTGTGGGGTCCTTGCATTGGCGCCTGGGTGCCGCTCCGAAGCGGGGCGCGCCCCAGGATGCTGCGTCCGGCAGGCCTAAGGGCTCGGGTTCTTCTTCCTCCGGGAAGAAGCCCCGCTCTGAGGGCTCCGGTAAGGGTTCTCAGCAGCCCTTTCGCGGGAAGAAGGGGAACTGGGGGAAGCCCAAGTCCTCTAAGGACGGCAAGGGCCCCTCCAGGTGACTCTCCTTGGAGGGGTTCGTATGCCGACAGCGCCAACTTCGGTTGGCCCGTAGGCGAACCCGAGTCACTTGGCCCTGGACAGTTGCGCCTGCCCCTCTCCTTCCCCAGTGGGAGCCAGACTCCAGACTTACTGGGAAAATTGGGAACAAGTGTTCGACAACCCGTGGGTGGTCAACACGATTCGGTACGGCTATCGGCTCGATCTCAAAGCGAATCCGCCGCTCACCGTTGCCCCGTCGGCAGGTTTCTATTCGGAAACCGATCTTCCCTTCCTCGCCGATGTCATCGGCAGGTTGATGGAGAAGAGGGCAGTTCGGGAGTTAGCTCTACCAGAAATAACACTGGGGTTTTACTCCAGGATATTTCTCGTTCCCAAGAAGGACAGTGCCGAACTCAGAATGATTCACAACTTGAAATCGTCCAAGTTCAGAATGTTGAGCTTGGCGGACCTGAAAGCACTGATCATGCCTGCCGACTGGCTCGCTTCGATCGACCTGAAGGATGCTTATCTGCATGTTCCGATTCACCCGGATCATCACAAGTATCTCAGGTTTGTCTTTCAAGGCAGGCACTACGAATGGGTTGTACTCCCATTCGGTCTTTCATCCGCTCCCTGGCTGTTCACCCGGTTAACCACCCCCATAGTGGGGTTCCTCCACCGGAGGGTGTCCGGTACTTCGCTTACCTGGACGACTCGCTAGTAGCAAATCGAATGACGGACACCCTGTCACGCCATCTCGTTTTCGCACGTCGGCTCTTGGAGCAATTGGGGTGGATTATCAGTCTCCCCAAGAGCGAGTTAACCCCTTCTCAGAACTTGCAGTTCATCGGAGGTCGGTTCAACACGGTGTCCCATCGCCTCTTTGTCCCCCCAGACCGGTGGCACAAGATTCAGGCGATGATTGCCAAAGTCTTAGCGGTGCAACAGACTGTTCACTTTTGGGAACAGCTGTTAGGGCTACTTGTATCAGCCCAGGACTGCACCGAACGGGGTCGTCTCCAACTCCGCCTGCTGCAACGGTTTTTAATCCAGTTGTTAGCAACGGAGGTGAACAGTGCGACCGTCGCCCTCCCGGATCGGCTCCGACCGCATCTGGAGTGGTGGACGGTCCCTTACAATGTCTTATCAGGAGTCTCTATGCGGCCCTACTGGGCCACGTTGAACCTGTATACAGACGCCTCTCTAGTGGGCTGGGGAGCCCATCTAGAGGGGGAGGTGAGCTCTGGGCTGTGATGCGTAGACGAACTAGGTCTTCACATCAATTGTCTCGAGTTCAAGGCAGTGATCAACGCAGTCAATCACTGGAAGCATCGTCTCGTCGACGCCCGGCTCATGCTGGCGACCGACAACACGACGGTAGTGTCCTATGTGAACAAACTGGGGGGAACCCACAGTCACTCGCTACTCGATCTCACGTTCGAGTTTTACGCTCTGGTGGACAGTGTCCCGTGCCAGATACGCGCCCGTCACATCCCAGGTGTGCGGTAGGTACTGGCCGATGCTCTATCGAGGCCTCAGGATCCGAGCCCCACAGAGTGGATGCTGAACCCAGTAGTGTTTCAGTGGCTGTGCGAACGTTTGGGTCGTCCGATGGTCGACCTGTTCGCAACGCGGTTCAACAATCAACTCCCGTTGTTTGTATCACCAGTCCCGGACCCGAGGGCCATCGATCACGATGCTCTCGCATTAGACGGGACGGGCTTGGATGCTTATGCTTACCCGCCGACAGCGTTGATACCACACATTCTAAGCCGGCTCCGAGGAGTTCGCTGTCGAATGTTACTGATCGCGCCCATGTGGCCGAACAGATCGTGGTACCCCGACTTGCTGACCCAGGTCACGCAGTCGCCACTTACACTGCCTGTGAGACCGGATCTCTTGATCCACCCTCACACCCGTCAGCTTCATCCAAACGCAGGGCAGTTCAATCTGCACGCGTGGATGTTGTCACCGAGCGTCTGAGGAGTAAAGGTTTTTCTCGCCGGGCGTCTCGGGCATACGTTAGTATGCATCGTGATTCTACCCAGAAGGTGTATAATGCACGTTGGGTTATTTTCACGAAGTGGTGTTGTAAACATCACATTCATTCGCCAGATAAGGTATCTGTGCAGGATATTGCTCGTTTCATGTCTCACTTGCGAGAGACCCGGAAACTCTCCGGGGGTTCCATTGCCAACTATGTCTCGTCCGTTGCTACGGTACGGGACATTGCTATGGGTACCAGTCTCTCCAAAGAGCCGGTGATACGGGGTATTATCAAGGGTTTCAAACAGCACGATCTTCGGGCACCGGCCTGGGATCTTTCCCTAGTGTTGCAATCACTTACGGAAGCTCCGTATGAACCCTTGCATAGTGCTTCGTTCCGGCATGTGACTTGGAAAACAGCATTTATCCTCTCCTTTGCCACGGCGGCACGGGTATCCAAAATTCATGCACTCGATGTCGCCAAGGTACGATTCGATAGGGGTGACGAAGGAGCGGTCCGCCTGGGCTTGCTCATGGGCTTCGTCGCCAAGAATCAGAGAATCGGGCAAACAGAGAGAGAATTCACTGTAAGATCACTCAAAGAAATCTTACATCCTGCTGATACTGAGGACAGAGCGCTGTGTCCGGTTAGGGCCCTTAAGTATTATCTTAAGGCTTCGAATGAAGGTAGACAAGGGCGTGACCGTCTGTTCATATCGTGTAACCCTAATCGCACGGTTGACATAACTCGCAACTCGATTGCGTTGTGGCTTCGTTCTGTCATCAATCTGGCGTACCAGTCTCGGGGGTTACCGGTAGCGGGGTCAAACCCGCACGAGATCAGGGCGCTAGCGGCAACATTTGCCCTACACTCGAATATCTCTGTTCACAGAATATTACAAGGTTGTTACTGGCGTTCTGACTCGTTTTTTGCCAATCATTACCTCAGAAGGGTTTCTGATGAAGACTTGGAGGGGGTGCACCGTCTTGGGCCGCTGATCGCGGCACAAGCGGTCATCTGGGGGGGGGATGTCCAGCGCAATTCCAAACTCCGCAGTCGTCAGTCCTTGCATGGTGGTCAATCTGGGTCGTCTCCAATGTTCCCTGGCCGTGGGTACAGGAGTGGGGGTCCTGCAAACCAGCGCACTCACACCACAGGTGAGGCGGCTTTTTGTGTGTTTTGTCCTTATTTGTATTTTGACAATTATGTATTTAATTGTCTGTCGTGTATTCCAACCTTGTGATACATGCTTACGAATACTGGAATTAGGTCACGCGCCTATTACATACTTTAAGTAGGCTTGCTCGGGGATATACGGTCTGAATGAAATTAATTTTCCTCTTTAGACTGTTTAACCTGATCTAAGATTTAGCTCACGCCGATACAGTGTTCTCATCCGCTGCGGCGATGAAATACCTATCCAGTGGGGCCGTTTGGAGTCACCAATCGTTTTGGCAATGGCAATTGAGCCTAACGGTATGCGCTTGAGAGTGCTTTTGTATTCCTATAGGGTAACGCCTAGCTAGGTGCATGCGCATCGAGTGCTTCCGCCTTGGTGTTTACTTCCGCTGGTCGGAAGGAACGCTAGCAGTCAGGATTCGGGTTGTAGGTGCTCCCCACCGCCTACTGTGGTAGTCAGCCTCGGTATAACAGTGGTAACATATTACTTAATGTAATTTGTAGAATTTTCCTATTCGGAATATTCTATAAGTAATACGTTACCACTGGGCTGCTGCCCGCCCGTCCGTCCCCCGAGCACTTGCTCTCGCAAGAGACAAGAGTGAAGGGTGTCACATGGCAGCTAGGTGGCTACGCACGTGCTGCATGAGGTAATTGAGATCTCTGTGGTAGATTTCGCTATAGCAGCAGTTTTGGGAGACAACAGCCTCGGTATAACGGTGGTAACGTATTACTTATAGAATATTCCGAATAGGAAAATTCTACAAGTTTTATGATTGTTCAGGTTTCTTAGACCAAGTTCCCAATTGGAGGGTGGATTCGCTTGTCTGTAGAGAATTCGGTCTTCCACAGTGTAGTCACTGCAAGGTGCGGCAAGGTGTTGCACATGGCACCCCGAACCTTTATTCCACTCACCTCTCCCTTGAGTATTTGTGTTGTCGGGTACCTAATTGGATATTGTCGATTGTTCCTCTTCTTGTCGTGGTACGCTTTAATCACTCTGGTGTGTAATTGCCTTGACGAAGCATTAAAAGAGATGCTGCTGAACAGATGCATGATATTGTCTGTGGGAGATAGTGTTGTGCTCGATCTTGTTTCATTGATTGACTTCTGGATCGATTAAAAGTTGTACACTTTATCAGTTATTTCTTTGCAGCTACACTGCCTTTCATTTAACAATGTCATACGTGACAACATGTTTCGCATATTGTACCCAATCTCATGCTGTTACGTTTGAGTAGCGTAGGGATTGTATCACCAGTTGATGCATGATTTCCCGCTCATGTGATCAGGGCGTGTAGGTCGCTATGCACAGGATAACATGTGTGACCCATTTGTTTGGGTGGTGACCATGGTGAAACTGGGATGTGTTCGGGTGAATTGTTTTTGCAGATGCTGGAAACTCTGTTCAAGTACGTTTCCACATAGGATCAAAGAAAAGAGAAGAAATGCATAGTGTGAGATCGGATAAGCATACAAATATAGAATTTCCTGGAAAATTTCCAATAGATGGTCCTTGTGAAAGACTATAGATGTCAGTGTTTTGTTTTGTTTTGTCAGTGCTCAAAATAATAATAGAGGTATATAATAATAATAATAATAAAGTGCAAGACTCATGCTCAAAGCGCAGTATTAACGCAGGGGACGGATCAGTGTGCTTTTAAATGCTGTCTCTTCTCCCTGGCGAGTATACAACCAATGCCGCCTGTTCGGTGGTAGCAGGTTTTTAATTCATGTTACTGGACTGTGTCTATTCTGTCACTGCATGTTTCAGGAGGAGAAAATAAAGAGGCAGAAGAGTGTACAGCCTACAACTAAAACCAAGAAAAATAAGGGAAAAGCAGGTAATTATCTTGACCTCTGCACTGGACTGTTCATCCTTGACATTGTCTGTGTTGGTATATTTGGGTAGTGGAGGCCTCTATCATAATATATGGTTATAATATTTCTTATGTGCCATGCTCTCTCTCTCTCTCTCTCTCTCTCTCTCTCTCTGATCCCCCTAGTACACACACACACAGAGATTCTGAAGCTGCTATCACAACACTCTCTCTCTCTCTCTCTCTCTCTCTCTCTCTAATACACACACACACACACACAGAGATTCTGAAGCTGCTATCACAACACACATGATGTGTTACGATTCAATCAATAAAAAAAGAATTATGCTTGCCAAGGCCTCACAAGTATTTCTAATATGATATTTAACATACAGAAACGTTCTTGGCTAATAGTTTCTAATTATTGACAATTAGACCCAACTCACTGACTGCATGTGTTGTAGACATGGTGAAAGTACGGAGAAACCTGTTTGAAGGAGACAAGCCAAAGCTGGAGAGACGACAGTCTGTGGCTGTGATGGAGAGAACAAGAAAATCTCCTCGCAAAAGAGTCACAGCAACATCTTTTAAAAGTCCTAAAGGTGAATGTTTGAATGAAGTGACCAGCTTCAATGTATTCATAATTTATTTGAATGTATTTAAGATAAGTTGCTACAAGCTATGTTATTTGTATTTTACTGCCTACTTCATTTAGCCACATATTTTTGTTGCTTAATTCTTCGTTTAGTTTTTTTGAACGACCAAATGAGCCACTAACTTATTTAATCTAAATTTAAGGAACAATATCTTGTATACATAACATAACAAAATCAGAATACAGATATGAGGAATGTTATCTCTGAAATGATATCCTACTCATTACTTGCAGCCTCCAAGTCACCTGGTGTCAAGCGGCGGTCAGTAGCAGAGACGCCAGCACACAAACAGCGGTCTAATGCTGTGTGGAATCGTCTGGACAACAAGCGGAAGCGAACTCACACAGAGGAGGAGGTGGAGGTGGTCATGGAGTCCCCCATGAAGCAGTGTGAAGGTGAGCTTCATCAGCTACAGATTATCATCAGTTCATTCATTTGTTAGCATTACAATTCCTTCGAATACCCTGCCTCTATTTACATCCTATCCATAAATTCCTGTTAGGGCTGTCATCACAGCTTTTAGATTTTCAAGAGACGTCCTCATCACTGCCATGTTATCTAATAAGTTGTGAGGTAAACCCTATCTCAATACATTACAATAAAACTGATTTTCCTGGAGAATGATTATTATTAATAATAATCCACACCCTAAAGCAGTCTCAAGGCGCTACATTGATGAAACTCGACTTGTGCTGTGGCACCCATTAATAGGAACGTTTATGGATAAGAGTTCAACATGTAAGCTTCTGTAGCTTCCTTTTTGGTGCGAATAACAGCAAATAATATATAACAACCCACCTGTGTGTCAGATTTTCATTGTCAATACTTTCTGGGACATGTTGACCGATATTGTATGGTACAAGGCAATAACACTGACATTAAAAAGCCTCGAACATTCGTTTGAAATTCATTTGAAATACTAATTAAATAAGATCAGTTTGCAGCAGTCTTACAAGTATGTGCCTGTTAACATAAACTCGTATGTGATTGGCTAACAGACAATGTCATCCAATGAAATTACAGAAGAGAAGTAATACTATCAATGCTATTCTATATACACACCTTTCAAGCAGAGGTTGACTAAATTGATGAGAATTCTTTCTGTCAATATGCGCATTGAAATGAACAAAGTACATGAATTAGAGTATCTGCCCCTCAGCGAGTGATCGAGTTGTCAGTAATGGACACAAGTTTTGCTGAAACTGACCTGGCCCTGAGTACTCGATTACTTGTTGGAGCCCTGTTGCTCGTCATGCTGAAGACAAGGGTTTGTTTCCTACAAAGGTTCACGTGATAAGCTAATTTGTCTACCCTTCTTTAGGAATCACACTTTGCAAAGCCAATTAATACAAAGTGTACATGTACAGTGTACACTTTCCTTAAAACCTGAATAGTAAAATATTCATTTAGGAACAGAAGTAGTTTACATTTCAATAATGATAATAATAATTTTTCACCATCCTCTCTCTTTGACCAAAATGTTCAAAGAAATTATCATGTTGTGTCCTATCATTGAGCTACACCCATTTCTATCACTAAATTGTTTTGTTACTTTTGATTGCAGACAATTTCAAGAAAGTTAGTCCATCTCGGAACAAGCACGCAATGAACATGATGCGCCGTTCCTTCTACTCAGCAGGGCCAAGGAACAGGTCACGCAATCTTACCAAGTATTTCCAGTTTGCAGACAAGATTGCTGGTCGCCAACAAAGGGCGTCTCTTGGGGATGTCTCTAAATGTGGATCTGAACCCAGACCCCAAACCAGTTTCAAATCACCATCGCGTTCCTCCTTTCTCATGTCTCAGCTTATGGGCAGCCCCTCCCCCCGACACAAGACACCCAGTAAATCTCACACAGCCACCACTCCAAAACACATGGTCCGAGAATCACCGTTCCGGGGTACGAGATCTAAAACTCCAAAGAAATTTTCAAAAGTGCTCTTGTTTGATAGTCCGAAGCGTCCATTGGTTCCGGTACGGGAACATGAGTCATCTGACATAATGATGACAAGTCCAAGCAAACATCACCGGACACCGAAGAAGCAAGGACAGGAGAATGTACTGTGTGCTGCGTCACCATCTCGGAACACCAGGTCTCACACTCCTAGCAGATCAAGAAGTTCCACACATGACCAGAATGTCAACTCCTTCCCTGTAGCTGCTGACAACATTCCTATCCCATCCACCCCGAAACGAACACCTCATCGTCCTACATCTACACCCTCCCTCATCTCCCCTCCCCCTGGTCCCCCCCTTACTCCTCAGAGATCCATCCTCAAGTCATCACAGTCCTCAGCAGCTAAGAGGATTCTGGATCTGCCCTCAACTCCTCAAAGAACACCCAAGTTGTCACAAGGACTTGTGTGTGAGTCTCCCAGCCAGAATACTCGGTCTAAGATGTCCACCCCTAGTCGCACATCAGTATGTACGGCACTGTTTATGAAGAGCCCTAAAGGCAGGGTAACGCCTAGAACTAAACTATTCAGTGATGTCAGGGCACCTTCAGACACAGGCTCTCCATGCAGGCATGTGCGCTTTGATGATGTTGGTGATGCTGAAAATACAGAACAGAGAGAGTCTGATGTAGGAGTGACCCATGGTAAAACGAAACTGTCCAATCAGCCAACAACACGAATTGCATTTCTTGGTATGGACGGTTCTGTTACATCATTGAATCTGAATGTACCTGCAGTTACGTCTCCTGCATCTAAACCAGAGCAAGTGCAGAGGACCCCTTCACCTCAGAAGCAACCGAAAGTTAAAACGCCAGACTCTTTTGATAAGTGGCCAAGAAGGAAGAGAAGATGGGCATCACCGACTCCGGCACCTTGCCAGAAGGAGAACCTCCATGCAGGCAACAGTCCGGCAAAGGAAGAGGGAAGCAACACAGCTTCAGGAAGAGAAACTACGACAGAACATAACGTATCAAGGAAGAGGAGTTTTGTTGAGACCATCCAAGACTCGTCCACAATGTATTCACCATGTAAAAGATCCAAAACATCATGGTCAGAATCTATTTCATTAAAAGATTCAAAGGACACCCGGTACTGCCTTCATCAGCGAGTCAGTTCACTTGCCAGTGTATATGAGCGACTACCATCAGAGACCAATTCCAGCATGGCGACCTCTGGGTTGGATTACTTCTCCTCCACCAATGACGATGTCTTCCTGCCCAGTGGGAGCCAGGGGATGCATAGTGTCACATTGAATTCCTCTTATGGTCAAGCTTCTGGTCAGTCTCACCTTCACTCTACAAGAAACAGAAGTCAGGTCCATAGTTTAGGCAGACCAGAGTCACCTGTGTTTGGATCTAGTCCAAGCGTATCACGATTGCTTCAAGATCAACACACCATATCCAGTACATCCAGTCAGGGATTTGATGTGAACACTGAAGAGGAAGAAGAATTCCCATCTTCTCCTAAGTTCCAAACAAGTCCAGCATTGACCAACAAGCCATCAAGAACTATTTCTTCCCCACAAGCGTCAACTGCGTTTGTCTCACCAGTTCGACAGTCACCAAGAACAAGCAAGTCGACTCCTTCACCTCATTCTGTGTCACCCTCATCCGTTCAGATGTCCCCATTTCCTAGAACATCATCTGTTGCAGAATCACCTCGAGAGCGCAAGTTCTCTCCTTCCGTATCCGCTCGAAGTCTTGTCCTTCTTATGAACTCTCCCATTATCAAAGCAGATGGGATTCAGATTAAATCACCTCAGGAGAAAAGACATTCTTCACATAATCCACACTTTAAGTCGCGGAAATCACTGAATCTACACAAGTGATACCTATAATTGTAGATAATAGCATTGTTTATTTATGTTGCCATGGTTATCAGTATAAGTTTGTTGAAATGATGAAAAACCTCAAGGTTATTGGATATATCTATTTGTCATGGGTGTCATCAGCATTGCTCACATAGATTCACAATAATGCAGTAGTAGACACACTACTTGTAGCCAAGCCATCAGCAGATCATGAGATCAAGTCCTTGTAGCTCTTCTGAGAGGGGTATGTCTTTTTTATGTAATTTTACCCAAACTGGAACAGTTTGCATGATTTCATCTTTCATATCCAGAATTTAAATTTTCTGAACAAAATTGGAATGTTATACAGCATGATATTTGTGATGTGATTGACAGGCAAGTTCATGGACATCCTGGTCTGGGCCCCGTTTCACAAAGCGATCTTAGCGCTAAGGTGAGCGCAACTCTCATACTTTAACGTTTACTTACGACAGTCGTAGCGCTACGATCGCTTTGTGGAACGGACCCCTGGTGTAATGAAGTCTTATCATGAGTGGGTCTTTCAGTCAGGCAGAGCTGTGTTTGTAGAAAAGTAGAATACACCAGCTATACCTTAATCATGTTAATGCAGATTTTAATCTTTTTCTCTCTTTTGTCTGTCTAGCAATAAGTTTTACATGGGTTGCACATTTTGGAACAAAATACATTTTATTCAACTGGTTAAGACATCTATTATTTTTATGTATGTTTCCAACACTATAAAATTTGGATTAACACTAGCTAGTTTTAGTTCCTGTTCAACAGATGCAGGACTATTCCGCCATTTTTGCTAAATGTACGTAAAACACAACACTCTTTTTAAATCATTAACAAATAATTTCATAGGTCAAGTTAGGCCAAAGTTAAGTCTAGGCCCAGTATTAAATATGTTGTAAATATATAATGGGATACTTCAATTTCTTGTTTCCTTTAAACAAATATAAAGATGTTTCACATGTGATAATGTTTTTGTGTGGATACCCTGAATCTTTATATCCAATGTCATAATATAATAATCATGTTTATCAGCATTAAGAGAAATTGTTTCATAATCTTTTCACAGTACTTTATTCCTCTTAGTAAGTTGTTACTAGAAGTAGTTTGCTGATTATCTTTGAAATATATGTACATAAAACTATATGCAACTATGGTTAGTGATAATATCTAAATAAATGTGTACCACCAGGAGAAACGGGACCTAAAGAGTGCTAGGATACAATTGTGCTATGACGTCAACTTACTTCAGTGAAGATCGCCATGTGTGATGTCATGTATCTCTGTAATAAATATAAATTGAAGCTTGTGAATTATATTTTTGTGTTCCGAGGATGCTGTAGTTTTAAAATATAATGAAAGGTCAAAATGGGATTTTTCACCGATTTGGCTCTTAATTATCTCATGGTTGGTCACAAATGATAGTTCTGAGCAAGGTGGAAGATCAGACTTGCAGGTTTGTGTATGTATTTTATCAGAGATTGATTTCATATGGGAAAAGTGAAAACTATATGTTCCATGCATTATGCCAATGTGAAGACATCAGATGAAAACCACGGTACCAGAAAGTGGTTGTTTTATTAAGACTAGGCCAGAGGACAAGTGAAAACTTGAACGAGATAAAAATGTTTACTATGTTTACATTTATTGTCAGTTTTATTCAGTTCCAATTTGGAACAAAATTATAGTATTCAGAACTGATTCAGAATTATAGCTCTCAAATGCCCTCATCTTTGTATTTCTACTTGTCCTTATCACAATTTAGTCGTCTTAGGCTTATGAAAGCATGAAATTCCAAAGCTGCAGTAGTGCCTCCATTAGTTTGACTAAAATTTGATTCAATGAAATATTCAAGAATCCATCAAAATAAACTTCACTGAAACAATGCAAATGTATCCAACACTCCATTAGTCTGCCACGGGGAACAAGATGTTGCAGTGTGGGGCTTGAGGACTGTACACACAAATACTATGAAGTGGGTTTGCTGAACATGAGATAAAACAACATAGAAAAAAGCATGCAAATCTGAGCTCATAAGTTTTAAGATATCATGTTTCATATTTATTTGTTTGTTGGTAGTCAACATCTCTTTCTCTTTAGAAGGGTTAAAACTCTTGTTGTTGCACAAGTGATCAATAATGTATTCATATTTTCACTATTTGTCAGACATGTTAATGGTTATAATTGGCAGAGAGTATCAATTGTATACTGTTTTCATAAAAGTTTTAACTTAATGATTAAAAATGGTCTTTTTTATTGTTGTCTTATTTTGTACCAATAGTGAACTTAATGCAGTCTGTGCCTGGAGGTTCAAGTGATGTTGAAACTTTGCAATGCTTGTGTGCTCACAGAATTACTTCCATGGATGCCATTCTAAAAAAGCCATTTCCTAATTCTCCATGGCAGAATAGGGCCCCATGCAGTTTCTCATGCTTGTCATAAAAGCCAACTTAAATGGGGAATGAGAGACTTGGCTGTTTGAGTGTCATGTTATTGCTGACCTTTCTCCCAATACTCAGACATTTGTTTCGTTCTGAAATAAGATGTGCAGGAATTGTTATTTGTTTGTTTCACGCCACAGTCAGCAATATTCCATCTATATGCCTCCATGGTCTAGTGGATAGAGTGTCTGCCCAGAAAGTGGAAGGTTGATGGTTTGATTCCTGGCCGCATCATACCAAAAGACATTTAAAGACGGTTGTTTCCCTGCCTGGCATTAATAGGATAAAAGAAGCCCTGGTCGGCTTGGAGTTGATACAATGTGTGTCCAAGTGGAGTATTCATGTTAGAACTGTGACATAGTATCTGAGTGGGCTAGCACTATAAAGCCAGCTTTAGTATGGACAAGTACCAGCAGCCACACTCATGAATGCATGTCACTACATAAGTGCCATAATTTTGAACATGACATTAAACCCTATTTCACCTATATCATACAAGTAGCCTGTAAATAATCTAGGCCAGACAAGCCAGTGTTGGAAATTATTAGCCATATCCCACTCCTTCAATCAGTATGGTTCAGAAAGGATTGGCAGAATTGTATTCAGGTTTCATATCTGTTCGATCAGTCATGTGAGCCCATAGACATGATCTTGCATTGGTATGGTCAAGGTCACTGATAATCACAACAGGAAATACAACTTCTGATAGGATTATCATTTGATACATATGCTGAGCCGAGACGTTGAATTGTAAAGGTTATTAAATGCATTTTTTATAACCTATAGGGAATGTTGTAAACATAATGTGTATGATCATTCTTTGCTTTGCTTAGAGTCGAGATAAATCTTTGTGTACCAGTTATCCTACGAGTGAAATTTGATGACACTTTTGAGTAACCTCTGTAGGGTCACGATCACTTAAAGGGCATTCATCCTCCTCTTACACATTGCTACAAATAATTTGCACGTCATAAGATTTGATTATTTTGATACATCGTCAATAAGCTTTAGCTTTTGTCTAAACAAATAATGAAAGAAGTGCCGCAACACTGTAGCTCACCTGGATATGTAGTCAACACTTCAAGATTTCAGAGACAAAATGCATTTAGAGAAAATTTAAGAACATGGGCAACATGGTCAAACTTTAAATATGAAAAAAACTTGCAACTAAACATGTTACATTTTCAACAAAATAGCTGATTAATGGCCACAAATAGGTTTTTCTATATAGCTATTTGGGGGGACAGATTGTAAATCGCATTCAAATCTCTCAACAAATTCAGGTGTCCTCACTAGTGGGGGGCAAGCATGTGAATGGTTTTTGAGGGAACTATGTTTACAATTGATGCCAGACATGCAGTCCATGATATAAGCTCACTTAACTTTCTATCAGGTGAGCTAAAAGCAATCTTGCGATCATAAAACCTTCTCAAGTGAAATGTTTGGTTCGCAAGAGGTAATTGTTGTGAAATAAGAGGTGTTTTCTGGAACTTACACTGAACAAGCTCGCATAATCCAGACTACTAACATGACTGGTCCCTGAGAGGATTGTCCAGGGATTATCCAGGTACATGTATGGTGTTGCACCCAGTGATTTATGTTGCTGGTGCCAGCTGGCCAGCTCTCAACATTGCCACTCAGACTGTTTCTACCTACCTCCTGATACTCAATGTCACTTGCAGAGGTGCTGCCATCTTGGATTATTCTGTTGCCATTTGGTCAGACCTTTCAGAATACCAACTACAATGTGATTTTATTGTCTTGAGGATATACACAAGTGACAAGACAATATCAGCTGTGGAATAATTGTAGCATTACTTCAACATAGAAGTATCTTTAACCATTTGGAATTAATATCCAAGGTGTACATATTTTTTTCTACTGAAAATGTTAGACCACCAAAATCCTTCCAGCTGAACCAGCTCTCCATTGTAGAAGATGTCGGACACATCCCCAGAGCAGCCCTTAGATACTCTGTATAGTCCAAGGACAATCGGACAAATACCCCGAAGAGGAGGATATGTGAACAGGTTCAAGTTCCAGAGGGATAGACTAAAAGCACTGCAGACTTTTGAGGACAAATTTCCAAAAAGCTACCCCATCAAGAAAACTTTACCCAAGGTATGCCATCAAACTAGTCCATTTGTTTCTTACACAGTGAAATACAGTTGGTTTGCATGTCAGAGACACCTGAAATCTGGGATGATTATGAATTTTGTTATCTTATAAACAGTCTCAATTGCTCTTATTGGATATACTTCTTGGTGTCTACCCCTGAAAAGTGTCACTTTATGATTATATGAAACTGTAATAATTAGGTAATCTAGGATAGAAAGTTCATGGCAGAAACACAAACAGTGATCAATAAGACAGCATGCAGATCTAAAAGTGACACGTTTGTAAGCTTTTACATTAAACTCGTTAATCAGGGAATCTTCGAAAGAACAGCAACTGGAAGAAATGCATTTGTGTAAAGTGGAAACAAGGTAGAGAGATATGCATTTTTGTCATTTCCAGCGGCAGAAGCTAACACTTTTTGTCCACTAGTCATTATAATGATAACATAGAGCAAAACCCTTCAAAATGGCAAATTTCTACTGGTCCTTATGACACCTTAACTATTGGGCAGTTTGGCAAGAACTACAGGACTATTGCCAATTTCTAGCTCTGCAATTGCCGTAAGTCATCCAATTCCTGTATCTGATCAGGTCATGCTTTATACTACTCACGGTTTCTGGTTGATAAAATCTAATCAAATTGTTCAGGGGCCATACAATCTAATTAAAATCAGAGTTTCTCGTTAAGATGGTAATGTCTGAATCAAGGTGTAGATATATGAAGCCAAATCATTTTTGGAAAGCTGACATCTGAATCTGAACCTATGCATCTTTTATTTAAATTTGACCGTGAAATGTCGCTCAGAATTCACCAGACGTGACCTTCTATGGGGGTGTCCTCATTAATGCAGATCAGTTAAAGATCAGATTTGAATAATGTGAGCACCTTGTCAAATCTAAAGCACTGAGTGTATTGCAAGATACTTTCTATTCCAGCTTTTTGTTTTCTGTCTTACAGCTAGCTCACCTGCGACTGGAGAGAGAGGATACCAACGTTTCCTCCATCAGCTCCAAGTCTATAGAGACCATAAAACTGCCTTCTGTCAGTGCCAACCCCAAGAGATCACTCTATACCAAGAATGACCCTCCAGTGCGAACACTGCATCTCAGGGTAAGTAACACACTGGAGATATTCAAATTATTTCTGACATTGGTGTAAAAAAAAAAACATAAAAATTCATTATGGTTTAATGTGTATCCCCCTCTACACAGCTGTGTTTTTTTTGCATACAAGAAAGAAAATACGGTACTCGTCCTAGGCAGCTGTACCAGGAGGCAGTTAGCATTGGATTATGTCGCAGTCAGCAATAATCCATGCATATTCACAGTGGCTTGTAACAAATTGAGTTAGGCCAGTCATCTTTGTCACACATTATGACCATTTTATCCTCAACTGGAGATCTCTTCTCACCACCAATCCCAATGGGTGGTTGTAAACATGGTAATAGGAAGCTATATTTATTTATCCACACATTACTTTCCACAGGTGAATGTGCCAGTTTGATAATCAAGTATTGTCTGAAAAAGTTCCCTTTCAAATCAAGAGCAACTGTTTCTACTAGACATGCAAACCACACTGTATACAGGCTATCCCTTGTGTATACTAAAGTAGATGCAAAGAGAGAAATGTAATTAGTTTGTTTCACACAAACTTTTTCTACCCACGATTTTGGTCATGCTATTTTCACCTCTATCATAAATTTCAACTCAACTGTGTTTTTATTGTTTTGGAAGTACAATTTTTATATTTTAGAACCATATTACAAATTTGGTCAGTCTTTCTTGGAAACGTGAAGTGATATCGTTCAGTCATTTTATATTTACTCAATATTTACTCTTATTTTTATATAATCAAATAATTGATGTACTTGCAGCTATACCCTGACCATTTCTCCAGGATTGCCCACTCCCTTCCAAGTCTGCCATCCATCCCTGGGTCCCCAGGACCAATCCAGGCCAACACATCCCCAATAGAAGTGTCCCCTGACAATGAAGCCTCACCTGAACCTCAGACCAAGCCAGTTGTTATACCCAGCAAACACAGATACGAGGTCATTGCCTTTCAGAAGACCATCCACACAGAAAAACATGAGAATGGTGGCACTGGACACCCTGGAAAATTCCGAAAACACAATTTATACCATCTTGATGAAAGCCCCCAGAAATCTGCCCGAGAGGAAGATGGGAAGAAGCAGGAAGACATTCCTCCCCTGGTTATCAAAGCACCCATTAAACACAAGCGACGACTGCGTAGGTCTGATCATGTTAGTGATGCCAAAAGTGATGGAGCCTTAGCACACAGGAAGTGGAAAGAGAATTGTGGGTGTTTGCGTTGTCAGATGATCAAGCGACACTGGAGTGAAGGTGATTCTCAGTACAAGATTTGGGGAGAGTATCCCTGTCACCATGTTGACCCCAAGGCTGTTGCTGATGAAGATGACTAGGCAGACATATTTTCTAAAAAATATAAAAACATTTTCTCTGCCAGACATTAATTTTTTTCTGTTTGAAAAAGTGTGCTTCCCTGGTTCACAATTTATAAAAGCGGCAAAATAAGGCTTTTCACAAGAGACTTTTTTTCATTAAAGCCTATGAATGGCCTCAGGGCAAACAGTTTCTTTCCCTCATGTAAATAGTGTATAGACTGTTCACATTCCAGCTGTTTGTTGAAGCAGTATTGTCAGTGTGGATATTTTTGTTATCATACAGATTAATCCTTTTATATTCTTTCGTGATTAAGTTTATAATAATGTCAACTCAACAACTTTTCTTGAAACTGTTTTCATGTTAACTTATAAGTCCAAGTTATAATCAAAGATGTTTTCAAGAAAAGTTTGTAAAATGGGTATCACTTATGGGTAACAAATGAAAACAACTCATTTTGTTTCAGTCATGACAGATTATGTCCTTGTGATGACAGGCATTGCAAGAGCATAACTAGCCGTTTATGACCATTGACCTAAATGTTCAAGTTTCGCTCGAGATTTTCCAACTTTAAAAACATTTTCTTTTCAGTTGGAATTTCCTTCGAAAGATGTTGACATTGTGATGATGTAATAATGATAATGTGTCATTGGGTATACATGAACCAACTTACTACCAAAGGTTCACGGAAGAATTACAGTTGCCTCCCATATATTTCGTAACGTAGGGACACTTTTGTTCTCTGTTTCATAGGAGGGAATGTTTCTCAAAGGTGAAGGTAAGAACAGGATATATTATCTTCATTTCCAATTGTCCGTGCCAGGAGCAAATATATCATTGACTTTGGTTGTTTTATTTCGTTATTATTTCGGATGTGAGAACACTGTTTCATTCCTCACTTCCAAAGTTTCGATGAATCCTTGTATAGGACACTTTGAGGAGATATTATTGGTATGGGGTGATTATTGAAAGGAAGATATTTAAGACTCACCGAGACAAAAATTCCCTTTCAATATGGAAAGGGAACAATTTTTGGTGAGATTTCTTCCTTTCAAATCAGGAAGTAAAAATTGAACATAATTTTTCCTCAAAGTGTTTTTATTTGAAAACATGTACATGATTGTAAATAAACATTTTGTAAACTGGTATTGAAATTTAAGTCGTCACATCTAATTTAATGCCTTTCCCTTCTGAATTTGTAATAAAACATTACATACCTTGTGTCATCGTCTCTGCCCATTCTCATGAACAGTAAACTGAACTTCATTCCAGTCAGTGACATATAGAGTCTTAACTGAAGCCATGATAGATAGGTTTTCACATTTATTTGGTTCCAGTTTTGTGAGTTTACCCCTTATTCTAACAAAGGGACTCTACATGGCAATTGAATGAGATGTATTACTCAACATTTGATAGTAATACTGAGATATTTCATACTGTTCTGAAACTAAGGACAACAACTTATTGAACTGTGAACTGTTAACATAACTTGATAAGAAGTTAGAAATGTACCAGTTCCTTGGCAAAATCAAATACTATTTGTATGACAACAACTCCAAGCAATCAGTCTCATTCTGTTCCCATCTGGTCACTTAGATTAACAAACAAATTAGTAGTATATCAATACTGAAATGTACTCCTATTCAATATATACTACTCAAAAGATGTTAAAGAACACCCGTTAACCTGTCATGCCATCGGGTGTTCTTGAACTTCTTTTGAGTACATGTCTTATCTCTGTTGAAGTCACTCTGCCAGCCTCTTGCTGATCTCTGCAATGCTGTGTTGTAGCTGAGAGTGCTGGTTATGCCACTGCCGTTGTCGGAGTTGCTGCTCCCTCACTTGTCTTTTTAACCGAGTAAGCTGTGCTGCATTACGCTTCTGAGAACATTTCATAAGGAAAGGAAAGACAATATATGAATTCTTGAATTTTTTAGAATGTGTTGTTCTAAAATTCCCCTATCTGTTCAATACATTACTTCATTAGATCCACTGATGTCTTAAACTGAAAAATGGAACATTGTTATTTTTCTGTCTGATAAACATGAAGGGGAAATCAACATGGCAAAAGGCCAGACATATGTTATGCCCTTTGAATGAAATCAGAAAGAGATTGTGTAAAAGGGATTACCTGCAGATTACACAGATGTTGAGATTAATATGGAATATGGAATTGGATTAACCGGTAGACTGCATCTGTAAGCAGCTTATGATACAGAGTTAATGTATCCTGTTGAAGTCCTGTGGGTTTCACCAAAGTGGTAAATGTCTGAGACCTGCATGACTTCAGGCTTTCCTCCCACATTAAGCTGACATGCCGCGATATAACTGTAATACACTCAAAAGCAGCATTAAACCCAACTCACTCACTAACTGTTACATGTCATCTGTTCAAATTTGATAAATTAGTTTGAACACTGAAACTTAATTTAGCACCATCAGTTGCTTCAGACATCATTCGATTGTGTATTCTGAATGTTCTGAAATTTCTTTCTCAATGACATATCTTGTAACTTGAGTAATCACATTATTATGCCTAATTTGTTGGTGTTAAAACTGGAATGAAATATGAATATTTTACACTCCAGACTTACATGTAAAACAGAAGTGGCTATTTGGATCTTTTCTTCTTGATGCTTTAAATCTTCTAACTGTATAAGAATATGAAACACAGAAATATTGATAAAATAGTAAAAAGTAAAACGTCATGCCCAAGGTATATTCAATTGTTTTCTACCCAAACTATTGAAATATCAAATTGTGAACTGCTGCATACTTATATGCATTGCACGTTTTTACTTATTGATACCAGTATCGATCACAGTCGCACACAAGTTTAAGATATTGATTCTTCCCTTAAATGTTTGCTTTAAGATTTTTTCCCCCCAACACTAATTAGTTGTGAAAATTAGTTGTGAAAACATAAATAGTTTCATATATTGCATCATACTTGACACTGCCAACTGTAAATCTTAAGCATGTCAGGTATTTGGTCATCCTGTCCATGAAAAAGATGACTTACGCACCAGATAAGAGCACATACAAGTATCGTGATACGTAGTGGATCGTGAACAAGGTATTGTGCATTGTATCAGGTCACAAAAGTGCTGTATCGTCCCAGCCCTACTGCATACCCTTACAATTTCCCAGTATATTTTACATTTTGAACACTTATCTCTAAATTATGTTACTGGGTGATGTAACAGGCTTATGGGTAAAGTTGACTCATCACCCTAAAGTACTGAGTTTGTTTCTCAACATGGGTGAAACGTATTGAGCCCATTCTTGGTGTCGCTGTTGTGATATGGCATACTGGCACTCACTCACTCCATTTCACTCACTCACTCACTTGATGGAGAAGACATGATACTAGTGTTGTATTTTCTTGCACTAATCTCACCATCTTCTGTTTATGGAGCATCTCTTCTTTCCATGTACAAGTCTCCAACTTCACCTTGTCAATCTCCTTGATGTCGGCTTCTCTCTGGCCAGTGCTCACCGATAAAAACTCATCCATATTCTCGGACAGAAGCTGTTCTGACAATGTATCAAACCACAGACAATCAAACAAGATATTTAAGTCATTTACAGTATTTCTGAACATGCACCCCAGGCTAGTCTTAAGAGTCGATGATGATTGTGTGTCATCCTACCCTGACAGCCTGTACTGCTGGACACACTGTCTGTGGACACTGTTCTGCCAGGCCAAGACTTAATTATCTACAGAGCTCTGGGATATTGTGATATTGCTGACTGTGGCATAAATAAAACAATCCCTGTGTTATTTCTGAAATTATGAATATAATAATATTTGTTAATTCTATTTATATCAACCGAAGAAATGGATTTCACCTGTCTTAAATTTTCCTGCTTATTTGACTTTGGTCTTTTCCCAACATCAAAATGATTGCCCAAATATTGCTGAAGAGTGTCCCTGAAGTCATTAACCCTTAATATGAAACAAACATTAACGTACATACTTTGTTTCTTAAGGTCTTCAAGTCTCTGTTGCAGTTCAGCAAGTTTCTTTTGGGCAGGATGTGATATTTCAAAGTCATTCACTTGTGTTTTGTAGGTTTTCATCTTGGACATATAGTATGCATGCTTACTGGAAGGCAAAGGAAACATGATTTATTCCAAAAGAAGTACTAGTATACAAATGTCAAGTAGTCTGAGCTTAACATGGCCACATTTAGATGCTCCTACACACTTTTTACAGCTGAAAAAAAGGGTTATACATGCAGTACTCCGATCTATGGTGGGACTCAAATCCGTGGCAGATTCTCATTGTTATATGACGTCATGTTTGCGGTGATGTCTTTTCCGTAATGGACATTCAGTTCAACAGTTATATGAAGTCATGCTTGAGATGACGAAAACGATGGAGCTGAACACTATAGAACATTTTTTAGAAAAGTACCGAAATGCAATCCCTTCACAGATGATGCTGTTCCAAAGGGGAAATGATAAAAATAAATCACAAGATTGATCATGGAAAGTTTGCTGCTATACATGAAACTATACAACGTTTAGCGCTATAGAAATTGCCATTTATTAATATTATATGATAATCTGCCATAGATCTGTGAACATACCATATCTGCCCCATATGTGGAATTTGCCACAGGTCTGAGTATACCGCCAATATATGCCAACCATGGATCTGAGTCCTACATATGTTCTTGTTGCTTGTTGTTTAACGCCGCACTCAGCAATATTCCAGCTATATGATGGCGGTCTGCAAATAATCGAGTCTGGACCAGACAATCCAGGGATTGACATCATGAGCATCGATCCACAAACAATGACATGCATCATATGTAAACAAAGTTACTACAATGTCAAAATACTCTGCTTTATATGTACAGTAAAAACAAACTGTTCAAAGCATATGTACACTGTGCATTAACTGTTGATGGTTGCGAATCACATGTACAATGAATGTTTGGTTGGAAAACATATCCTGTATTTTTTCCATTATGCAAGCAATAGAAATTGGCACTAGTCCTGTAGACGTTGTCAAACAGCCCAATAGTTATGGTATCATAGGGACCAGTTAAAATTTGCCAATTTTAAGGGTTTGTACTATATGTTTTCAGTATAAGGACTAGTGGAGTAAAAATGTTAGTTTCTTTTGTTGTATAATGCGGTACAGTAGTGAGGCAAGTGGGGATGAAAATCTACGAATTAATTTACAATGGCTTAATGCATCACATTACCTTGTTTCTGTGAGCAAGCCTTTTTGCTTTGTTGTCAGTTGATGTCTAAGGCTTTCACAAACCTTTACCAATGAGTCTATTTCTGAAAATACAATAAAACATTGACTTCAGTTTTTCTGTGTGGAAGTGAGTAACTGAGTGAGTGAATGTTGTTTTGTACTGGAGTCACCAATATTTCAGTCACTTCATAGCAGCTTTTCAATCATGAAGTCGGGATCTTGGTATGATGACAAACAACAGAAAGGTCTGACATGCAACCACCCAATCCCCATTGTAACCTTTACTTGTTCCCATTTGGAGACCCCCCAGACTCCGTGCTTCGGTTGATAGCTTGTCCTCGTATCCCAACAGCATGAATCGTTGCTCACAATATCAATCACTGGTTTGTCTCGTCCAGACTTAATTATTTACAGGACAACATCATATGGCTGGAATATTGCTGAGTGTGGCATTAAACAACAAACCAACCAACCTTTTGGAGAACCAATGTGAAAAGGCAGTTTACAGTGTTCAGTTCTTTATTCCGTGACCAAAAATGATCAACAAACAGCCACATAATGTTACACATCAACCTACGTTTCTGATGAGCCTGACACAGCTTCTCGTTCTCCATCACTTCCTCCTCAATCATCCTAGTCTTCCGGTCAATACTGGAGATTTCTTGCTTTACACTTCTGTGTTTTGCGTTACCTAAAATCAGTTCTAAGTTCAAAGAGGAAGACGATTCTGATGGAAAAAATATCTGAGCTCATATTGACTGAGTTATAAACATTCTTCAACTGTTAAAGCTTTCAGTATAAGTGAATTTTATGGTTTACGATGAGATATTACAATGATCCTCAGACTGTAGACGTACACACAAAAATACAACAGATGTTTCATGGCTTGTTACTTGTGTAACCTTTCCTAGTAATATATATCACTTAAATGTCAGTGTATGGCTTTTATTAGGGGTGACTACAGGGGTTATTTTCACTTCTGCAAATGTATTACGATAGTTGTCAACCGCTACTGCTAAACAAAGATCTGAGGACATCCCATTATGGGTCACGTCAGCGCGACCTTTTATCCAACCAATCAGAGCGTTGCTTATCTGATCCTGAAAGTGACAGTCGGAATGTGTTTTCTAATCATGCAACCTCGAAATATTTAACAGAGGGTATTCAGAACGACAGTTATTGGTTTTATGATTATATCCATACAATCTAGGCCATCTATAAGTCATTCCAGAATGTTGTTTTGGTCAGTTTTAAATTTTTTAATCGAGAATACGTCAAAATATGTTTCAAAGCATAGTCCCCAGTTTGAAAGTAGTGCTGTAAAGCTCGAGAAAGCTGCCTTCTGATTGGCAAATGTTGATTTCTTGTCAGTCATTTCATTGGTCGGTCAATGTTCGCGAATGGGATGTCCTCAGATCTTTGGTTAGCGGTAGCGAAAACTCAGATCTGATTTTAATGAGATTGGTAGTAAACCAACTTTAAGGCTTGATAATTACATTAATCAATGTAATAGAAATGAATTAAGTATTGCTGACAATCTCAAAGATGGCCCCTTTTCCCCCTGTCACTACTCAAACCTAGGAAAGTTCCACTATTCTGAAGTTGCCATAGTCCTTGCTAACCAACCACACAGACAGGTTTGAAATTCGCATAATATATGTACCGTATTCGACGTAATAATCGCCCCGCTCTAATAAGCGCCCACGGCGATATTTGCTAAACAATTGGCTAGTGAACAATCCCAATTAGCACCCCTTTCGATTGATCAATGTATCACATTGATCAATGTAATACGTGTGTTATATGCACCCTTAATTATGGGACATTAAATTCTGGAAAAAATATATCTGTCGTATATAAACAATTCAGGCTGTCAACATAAACCACGAAATTTACGATCTTTCAACTCTGTTGTTTTTCACCAAAATAATATTCTAATAAGAGCCCCCTATTTCTAATTTTGAGAGTGCCCTGGGCGCTTATTATGTCGAATATGGTATTATTTAACTTATTGCAACTATTGCAACTATCGTTTGTTATTCATACTATTGACAATACTCTTGGCATTTTTAAATTCCTATCGAAATAGGGCAAACAATTGCGACAGTTTGACATACTGTTACAATCCTACCACTTATGTAAGACATTTCTATTCTCATTCATCAATGGATTTTTCAGATCAATGATCAATCTTGAATTTTAAACCATTGCCAAAACTAATACTCACTTTCTTTGATGTCATTCTGTAATGCAAAATATAATTGTTTTAAGAACATATTGTTTATCAGCAAGTCATGAACACACCTAACATGTCTTATAGCTGACATGGTGAAACAGACACTAAAAGATCTTAAGGATTACAATACAATAGGATGTCACTTGACAAGAGATAGATCAACAATAGACTACCTACTTGTAGGTTTTTAAGCTGCATGAGCTGTCTTTCTAACTCCTTATTGTGGTCCTTCTGTATGGCACTGACTTGACCTACAACTTCAGGCAGACTCAGTAGGTTGTCCACAGCCTGTTCCACCAGAGCTCCCTCCAAGCATATACTGCTCGAGGATAATTCTGTTATTTAAATAACATGGTAAACAAATTTATTATAATAAATTAATTATTATTATCATTTACCTCCACAATTAGAATACTAGGAAGTTGTGCTGATGTGGTCATTGTCGGCGCAGATACTACTGAAATGTTACCCAGATACGTTTCTGTATAGGCAAATGTGGTCCAGGTACCTACCTGTATACATAATGTTCCTGAACTTTGCAATAATATATGTGGGGCATTAGTGTCAGGTCTGTTTTCACAATGTGCAATATATGTACTTCGATTTTGGTAAGGACACAATTGTGCATACGGAAAGGTATGGCTGGAACAAGTTCAAATATCCTACACCAGTACCCGATCCCCTATTGTCCGACACTACCTACGTACCGCTGGAGGTCTGAAGCGTTGGGTCCAAAATGTCGAAATGGGCATTGTTTTACTATTTATATACACGTGTAAAACAGTCTGATCATACATACAGGAAAGTTGATTGAAGCTTTATCTTTACTGAAATATATAAAAGTCCGTAGGAACAAATGCATAGTCAGAAGGAAATATAGTGCAACCATATAATTTATTATTGTTAGTAAACAATATTTGACGAGACTAACCCTGGAGCCGGATAATCCTGAGGGTACCCAAGTCAAACACAGACCCACCCAACCCAAATACCCGAGTTACCAATCCCAGCCCTACAGAAAGGTACCTGTGCTGACAACAACCCCCAACAGCGGAAGTTGTCCACCCAATTCAATCTATGTTTATGGGGATCCTTCCAACTTATTCAAAAATCATTTCAACCACTAGTCCTTATCATGAAATGATAAGAATTTTGTTGAGGACAAGACGGCAATAAAAACTAACAGGTTTAGCCCACTAGTCCTTATAATGATAACATATAGCAAAACTCTTAAAAAGGGCAATTTTAACTAGTCCTTATGCAGGGTTAGAATCTAACAGTTTTTGTCCACTAGTTCTTATAATGATAACCAATAGCAAAACCCTCAAAACAGGCCAATTTCTACTAGTCCTTAGGATACCTTTACTATTGGGCAGTTTGGTAAGGACTACGTACAGGACTAGTGCCAATTTCTAACGCTGCCTTATGATACCTTAACTATTGGACAGTTTGGCAAGGACTAATGGACTAGTGCCAATTTCTAACGCTGCAAGAGTGCCTGTTTTTTAAGATGATAGTCTGCCTGTATCATGTGGTTATTATTCACACAAATGCTGAAAAATTATCAGTGGCATATTTTGTTTCACTTCAGATCTATTTGAAATACAGACCACTCAGTCCACTACTATCTGGAGGTGTGGGCATTGGAAGATCAACAAGGGGAGTATGACCACAGATGACAGGAGTTGGAATCAGTGGCGACTCGATCTCCCCAAGCTTTCTGGATAAAGACACTGACCTTCTCAATTTGGGGGGACTATGTGGAAAAGAAAACAGAAAGGATCAGTGCACAATGTTTTGTGAATCATAATAAACTAATAGATCTAGATCTTGGAGTGGTTTGATATAAAAATTGTTTTGTTATTATTTTGAGCATGCTGAGTTAGGTCTATTTAAGCTATATAGCTACAGCTGATGGCTTTAACTTATTAACTTATTATATTTCTGGTCCCCACTAATGTTTGCATGAAAGTTAATGCACTATCATAGACATATAAATTTGCGTCTTTTCTCACCAAGATTACGTCAACTCTTCAGATAATCAAATTTGAAAGATTGCAAATTTTCCTCATATTGCAATCTGCCACAGAATTATAGCCCGATGTCATCGTGAACGTTTTTGAAACAAACCTGCTGAAGCCTGCGTCCATATTCATATCATCCAACAACTTTGTGTGATTTGTACCCTGCTGGACGTCTGCTGACACAAGGGAGATCACTCCTATTGAGCACATGACGATCGCTTCTGTTCTGAAGACGGCCATATCCATATTCAATAGCTGTGTTCGAACTAACCTGATTACAATATTTATCGGGTCGTAATACTAATTTTATCGGATCGCTTTATCACATCCGTAACACTATAAATATGTTAAATAGTGATGCAGGGTTTCGGGTCGGGTTTTTGTTTCTGTGGGAAAAATCCGAAATGTCCGAATAATTTAAAAACAAAAATCAAGAATTGATACAATCACGAAAATGTCATTTTTAGTTTGCAGAATAATTGTAATATATGCTATGTTTGAAGAATTTTGGTACTTTTTAATATATAGAACTTTCTTTTTCTACCTCGGTAAACGACACCCAGATCGCAAATGTCTTAACAGTCTAAATCTGTGCAAAGTTGGGTCCCTTTAGGCCTATGATCGTGGGTTCGAATCCCGGTTCTCCCCGATTATGTTTCTTGGTTTGTCAGCACCATAGTAAGGTCCTGACCCCTGCTCGTGGGTCTCACCAAAGTGGTAAATGTCTGAGACCTGCATCACTTCGGGCTTTCCTTCCACAGCAAGCTGACACGCCGTGAAATAACTGGAATATTGTTCAAAGTGGCATTAACACAACTCACTCACTCACGTACTGCCCCTGCTCCATTGGTTACAGTATTTGCAGGTGTAACTCTCAGACATGTATCTAGATGTACATATGTTGTGACATTAAAATAATAAATTTCCATAATGCCGCTCAAATTCACTTGAAAGTAGCAAAGTTTCTTTGATGGGCATTTAAAAGTTGGAGTACTAAGTAAGGATAAGATATATGGACGAACAACTGCTTTATTTTTCCCCGCCCTGAAAGCGGGGAAGTATAAGGGTTTATTTAATTTTGACTGAATGAGGGCGCCTTTTTGGTTTCTCTAAGAAAATTGGAGTTTTTAAAAGGAAATGAGAGTAACTTAATTCGGACAAGTTTTAACCCATCGCCTGTCACATTCTGTCATGTTTCGTTATGTAGATAATCCATGCAATTTGTTCATTTTTTTTTAAAAAGAGGTAAACAGGTTTAGGGGAAATATATCTCCTTTCGCAAAAGTACACCGGTTTATATTTTGTAAGAATAAACTATTGCGCATTGAGCGATTATTTCCTTTAGCTATAGGCGTAGTATAGAGCTTTATCACGCACTGACCTTGCAATGCTGTACATCGTTTCTTATTCACTGAGAATGAGTGATTATCTCCCTTACCCGAATAGCTCAATCGCGCAATGCTATTCCGGCAGCCAGCGAGAATGGTTCCCGCGAGGAATTCAGGTTAAGCATGTAATCGTTCTCCCTTCACACTGCTATTGCAACCTATTGTTCAACACGATTTAATATCAGGCTTCTATAAAGTATGGCTTTGTTCAATAAACAACACATGTAAAACAACGGGTTTGATATGAGACATTTGTAATTAGTTGTCTTCATAATCACATGTATGGTGCTTGCTGGGGCTAGTTGAGCACAGTATTGTTTCAAGTAGTTCACTGTATGTAATGTATGATTAATACCGGTTTATGGTTCTGCATGGTTTATTGCTTTGACAGTTTCATTTAACTTCCGACAGAGATTTTACAACCCTCTATGTGCTTTGCTTCTGGATACATAGGAAATCAACAGGTTGGACTGTAGTTTGCAATTATTTTCCTAAAAAATGATACGTTTGCATGATATATTCACGATGTTATAGATGGACATTGTAAAAGAATTTCTAAACATACTTCAAATCTAAACCGGAAGTAATCACAACACAAACCAAGTTAACCAAACGGAACCGTACACAAGAGTAATGAGTAAGTGAGTGAGTTTGGTTTAACGTCACTTTGAATAGTATTCTACTCATATCACGGCGTGTCAGCTTGACGTGGGAGGAAAGCCCGAAGTGATGCAAGTCATAGACGTTCACCACTTTGGTGAAACCAACGAGCGCGGCTATATGGTGCTGACAACATAATCGTGACGAACCGGGATTCGAAAACGGTTCAAACAATGACTTAATATTTGTAATATGAGGCTGCCAACCCCCTTTAGGTATGTGGGAATGGGGGTTTGTTTAGGGGGTATTCGAGACTGCTGGATGCCAAAAAAATCGTATTTCGTTCGCAGATTCAACATTTGAAAGAACGGTGCGGGTGAAAATATTATTGATATATTTTTAGTTGTTCTATATATTTTTTCAGTAATTTAACTTCTAATCGCGCCATGTTATAGCGTAGGAAGCGTTCTACAGGTTTTCGTCTTGGATTGACATTCTGCCTTTGTACACTGAATTCCGACATGTGGTTTGAGATTTGTGTTCGGGACTCATGGTGGGCAAATGAAACTCAGAGTGACACATTAGTTGGTATTCGGGATTCAGGGGAGACGGGGTGGGCACAATCTAATAATTTAGATTGGTTCCTACTCGTAAGATTGTGTGAGATGTGGCCGATTGCAAGAAGAAGAAAGAAGACAATGTCTCCGAATATGATGATTCCGATATCAAGGTTGAAGAAGCTGAAATACCGTTAGATAGTATTGAATTTAACGATAAGTATAGCCCTCGATCACCTGCATTTGCAGGAGGCACGGGTTGTCATGTCGTTTCGACGCAATTCGCTGTGCAGAGTTGCGTCCCTTAGCCTATAACTCATTCCTTGGTATCAGCATTTATCTGTCCTCGTGTTTCACCAAAGTAGTAAACGTATGACATGCATCACTTCCGGCTTTTTTTCCTTAAACCAACCTCGCTGCTATTTGTAATGTAAAAGATAAGGAGTGGGTGAGTATTGTTTCACGCAAAGTCAGGAAGAGAGGCTAGAGTGAGTGAGTATGGTATTACGCGTCGCCGCTTTTAGCAATATTCCAGCAATATCACGGCGGGGGACACCAGAAATGGGCTTCACACATTGTACCCATGTCGGGAATCGAACCCGGGTCTTCGGCGTGCCGAGTGAACGCTTTAACCACTAGGCTACCACACCGCCCCAGAGGGAGGCTAGAAGAGCAGCACGGCAGGTCACCAAAAAAACACACAGGTTCAAGAGTGAGTCGCTGGAAAACATGTCACAAATTAGGAGACGGGCTGGAACAATTGGACGGTCAGTTTCGGTTAAAGTATTGTTAATTTTCACGATAATCCATTTGGGCAAGTGTCTCTTTTGGCAGGGTCGTGAAGGAAAGGACAATCAGTTTGGACAGGCTCGCAAAAAAACCATTCATCTTAGTAGGGCTGCATTGTATTCGTTCACTCACACATCCTTGGTTTTCAGCCGACCCACCCTATATAATAACCGACCGGCCTCTAATCCCTGCACATGTCACTGAGCGCAACAGTGGCAGCCGATTCAATATCGTAGCTTCCATTGTTTATCAATCTGTCGCTATTTTCAACCCCCGAGTATTTGTTCAGCTGCATGTGGCGAGACATGGACAAGGAGAAGTCAAACCAAACTAAAAGAAAGTCAGAATTAAATCTCCATTGTCCGCTGTACCATTGAGTAAAGGTTCGGATACTTTACACATCATGTTGGTACATGAGTGAGTGAGTGAATCTATTGACGCCGCTTTCAACGCTATTCCAGCCACATCGCGGCGTGGGCCATCAATATTTATTTGTTTGTTTGTGGTTCAACGCCGCACTCAGCAATATTCCAGCTATATGACGGCGGTCTTTAAATAATCGAGTCTGGACCAGACAATCCAGTGACATCATGAGCATCGATTTACGCAATTGGGATACGATGACATGCATTAACCAAGTCAGCGAGCCTGACCACCCGATCCCGTTCGTCGCCTCTTACGACAAGCATAGTCGCCTTTTACGGCAAGCATGGGTTGCCCAAGACGTATTTTACCCCGGATCTTCACGGTGTGAGCCATCAATAATGGGATTGACACGTTGTACCCCTGTGGGTGACGGTGGTACATGAGAAAATATTTTTTAAAAACCCAAACCTAATCCAAATAAACGCCAAGATGATAATGAATGCGTGGCACTTTTTATGGATACCACCTTCTTTATTCTTTGTAACAACGTTTCAGAGAATGTATAAGTACAATAATTTTTGACGCGACGGTAAACCCCATTTCACTACACTCCACCTTCTGAGTTTGTACGTTTTTCGTCACAGAGCACCACCTGAAAACTGCGCCGTGTTTCTTGTCCTTTCATCAAGTGAATTTTATTGATAAAGAAGTGTCGTGTTTCTTGTCCTTTCATCAAGTGAATTTTATTGATAAAGAAGTGTCACGTATTCCTATTCCTACAGCTTCTAACAAAGTTCAAAATGATAAAGCTACAATAATCATTTTAACAAGTCTTGCTCAGTAACAGAGCAATGAAGCATGGTATATTTTTCTCGCCTTTAGTTGTGTTTAAAGATAACAATTTATTCAATTCAAATAGATTTGAAAACCTATGCATGGTATTTGTTCGGTATACCCACATTGTTTTCTTGAGAAAGGCTTTAGGTCTTAAAGGATAGTGAACATCGTTACCACCTTCAGAGGTAATATACACTATACCTATCCTTCATCTCTGTGCGTCTCAACAGTTAGAGGGCGGTGGGGTAGCCTTGTGGTTCAAGCGTGCGTTCGTCACGCCGAAGACCCGGGTTCGAATCCCCACTTGAGTACAATGACTGAAGCCTATTTCTCGTGTCCCCGCCCTGATATTGCTGGAATATTGCTAAAAGCGGTGTAAAACCATACTCACTCACTCACAGTTAGAGTGAGTGAGTTGGGTTTAACGCCGCTTTTAACAGTATTCCAGTTATATCACGGCGTGTCAGTTTAATGTGATGCAGGTCTCAGACATTTACCACTTCGGTGAAACCCACGAGCACGAGTATGGTGCTGACAAACCTAGAAACATAAGTGGGGCGAACCGGGATTCGAACCCACAATCATAGGTTTCTGGCGTGCCCAAGGGTCGCAACTCGTGCCTCCCTCCACAGTTAGAACTTGGTATGTTATATGTACATGGTTGTTGAGCCTGTATTGCTGGACGCTCCAGTCACTGCAGAGTATAAATACATGAATCAACACAGAATCGTTTAAGTCCAACGTTATCTAATCGAGTTTTAATTCTTACCGTGTGTGGCAATGATGCATGATGAAGAAGGTTAGGTGAAATGGTCTTTAACGTCGCGTCCAAGATTATTGCACTTATATAGCGACGTGCATGTACGTGTGTGTGTTTGTGTGGCTGCTTGTACTAGTCCGGACTGATGCCGATTTATAGTGCTAGCCCACTGAGATACCATGCCGCAGTTTAACATGAATACCCCAATCAGACACAGTATACTGACTCCGAGCCGACCAGTCCTTGTTCTAGCCCCTTAATGCCGAGCGCCAGACAGGGTAACAACAAGTACCATCTTTTAACGTCTTTTGGTATGACGTGGTCGGGATCGAACCCCGGACCTTCCTCTCTCCGGGCGGACGCTCTACCACTAGACCACGGAGGCGGTCGCATGATGAAGAATGTGGAGTGTTTTGTGTGACTAAGCAGTTGTAACAATCTGATTTTATGTTTGCATTTACAAACTGTTTAAAACGTGTTAGTTTATAGACTTCAAACTCCATTTCCCAAAAATTTTGGGACGTCAATTTGTATATTAAGATTTATTGACAGCGCTGAATATTATGCTGTAACCCGTGCACTACAAACACTACATTAAACAGCGCTACTTGATCAATGTGATCAATGTACAACATTCATAGTAGTACTTGCCGCGATAACATCACCCAATACATTCGGCGGTAGGTTTCAATAAAGGTGAGGGGAAATGGCGTTTAACGACGCGTCCAAAATTATTGCACTTAAACAGAGACGTGCTTGCACGTGTGTGTGTTGCTGCTTGTACTAGTCCGGCCTGATGCCGATTTATAGTGCTAGCCCACTGAGATACCATGCCGCAGTTTAACATGAATACCCCACTCAGACACAGTATACTGACTCCGTACCGACCAGTCCTTGTTTTAGCCCCTTAATGCCGAGCGCCAGACAGGGTAATAAGTACCATCTTTTAATGTCTTTTGGTATGACGTGGTCGGGGCTCAAAGCCCGGGCCACTTTCCGGGCGCACGTTCTACCACTACAACACGGAGGCGGTCGTCATGTAGTTCAGTCAGTTTGTAAAATAACTGAATATTTAGGCGTTTAATAAATTTCCTAAGTGAGAAAATTGCACTTTTTGACTGTAAAGATATAAACAAGATAAAATAAGCAATGCTCAGGAGAAATATTCACTTCGTGTTGCAAGTCAAAATAGTGTAAACGAAAAATCGCACAATTACCAAGCTAGTGACTTATCAAAACTTCGTCACCATTACCGATGCTACCCACATAGATACCTACATTTTCTTATTATTTCCAAAACTGTATTTCATTTTGTTGATCAATGTGACCGTACGCCCATATACTATCAATAAAAGTGACAAATGCACTTACGAATTGCGCAGCACAGATCGCGAACTAGTCTAGATTTCTGCTATATCATCCGGGTACTCACGGGAAAAAACAATAACAAAGGCAACAACCAGTCCCGGGGAATTACTTTAGATCAGTGCCCCTTTAACTTTGATACTTTGCATTAATTCTTTCTTTGTAATCAATGCAGCTGTTTGCATAGGTGTCAAATAATTACACGTTGTATAACGGTGAGGACCATACATTATCGATTCCTACAGATCGACATTGGACTTGTGCGACATGTGCTGGAGAAATACATATTTATGGCATAGTACACGTCTGTTTGTCTTTCTCGGGGACACATCGAAACAGCGGCCCGCCAACTAGCCACGCCCACTCAGCCACGTGGAGAAACGTCGCTGCCACAGTTACGCGTAATTTGATTGGCTGGTTTGTAGAATGTCGGTATCGACGTCAATGAGGGGTTCCGTGTCACCAACGTCTATACCTTCACTGTGAGTATAAGATTATAATATTATCAGTTTATGTAGCTTGTTCATATATATCTCACCTTGTACCAAGCGAGATTATCACAAAGCGCTGATGTAAGTATTATTTTACACATTATAAGTTTATCTATACATAGAACTACATGTTTGCATATCCTCGTTGGAAATCCTTTCTGATTTTATTCCCTGTATAAGTACAATAACTTGGAACGCGACGCTAAATCCTATTTCACTACACTTCACATTTCTGATTTTTGTATTTTTTTTGTCATAGAGCACCACATTGGATATTATTTCGTGTTTGTTTCCATGATAATTATTTAGTAAGTTTAATGAATGTATTATTCCGATTCTAAATAAACAAAATTCACTTCAGTTAGAGAGTGACACCAGTGTTTGCTTAATGTACCAAATAGATATAGTTTGTGCTCTCAAAGATCCCAATAACGTTGCTCCCGCTGCTATTACTTAATAAAAGTACAGGTAAATCTCATTTTAAACGTATAATCACTTCATATGAACTCAATTCATAGCATGTATATATGTAAAGCATGGACACAAATTTCCAAACACAAAATTGGTCTTAATTTCAGATCGAGTGCCAACCATGTTGAAAGTCCATCTGTTCGTGGCGGTAGTGGTGACTATATTCGCCTTGTCCCAGGCCGCACGACATAAAGTGGGCAGGCTGAAGGGCGTGAGACCAAAAGAAGTCGTCGTCACCGAGCACGTCTACTTCGACATGGTAATTCATAACAACGAGGGGACGGAGCAACTGGAGGGACGTTTCGTTGTCGCCGTATTTGGGGAACTTGCTCCCATGACAGTTCTCAACTTCGTATCCCTGGCTAAAGGGTACAGGCGAGGCAAAGTAAGGAAAGCTCTCCTATTAAAGTCTGTGAAATAATTATGCTAATGAATTCATTTTACAAATGAATAGATGTATTATGTAATGATCGAGTAGTTATGAATGTTCGAACAGTTAATTAATACTAGACATGACACAATGTAGGGTATATTATTAATATTTTCACGTCTATTCTGTGAAATAATAAAGTATTGAATAAATTGTAGAAATGGATACATATATTACTAACGATCGATTAGATACAAATGTTCGAACAGCTGATTAAACAATAGATATGAAATAATGTAAGAATTATCATTCATATTTCACATCTTTCTGTGGAACAATATACTAGAGAATACATTGTAGAAATGAAAATATATGCTACTAACGATCGATTGGATTCGAATGGTCAAACAGCTGATTAAATAATATATATGAAATAATGTGAAAATTATCGTTCATATTTCACATCTTTCTGTGACAAAATACGATATGGAAACATTGTAGAAATGGATAAATATATTACTTACGATGGATTAGCCCGAATGTTCGAATGGTTGAATTAATAATAGATATTAAACAAAGCAGGGTGTATAATTCTCATGTCATACGCCTTTATGTTATAGAACGATCGACATTAGTTAAATTGCAAATAATCAAAGAAGTATCCAATACGGTACACCAGTGTATGTTTATATGACTTATATGTCATATTCATCATTTTACAATTTCATATCTTACCCCTTGCGGTGTTTGTGTCAATTTATTTTTATTCATTTGAAAGAAATGTATTATGGTGATATTACAGAACGCTGAGAATAGGTATACATTCACTACATGCAAACTCGATAAAAATTCTTATTTTTCTCTCGAGAATATATTTAAGAGTTATAATATAAAATTAAAACACGAACAAAATCAATTTGGATGTAAATGATAAGATTTCTTAGTCTCATATTCGTCACAATAATCGTGATATATTCATATCCTGTTGTACTGATGCACGTCGTTTCCTTTATTCGATAAATTTCACTAGTCAAATACACCATTCAAGAAAGACATTCCATAATGCCGGCCGGCTTCCATTGTCGTGGAATCAATGGTTCGAGTCACAGATGTGAAGTTTCAAAAGTCAGCATCGATCACTCTGAATGCATGCCACGTTCACCGCGTGCCTCGTGGATACACGTATGCTATCTTACACGTTGGCACTCTACGACACTACCAACCAAAATGAGTACTTTTATTAATCATGTCAATTTAAGAGGAAATATGCCAATGAAAACTTGATGGAACATTTTGAAACTATGCTACGACAAAGCACTGCTTCGTCCCATGTATAACATCACGTGTTTCGTCTGGTAATATTGACCTAACTTCTCCTGGATCAGTTACGTATATTGAACCGTCTTTCCCGTGGAATCGTTTTTCGTGTATTAGTTTCAGCGGCCACATGTTGCCAACTCGCTACGGCGTTAACATGTGTATTTGGGGGATTTTTGTGTAAACGCGAAATGGATAAAACATATCTTAATATATTTTTCACTTTACAAAGTTGAATAACAGTGTATATATAACATGGTTCAGATTAAGAACTGACGACGTTTGAATGTTTGATTAATACTGTTTATCTCTGTATGGGTATGCGGGGTAGTCTTGTGGTCAACTCGTTGGCCGGTAGCACCGAAGACCCGTGGTCGAATGCCCGCATCGGAACAGTTAACGAAGCAAATTGTTGGAGCCCCCGCCGTGATTTGGATGTTAAATTGTTAAACGGTGTAATGCTCACCCATTAATATGTGTTTCTGTACCTCTAGCACAATCACACACACTCACCCAAACCGTCTAGATCATGCTCACACACTCGACCAACCATCTAGTTCATGCTCACATACTCACTACACCGTCTAATTCATGCCCACACACTCACAACGCCATCTAGTTCATGCTCACACAATCACCCAAACCGTCTAGTTCATGCTCACACACTCACCACGCCATCTAGTTCATGCTCACATACTCACAACGCCATCTAGTTCATGCTCACATACTCACCCAACCATCTAGTTCATGCTCTAACACTCACTACACCGTCTAGTTTATGCCCACACACTCACCACGCCATCTAGTTCATGCCCACACACTCACCCAACCGTCTAGTTCATGCTCACACACCCATCACGCCATGTAGTTCATGCTCACATACTTACCCCACCGTCTAGTCCATGCTCACATACTCACCCAACCATCTAGTTCATGCCCACACACTCAACACGCCATCTAGTTCATGCACACACACTCAACACGCCATCTAGTTCATGCTCACACACCCACCACGCCATCTAGTTCATGCACACACACTCACCACGCCATCTAGTTAATGCTCGCACACTCACCCAACCGTCTAGTTCATGCTCACACACTCACCACGCCATCTAGTTCATGCTCACACACTCACCACGCCATCTAGTTCATGCTCACACACTCACCACGCCATCTAGTTAATGCTCGCACACTCACCCAACCGTCTAGTTCATGCCCACACACTCACCACGCCATCTAGTTAATGCTCGCACACTCACCCAAACGTCTAGTTCATGCTCACACACTCACCCCACCATCTAGTCCATGCCCACACACTCACCCAACCGTCTAGTTCATGCTCACACACTCACCCCACCATCTAGTTCATGCCCACAAACTCACTACACCGTCTAGTTCATGCTCACACACTCACCCCACCGACTAGTCCATGCCCACACACTCACTACACCGTCTAGTCAATGCCCACACTCACTACACCGTCTACTCCATGCTCACACACTCACTACACCGTCAAGTCCATGCTCACACACTCACCTCGCCATCTAGTTCATGCCCACACACTCAATACAGCGTCTAGTCCATGCTCACACACTCACTTCACCGTCTAGTTCATGCTCACACACTTACTACACCGTCTAGTCCATGCTCACACACTCACTTCACCGTCTAGTCCATGCTCACACACTCACTACACCGTCTAGTTCATGCCCACACACTCACTTCACCGTCTAGTTCATGCTCACACACTCACTACATCGTCTAGTCCATGCTCACACACTCACTTCACCGTCTAGTTCATGCCCACACACTCACTTCACCGTCTAGTCCATGCTCACACACTCACTTCACCGTCTAGTCCATGCTCACACACTCACTTCACCGTCTAGTTCATGCCCACACACTCACTACATCGTCTAGTCCATGCCCACACACTCACTACATCGTCTAGTCCATGCTCACACACTCACTTCACCGTCTAGTTCATGCTCACACACTCACTTCACCGTCTAGTTCATGCCCACACACTCACTACATCGTCTAGTCCATGCTCACACACTCACTTCACCGTCTAGTCCATGCTCACACACTAACTTCACCGTCTAGTTCATGCCCACACACTCACTACATCGTCTAGTCCATGCTCACACACTCACTACACCGTCTAGTCCATGCTCACACACTCACCTCGCCATCTAGTTCATGCTCACATACTCACTTCACCGTCTAGTCCATGCTCACACACTTACTACACCGTCAAGTTCATGCTCACACACTCACTTCACCGTCTAGTCCATGCTCACACACTCACTTCACCGTCTAGTCCATGCTCACACACTTACTACACCGTCTAGTTCATGCCCACACACTCACTACACCGTCTAGTTCATGCTCACACACTCACTACATCGTCTAGTCCATGCTCACACACTCACTACATCGTCTAGTTCATGCCCACACACTCACTACACCGTCTAGTCCATGCTCACACACTCACTTCACCGTCTAGTCCATGCTCACACACTCACTACATCGTCTAGTCCATGCTCACACACTCACTTCACCGTCTAGTCCATGCTCACATACTCACCCCACCATCTAGTCCATGCTCACACACTCACTACATCGTCTAGTCCATGCTCACACACTCACTACACCGTCTAGTCCATGCTCACACACTCACTTCATCGTCTAGTCCATGCCCACACACTCACTACACCGTCTAGTCCATGCTCACATACTCACCCCACCATCTAGTCCATGCTCACACACTCACTACATCGTCTAGTCCATGCTCACACACTCACTACATCGTCTAGTCCATGCTCACACACTCACTACACCGTCTAGTCCATGCTCACACACTCACTTCACCGTCTAGTCCATGCTCACACACTCACTTCACCGTCTAGTTCATGCCCACACACTCACTACACCGTCTAGTTCATGCTCACACACTCACTACACCGTCTAGTTCATGCTCACACACTCACTACATCGTCTAGTCCATGCTCACACACTCACTTCACCGTCTAGTCCATGCTCACACACTCACTTCACCGTCTAGTTCATGCTCACACACTCACTTCACCGTCTAGTTCATGCTCACACACTCACTTCACCGTCTAGTCCATGCTCACACACTCACTACACCGTCTAGTTCATGCTCACACACTCACTTCACCGTCTAGTCCATGCTCACACACTCACTTCACCGTCTAGTTCATGCTCACACACTCACTTCACCGTCTAGTTCATGCTCACACACTCACTTCACCGTCTAGTTCATGCTCACACACTCACTTCACCGTCTAGTTCATGCTCACACACTCACTTCACCGTCTAGTCCATGCTCACACACTCACTACACCGTCTAGTTCATGCTCACACACTCACTACACCGTCTAGTCCATGCTCACATACTCACCCAACCATCTAGTTCATGCCCACACACTCAACACGCCATCTAGTTCATGCACACACACTCAACACGCCATCTAGTTCATGCTCACACACCCACCACGCCATCTAGTTCATGCTCACACACTCACCACGCCATCTAGTTAATGCTCGCACACTCACCCAACCGTCTAGTTCATGATCACACACTCACCACGCCATCTAGTTCATGCTCACACACTCACCACGCCATCTAGTTCATGCTCACACACTCACCACGCCATCTAGTTAATGCTCGCACACTCACCCAACCGTCTAGTTCATGCCCACACACTCACCACGCCATCTAGTTAATGCTCGCACACTCACCCAAACGTCTAGTTCATGCTCACACACTCACCCCACCATCTAGTCCATGCCCACACACTCACCCAACCGTCTAGTTCATGCTCACACACTCACCCCACCATCTAGTTCATGCCCACAAACTCACTACACCGTCTAGTCCATGCTCACACACTCACCTCACCGACTAGTCCATGCCCACACACTCACTACACCGTCTAGTCCATGCTCACACACTCACCTCGCCATCTAGTTCATGCTCACACACTCACCCCACCATCTAGTTCATGCCCACACACTCAATACAGCGTCTAGTCAATGCCCACACTCACTACACCGTCTAGTTCATGCTCACACACTCACTACACCGTCAAGTTCATGCTCACACACTCACTTCACCGTCTAGTTCATGCTCACACACTTACTACACCGTCTAGTTCATGCCCACACACTCACTACACCGTCTAGTTCATGCTCACACACTCACCCCACCATCTAGTCCATGCTCACACACTCACTACACCGTCTAGTCCATGCTCACATACTCACCCCACCATCTAGTCCATGCTCACACACTCACTACACCGTCTAGTTCATGCTCACACACTCACTACACCGTCTAGTCCATGCTCACACACTCACTACACTGTCTAGTTCATGCTCACACACTCACTACACCGTCTAGTCCATGCTCACACACTCACTTCACCGTCTAGTTCATGCTCACACACTCACTACACTGTCTAGTTCATGCTCACACACTCACTACACCGTCTAGTCCATGCTCACACACTCACTTCACCGTCTAGTTCATGCTCACACACTCACTACACCATCTAGTTCATGCTCACACACTCACTACACCGTCTAGTTCATGCCCACACTCACTACACTGTCTAGTTCATACTCACACACTCACTACACCGTCTAGTTCAAGCCCACACACTCACTACGCCATCTAGTTCATGCTCACACACTCACCCAACCGTCTAGTTCATGCGCACACACTCACTACACCGTCTAGTCCATGCTCAAACACTTACCCCACCGTCTAGTTCATGCCCACACATTCACATTCTACCTGTAGGATACTCACACATTCACACACGTGTTTCTCTACCTGTAGGATACTCACACATTCACACACCTGTTTCTCTATCTGTAGGATACTCACACATTCACACACGTGTTTCTCTACCTGTAGGATACTCACACATTCACACACGTGTTTCTCTACCTGTAGGATACTCACACATTCACACACGTGTTTCTCTACCTGTAGGATACTCACACATTCACACACGTGTTTCTCTACCTGTAGGATACTCACACATTCACACACGTGTTTCTCTACCTGTATGATACTCACACATTCACACACCTGTTTCTCTACCTGTAGGATACTCACACATTCACACACGTGTTTCTCTACCTGTAGGATACTCACACATTCACACACGTGTTTCTCTACCTGTAGGATACTCACACATTCACACACGTGTTTCTCTACCTGTAGGATACTCACACATTCACACACGTGTTTCTCTACCTGTAGGATACTCACACATTCACACACGTGTTTCTCTACCTGTAGGATACTCACACATTCACACACGTGTTTCTCTACCTGTAGGATACTCACACATTCACACACGTGTTTCTCTACCTGTAGGATACTCACACATTCACACACGTGTTTCTCTGCCTGTAGGATACTCACACATTCACACACGTGTTTCTCTGCCTGTAGGATACTCACACATTCACACACGTGTTTCTCTGCCTGTAGGATACTCACACATTCACACACCTGTTTCTCTACCTGTAGGATACTCACACATTCACACACGTGTTTCTCTACCTGTAGGTTACTCACACATTCACACACGTGTTTCTCTACCTGTAGGATACTCACACATTCACACACCTGTTTCTCTACCTGTAGGATACTCACACATTCACACACGTGTTTCTCTACCTGTAGGATACTCACACATTCACACACCTGTTTCTCTACCTGTAGGATACTCACACATTCACACACGTGTTTCTCTACCTGTAGGATACTCACACATTCACACACCTGTTTCTCTACCTGTAGGATACTCACACATTCACACACGTGTTTCTCTACCTGTAGGATACTCACACATTCACACACCTGTTTCTCTACCTGTAGGATACTCACACATTCACACACGTGTTTCTCTACCTGTAGGATACTCACACATTCACACACCTGTTTCTCTACCTGTAGGATACTCACACATTCACACACGTGTTTCTCTACCTGTAGGATACTCACACATTCACACACGTGTTTCTCTACCTGTAGGATACTCACACATTCACACACCTGTTTCTCTACCTGTATGATACTCACACATTCACACACCCGTTTCTCTACCTGTAGGTTACTCACACATTCACACACGTGTTTCTCTACCTGTATGATACTCACACATTCACACACGTGTTTCTCTACCTTTATGATACTCACACATTCACACACGTGTTTCTCTGCCTGTAGGATACTCACACATTCACACACGTGTTTCTCTACCTGTAGGATACTCACACATTCACACACCTGTTTCTCTACCTGTATGATACTCACACATTCACACACGTGTTTCTCTACCTGTAGGATACTCACACATTCACACACGTGTTTCTCTACCTGTAGGATACTCACACATTCACACACGTGTTTCTCTACCTGTAGGATACTCACACATTCACACACGTGTTTCTCTACTTGTAGGATACTCACACATTCACACACGTGTTTCTCTACCTGTAGGATACTCACACATTCACACACGTGTTTCTCTGCCCGTAGGATTTCCTGACGTACAACCGGACACGGATCCACCGTATTGTCCCCGACTTCGTTGTCCAGATGGGAGACGTAGAACACAAGCAGGGACTTGGAGGTAAGTTCATTCATGGAAAACGAATATAGCCTTGCTTAAAATAATCGATAATCCGAAAAAAAACCAACAATGAAATATATATAAATGAGAATGCCCTGAATGGCGATATGTTAATATTTTAACACCTCACCACGGGACCGCCTCCGCCTAGTGCTTTCCATATTTATACCTGATGTCGTCACTCACTGATTTTCAGTGATCCTTTCTTATAAGTTTCACCGCTATTTTGCCTTTTACGCCCAATGCAATCTGTTTCGTCGATGTATCGTCATTGACGTTTATATGGCTTAGTTATTCATACTGTTTCATTGTTGCAGGAACAAGTATCTATGGTGACACATTCCGTGACGAGGAATTCATCATGAGCCACAGTTCCTCAGGGATGGTTTCAATGGCCAATGCAGGAGAGGACACGAACAAGTCTCAGTTCTTCATTACATTACAGAAGGCGAGATGGCTTGATGGCCACCATGTTGTGTTTGGCAAGGTTATTGCAGGAATGGTGAGTAATCTTGTCAACAAGCATCTAAAGCTACGGTGAAGTCTTTAAAATGATAAGATGATCTACATCTGCGCTCCCCGGGTCCGTGAGTGGAAGTTATGGCACAGCGTGCTTCGTCTTTCCATCCTTATCCGTTCGACTTCTTCACGAACCGGCTCAAAGGATGAAACAGTAGTGGAATTCAGATTTGATCACTCTCTTTACCCTTTACCTACTGGCCCGTGAAGACCCGGGGTAGAATAGGTCTTCAGCAACCCATGCTTGCCGTAAAAGGCGACTATGCTTGTCGTTAGAGGCGACGGGAGGATCGGGAGGTCAGGCTCGCTGACTTGGTTGATGCATGTCATCGTATCCCAATTGCGTGGATCGATGCTCATGATATTAATCACTGGATTGTCTGGTCCAGACACGATTATTTACAGACCGTCGTCATATAGCTGGAATATTGCTGAGTGCGGCGTTAAACAACAAACCAACCAACCTTTAGTTACTTTAAAACAAAACTAAAAAATGTTGAAACATCTGTGAGACTCTTCTTCATCAGATAGAGCAGGCCTTGGTATTATTTGCAGCCGCAAACCATGGAACTTTATAGTAATAAAATAATCACTTCTTTCGTGGGGGATAGGAACCGATTTTAAAATGCTTCTGAATTAATCTTCTTCTAAAGTCGTGAAAGTTGTAACCCGATGAGACTCCTGTATTTTGTCATTTGGAAATAGTTGATGGCTGAATATTTGAGCTCTCGCTCAGAATACTCACGGTGTGCATTAGTAATTACAAGAAAAAAACATTCCACGATTGGTTCGGTGAACCAATTATTTTTTTTAATGCCCAAGCGATTCCAGTCAGCTGTATATTGCTTCTTGTGCTGTTGATTTGAGTAGAGGGTTTGTATTGACATGACCATAATCTGTAATGTTTGTTTTTGGGGGTTTAACAGGACATAATTGAAAAGATTGGCGAGATTAAGAGCTACAACACTGGTGACCCCAAGAAGCCCGTGATGGTGGCGAACTGCGGAGTCGAGGGACTAAGCTCCAAGTACGAGGTCACCCTGGAACAGGTCGACAAGGACTCACAGAGCTTCCGCAAGGAAGACTTCGCACCGATGCACGAAGAGGATGAAGACAGTCACTAAGCAGCCCAAGTACAGACACCCGGCACCATAGTAACAACTGTTTGGCGCCGTTTAACAAAAAGACAATTCGTAATCACCCGTGTCATTCCGGAACAAGGTTACGGAAAGGGTCGAGAGGTGACGAATGAAATCGGTCTTCGACTCATTCGTCTCCACACTCATCTTTCCGAATCCTACAAAAATGTCATTCGGTTTGTCCCGGAATGACACGAGTTGTCACGGAAAACTACAATTATCGCAACTTTCATACTGTATATATCATGGAATGGGATTTACGACAACCGTACGGCTTCGTGAAACACAAATGAGAGAGCCAAAGAAGATAGACACTCGAAAGTCTTCATTTCTGATTTGAAAATACGCGGCGCCAAGTGTCTGCGTCCACACGCTTGCTCTGTTTCATTCTAATGTGTTACCATTGTCCAGTGTGAAGGTGTGCGTTTCAAACATGGGTCTCATGTCGGATTGTGGTACACGGTCCACAATCTAACATGTACGCTCATCTACGCTCATCAAGGCTAATACTTGTTGTTTGTCTCTCTTAAGGAGACGAGCTCTTATTTAGAAATATAGTGTAGCTTACGGTCTATAGAACGGGCCATGTTACTCTGAAAGCTGAACTTACACTATTGAGTCGGAAATAGGGTCTAGTTGTATCCACGTAAAATAGGTTTGAGTTTCCATGGAAAATGTCATATGTATCTGGAGTGAATGTTTTGATAATATGTACATGTACCCGAATAATAAAGTTTTATAAATATCCCAGGTGTTATTTAGTTGCGCTTGTACTCGTAACACACAGTCAACATGTCGTTATTAGTTTCAACAAAGTCTGTAAACGCGCTGAAGTGTCACTGGATCGTCTGGTCCACTGTCACTGGATCGTCTGGTCTAGACCCGATTGTTTCCAGGCCATTGTCGTGTGGCAGGAATACTGCTGTGTGGCGTCAGCCCAGAAACACTGACTTTTTATGCAAGTTGTGTGAGGGGTGATACCGGTCGTGCCTGACATGCTAACCCTTTTTGTGAACACCTGGCGTCATCAGTGATTTTCATGTACATTTCACCAGTATTCTATAATCACGTGATGGGGGAAAAGGAGATCTTTTCACGAGTGGCTCCTGGGGCGGTCGGGTACCCTATAGGTTACAGCGTTCGCTCGTCACGCCAAAGACCCGGGTTCGATTCCCGACATGGGTACAATGTGTGAAGCCCATTTCTGGTGTCCCCCGCCGTGATATTGCTGGAATATTGCTAAATATGGCGTAAAACCATACTCACTCATTACTCACGTGAGTGACGGCAGAGCCACTCGTGAAAATATCTCCCCTTCCCCCATCAAGAGATGAGAGAAACATGATATTTCACTCGACATATGAAATATCCTCTATAAACGCGACCCACAGCATAATCCAATTGAGTTTAACAGAATAATGATTCAAACACGTCAAAAGTTTACACGTATTCATTTAATACCATGCAACGGCCCACCTTTAGAATTTAGGGATCGGTTCCACAATGCTATCGTATCGCTAAAGTTATCGTAACTCCCATACTATTACATAGAGGATATTATATGAGTATATCATGTCGTACTATGTTCTAGTGGACAACTACACAAATAAAAGATTATATAATAAATAGGTTATTCGCTCGGGAAATACCGTAACTAAGACACTCGTGTCGTATACATAGTATGACATGAACACTCATATAATATCTGCACCACTAAATTAACAATCACGTCACAATATCCTATGACGTAATTTATAGAATTTTGTTGCGAGAACCACCAGCGAAATAATGCCATGTGACGTCAGCCAAGCCTTGGGTCATCGGTGATCTATCATCTCTACACGCAATGTCGTTGAATAAGCCCAGGGATGTTGGAAGTTTTCAATATTTTGTTAGTGAAACCTGTTCCCGCAGCACAGAAGCACTCGCTTTGTTATTACACATTGTGTCATACAGCTGCAAGGTTATTAGTGAGTGAGTAAGTTGGGTTTAACGCCGTTTTTATCAGTATTCCAGTTATATCACGGCGTGTCAGCTTAATGTGTGAGGAAAGCCCGAAGTGATGCAGGTCTTAGACGTTTACCACTTCGGTGAAACCCACGAACACGGGTATGGTGCTGACAAACCTAGAAACATAATCGGGGCGAACCGGGATTCGAACCCACAATCATAGGTTCCTGGCGTGCCCAAGGGACGCAACTCTGCACAGCGAATCGCGGCGCCTTCTTTAAAGACGACTGGGTCACCCCTGCCCCTGCAAGGTTATTAAACGGGTGATCTCTTCATGGGCGAGAATAAATTATTATATGTAGAGAAATGCGGCACTGATTAGAGAGTGAGTGAGTTAGGTTTAACGTCGCTTTAAACGATATTTCAGTAATATCACAGCGTGTCAGCCTGTAGCGGGAGGAAAGCCTGAAGTGATGCAGGTCTCAGACGTTTACCACTTTGGTGAATCCAGTGAGTGCTGGTTTTATGCCTAACAGATACTAGTACATTAGGAACAATATTAAAATTATATATGACACTTTGCTTTTCACAGGATCCCACAGTGTACCGGGAAAGCTATATAGGGTAGATTTTGTCAAGGATTTTGATTCTGTTCCTTTGTATTTCATACAAAAACTCAAAAGATGGATAGAATTTTTTTATACTGACATAAAATTCTGTATCTTAATGAATCTTCATCTTCATTTGATGTTTCCAGAGGCTGTTGGCAAGGTGACCCCTTGTGTCCCGACATATTTCTTCTTTGTGTAGAAATATTGGCTGATATGGTGCGTAATAATAACATCAAGGGTATAAGTGTTAATAAATATAACACTGAATATCTTATTTCTCAATATGCTGATGACACCGATTTTATTCTTGATGGAAGTGACTCATATCTTGAAGCTGTTGTTGAAACCATGGATATTTTTGCTGGTATTAAAAAACAATTATGACAAATCTCAAATGGTATGGATTGGCTCCATGAAAACCAGTTATGTTAGATATTTACCACACATTGATTTCAACTGGAACCCCCCAACTTTTAAAGTTCTTGGTATTTTGTTCAGAACTTCAGAAATCAAAACTTTATGAACTGAAACAAATAATAAATCAATGGATAAACCTAATTCTAACCCAAATTGGAAACATTGCCCTAATTAAGTCATTATTAATTTCCAAACTTAATTATCTGTTTTTAACTCTTCCAACTCCTCCTGAAGCCTTTCTCAAAGAATTAAACAAGATGTTAAATTTTGTGTCGAATCAGAAACCAGACAGGATAAAAAGAGAAATATTATTTGGACCCTTTCTGGAAGATGGACTGGGTTTGATTTATATATTTGAATACATAAGTTTTGAAGGTAACATGGATGAGAAAATTTGCTCTTCATGATCCAAAGTGGAAAAGTATTCTAAGTGCCAGCTGCTCTAAATGTAAGGAATTTAATCAACATGGATGTGGATTTCTCAAGAGAATACTTAAGGACCTGGGTCCACTTGCACAAAGCGATCTTAGCGCTAAGATGATCGTTACTCCCATACTTAAACATAGGCTTACGATAGTCTTAGCACTAAGATCGCTTTGTGCAAGTGGGCCCTGAACAACCCTTTCTGGAGGGAGTGCTTCAATGTCTTCTATGACTTTCCAATAGAGGTGATTTTTTTTCAAGATTTCTTGTCTGAGCATATTTTTTATAATATTAACATCAAAGTAAAGAAGAAAACATTTCTTTTAGAATCATGGTTTCATAAAGGTATTTCCCAGATATGTGATGTTGTCAATGAAAACTGATGATTTTAACAGTATGTATCACCTGAAGACCTCGTTCACAGTTTATGACATGGTTGTCAGGAAGATGTTATCACATTCATAACCTTAATCTTACATTAGAATTAATCATTTTTGGTTGTAGAAAGGATGTTATGATTGAGGCTGTGTTTGATCTCTTCATCATCTCATAAAATATTTCTTGCATAAAAAATGACCTACCATGTTTTGTACATTTTAAGAACGATTTAAAAATGAGAAACTATATTGAAAAGACGTGATTCATTTTTGTAAAAATGGTTTTAATGAGGTTTTTTGACTAAATGGGCAATGTATCATGATTTATTCGAATAACAACACATACATGTACTAATAACCACTTTATTAGAGAAGCTGTTATAACATTTTGCATTATAATGTTATGAATTAACCCTGATCTAATATGTGTGAATGGTGATTGTATGTCTTTGTGTTGTCTTGTATTAAAAAAAAAACTCCCCCAAAAAACCTGTATCTTGATTTGAAGTTCTACATGTTTTTTGTTTTCTCATGTTTAGCTCTGAAGTTCACCTGGCTACAGAGATATATATGTAACAGGGATACGGAATAAAAAAAATATCAATTAAAAAAAAAATAAGTGAAACCCGCAAACGGGGGTTTATAGTGAGTCAACGTCATAATCGGAATTTGGGATTCATACTCAGGACAAGTTGCATCGTGAACGTATGGATCACAACCCTGCACTGCTAGTTGCGGCGCTTTAGATCACTGCAAATCTTGGATTCGAACCCACTATTCGCAAATCCTTGCATAGCTAATGAACTCCGCACAGCGCAGTGCGTGGCCCTGGACAACAGGACCACCCGTGCGCCTCCATATATGGAAGCACTATACTTCTTGTTACCCTGCCTGCCGGAAAGCCCGAAGTGATGCAGTTTACCACTTCGGTGAAACCCACGAGCATGCGTAAGGTGCTGACAAACCTAGAAACATAATCGGGGCGAACCGGGATTCGAACGCACAATCATAGGTTTCTTGCGTGTCCAAGGGACGCAACTCTGCACAGCGAATCGCGGCGCCTTAGACGACTGGGCCACCCGTGACCCCTCAATATGTAATGAAGTGAAACATTAAACATATATTTACGTAAAACTGGTTTATTCAACTGAGTAAAACAAGGAAACACGTTCACACAGGCTATAGTTTTACGGTTTGAACTGTACAGAGAACATATACACACACATCTATAGTTACATTCAACTGCTGGTTAAGTATATTGGCCGCAGAGAGAACCTTTGCTTCAAAGGTTATACAACACGCACACAAACTGAAAACACAGTGAAATGACGTACTGTGTCCTAACACAGAATGACTATACAAAAACAGAGGAGAGAAACAGGATTACTATGTAAAGTGCTGAACGATGATCAGATGCAGTAACTACACGTGTTGCTAATCAAGACTATCTGTTCTCGGATTGGTTGTTCCTACGTGTGTAGCGCCATCAATGCGACGTCTTGTCGACGTTATTGCGTAACACTATATGACGTCATGATATGATGTGATGATTGTCAACAGAACGTGTGTTTACGCCTTGCTGGGATCATCAGACAAGAGGACTTTTTCTGGGAGCTCGTATTTCTGTTCCAAGTGCTCGACGCTGCAGTCAGCAATGCGAACCTTCTGCTTGGGGACAGCCCTATCCTTGAATGGACCCATTGTGTTGATGTCTTCCAAGACGTCCTATAAAAAAAGAAAGTGATTTATTAACACCTTGGTTAAGGTAGGGCACACGGAAATTATGTATGACCTATGAACAGATAACATTTGCCAATTACTGCTATCAACAGTTTACTATTTTCTAATTTTGTTCACAAAAGCCTTTAGCTTAAAGCGATGCTGACGAACCAGTCGATCCCCTTTTTGGTCAAGAATGTGTCATTATGGAAGTACTCATCCCCGAAATTATGAGTGAGCTGCCTAGGGGTTGGTTCCAGTGGACATGGCTAACGGAACTGAATACTACATAGCACTGAGTGGGCTTCGGCTTGGCCAGTCGTCCAAGGCGCTGCAATTCGCTGTGCCAGAAACCTGATGATGTTTCTAGGCTTGTCAGCACCATACCCGTGCTCTTAATCTTAGCCAAAGAGGAAAACGCCTAAGGCTTGTATCATTTCGGGCTTAACTTCAACGTTAAACTGACTGGATTGTCTGGTTCAGACTCTATTATTTACAGTCAGCCGGCATATAGCTGGAATATTACTGAACAAATAAAACATGTAATACTGTTCAAGGCGGCGTTAAACTCCCTCCATCCCTCCCTCGCTGTAGCATATGTCCCTAGTTCGGATCAATCTAATACTTCTAAATGGTGCGATGGATATTTTCTTTAGTCTTACCATGCCTTCCAAGACTTTTCCGAAGGCGACGTGACTACCGTCAAGGTAACGAGCTCTGCCGAAAAGGATAAAGAACTGGGATCCGTTGGTGTCCTTGCCGTGGTTGGCCATGGAGACGATGCCGGCGGTGGCGTGGCTGACCTTGAAGTTCTCGTCAACAAATCTTTCACCGAAGATGCTGCGTGCTGTGATAGATAACATATACACTGATGTAGAATTGATGTAAGACTCGCAGATCCATAAGATCCATAAGATATTGTTGTCAGCGGCCAAAGAGGTGTTTATGCATTACACTGTCCCTCGAAACAATTTCGAAACGAAATAGGATAGTTTGTTGGTGTGTGGATTAACGCCGCACTCAGCAATATTCCATCTTTATGACGGCTGTCTGTAAATAATCGAGTCTGGACCAGACAATCCAGAGACTTATACCAGGAGATCGATCCACGCAATTGGGATCGATGACATGCATCAACCAAGTCAGCGAGCCTGACCACCCGATCGCCTTTTACGGCAAGCATGGGTTGCTGAAGGTCTATTCTACCCCGAATCTTCACGGTCAACGAAATAAGTCAGCCATGTGTGTGGGTTTGTTAAAATGGTTTCATGCTATGTTTTTTGCAGCCATGTCATTATGAACCGCAGCAGATCAATCAGTGTGGCGGTACACTCTGCCGGCAATGTTCCTGTACTATCACGGCAGGGGGCACAAGAATGGGTTTCAAACACCAACTTCTTTGGGGATTCGACATCGGGTTTTCGGCGTGGCGAATGAACGCTTTAATAACTTGGCTTACTACAGCCACGATAAGTGACGATCTCATAACAATCAGATCTTAGATTTCATGATATTGAACACTTACATCCAGTACCGTCGCCGCTGATGATGTCACCGCATTGGACCAACATGTCTTTCACAAGTCTGTGGCATTGAGTATTTTTGTACTGAAGGCGGGCTTTCTGCAATACAATGTAAAACATGTTAGGAAAATAACTTATCCAAATCAACGCCGATTACACTTAATTACAACGTCAATGCTGAATGACACAAGGTCGAAGGCCTGAAAGCATTGCAAATTGTCAGCGGCAATAATTCGACAAAATACTAACCCCATCTCTCTTGATCCCCTCGCAGATGCTGCCAAAGTTGAGTGTGGTCATGGGAACAATATCTCCGAACAGACCAATCTTGACGTCACCTCTCAATGTCTCGCCTTCGCCGTCCCAGTTCTTAACTTCAAACGTCAGGGTGGCGACGCTTGTGACCACGTGGGGTTCAGTTGAGCCTTTCTTCTTTTTATCACCACTGTCACAGACGCAGCTAGCCACCAACGCAGCGAGGACACACAATTGCAGCTTCATGATTCTGGTACTGGGGAAAAGAAAGATTCAGATGTTATTTGCATGTTAACGTAAAAGGGACTATCATCAGAAGATATCCTGCTTTCTTTGTTATTAAACGTCAACCTGCGCTGTTCCAGGACAACTGGCGGATTGTACATGGTTGAGTCTAGACCAGACATACTGATCAATACCTATAAGCAACTTCTTATGCCGTCGGGGTACAATGACACACCAAGACCACCCGATCCGCGTTGTCGACTCACCCGACAAGCATATACGTTACTGGGGATCTATTCTCACCCGGGACTCACCATGGTCCCTATCACTGACTATGTAACCATGTGAAATTGAAGGGAGCTTTGTCATAGATGTAAACATAAAAGGTCACCACCGCCAGAGAATAACCTGTCGCGATTATCCGACAGAACAGCTTCCATTGGGCGTAAAAGGCAAAACAGCGTTGAAAATTATATGAATGGATCACTGAAAATCAGTGATGACACGTGTTCGGTACCATTGTGACCACCCAATAACCCCTTACGACAGTGTTTACTTTAACATTCATCAAGGATACCTTCCCTGGTAACATTGGACGCCGCACTCAGCAATATTCCAGCTATATGACGGCGGTCTGTAAATAATCGAGTCTGGACCAGACAGTCCGGTGATTGATATCATGAGCATCGATCCACGCAATTTGGATACTTTGACATGCATCAACCAAGTCAGCGAGCCTTAACACCCGATCCCGTTCGTCGCCTCTCACGACAAGCATAGTCGCCTTTTACGGCAAGCATGAGTTGATGAAGACCTATTCTACCCCGGATCTTCACGGGTATCATGGTCGTAATATACTGTATTAGCAGGGGTGGCAGGGTTCTGCTGGATGTACAGGAACCTCGGAAAGTATTCTATATGTGTGGTACAACAGGGCGCAATTCGTAAACGTTTAGCACTTTGGTAATCCACACTGATATTAGTGTAACACTTAGAGAACATTGACGATAATCGGGGCGCATCTATGATTCGACCCACGACCATGTATCATGGTACGGTTGAGGCAGACAAGTTCAGAAAACTGATACCGAGTATTGGTTCCTTTATTAAACCAAGGGACAACCTGTTCCTCCCGACACAAGAACAAACAAACAAATTTGGAAAATATTCACCGTGAACGTGAACAGTAATAGTGGCAAGATGTTAGAAGTGTGTGGCGGAACACTGAATGCATTGCGGTTTTCATTGACTATACAAGAATGTACCAGAACTATGACCTCGTGAGAATTATCCTATTTCAGATCAATGAAGTTCTGGTAACACGTGGCGGCGACACAGCAACGCTATGTCGATTAATGTTCTGCCCCAATCAATGCCGTCAGTGTGACATTCGGGTGCTAGAGGTAGCCAATACTGTTTGTGATTGGATTAAACTTGCCACGCAAACTTGCCATAACGTTACGCGTTAAGCTTTGCCACGTGTGAGTATGTTCTTAGGTCAATGTCTTGAAATTTGACGACGTGCACAAGTTTCATTAACCCAAACTGTCATGACACGTTTTCAAAAGTATATAGCTTGTTACTTTCATCACACCTCCGTTCTTTGGCATTTTCGTAATCTTTCCAAAATTTGTATTCGTCAACGCTAAATACGTATACGAAGAGAAGTACAATGTATCTCGTATTAATAAATACGGGAGATAGAATTTGTCGAGATTGAAATCGTACATCACACATAATATTTCACCAAACACTTATATATGTACATGCATATATGCATATATAACCAAATCATATATGGTACTTGTAGTATTTTTGGTCAGTGGAAACTTGATACCCCTTTGTAACATGCTAGATTTCCCCCGTGACGTGTAATCTTCATTTTGAAGTATGAAACAAGCTCTATTGGTATTCGCGTTTAGTTGTCTGATATTTTAACCATTACACAGAGCTGTTTTCATTTAACATTGGCATTGTACTTGGCAAACATGCAGATTGGGTGTCAGAAGGTTTCATTGTTGGACAATTATCAGTTCTGTTATTACAATAAACACCTAAAATCATACCTTGAAATAATTTTAAAGTTTTTAAAATAAATTAACCGATAACTGACTATAACTTCGTTCTTTCCCGCAACAGACAGGTTAACGCGTTTACCTGAAGCTTGACACTACCCTGTTCTATAGTAAAATGCCAGAATCTTTTTCTTCCAAACCACATGACGAAAACGAACGAATTATTTAGAAAACATTTTCTGATGAACAATGCACAAGGTTAGAGAGGGAAAGAAAAGACTTGCTTCTTACCTTTTTGACTTTTCCTCTGCAAGTGCTATCACAAGAATACGTGCTGAGATCTACAGCATCAGACCTTTTAAAGCATGTCCGTGCCACGAAACAGACGACAGTATCGACCAATCAGAGAGCGCGGTGCGTACAACGGACGAATCAGAAAGCAGCCAACTGGAGGCCGCGATCGAAGAAAGAAGAAGGGAAACATTACTCTACGGTTGGCAATGTACAAGTTTACATCAATAATCTATGATGTGGCAAAATAATGCATATAGTATGTACAGGTAGACAGAAGTCGTCCACGCGCCATCGCCACGTCTAAAGCGACGTTTACGTGGATATTAATACACAATGTAGAAATGCCCACGACGCCATTACCCGATTTTAAACACCGGGGATTTTAGAACCAGGAAATTGTGAAGTTTCTTGTTTTATTACAGTGTTAGGTGTTCATGTATTTGAAATATACAGCATAAGCAATATATGATATTTATGTAGTTAAACCGACACTCGTTGCATGCTGTATATAGATTCTACACGTATTCAACATTGATTCCTATATGTATTACATTTAATAGCGTGACATAACACGTTAAGTTGTTGTTCACATATATGTACACACACACACACATATTTATGTGTGTGTGTGTGTGTGTGTGTGTGTGTGTGTGTGTGTGTGTGTGTGTGTGTGTGTGTGTGTGTGTGTGTGTGTGTGTGTGTGTGTGTGTTTGTTATCATGTTGTTGTGAGTGTCATTTTGTGTTTTGAAGAAAATGCCTGGGATGTTTTTGAAAAAAAATATGTTCCCGAAAATGATTAGAAAAATAACTTGTCCTAAGGTTTGGACCCAGAAATATATTGTCTACTGGACACAGTGGACATCTTGTATTGTGGGTTCAAACGGAATTGTTTGTCACGTCCTTTTCGAGAAATAAATGAACGTATTGATGCAACTGACAAAAAGATAATGTGCATCAAACACCACCACTCTCACACATACAAACACATGAACGTACCCACAGGCACGCGCACGCGCACGCACACGCACACCATCACCGTAAACTTGAGATCCCATAGTTGCTATTTTCCTTTTATGCCCAATGGAATCTGTTTTGGTAGATAATTGTCGTTTTATATTTCACAATATACAGATCTACATGATCACCTGCATTACCCTGTAATAACCAATATGCCACGGCAAAACTGTTATGGGTCGTATAATTGTCATAGAAATGGTTTTGACTAGGGTTACAACACTCACGGTCTTCGTAAAGCTTTCAATTGTTTGATATTATATGTCTTGAGGACATTTCCAAATTTGAAGTATCAGTGACACTTAAGATGTCCGATGCAATTCCCTATTTTGACATGTACCATATGTTCCCATGGGTTTTTTTTTCAGATGAACAACTGGCATGCCTTTGCATGTGTTTGTGACTTGTGGGACAGGGTACGCTCGCCTTTTCGCGAACACCTGGTATCATCACTATTTGATAATGATTCATAAACATACGCTTATGGAATATTCGGAATCGTACAGCTTTTAGCAGATATTTCTTATGATTTTGGAGAGGAATGGAATATCAGCTTAATTCTAGATATTGCTCGAGACGAAGACCGTAATTAGTTTTAAGAACTTGGATCTTGGAGGTTTTTCACACGTACACATCTCTAACACATGTACACAGAAAACTGTTTCTATTCCGAGAGATTTCATCCATTTGTGTATCCTCCTATATAATATTATGTGCTCGTCTATTTTGTTTTAGTGTCATATGACATATTTCTTCCAATTAATTCATGTATCTTTTCATTCTCACTTTTCATCTGTATGTCATAGCAGGACGGTTTGCTATGGTGTACATGTATAGTTCACTGAAAAATAACATGTTGCACTTCAAGGCACTTGGATACATTTGATAACTGCATAACATTTTGAAGAAAAATACCTTCCTTACTTTTAACCCAGGACGAGCTTTGATAAGGCTCATTTTTGTAGCTGGGGAAAATATTCAAGATTGTCAGTTTAGGATTAACTTAGTACAGAATTCCAATTTGCATGAAGAAAAACGATATTTCAAGATGAAATTACTCTACATCACCCCAGAAAACCAGCTTTTCTTTTTGCGTCGAATTGTTTTATTATAAATTCATCTCCGAAAATGCCTCTTTTAAAAGATTTTAGTCACACCTCTTAACTGTATGTTCCCAATAAGTACAACATGGGCTTAAAATGGGAAAAAATACTAGTTTCACGAAAACTCCTTTTATTAATTTTCCCAAATTTGAAGCTTGACGGTTTTCAGTTGGCCAATGAAGATCCTTTCAAACACGGTATCCTTAATGATAAAAAAAATCGTATATGCATGTTGTAGTCACGCGACTAGGACTTTAGTGACGAAAATATCAAATTTAGAAATTTTGCTGATGTGAAATTATCACATTACACCATATTCGCTCTCACGGACCCAAAAGGATATGTTTACAATAATAGTTATAATTAATTGCTATCGGAGCTGCGTGTAGAGGGGTGATGATGAACCTAACCCGCCTGACTGCCAGGGCCACCCGAACCAACTTTCATGCATATATTTATACAGTAGTTCGTTATAACCGTGTTCGTTATAAGCACTTTTACAGCATATAAACAGCAAATGGGCGGGACCAAAAACAGTTCGGAATATCCGTCAGTTCGTTACAAGCGTGTTCGTTATAAACGTAGTTTACTGTACATTTTAATCTGTAAAATACTAATACTAATACAACGACCATTTCCATAATCACGAGACATCTGTACTGAAACAAACAATCATTCCCACTTCATTCTCACCCCCTTCTCAGCTCTTGCAGCCTATGCTCATGCTGCTTCAGCTGTAGGTCTAAAATTAAGATATATGAGGGTTCCAGTTTCGAATTGTTTTTATGTATAATTACTCATATCTTCATTTCGTGCACATGTTAGTTTAATGAAACCAACATATATATTTCAAGTCTGTTAAAAGTATATTACTTCAAGGACAGAATTTCTTAAATCCTCTCGTACAATTTTATCATATAACTAAAACATTTCCTATTTTTCTTTTGATGTCCGTCTTCACAGCAGATAATCTTCTTATACATTTATGATAATCAGTATAGATAGTAACAGCCTTAGTTACATTATTAATTTTATAACTGCCCACTGTTCAGTTAGAGCAAGGGACATAATGACTACTACACGCGTACATATCATATTCTTCGTATCACTGCACAATGTATTTGTCTGACCTCGTGTAACACCATGCCTAAGCATATCGTATTGTGTCAATACAATATGTTAAAACTATCAATATCACTATTTACCATATTGTCTTTCCAAAATAGCTACATATTTATAAAAGTAACGAGGATATTAATGTCTGAGAAAATTTAAGAAATTCGCCTTAAAAAAGAAAATATAAAAACAAATTCCGACAGAATTGAAATTCATCCAGATACAAAAGGTTATTGTTACCATTATAAAGTAACAGCTATAGTCATTACACGTTGATGTAATACCCACTGAATCTGTTGCAAGATCAGTGATTGTCGTTAAATCCTAAATCTCTGTCAATGAGGACAACCTGTGAGTGACAACCACGTGTTGCCCCAAACGTGTACACCGGGTGACTTCCTTGGAACACACATCAATACCGTTCATTGTTTCCGGCCCTGACGGGGCAACACGTGTAAAAGCTGACACGCAACGGCTGTTGAACGCGATGACTGTACGCACCACAACTCACATTGTCAACGCCGATTAGCAGGTAGATTTAGCACGTTGTGTTGAACAAATGTCGAAGTATTTACGAGCAGTGCCCGTCTAAAGTACAGTTCGCCACCTGGCGAAGAACCTGTTATTGTTTCGAAAAGACATCAAAGATCCCATCAATCAGGATATTCGTCAATAGAACAAATATCTTTGTGGTGGAATGTTTGAATCTGGCAAAGTGACATCGCCGATCACTAATAATCTACACAGCAAACGTAAAATCAGAGGAACACATAACTACATTTACAACTTTCAGTTTCTCCAGAGGTAACACAGCATGTAAAGGATAGATTACTTTCCTTGAATGACTTCATACTTCGGATAGGGTTTGTTTATTGGGAGTAGTATATTGGTTGATGAAACCTCGTCAATTGTATGATTCCAACGAAATCTTCAGCAACCTATGCATGTCGTAAGAGGCGACTAACGGGATCGGGTGGTCAGGCTCGCTGACTTGGTTGACGCATGTTATCGTATCCCAAATGCGTAGATCGATGCTCATAATGTCAATTACTGGATTACCTGGTCCAGACGCGATTATTTAGAGACCACCTTCACCTTACCGTAATGCTGCGTAAAGAACAAAACACACGTTATTTTTGCATACGATAAAAAACAACATACAAATCCGTGGTTTCTATCAATTTATTTTCAGTTCTTTTTTCCTTGTAAAATGTTTTGACAACATGAATGACAGCCGCATTGTGTGGCCCTATACTTCACAACATGAGCAGACGATAACACTGCCACACAACCGGGAATATTTGCACATTACTGTTCCAATGAATGAACTTCACAGTATATAGTAAGGGAGGCGCAATGGTAGACAGTACGAGACACAAATCCACTTCAACGCCTGGTGCAATAAGAATTCTAGTACTTCCGTGCCTGATTACGAAACTCTTTTGGAATACTAACAAAACTCAATCATGCGCAACATGGCAGTGCAGTTCTGCCAATAGATACAATCCACGTAGGATTATTTTTTAATGACACAGCTTTCAATGTCTGGATAAATGAAAACTGGCACCTTGTGTAACGCACTGGCTGAATCAAAAGGTTCTGTGCCTTATAAGTGTGAATGAGCAATATTCCAGCAATATCACCACGGGGGACACCAGAAATAGGCTTCACACAGTGTACCCATGTGGGGCATTGAACCCCGGTCTTCGGCGTGACTAGCGAACGCTTTAACCATTAGGCTACCCCACCGCCCCTATACCTGATTAGAAAGTTCTTGTGTCAGTTGACATCTTCTATGTTAGCCTTCACTGCACACACTGACTCATGAGTATTACTCAGAAAGATATATCAACCTGCTCTTAGTAGAAATGAACAGTTACAGATTTACAGAGGGCTGACTGTATGTATACATTCATCAGTAGAACATTTCTTTGGATGTGCCTTGTCAAAACCCAATAGTGAGTGAGTGAGTGAGTATGGTTTTACGCCGCTTTTAGCAATATTCCAGCAATATTCCAGCAATATCACGGCGGGGGACACCAGAAATGGGCTTCACACATTGTACCCATGTCGGGAATCGAACCCGGGTCTTCGGCGTGACGAGCGAACGCTTTAACCACTAGGCTACCCGACCGCCCCTCAAAACCCAATCAGGCTTAAGAGTACTCTTGTAGTTTTTTTTGTGTAATTGTCTTGCAAACGTACCCCAGTTGTGTGTTTTCTTGCAAACATTGCCAACATAATGAGCAAGTTTCACATCACAGCATGGAAAACAGAGTTATCTCCCCTCCGAGCAGGTGAAGGTTTCATTGATCTTGCAAACATACAAAACGCCATTCTATTTCCTATCAAAACACAAAGTAACTGAGTTTACTTCATGGAAATACTCTTTATCCAACGGTTTCAATACTCACGGATATATAACTGTACAGAATCATTTATTACAACTAAAATACAAAAGTAATAAGTTAGGAAGGGAGATAACTCTAATTAAAGAAGAAATACATGAAACGCAGTGACACATATTAATATATAAAAATAACAATAAATATAATATTTTACATGTACAAAATCACAATATACTAAGATCCTGTGAAAATTCTTATGACATGGTGTGTAATGGTATGTTGTTGATTGCACTGATTAGCAGAAGCTTTGATAGAAGGAAGCTTATGCAAGAAATAGCACTTAGATTGTTTCATGCATATAGATGTGACACACAAAGTAAGATAGGTTAAATTTGACTAGTCACGTGAGAATACTGTGAAATGTTAATGAGGCTAACAACACTATTCCATTATCATGTGATACCACCATCATTCCATTCCCATGATCAACATAACCTTCTTTCAGGCAGCCATCCTTCAGTTCCCAGTGGTCAATATAACAATAGCTCATGTTAACATCCTTCAGTTTCCTATGGTCAAAATAACATTATTCCACGTTACTGCCATTAGTCTAATCTGGCCAACATTACATTATCTCACATTACCACTCTCCAGTTTCGAATGATCAAAATTACCTCATGTTACCTTTTCTTCGCCATGATCAATATAACATCTCATGTACCCTCCTTAGAAAAAGGGGGGCACGGGTGGCCAAGTCATCTAAGGTGCCACGATTCGCTGTGCAGAGTTGCGTCCCTTGCGCTCGCCAGAAACCTATGATCGTGGGTTCGAATCCCGGTTCGCCCCGATTATGTTTCTAGGTTTGTCAGCACCATACCCGTGCTCGTGGGTTTCACCGAAGTGGTAAAGCTTTCCTCCCACATTAAGCTGACACGCCGTGATATAACTGGAATAATGTTAAAAGCAGCGTTAAACCCAACTTACTCACTCACTCCTTAGAAAAAGTCCCAGAAGAAACTGCAGAAAACAATTTTGTATAGTGTTTAACCAAAAGAAAAGGTTTGCTGCAGGCCCTGAAAAATGTCATTTCGGTTCCTTTTACCAAAAAAAATATTGCAGGTCCTGTAACAGTTGCTGAAAAAACGTATCCTGTCCCCACCCGCCCCAGACTATCAAATGGAGGATCCCTAAAACTGAGCTCACCCAAGATATCCTCTATCACTTTCCAAGCATCTTACATGAATATAAGACAAAACATTTTCAAATGTCATGTATGCACTATTCACTTGGTTGATAATTGCAATATTATCCAGAGTCTAATGAACTTTAGTATGGTATATACAATATAATGGTATATACAGATATCATGGGTGCATATGTTATTTTGTCATGTCGGTTACAAAAACAAGCAAAATAGAAACTTATTCATAACATTGTGATAATGGTTGGTATACTTATGTAAGGGTACAAAGATGACTTGAAGAAAACTCAGCAAGATATAGATAAGGATATGTATAGGATATGTAGTCAAACATTTCTTGACTTTTCCATGATGAAAATGATACTTAATATTTGATAATGCTCAAAATGAAACTATCATCAAACAGAATTCATTACAAATGTGTTAAAAGCAAATCAAATTGTATCCATGACTACACCATACAACAATGAAAATTAAATGACATATACATCAGAAAAACATCGAAAAATATATAAATAATCGTCATAAACACAAACAGTGATGCATCAGCCTCGTGGTCCTGACTACGTGAAAAGCTTTCTACCGGTACTTTTATCAGTTGATTTGTGAACCTGCCATGATAAAAAGTAAATGAATATCCATAGGACAGCTGGGGGGTTGTCGCTTTAAAAAATAAATAGGGTTGTATCGGAAATACCCAAGTGAAATGTAGTTTCTCTTCACATTTATCTTTACACACAGGACAAATGAGTGATATCATTTCAAATGGATATTACATTCTGAACTTAATTTCTATATAAGTTAATCAGAGCCAATGCCACATATCCAGGGTAAGTTTCTTCAAGACAATGACTCAAATGTTTCACAAAAAAGGATGAAATATGTTATTGAAACACTGCAAACTTGCTCTGAAGATCTGTAGGTGTCGGTAGACAATAACTCTTGGTGTTCTTGTCTCTTTTTCCACAGATTGGTGTTTGTTCTTTGTTTGTTCTTTGTTGCTGTTGCCAAAGAAAAAATGCTTATATTTTTAATCCATGATATGACTTACCATTAACCCCAAAGACATATCATTATTTTGTGTATCATCTGCTATTGTTGTTTTCACTACAATAATCATCAAGTCTTTGAAAGGCATTTAGAAGTGATGCGCATAAGGAAGAGAATGTATGGATGTCAACTTCTTTATTATGAGGAACACAACGTTTTGGTGATAATTTAGTCCTAGCTTCGAGCTGTCCATAACTATCAGCGCTAATTACTGTAAAGTGTCAGCGCCAATTATCTGTTATGTACTGGCTAACCTTGTTAATTTTCCACCTCTTGTTATGTTATTACTTTTGTTGTTCTTACATGTATATATATATATGCTCTCTGCCTCATAGCATTCATCCACCTGATGAAGGAGTAAGCCTATACTCTAAAAAATGTTGTGTTCCTCATAATAACGAAGTTGACATCCATAAAATCTCTTCCTTAATAATCATCAATAATAATATAGCAAACGCTTTTAAGTTTCTTATAAATAATATTACAACATTACACAACAATTATTACACAACTTATTAGCAACAATTCATAATATAATCAAGAAAACTTGATACTTGATAATAAATATTTTAAAATATCAACAAAAAAGAAACATTTGCCATTTCTACAAGGACAAAGTATATATTTGAAGCATAACAATATCCCATCTTTTGGACCTATCAACAAGCTGCAACATGACTTGAGGGAAAATAGATAGATTTTCACCAGAAGGGCAAAATACAGTGGATACAAGATTGTTGCTCATGGGGAAACCTTGTTGTATTGCAGTGCATAAGTCTAACTACTTGTACTGTTTGAGTATTGCACATTTTGTCATTTTTTGTTGGGAATTTGTATATCATTTCAACATCATAAAATATCACATATGATTAAAATCATGTCGTTGATTTCCTTGTCCTTAATCGGTTATACTGGGCATACCTTAAATGGTCATTAGCCTTTTATGATACTTTTGTGTTACATTGTATAACTTTTTGCCATTCTCATGCATCACATGTTGATGTTAATTTCATGCAGTATACTGAATATCTGTAGACTTGTTCATATCATGGCGTATCAGGTACTAACTATGGTTTAAATTATGGTGTATCAGGTACTGACTATTGTTCATATCATGGCGTATCAGGTATTGACTGTTGTTCACATCATGGCTTATCAGGTATTGACTGTTGTTCATATCATGGCGTATCAGGTATTGACTTGTTCACATCATGGCGTATCAGGTATTGACTGTTGTTCATATCATGGTGTATCAGGTATTGACTGTTGTTCATATCCTTCAGATGTGCAGTTTTCTTTCCTTTTCATATGATACATTATCATGTGTTGTGTATTTTTTGGTTCATTTTATTTGATACATTATCATGTGTTGTGTATGTTTTTGTTCATTTCATGATACATTATCATGTGTTGTGTATTTTTTTGTTCATTTCATGATACATTATTGTGTGTTGTGTATTTTTTTGTTTATTTCATGATACATTATTGTGTGTTGTGTATTTTTTGGTTCATTTTATTTGATACATTATCACGTGTTGTGTACTGTTTTTGTTCATTTCATATGATACATTATTGTGTGTTGTGTATGTTTTTGTTCATTTCATGATACATTATCACGTGTTGTGTACTGTTTTTGTTCATTTCATATGATACATTATTGTGTGTTGTGTATGTTTTTGTTCATTTCATGATACATTATCATGTGTTGTGTATGTTTTTGTTCATTTCATATGATGCATTATTGTGTGTTGTGTATGTTTTTGTTCATTTCATGATACATTATCTCGTGTTGTGTACTGTTTTTGTTCATTTCATATGATACATTATCATGTGTTGTGTATTTTTTTGTTCATTTCATGATACATTATCATGTGTGGTGTATTTTTTTGTTTATTTCATATGATACATTATTGTGTGTTGTGTATGTTTTTGTTCATTTCATGATACATTATCTCGTGTTGTGTACTGTTTTTGTTCATTTCATATGATACATTATCATGTGTTGTGTATGTTTTTGTTCATTTCATGATACATTATCATGTGTTGTGTATGTTTTTGTTCATTTCATATGATACATTATTGTGTGTTGTGTATGTTTTTGTTCATTTCATGATACATTATCACGTGTTGTGTACTGTTTTTGTTCATTTCATATGATACATTATCATGTGTTGTGTATGTTTTTGTTCATTTCATGATACATTATCATGTGTTGTGTATGTTTTTGTTTATTTCATGATACATTATCATGTGTTGTGTATTTTTTTTGTTTATTTCATATGATACATTATCATGTGTTGAGTATTTTTTTGTTCATTTCATATGATACATTATTATGTGTTGTGTATCTTTTTTAGTTCATTTCATGATACAGTATCATGTGTTGTGTATTTTTGTGTTCATTTCATATGATACATTATCATGTGTTGTGTATGTTTTTGTTCATTTCATGATACAGTATCATGTGTTGTGTATGTTTTTTTTTTCATTTCATGATACATTATCATGTGTTGTGTATGTTTTTGTTTATTTCATGATACATTATCATGTGTTGTGTATTTTTTGTTTATTTCATATGATACATTATCATGTGTTGAGTATTTTTTTGTTTATTTCATATGATACATTATCATGTGTTGAGTATTTTTTTGTTCATTTCATATGATACATTATTGTGTGTTGTGTATCTTTTTTAGTTCATTTCATGATACAGTATCATGTGTTGTGTATTTTTGTGTTCATTTCATATGATACATTATCATGTGTTGTGTATGTTTTTGTTCATTTCATGATACATTATCACGTGTTGTGTACTGTTTTTGTTCATTTCATATGATACATTATCATGTGTTGTGTATGTTTTGGTTCATTTCATGATACATTATCATGTGTGGTGTATGTTTTTGTTCATTTCATATGATACATTATCATGTGTTGTGTATTTTTTTGTTTATTTCATATGATACATTATCATGTGTTGTGTATTTTTAGTTGATTTCAAGAAGTCTCCTGTGAGAACTATTGTTCATTCAGTATTATGAAGATGTGCACTTTGCTTTTCATCCTGTATCATGTGTAGACCGTTTTGAAACTTGTTCACTTCATTCACGAGTATGTGAAGACGAGTGTTACCCAAAAATAAGGGATCAAGAAAGATGGAATAGATTAAACTAGAGTCTAATGACTGAACCATCAATCTGAGAGGTTGTAAGTTACAAATGAACATATGAATGATACTGTGCATATAAGTACAACCTATTCCAAAGTAATCTCTCAAAACTTAGATGAATATTATAAGCATAAAATATCACATTCATTACTTTAATATTAAAATATGTACCAATTCATAAAAAAATCCATTACTTCTCTGAGGTGTTGTACAAGATGCATTAATAAAAAAGTTGAAAGTAAGGTTTGACAAGAACTTGATGGATTTCATGAACATGCTTGAAAGTTATACAAAAATGGGTATGCATGTAGAAAAGTATATATGTCGACATGAGGAAACCTGAATTAGATAGTTACAGATTACAAACATGTCATCTAAAACAGGTAGCACCAGTAACAGGGACTTGATATGAAGAGAGGTTTATGGCATAAAAGTTTCACTGCATGTCAAATTGACATGGGCTGTAAGAAAATAAACATCATGATCTTAAAACAATTCATCCAGGACTAGCCAAACATTGGTTGTGCAAATGACAATATCAAAATGAAGAACCATACCAGAAAAAAAACCCCAAAACAAGCTCATGTTCCTTAAAATCAGGAAATCGTTTTGTTCATCAGCAAAATAACAGTAGCAACCATATGAAATTTTGATATTTCAAGGGTTAACTTGAAGATTAGCAGTATACTAAATTACTGAAATGACATTTAGAAGTGTACTGTGAATCTTCAGTTCTTTCATTTCAAATACCCTGGTATGCAGTTTCCAAGTTCACACATAATCTGACATATTTATCTCAGATTTTCCTTGATTATGTTTACAAAAGATATTTAATACAAAGAAAAAGTCAAAACATATATTGTGATTATGAGAGTCACAATAAGCTGAACAATTATTGTCTGCACATGACATGCTTTGTGCTAATGAGAGTCACATAAAGCTGAACAATTACTGTCTGCACACGACATGTATTCTGATTATGAACAATTACTTTCTCCATGTTTCATGCTTATGGGAGTCACAGGGAGCTGAAGGCCCTCAGTCACACAAGAGTGTGTGTATATCATTGGACCTGAGGAACAGATTCAAATACAACCAGATATCTGAAAAGTAAACCTTCATTCATAAACCTCAACACAAAGAAGATCATAATGCAGAGATATGACTTACCGTAATCGGCGTAATAAGCGCCCAGAGCGCTCTCAAAATTAGAAAAAGGAGGCTCTTATTAGAGTTGAAAGATAAATTTCGTGGTTTATGCTGACAGCCTGAAATGTTTATATAAGACAGATATATTTTTCTAGAATTTAATTGCCCATAATTAAAGGTGCATATAACACACGAGTGCGTATTATACGTGAAAAAATAAGTCTTGTGTACATTGATCAATCTGAAGGGGTGCTAATTGGGATTGTTCACTTGCCAATATATTAGCAAATATTGCTGTGGGCGCTTATTAGAGCGGGGCGCTTATTACGTCGAATACGGTATCATTCATAACTCTACATTCCATTGGCACAGTCAAATAAAACACATTATTACATAAACAAATTTTCAAAAGTGATAAATGATACAAAATGGCACAAGCTTGGCACTGGTGACCAAAAATGGCAAGTATAGGCATATAATAAAGCCGAGAACAAAATAAAATAGATTTTTTTCTTTCCTCTTTATGTCTTTAACGGAGATATGATGGCATCTATTCAGCATTCTTCAAAATATCTAGTGTTTGGAGATGGTTGTATTTGATCAAGCACCCTCCAACACGACTCCTGTGACAAATCCATGAACACGCCTTTCTCAATTGAGTCCTAACAAAGTATCAATTGAGTCCTAACGAAGTATCAATTATCTGCAAACAAAATCAAGGAACATTCATCCATCATCCATGAAAACATTATGCAAACTGGTTTCCTCAAAACATATTGCAACACATCCTCAGCCATTACACTGATGCAAACAATGATTAGAATGTTTTCTACTCAATAACAAGTCATAAATAAATCATTTACTTAGGACAGTTACATCCCGAAACTCTGTATATTTGATTCAGATTACATACGATAAATGCAGATCAACAATGAGTATTGTTCAAATGGTAAGCTTATCATATACTCCTCTTAAATAAAAGTGTAGAAGAGTTTGAGGTTAACAAAAGTGACAAAACCCTTTCCATATTCATAAGAAATACAGTCAAGTCTCGTTAATCTGACATTCATTAATCCGTCAATCGGCTTTATCCGACATTAATGATGGGAATTAATTAAATCAGTGCTACTTAAACCTGTTAATCCAACAGTCTCGCTCTCCGGCTCTGACACACCTAATTTGCAACGAATTACCCAAATCACTCATTAATCAGACTCGTTTATCCGACACAGCAATCAGCGTAATCCGTGGTCATCTGCCGTGAGTACACAGCTCGTGTTTTGATGCGAGACAAGTCGGCTACATATTACAACGGCTAGAGAGATAAACTTGCTTAACAATAAACAATTAATGCTTTAAATAAAGAAAACAGGATTAATGCTTAGATTACATGCTTAGATTACCTCAATCTCATCAAAATCAGATACAAGTTCTCGCCGAGGACATCCCAGAACGATCTTTCGCGAACTATGATCATGTAGTTGTCCGATTTTTGATCACGAACGTTGATACTACTTAATTTCGTTTATCTGACATACTCGTTAATCCGACATAATCCTATGCAACCAACTATGTCGGATTAATGGGACTTGACTTGACTGAGTTGATTGTATGATTTGGACTATATCATAAGCCTACCAGAGACACAAACTTTACTTTAACGTTTACTTATGATAGAAAACATTCCAACATCTCTGCAGTAGACAACAAATATATTAACATTAAAGATCAAACAACAAACATAACTTTGTCAAGGAGTCAATAACAGTATGCTCTGAGATTCAACTGACATGTTCGACACTCTCCAGAACAAAAGTGGTACTTTCAAATGTCAAACAAGTTAGAAACACTTCCTTTTGTTCCAAACTAAAAGAATACCCATCCACTCCCCACAAAAACAAAATTAGCAACAATGATGAATATTACACAAGAAAATATAGAAGAAAACAATCAGCCAATTTCGGAAAGAATAATTTCACAAATACAATGTAGTGCCTTATTTCATAGGGCTGGGACGATACGCCAACTATGTGATCCGATTGGTATCAAGATACCTTGTTCACGATCCGATATGTATCACGATACTTGTATGTGGTCTTATCTGTGGTATGCAAGATATCTTCATAGACAGGATAGTCAAATACCTGGCACACTGACGATTTACAGTTGGCAGTGTCAAGTATGACACAACGGATGAAAATATTTACTTTTTCAATATTAATTTTCAATACTAATTAAAGTTCAGTGTAACAGCTGTTAAAGTAAACATTTAAGGTATGAATCGATATTTTTTACTTCGTGTATGACTGATCAATTAAAAAAATATCGCGATCTACCAATACATCAGTGTATTGTCCCACCACTATTATTTTATCTCCTGTAAGAAATACAACCCAACATCAGACTGGATGGAACTGCTATATCTTGAAGAAAATGTGAAAATGTAGCATGTTTGCTGTGGCTGTAGAGAACAGAGTAAAATAATAGTGTAGACGTGGAGCAGCATAAGTGAGTGACATGCTTGATGGCCAGGAGCATCCATGCACGTCTCAGGATTAATCTCACATGTGCACAGCACATATTCAATACCTTATCTCAGGGTTAGAACTTAATCATAATCTTCACCAGGCACTTAACAATCTGTTACAGAGTTGTAATCTGTGTAATGGTTAAAATAGAATTCCACAAAGAAACATCACTGGTCCTTCCTGAATATAAGTCATGGACTAGTGGACTTATGTTAATTTCAAACCCTGCATTCATTAAATAATATTGAGTGATATGGATTTCAGTTACTTTCATCAATGTCTACTGGATGTAAAAAAAGTCTTCATAAATATTCCAGAACATTCTTTGACTTTTTCAAGTCCACTCAACATGAATTGTTTGACAGGCATTACTTAGAAGTTAACGGGTGACAAAATAGACACAATTTATGGATAACAACTTCTTTAATACTGTATAGGCGACAACGATATAAGGATCTATACCGAAACGTCGCCTTTACAGTATTAAAGAAGTTGTTATCCATAAATTGTGTCTACTTTGTCCACTCAACATGTTTAACATACATCTTACAGAATGAACAATGGATAGGGAGTGTTGAGAAACTGTTTTTCATACAGTTCATATGTGTCCATTACTGTAAACGTCATTCAATAATCAATCAACAGTACTTGGATAATATTTCAGAATAAATAATATTCAATGTACATACAAAAAGTTTCAAAAAGATGATATATGGAGTATATAAAGTGGATTCCAATATCATCAAAGAATACTCATCAAAGAGTGCTCATATTTCACAGATTATCACACATATAGCAGTTGTTTTATTTTTGGTTCAATAAATATCTCAACTACAAGTCCACAACAAGTTAGAACAACAGGTACTTCTAAAAACCTCAAACCATTCACCTTTTGTCCACAGTGGGGAGGCCACTGGGGGGATTGCACTGTGCTACAACAACTAGACTAGAGTGTCCTTCCTACTTGAGCAAGCATTACACATAACACATTGTATCAGAGGTATAGATCATCCACTATATCTCAGGCAACATATTTTTTACTTGCTTTAAGGATCCGCAGACTGTAAATGTCTGCCGACAAAACATTGCACCAGATTCCTTTTCTCTAACCAAGGACCCACTAAAGTTAACTTATACTAAACATGGGAGTCAAAATGAAGTTTTTTCTTGTTTCTGCAATTGATCAGATGCATAGATGCACAACAGTACTTCATACTAAATTCCTCAGGTTTGCATTGCTTGAAGCATCAACTGTTTTGCAAGGTCTCCTCCAACATTAAATCATTTTTATTTTTTTCTTATCATTCGATCTGAAGTGGAGCCCCCAAAAATTAAATAATTGAAGTGTCACCTACTGTCATGTATTTTCCAGTTAAACATCTGTAAAGCAAGTAAAAGTTTTAAAAAAATGTGGCCTCAAGGAAACATTGTGACTTTACAACAGTGAAACCAGAGAAAACCGAGATCCCTTTGTAAACTGTTTCATCTTTCACATATCCACATGTTCTACCCACCCCACCCCACCCCACCCCATAGCTCTATGTATTTTAATGACAAGCCACCCTCAATAGCATTCATGTGGATTATATGTAAGAAGGAAAAGTGCAACTTTATTGCACCTTTTTCGCTTAATCAGGTTCCAGAGAAACAAATGACTATCAGAGATCGAATCTGATTCAGTGAGCAGATATAGATAGCATACTTCTCCTTCAGGAAGGGGGCGTGGTTGTCCCTGTGTCTCGGGTGTGGAAAATGGCTTTGCAGAGTTCTGTCCCTTAGCAGTGGAGGGTCAAATTATCATGGGTTTCATTCATAAATCCTATATTAGCCTTGATTACAATTCTTGTCTGTCAGCACCAAGTCTCTCTCTCTCTCTCTCTCTCTCTCACAAGTTTAGTTAAAGTGTCATCTTTTACCTGTCATCTTTCATTTTTCTCACACATAAACAGACACAGGCTTGAAATACAAGAGACAAAGAAGCATTAAACCAGGCTTCTTGAGACACTTTTAACAGACAGGAGACCCATGAATTTTTAAAATGATTTATCAAATGACCCTTTATATGGATCCAATTAAATTTACAAAGCATCTTACATCAAGATGTTCACTAATGTGGCTTATTGTTATCTACGTCCACAACTGTCTCCGTGTCTGTCAGTCATAGCAAGTTGGACCCGAGATAGGATTTATATTGGTGAGACAAAGTAACTATAGGATGTAGTATCTCTGTAGGATAGCAATATCTCCGGTTTCACTGCATCCTAATAAAGATAGAGAGCAATATCTGCGGTTTCACTGCATCCTAATAAAGATAGAGAGCAATATCTCCGGTTTCACTGCATCCCAGTCAAGATAGAGAGCAATATCTCAGGTTTCACTGCATCCTAATAAAGATAGATAGCAATATCTCCGGTTTCACTGCATCCCAGTCAAGATAGAGAGCAATATCTCAGGTTTCACTGCATCCTAATAAAGATAGATAGCAGTATCTTCAGTTTCACTGTGTCCTAATAAAGATAGATAGTAGTATCTCCGGTTTCACTGCATCCTAATAAAGATAGATAGCAATATCTCCGGTTTCACTGCATCCTAATAAAGATAGAGAGCAATATCTCGGGTTTCACTGCGTCCTAATAAAGATAGATAGTAGTATCTCCAGTTTCACTGCATCCTAATAAAGATAGATAGTAGTATCTCCGGTTTCACTGCGTCCCAGTAAGGATAGATAGCAGTATCTCCGGTTTCACTGTGTCCCAGTAAAGACAGATAGCAGTAACTCCGGTTTCACTGCATCCTAATAAAGATGGATAGCAGTTTCTCCGGTTTCACTGCGTCCTAATAAAGATAGATAGCAATATCTCCGGTTTCACTGCGTCTTAATAAGATAGATAGCAGTATCTCCGGTTTCACTGTGTCCTAATAAAGATAGATAGCAGTATCTCCGGTTTCACTGTGTCCTAATAAAGATAGATAGCAGTATCTCCGGTTTCACTGCATCCTAATAAAGATAGATAGCAGTATCTCCGGTTTCATTGTGTCCTAATAAAGATAGTTAGCAGTATCTCCGGTTTCACTGCGTCCTAATAAAGATAGATAGCAGTATCTCCGGTTTCACTGCGTCCTAATAAAGATAGATAGCAGTATCTCCGGTTTCACTGTGTCCTAATAAAGATAGATAGCAGTATCTCCGGTTTCACTGTGTCCTAATAAAGATAGATAGCAGTATCTCCGGTTTCACTGCGTCATGCACTGCAGTGTAAAACTACAAGGAAGGGAGGTGCACATGGAAGAGCAGGGGAGTTTCTGTTAAAATGTCTCCATAGAAAACTACCAAAATAGATATGGGAAGACCACTGTTGTGTAATCAAATACTACAACAGACAGATTATGTTTCATCTATACTTATAGGAAACAATACTGTATATTACTAACATCATATTTATACAAATTTACTCTTATTAGGTGGTTAATAGACATGCTACACAAAGAATACATGTTTAAAGAGCTTCTTTTCAAAGGCAAATTGTGACAAAGAATCTATACATAATATTGGCCAGGCCTGAATTTATGCAACATAAACAAAATAAGGCGAAACACATACCCTCAATAGTTGGTTCTCAGTCACATTGTTCTTGGTTCAAGTGCATATATATATATGTGTGCTTTGTAAGTGTCAGAATTTTGTATTTTTTTCTAGGCAGCTCATTGCCAGCTGAACAAGAGAACAAGATGATTGTTAGCCATAAGTGTGCACGGTATTACCGGTATATCGGTAAATTGAGGTTCATTCTTTCCACGAAACGTATCACAATATATTTTCTTCATGCTCAGTATGTCGAGTGATTTGAAATAGCAACTTTTACCATGTGTTTCATGTTATACACTTGCCAAATCCCTTCGCTGCCCCGGAGCGTGCATCCAGAGCCCCATGATGGCTGCATATTCATTGAATGGGTAAACATTTACTAGTTGTACCGGCATCCTTTTTTCTTCTATTTGTGAACTTCCATCCATACATTGATGGTTCAGATTTTTCTGAATTCAAAATTAGAATTATACAATATATCATGATACGTATCGCAATACTGCCTTGTGCATCGCAAAATATTGTGATACACTTTAAACCTGCAATACCCATCCCTAGTTATCCATATTGAACTGTATCATCAAATGTTAAATACGGAATGCTTCTCTGCAATCTTTAGCACAACTTTCTTGATGTGCTTCCAGATCAAAATCTTTTGTCCAAATTGTCATCTACAGGATATTCTTAAGGGAGATAACCAAACATTTCAAACATTTCTAATATCGCACACAAATATAGATACAATGTATACCAAATATAGATATACCAAATTCACTTTGATACATGTAGATTCTTTTCTTTTCTTTTCTCAAACTCATGTTACTGACTAAAGAGTCCAAACTCTTCATACATCTTAACACTGGGATGTTGTTATAAGTATCCAAAGCAGCAAGAAAATCTAAATATTTTTTCAATATTAATTTAAAACATTTGATTTTTTTTATAAATTAATATTTCAACTGGGAAACAATATATTACAAAGCATATATAATAGATAGAAGCTCCTTGCAGACTGTAATGTCTTTGTGCAAATATAAGGCTACGAGACAAGCAAGCATTGGTCATCTAAAGATGTGATTCTAACGATGTCGTCTACATTAGCAACACACTACACCATTGCATGTGTATGATATTAGAATCAACTGGTCATGTTTGGCACTATATCCACAACTGAATAACTATAGTAATAGTGTATAATATCCCTTTTCTATAGGGTATCAACATTACACAGCCACATAAGTGTCATGACTCAGAAACATGGACACCCACAGAAATAAGGAACCATGCCTGCTGTCTTCGAAAGTGCATGTGTGCTGTGCGATCCTTCCGCTTCCACACCATGCTGCAGCCTTCAAGACCCAAGTTCTCTCCCTTGGATCTGTGCTCGTGTGTGAAGGTCAAATTGTCCAGCCACAAGCGTGAGGAGATGGAACCCACTAAGACCACAGCGAGGGGTTAACTGGGATCGAGGCTTATGTTCTCCAGGTGGGACAATGGGTTGGGATCCGTCTGAAACATTTGCATTACACATTGATTATTATATACATGGCTAAAGGATGCATCAGAAAGTCAAGGAACACTTTAACCATATCAAGCAAGAGTTTAACACAATGTTGTAAATCCATAACGGGATTCACACCTGTGCTTTTGTTTTTTGTTTTGTTTGTTGTTTAACACCGCACTCAGCAATAGTCCAGCTAGATGACGCCAGTCTGTTAATAATCAAGTCTGGACCAGACAATCCAGTGATTGACATCATGAGCATCAATCCACTCAGTTTGGATACGATGACATGCATCAACCAAGTCAGACCACCTGTTCCCATAAGTCACCTCTTACGACAAGCATAGTCGCTTTTTACGGCAAGCATGGGTTGCTGAAGACCTATTCTACCCCGGATCTTCTCGGGTCTCCTGTGCTAAATTGATAGAAGAAGAATCTGCTCTGCAAAGACATTCTAATTAATACTTTCTTTACAGTCAACCAATCCAATCTGCTACCAGTCCAGTTTCTTCTCACTTATTGCCGCATTAGTAATTGGGCTACAGGGTCAAAGGGAAATAACTCCAAAAAAAAATTGTCTCCCTTTAACTAAGCACAAATATATACTTAGTTCACAACACACAACACTTCTCATTTACTTTACATGGCACAATGGTCAAGTTTTATCTGAGGTCACCGGTATATAAAGATGCATGAACTGTTCCTACTATATGGAACTGTACAAACATACATAAAGATGCATAACGTCGTGCAAGATGGTGTTATTGCAGATGCCAAGTTAGTCTTCACGGGTCTTGAATGACATTGTTATCCTTGTTACAACTGCTGCTCAGTAAACCTTGTTTTTGTTTATATTCAAGTTGGTATTTCTTGGATCCAAAGTATGTAGTGGGGCCGTCATATTGTTTTTACTCATTTTGGAGACATAAATGCGAAGTTAATTAATGCGAGCAAAGGCCACTCGCATTTTTCGCATTTAATTCATGCTCGCGTTCATTTCAAGATTTACAGTATTTGTGTGTGTTTCTCACGATCCATTAGTCTGAAAGTACTGTCTCAAGTCAAAAACTCTCGAGGATAAGAAAATAGTGAACCTATTTTCACATATCTGACAAAAAATGGGACGGTCAGGTAGCCTAGTGGTTCTGGGGCCAAAGACCCAGGTTCGATTCCAGACATGTGTGAAGCCTATTTCTGGTGTCCCCTGCTGTGATATTGCTGGAATTTTGCTAAAAGCGGCGTATAGCCATACTGACTCACTCACTCTGACAAAAAATACACAACTTCTCACTTGTTTCTGAACCAAACCAAAGGGGTTACTTTTGGACTTTTTATATTTTTCTCCTTCTGAAGTTGAGGATGGGGATGAGAAAGAGATGATAAGGGAATATATAATATGGATGGCCTCGAAAACTAAAACTAGTCCTATTGTCCCAGGCATAATGCATAATGGCCCAGGTACCCATTTGTCTCATTGAATTACTACTTTTGCACTGTTTTTTCTCTTTAAGTCATTATCAGCACTTATGCATAATTTAATAATAATCATCATCATCATCAGCAGCAGCAGGATCAGCATCAGCATCAGCATCAGCATCATAAGACACCAGTTCACCACTAGACTGATCCATTTCCAAGTTTCATGCAGTAATATTCAATGGTTTTGTAGTTCTGCTCCGGAAACGAGCACAACCCTCATTTTCAACAAAATCCAACTTGTCGTCATGAAAACATAATTGAATTTTTTTTTCAAAAATCCCAAATCATCAAAAGGCACCAGTTCCCCACTAAACTAATCTGTAAGGCAAGTTTCATCTCAAAATCTTCAATGATTTTGGAGTTCTGCTCTGGAAACGAGCACTACCCATATTTTCAGTATAAGTATAACTCATTGTCATGGAAAAAACTAATAAGAAATTAATAAATTCCAAATCATCAAAAAGCACCTGTTCCCCACTAGACTGACATATATAGAAAGTTTCAACAAGGAATATTTAATGGTTTTTAACTACTGCTCCAGAAACAGAAAACAGACAGCTGACAGACTTGGGGATCGCTATATCGCCCCGTTTTTCAAACTGGGGGAAGAAGAAAAGAGAAAAAGAACTACAATAAAATGAAACTGTTGATTGTTATGACTATCTTTTGTTTGTTTGTTTGTTGTTCAACACCGCACTCAGCAATATTCCAGCTATATGACGGCGTTCTATAAATAATCCAGTCTGGACCAGACAACACAGTGATTGACATCATGAGCATCGATCCATGCAATTGGGATACGATGACATGTATCAACCAAGTCAGTGAAGTGAGTCTGACCACCTGATCCCGTTAGTCGCCTCTTACGACAAGGATAGTCGCCTATAACTATCTACATAAATGAGCGACAGGAGCACATGCCATGACTTTGAGGCAGAGGCCCAATACATTCACGATGGCCAAAATAAAAGCTGAAATAATAAATGCAATCCAGTAGAAGATGAATGTGGACAATATATAGGAGTTGTAATCATCCCCACGCTCTGATGCCAAATCGTGTCAGATGAACCTTGTCCGAGTTCTACTAATTTTAGCATTTTGGTTACATAATTTTGCTCATTATCAGGTGCAAGATTTAGGTAATTTATATGCAAGTTGATGAAGACAAGAAACTACTTGTGATGTATTCATGGCAACTGGAAATGACAAACGGACAAGCTACACATCCTCATCCACCCACTACAAGGTCTTCTGGGTCACCAGCTACTGAGGTGGAACAATGCAGGGCTGATGAACCCGTTTCACCAAAGCAAAATGGACCAATAATTCATTTTTACTGATTGGACTACAGGAACTTCCCAAACCAAACGTTATTTCCTTGGACTGAGACTTCTTTTCACTTATTCCCATTTCGACTGTTTCACTTACAATTTCCTTGGCAGCTATGTCCATAACTTGATGAAAAAAAATTCTATGAGTGATTTCAGTGACACTATTGCCGTAATTATTATCTTAATAAACCAAGTGGTTTCATGTTGATCTATATCATGAGAAGGTGAAAGGCCAAAGGAGGCCAAAAAGCACTCCAAACAAGATATGTTATTTATATCATACAATGAAGGTGCATCAAATTCCATGTTGATACATGCAGAAATCCCAGAGTAATGGGCCTAAACAAAATGGCCACCATGGCAGCCATCTAAGAAAAATCATCAGAGAAACCACTGCTGGAATCCTACATGCAAAATTTTAGCATCATAGACTTAGTGGTTTCAGGCATATGACAAAAGGAAACAGACTGAGTAAGCTTGCTTGAACCACTACTTCAGGTCAGCTGACAAAAACATCAAAATTTATTCTTTTATTCCCCTCAACTTTTAGCAATATTGTTGGAGTACCCCAGATCCAAGCAATACAAGGAGGTTGTCCCAAGCTCCCCATGCAAGAGTCTACAGTACCTGCAGCCAGCAATACAGCACACAACAGTCAGGAGATGCAGATCTAGAACTACCATTACCTGTACCTCTGAGTACGCTGGTGGGGGGCGGTAGTCGTACACGTACGTGTACATGGGTGTGAACGTGAGGTCTCCCATGTTGGAGCCGGGTTCGTCGTCCTCGTCATCACAGAGGTTGACTGCACCACCAATACTTTCAGCATAGGTTGGTGGGTCTGCAATAGTGAAAAAAACATATTGACTTTACTGTCTGAGGAAAGATTTTATGCCTGCTTCAATTTAATGTTTCTACTTTTTCATACTTTTAATGACCTGATTTGTTTGTTTGTGTGTTTGTTTAACACTGTATTCACCAATATTCCAGTTATATGATTGCAAAATGTAAATAATAGAGTCAGGACCAGACAATCCAGTGATTGACATCATGAGCAACAATCCACTCAATTAGGATACGATGACATGCATCAACCAAGTCAGCGAGCCTGATCACCCAATCCTGTTAGTCACTTCTTACGACAAGTATAGTCCTCTATTGACTAGCCTGGATCTTTACCGGTTTCAATGACCTGAAGATGAAGTATGGTTTAATGTCGCTTTCAATATTATTGCACTTACATGGCATGTGTGTTAGTGTTAGTGTGTGTGCTTGCAGTAGTGTGTGTGCTTGAAGTAGTCTTGTAATAGTTTTATCATGTTTATATAGCCCTCTGAGATACCATTCTGCAGGTTAACATGGTTGGTTGGTTGTTGTTAAACGCAGCACTCAGCAATATTCCAGCTATATGACGGCGGTCTGTTAATAATCGTGTCTGGACCAGACAATCCAGTGATTATTATCATGAGCATCGATCCATCGAGCAATCCATTGAGCAATCGGGATCGATGACATGCATCAACCAAGTCAGCGAGCCTGACCACCCGATCCCGTTAGTTGCCTTTTACAACAAGCATAGTCACCTTTTACAGCAAGCATGGGTTGCTGAAGATCTATTCTCCCCGGATCTTCAAGGTTAATATGGATGCTTCCCTCAAACACATAGGATACCGACTTAATGCTCAGCATCAGGCAAGGTAACAACAAGTACCATCTTTTAACATCTTTTGGTATGACACAGGATGGGGATAAAACCACTAGACCACAGAGGTGGTCTCCATGACCAGAAAGATCTGTTTTTTGCAGCTATGCAACACAGGTAGCAGCACTAAACTGTCCTAATGAGCAGGTGAACAGAGATTATGATATAAGTAGATGTTAGTAGTGATTTTATGAAACAGGTATCAGAATTTGTGACAAATTTCATCAAATTCTATGGCTACACATCCCAGTGAAATGCTCCCTATATAACAAGAGTGTACAATCAGCTGGAGGAAGAGAAGCCTCTCACCTGGACAAGAAACGATGCTATGACATCATCAGTCTTGATGACTCAAACAGACATACCTGGCATTCCAAAGGATCCTCAATGTAACATCATTGTGTCCAATCTCAATTTGTTTTGTTTGTTTGTTTGTTGTTTAACGCCGCACACAGCAATATTGTATGCTTGTTGGATGAAACATCAGGGATAGTCTGTCTGAGACTCGTCAAACTCAAGAGGGAACTTTTCTCTTGTCCCGAAATCTAGTTATTTTACTTAATCCAGTCCAATATAAATTATGACTATATTGCATACAGTAGACTTTACATCAACAATGGTATATATGTCACCAATGTTGTACATTGTGTGAAATCTTCACTACATGTGTGCAATGAATGGATCGGATTAACTCTCATCATGAACTATGTGACCAATCAGTAGATACCTTCAAATGGAGGCGGCGGTGTGATTGTTTCTCTGTATGGCGGAGGGACAGGGAGGAAGTCCATGGCAAACTGGGCCTGGGTTTCTCGATAGAATCGGGACTCGGTGAAGCGGTAAGACTGTGCTCGGCGGTACGGAACTGTCCCGATGACGATAGGTAGATGCATTGTCAGGTTGTAGGCACCGGGAATATGCAGTGCAACCTGACAACATGGACGGAGAGAGATGGAGATACCCCACACAACGGACAACACAAGACTTGATAATCTACAACTCTACACATGGATGGGAAAGTAAACACATGCATACACGGTGACAGTGATTCAGCTAGACCCGCTCAGAGGTTCTACTACACCAAATCAGAACCAGTTTGGACAGTGCGGTTTTCGTACAGTGCCTTCAGTGCAGATCAAGATATCTGCAGGCTGTGATTGGAGGATATTCTGTAAGATTTTTTTGTCTTTCAAATATACATCCATCCAGTTATTAAAACTGACCATGTTTTTCTATATTTAGTACTGTCTTTTTCAACATGATGACTTATGCTGAATGTGACCACAGATATTTTCAAGTAGGTGACATTTGGTGCGAAACTGGGGGTGGTGTATTTAGCTTACTGTACTCGGAAAAGGAGCTGGCTAAGCTAGTCATTTTTTATTTTTTTATTGCTGCTCTCTGGCCAAACTGTGCACACACATACAGGTAATAGCTGTTGAATGCTTAGTTATTTTTAAAAAAAATATAACGTTACTATAGAAGTCTATTGGAAAACATTTGGTTGTGTGTAACCTCAGAGGCCAATATTTAGCCCCAAGTCTGCAGCAAATGACAGTAAAATTTCCCATTTTGAATTAAAAATTTCCCAATTCCTCCGAATTTAGGAAAATAGAACAGCAAAATATTCCAAGTTTGAACAATATCGCAGTTTCTTTTCCACATTTCCTGACAAGGACATTTAGGTTAAAATCTTTGATAAATCCCTGACTCTAGTCAAGCACTTCATTGGTCTTGACAGTGCTTAAAGTGTGTTTAGAAGCTTCACAAGTAAAAAGGGTCATCTCTAATTTGTCAGACAGCTTAAAACAACAACTTATATTGGTGAGGGAACATCAGGTGTGTGATAGGTTCCCTTAAATCCGAATAGACTAGTCCTGTCGTCAACAACTGTGAAACATTAAAATATGAATTACATACACTTCAAAGGGATTCCAGTTTACTTTTAATTGGCCTGCTCACTTGCGAATCAAACTGGTTATGTTAACGAAGCCTAATAAACTCACTTGTGAAAACAAGCAGTAAGCACCGTCTCACAAACTTCAGTGAAAACAAACATATTTACAGTTTAACCAGGCCGTTTAAAACTTCAAAGAGATTTCCAGTGTCTGGGTCATATCATTATGAGTAAAGGGGTGTGTGGCAGTTAAACTATTCCACTGTCTGACAAATGGGTGTCTGACAAGTTGGAGGACCCCATAACAAGTGGAGCTAGGGAGAAACACTACTACACGTAACAGTAGTAATTAAACATGACGGAATCAAGAGAACTGTTACCTTTACAAAGTAGTCTACTTTCATCACACAACAATTCATGATTGATGGCGAAACTGCTGGTATCTTCAACAACTGGCTATCCCAGCTCCCTCGGTTGCCAGGTGCAACAGGCAAACCAGTCAAAACGGTGAACTTAGTCCGCCTAACTCGAGACTTCCCGCTAGCAAAGAATGCTTGTGTTTGGTATAGGGTGGCATACGGAATAACAGTTCGTGAAGAATGGTTGTCAAACTCTGCCGATATTGCTATTGATTCCCCTGGTGAAAAACAAAACAGAGTGATGTTAATAATAATAATAATAATAATAATGCATGCACAGAGATATTTCCTATGCTGAAGTCAGAACTATTCCCGCCTTATCACTGCAGCAGGTAAAAGTCATTCTTGAGTCAGATAAACCAGTGGTTGATATCATGAGTCACATCCCACCCGAAAGGGGTACGATGACATGCTATCAACCAAGTCTTAGAGTATGACCACCAGATCAAATAAAGTCGCCACTCACGAGAGTGCAGGGGACCTATTCTACTCCGGACCATGAGTGTACTAGGGACCTATTTTACTCCGGACCACGAGAGTGCAGGGGACCTATTCTACTCCGGACCACAAGAGTGCAGGGAACCTATTCTACTCCGGACCACGAGAGTGCTGGGGACTTATTCTACTCCGGACCACGAGAGTGCTGGGGACCTATTCTACTCCGGACCACAAGAGTGCAGGGAACCTATTCTACTCCGGACCATGAGAGTGCAGGGAACCTATTCTACTCCAGACCACAAGAGTGCTGGGGGCCTATTCTACTCCGGACCACAAGAGTGCTGGGGACCTATTCTACTCCGGACCACGAGAGTGCTGGGGACCTATTTTACTCCGGACCACGAGAGTGCTGGGGACCTATTCTACTCTGGACCACGAGAGTGCTGGGGACCTATTCTACTCTGGACCACGAGAGTGCTGGGGACCTATTCTACTCTGGACCACGAGAGTGCTGGGGACCTATTCTACTCCGGACCACGAGAGTGCAGGGGACCTATTCTACTCCGGACCACGAGAGTTCTGGGGACCTATTCTACTCCGGACCACGAGAGTACTTGGGACCTATTCTACTGCGGACCACGAGAGTACTGGGGACCTACCCTGGATCCCAAGTGGGTGCTATCCCAGATCCTAAGAGAGCAATGGAGGAATCCCCAAATGATGGATGGACACTGGCAGATACAGAGGGGGCTCATCACCTTACATGTCAACCAGCCCTGGGTCATGCTTTTGTTCCAGTGCATAGAGAGTACCATGTCTTTTTCAAAGATCTCTGAATGGATACGGTGAGGGGAGATCAACGAAAGTTATGAAGGTGAATGATGGGTTCAATTACTGAAGAACTTGATCCTGGCCGTCGATAACTAGCACTGTACAGCAAATTGTCGTACCTTCAACCATTAGACTAAAAATCCCTCCCTGCTCCCATTTCTCATATTGTTTTTTGTGTGTTTTTGTTTAATGCTGCACTCACCAACATTCCAGCTATATGATGGCAGTCTGTAAATGTTCAAGTCTGGATTTGACAAACCAATGATAGATATTATGAGCAACAATCAACACCGTTCGGGTACAACGAACACAATCAACAAAGTCCAAAAGCCTGCTCACACGATTTATTAAGTCTCCTCTTTTGACAGGGTTTCCGGGGAGCTACTCTCACCAGGGCCCACTTGCACAAAGTGATCTTAGCGCTACGACTATCGTAAGCCTACGTTAAAGAATGGGAGCTACGATCATCTTTGCCCTAAGATCGCTTTGGGCAAGTGAACCCTGGAATCCCCATGGGCGTTGGTTTATCCTAAAATGAAATATAGTATGTAAATGAAAGCGATACACACCTGGGCAGTAACCTCGGCGATCGGTGCGGGCTGTGATGGAGATTGGCCCTGACATGCACAGCCAACAGCACAGAGTCTTCTCAACACTGCTCTCCACTTGGGTCTGACACACAGCAGTTAGACATGGTTTGTTTGTTTGTTTGTTTGTTTCTTAACATCACACTCAGCAATATTCAAGCTAAATAATCATGTCTGAACCAGACAATCCAGTGATTGACATCATGAGCATCGATCCACTCAATTGGGATATGATGACATGTATCAAACCAAGTCAGCAAGTCTGACCACCCGATCCCGTTAGTCGCCTCTTACGCCAAGTATAGTCACCATTTACGGCAGGCATGGGTTGCTGAAGACCTATTCTACTCCGGATCTTCACGGGTCCAGTTAGACTTGGTTTGACTCACTCTTCTGAAGTCCACATCACAACAGTCACACACACACATACAAAGTACCGAGGCTTCAAACAAGAAAAGAAGTTCTTAAAATGAAATTTTAGTATTACTTTTAAACTATACTCACCGACAAAAGAAACGTGAATACCATACATGTTGGTTAATAAATGAAGAATTACTCACATTCAAGAGATATTAGATCGGTTTGATTCAGAAACGAAGATACAAGTATGTTGTGTGAATCAGGCTCATGAATGCATCATTTGTAGCATCATAGACCCATGACCCGAGATTTATCCCACGCAGCATCACCATGTAAAGTTTGGAAATCATGTGCAGCATATTGTGATAAATACGCTGCGCTTACACTTGACTGATTGTCAGTTTTGTCATTAATTGGTTCTCATTCGAAACATCTCTTCTCAACATACATACTTCTCTATATGTTTCGGGGCGGTCGGGTAGCATAGTGGTTAAAGCGTTCGCTCGTCACGCCGAAAACCTGGGTTCAATTCCCGACATGGGTACAATGTGTGAAGCCCATTTCTGGTGTCCTACGCCGTGATTTTGCTGGAATATTGCTAAAAGAGACGTAAAATCAAACTCACTCACTCACTCACTACATATGTTTCTGTGGTGCATGTTTCTTTTGGTGGTGAGTATATAAAGGCCAAGAGGAGTTATACTTTATGTCTCAATATATTACTTGAATAGAAGACATTAATACATGATATCAGGGCCTGTTCTGAAAATGCAGGCAAGAAGTGTCCCACAAGGGTGACAGGGGTATGGTCAGGTGGCAAGAGTAGGTCTGTTATTTGTGCAGAAGGGTCATCATTAATTACATAAGTTATCTAGATCAATATACTTTGTTTAGAAGTGTTGTTTAAATATCCCGAGTCAAACTTGTGGAGAATGCAAATTGGTCCAAGCCTTGACAATCTCACACACAATCTCGATATGGCTACAGGACCGCCTCCGTGGTCTAATGGTAGAGCGTCCGCCCGGAGAGCGGAAGGTCCGGGGTTCGATCCCCGACCGTGTCATACCAAAAGATGTTAAAAGATGGTACTTGTTGTTAACCTGTCTGGCGCTCGGCATTAAGGGGCTAAAACAAGGACTGGTCGGCTCGGAGTCAGTATACTGTGTCTGAGTGGGGTATTCATGTTAAACTGCGGCATGGTATCTCAGTGAGCTAGCACTATAAATCGGCATCAGTCCGGACTAGTACAAGCAGCCACATACACACCCGTCGCTGTATAAGTGCAATAATCTTGGACGCGACATTAAACCCTATTTCACCTCACCACCACCATATGGCTACATGCCCCTCCCAACTTTCAACACAACACATGTTTTAAAATATGTATGTATGTTCTTGTCAAGCAACATCTGAACTGATACACATTAAAAGAAAACAAGCAAATATTCGCTCTGCATCTGCATCTAGGAACACACCTGGTACTCTGGTCTGTTTATATCGATGGGACTGATGACAGTGAAGGCTTTCTTCGTCTTGTGGTTGAAGGACCATGGCTTGTCCATCTCTGCTTTCAGCCAGTACCGCACACTTCCGTGCTTGCCTTCAAACGAGGTGGAAATACCACTGAAACAACAGCAGTAGATCAAACATATAGTTGAACATGGAGAAATTCAACTAATGCATTACTATTGAAAAGGGCATAATCTGTTGGTGTATTGCAATGGAACAGGGCATAATCCGTTGGTGCATTGCAATGGAACAGGGTATAATCTGTTGGTGAACAGGACATAATCCATTGGTGCATTGCAATGGAACAGGACATAATCCATTGGTGCATTGCAATGGCACAGGGCATAATCCATTGGTGCATTACAACGGAACAGGGCATAATCCATTGGTGAATTGCAACCGAACAGAACATAATCTGTTGGTGCATTGCAACGGAACAGGGTATAATCTGTTGGTGAATTGCAACCAAACAGGACATAATCCATTGGTGCATTGCATTGGAACGGGGCATAAAATCCGTTGGTGTATTGCAATGGCACAGGTTATGGAATTATTTCAAAACTGCCGCCAACTTACCCCATTGGAAGCTCAAAAGCAAAGTTAAATTCATGGCGGCCCTCTGTCAGTGTGTCTCGTCCATCAGAAACTTCTGCAAAATGATAAAAAGCCATAGAAACATCAGCACAATGACATAAATCATAATGTTAGTTAATTACACCACAGTCAGCAATATTCCAGTCACATCACAGCAGCCTGTTAATAATTAAGTCAAGGTCTGGCAAACCGCTGACTGAAGGCATCAAAAATTACCCATACCATCGTCCCACAGCTTTCCGTGAAGTCAAAGAGTCTGGCCACCGGATACAGTTTCGTTGACTCTTACAACAAGCTCTGGTTTCTAGAGACTAATTCTACCATATAATCCCCATGGAATACATAAATTATTACATACATCATTACAGGAGGCAGTGTTAGAACAGAGTTGAGAAATGTGTGACACTGTGTGCTGACCCCTGCATTGTGATATGAATTGTATCACATATCAACCATACTGTTATACCTTGCAACAGAAGCAAACACTGGACAAAACAACATTGTCTAACATTGCCTAACATTGTGTGACATTGTAAAATAGTTCAAACGGCATATACAATACCTCATCAAAAGATGAAGGCCACACAATTAATCATCACATCTTAATAAGATTTTTGTTAAAAGGGACTGAGAAGGGCTTTCATGTATTTGTTTTTCAAGCATTTTAAAAAGCTTAACATTATATAATTATTTGTCTTCCCCATTTTCCGTTTTAATTTTCATTCTTTTCAACTTTTTTACCTTTTTCATTATTTCCCCCCACTGACAATACCATAAAAGAAATACCTTAACCCCTAAAACATGTTTAATTTTCATTTCGAATGCTAAACCCAATGTTTTTTAAAGAAATTCTGTAAACCATACAATACAAATGAAGAAACCTAACATACTCAAAGCAATCAAAAGATTATTGATAATATCAAATAGCTGGTAAATATTTTCTGATATGAATTGACAATTACAATAGAGTTCTGAATCCTTATTACATAGGAAAACGCACAACTTTCTGGCTAACAACTTCTGGTACAATGCATTTAGCGATGTTCATAATCAGCAGATTAACAATCAGCCCAGCTTTAGAATGGTGTAAGAATTTACATTGAAACATTGCTAAATGCAATAAACTAGACGTTGTTATGCATAAATTTATATGTTTTCTTATTTACTCCCCAACTTCTAGAATGCCAATCAAAACAGTTACCTTATCATGTCATCAGCGGTTACTCCAATTAACTCAACATAGGCAAGATGGTGCTCTTTACCATGTTTACTGAGAGGTTAAAATCTAATGACAAAAGGATGTCTGCACGCCTTGTAGGGTATGTAACGTTTTGTGAGAAAGGTATTTTCCCTATTTCATACACATCCAAATGAGATAGAAGGGGTTAACAACAGTGCCAAATTTATATGGTTAGTGTTCTCTAGTAAACACTGGTAAAAGCATTTGGAAAAGTGTTTAATTTTCGTACTGTAGGTAAGTTCATCTGTAAGATGTGCTTAACAAAAAATTGGCATCTACTTGCTTCCCTCAATTTCTAACACCCATTGCTTACGGGATGCAAGTCTGCAGGATTACGTAGGCCTTAAACCTACATTTTTAACTAAGGTAAGGGAACAGTGTTTGAAATAACTTAAATACCCCAAAAGACAGTCGGGCAGGTGACCCATATGTGATGCCTGCCTATCTTCAAGGTTACCTGCCTGCATTCAGACATTCTAAATATTTAAAAAATGCTAAAAGCATAAAAGACAAATCGGGTCTTGATTCAGCTGAAATACATTAAACTACAGTTAGAACAAACTCACAGGGACCACTAATTTTAGTTCATAATAACCGTAGTTCATTCTATCCGTCAGTTCTTCATAAGCGTGTTGGTTATAAACAAAGTTTACTGTAATGCAAACAATTACTTGAGAATCCTCAAGGAGTTATAATAAAACTGAATCCTTAAGTAGTCTCAAAATTATCTGACAGTCAGGGAGCTGGAGGAAAATTTCATGCAGCCCGAGAGAAAAGTTTCCAGCCACAGACAGGCAGGCAGGTAGTTATTTTTGACACTGTAAGGGAATACTGGCTGTCCAGTTAAGCTAAGGCAGTTCACTGTCCTCAGTTGGGTCTTTTTACCATGGCAGAGGCCAATGATCATGGGTTTAAATCCCAGATGTCCTTGAACGTGATGGTTGGTTTGTAAGGATAATATCAATCCTCATGGATGTCATGAAAGTAGAATAGGTCTTCAGCAACCCATGCTTGCCGTAAAAGGCGACTAACAGGATCAGATTGTCAGGCGCGCTGACTTAGTTGATGCATGTCATCGTATCCCAATTGCTCAGATCGAGGGTCAAGATATCAATCACTGGATTGTCCGGACCAGACTCAATTATTTACAGACCGCCGTCATATAGCGGGAATATTGCTGAGTGTGGCAATAAACAACAAACCAACTAAAACCAATCATGAAAGTAGTCAACATCCTAAACCTGCATCTGTTAGTCTTTCTGCAGACATCAAGCTGACATGCTGTTATATAACTGTAATACTGTTCAAAGTAGCATAAACTGCACTCACTCTCTCATGTTGTGTGACTACAGAAGGATCACCTCATGTTGACTGTTGAGTGTCAGCAGTATACTAAGTTTGTATGTATTTATGTCATGCTGATTGAGACCTTGTAGATTAATACATTTCTTATATAAGGCCACACCTTTTTGAATTTTATGTTTCACGGATTTATTCCAGCTTTTCCATACAAGGTTGTTTGAAATATATAGCTATGGCTTTAAAAAATAAAAGAACTGGTTCTCAGGCAATGGCTTTTGACCATGGAATAATTCATAAAGTAACAAGATAATGGCTGTAGTGAACAGACTTTTCACCCCAAACAGACCTAAGCATCAATATGATTGGGAGTGACTGTCCGTGTGAACAATCAATATCAGCAGGAACCTACATGTACAACCTACAAGTTATTATCAAATTATCACAACAGTACACTTTCACGAACTTCTATATGTTTCATTACATTCAGCAGTGAATCAGCTTTGTCACAGCTTATTGTTGCAGTTTTCCCATTTCCATGGTATAAAGTATATTTTTCAAAAGTAATCACTGGTTCAGTCCTTATCTCTAATGTGTTTCCACAATTATCAACAGTCATTTCACCAGCAGATGTTTTTCACAAGCACTATCTTATGATTTCATTAGTGAGTGAGTGAGTGAGTGAGTGAGTATGGTTTTACGCAATATTCCAGCAATATCACGGCGGGGGACACCAGAAATGGGCTTCACACATTGTACCCATGTCAGGAATTGAACCCGGGTCTTCGGCGTGACGAGCGAACGCTTTAACCACTAGGCTACCCGACCGCCCCTATGATTTCATAATGTTCTTGACGTAACCAAGAGGGACGGAAAGTGACATCATATATTTCCATGGCAATGGTATATGTCATAAGACTCCTTGAGCTGTGTCTGTGGAAATGTAGAGCTGCAAATAGTTTCAGCCAAAGTAATTCTGTAGCTAAATACAAAAATATGATATGATTTTGAGTCCCAAACACATATATATTATTCAGTTTTGCATATGCAGTTCAGCCATAAATCTAACATGGACAAAGAATACTAAACATACATGATATATACACTTTATGATTTAAGTCTACAGTACAGTAACTAGTTTATGGTAATGGTATTCATACATAGATCATCATTCCCGGTTGATTTCCATGTGACTTTTTTTATGTTAGTAACAGCTGTTTTCAGTAAAACAGAATCTAGATTGGGAATCGGAATGTGCAAACATTAAGCTCACAATTCATACCTAAAATGGCAGATTCTTATGACATTTGATTACCATGTTTACCACTGCAGGCTACAGGGTCTGTGCCCAAGACTTATCTGTTGATTTTGTAGACTTCTTAAGCAGGCAAGCAGACATTTTACAAAACCTGGGTACTTGAAATTGTGCTGTGGCCAGGTGGGGAGTCCAGGTGGTACTGTTGCCAGGTGGGGAAAACAGGAGGTGCTGTGGCCAGGTGGGGAAAAGAGGAGGTACTGTGGCCAGGTGGGGAATACAGGAGGTGCTGTGGCCAGGTGGGGAATACAGGAGGTGTTGTGACCAGGTGGGGAGTCCAGGTGGTGCTGTGGCCAGGTGGGGAGTCCAGGTGGTACTGTGGCCAGGTGGGGAAAACAGGAGGTGCTGTGGCCAAGTAGGGAAAACAGGAGGTGCTGTGGCCAAGGTGGGGAGTCCGGGTGGTACTGTGGCCAGGTGGGGAAAACAGGAGGTGCTGTGGCCAGTTGGGGAGTCCAGGTGGTACTGTGGCCAGGTGGGGAATACAGGAGGTGCTGTGGCCAGGTGGGGAATACAGGTGGTACTGTGGCCAGTTGGGGAGTCCAGGTGGTACTGTGGCCAGGTGGGGAAAACAGGAGGTGCTGTGGCCAGTTGGGGAGTCCAGGTGGTACTGTGGCCAGGTGGGGAATACAGGAGGTGCTGTGGCCAGGTGGGGAATACAGGAGGTGCTGTGGCCAGGTGGGGAATACAGGAGGTGCTGTGGCCAGGTGGTGAGTCCAGGTGGTACTGTGGCAAGGTGGGGAATACAGGAGGTGCTGTGGCCAGGTGGGGAGTCCAGGTGGTACTGTGGCAAGGTGGGGAATACAGGAGGTGCTGTGGCCAGGTGGGGAAAACAGGAGGTGCTGTGGCCAGGTGGGGAGTCCGGGTGGTACTGTGGCAAGGTGGGGAATGCACCAAACTTCAAGGACCCAGGACTCCCTGTTATTTCAAATACAGAATGGTGGCCACAACATGATCAAACTGGTCCTTACAAAATATCTGCTTGAGACAGTTTACTGATCTTAGTAGTGACAAGAGCTCACTTATCATGCTTATTACATTGTGTAATAAATCTTAAATAACTCTGTAGAATAACTAAATGAATTCAAGAAATCTGTGGACCATGGTCATGTAGATGCAACATACAGTTTATTTCTTGAGTCTCATGTTTTGCCCACTCCTATAATTGATTTAATTTGTACCACTGTTAAGTGAGTGATTGAGTTTAAGCAATATTCCAGCAATATCACAGCGGGGGACACCAGAAATGGGCTTCACACATTGTACCCATGTCGGGAATTGAACCCGGGTCTTTGGCATGACGAGCGAATGCTTTAACCACTAGGCTACCCGACCGCCCCACCACTGTTAAGAAAAAAAGTTTTCAAGTCAAATTTCATTATTGCACCAAATTCCAACTTCCTGCACAAGCCATGCCATTCCTAGTTTGTCAGTTTCATGGCCTCAGGCCTGTCTCATTATTCTTGGAGTCACATGCAGGAAGTGTGGCCTAAACATTAGAATTTACTTTACCTTTAGAGATTTGTCCCCTACTAAAAGTGTAAAAAAATAAAAATCCTCTTCAATTGCTTTTGTTATTGTTATTTCTGATATATTCCGTGTATAAAGCTGACTGTACCATTTGCTTTGATGTTTGTGAATCTATGAGCAAATATGCTTATTTCTGTCCTTGGAAAAAGCTTAAGTAGATTTCTGTCATAACATGAGGGGGAATAAAAAGAAGCAATAGTTAAATGAGATGCGATCCCGTTCACGCAATAACGGGAAGTTGGCGATAATTAGTCCTCGCTGACAACTAGTCGCAAGCCAGTACACAGCTTCGAAAAAGGTCATGATAAACAAAAATACCTTTTTTGCTGGAAAACTATTTTTCTGTGAGACTCAACTAGCCATCAGAGCCACTGACACTAACTTACACTTTGGAAACTTAACTAGCCACAGGCTAGTAGACATGTGTTGGTTTGTGGAACAGGGTATTCAAGGTAACAACTGAATATGTTCAAGTAACATACCTTCTATACCAGATCAAGGCAATAACAACGATACAACATTTGATTGTCTTGTATCTACGGGTCTTCAATCATATTTATATAGAACAACAACTGGTGTAAGAAGAAATAGATACTGGATATCGGCAAAACAGAATTAAAGGGAAACCTATCGCAGAGCTAAAAATTTCAGACGTTCATATCACGCCTTTTTAACACAACGAGCAGACAACATCGACTATGAACAAGCTGACGCGCTCACCTCCACCAAAAAGAACTTGTCGTTTGAAGAAATACTCCACCTCAGCATTGTAATGTTCCGTATACGACCCCAATCTGCTTCCCGTACTTCGCGATTCCGTCCAGTGAACTTTAGCAACCCCTCGCATGAACACTCGCAATGACCTCATTTTCATATCGCCTTTCAGTTCCACTACAACCTGCCCGTTAACGCACTCGCCTGGGTGAAACACGGATCGCTGGTCCGGGAATACAATCTCGAAGCATTTAAGTTTCCCCATTTTCACCGATAAGACTTCAGTGGTCAAGGAGTGTCAGAAAATCACTAAAGTAAAGGTCATTCCATCCCTTCCTGGAGAAACCTCCATTTTGTTTTGGTTCCACAGACCGGAAGTGACCTTTGACGTGAAGTTAAAAGTAGGACACGGCTGTAAGTCTTAGTACCGATTCTTGGAATTTTGGTTACAGTCGATTGTTTGTCTCGTGACGTGATAGTGTTAAAAGTTAATAACTCATTCAGCAAAGGACAGGGCACATACATATATTCCTAAACTCTACCAGGCTCATTACGATGTAATTTATGAATGAAATAGAATCAGTAAAGCTAGACCTACAATACGACATCTTTTCAGATTGCCCTACATTACAACCAAGGTGATAAATTAGGTCTTTAATAAGAGAAAAAAACATGCAAGTTAACATTAGAGGAAAATGTGGATGGACAATGCAGTTGAATCAATATATAATTAGGTCGCCGCTCTTTGTCACGCTGTGAAAGAATCAACAGTATTGAGTGAAGCTGCTGATAAATCTACTGAAATTCTTGATTTTGATGGCTGCATGCAGGCGAGCGACAACTCTGCTGTTGTAAAACTGTGTTTGGTTTTGAAATATCAACATGTAACGTATTTCTAAAGAGGAGAATAAATACTATTATTCTCTTCTATCGTATTTGAAGGTTATCCGGATCAGCTACATCTTGACGCTCCATGCACGTGTTGTGATTCTTACATAGACTCCATATACGTACACAGTTACGTTTAGTGGATTAGTAGGCCATGCGATATTTAGTCTTTTCTTTTTCGTTTGTTTGCTGTTTAACGCCGCACTCAGAATAATCTAGCTTTATGATTGATGTCATGGGCATCGATCCACGCAATTGGGATACGATGACATGCATCAACTAAGTCAGCGAGCCTGACCACCCGATCCCCTTATTCGCCTCTTACGACAAGCATAGTCGCCTCTTACGGCAAGCATGGGTTGCTGAAGACCTATTCTAACCCAGATATTCACGGGTATTGTCTTTTCTATTTGTATACATTCTTAAATAACGACACTGAAAACTTTTCTGTTGATCAAACGGATATAGTACAAGTAACAGACACAAACAGTTATACTCGCAGAAAATATTAACTTGGGTATTCTTACAATATATTATCCATAGACATGCATGTTTACTAAACAATGAGTATATTCATTCTCTAACATTCATGGGGATATTATTTTGATTCTAAATTACTATCAGGACATACATTCCCCTAATAATTATTGTATTTTGGTCAATCGGTTTAATGAACCATTTAACGCACGGTGTAAAAGTAATGATTATTTAGGTTAAGTAGAACAAATTTTATATATAGTTGTCTGTACGTGCCTTTCTGTACTCTCGGCAGAACACAAACAGAGTATAGTATGGTAGCCTTAATGCTGTATTGGATGAAAGTTGACAGTGTTCGTATATTTGCTTTGAATGAGATTTAATGACACGCATAGATGCACATAATATTTATTTGTCTCACATGTTCATCTTTTCCCTTGTATACTAGAGTGTTATAATCATAGTCTAATGTATCACTATAGAAATGCCTGGTCAGCGGAACATCATGTGTGTGGTGCATGATGTTTAGTGCTGTTAAATATCATGTAAAGCCCTTATGTTGCGGATAGCGACTACGAGCGAATAATTTTGTTTGTTTGTTGTTTAACGCCGCACTCGGCAATATTCTAGCGATAATGACGGCGGTCTGTAAATCATCGAGTCTGGACCTGACAATCCAGTGATTGACATCATGAGCATCGATCCACGCAATTGGGATACAATGACATGCATCAACAAAGTCAGCGAGCCTGATCACCCAACCCCGTTAGTCGCCTCTTACGACAAGAATAGTGACATTTTACGGCAGGCATGGGTTGCTGGAGACCTATTCTACCCCGGATCTTACGAGCGAATAAGGTTCAGTTCAGTTAGGAAACGTAATACAAACGTGGCGGTTTTATTTCGTATTTCGGTTGGCCCAGTCGTCAAAGGCATTATATTTCTAGGTTTGTCAGCACCATACCCGTGCACGTGGGTTTCACCGAAGTGGTAAACGTCTGAGACCTGCATCACTTCGGGCTTTCCTCCCACATTAAGCTGACACGCCGTGATATAACTGTTATACTGTTAAAAGCGGCGTTAAACCCAACTCAGTCACTCTTGAAGATAAGTGGAATATGTATTAAAATATATCGAAATCTGAGGTTCAAAGGGTATTTGAACTTCAGAGTAACCCGATCCATATCAAGTGTTAGAATACAACAGATCAAGCTAATTTAGGCGACACTATATTACATTTGTACTAACAAAGCAGAAAATGAAATAAAAACACTCAAAATTGTATTTATATTTGTCCGTTGGTTAAATATTGTACAGAAATAAAAAAAAATATAAAGCACAACATTTAAGTACATGTTAACTCGATAACTCTATGTAGTTAATTTGTCAAATGATCAATGCTAACACCTTGTAGAGAGAACAAACCCGTCTCCAAAGGAAGAAAATACATACCGTTTGCATCAGCACCAAGCAATTCAAGCAGCATAAGCTTCTATTTCGTTCCCAAGATCATTTCTCCAAATATAAAAAATACAAAACAAAAAAGCTCAGCCACACGACTTTAGTTTTATGTTTCTTTCGCAATGGTTAACATATACAAAGTTTTTCTTCCGCAATGTTTTCATCATTTAGAGAGACAATCGACGAAGGGACGTAACTCCTCCGTGCCTAAGGGGTATCGTGCGTAGATTTTGTACCAGTGTTCTGTGCATGATCTGAGTTACTATATTATTTTGAAATATGATAGTGACGTTTGACATCCAATGGTAAAGCGATGTATAGAGGAACAAAGAACCCAGGATAGTATAAAGATCGTTAACATGAACATAGCTTTCATGTTTGTTTGTTTTTTCGCTTCGAAATAATAAAAAAAGAATGGCATCAACACTATATATTAAAGAGTCTCTATATGTCGTATATCTCTATGCATTGACTAATTTGTAACGGAAGATTACAAATATGAATAAATAGTACAATCAATGGAATTGTCAATCGGAAACCGAAGTGGGTTATCTCCCTTGATATTAGTGACACTGTGTATACAGAAGTGATATAATTAAAATATAGAAATTAATGAAAATGTTTGAATGGATGTGACTTATGAAAGTAAAAGGGACATTTGCCGTGTGTACATCAGGCTACTTTAAATGGTCCAGTTACATAATATGAGACTCAGTCGGAGGCGGTTGCTGGCTTATTGTAAAAACTTCCTGTCTTTAAGCCGAATGTCGGTTTCAGTACCCACGTGGCTACAATATGTGAAAATACATTATCAATGCAGACGCAATATTACTATAAGCAGTTTAAAGGGATGGTGGGGTGGGGTCTCGATGAATTAACGGTATTTATATTTAGTAACGGCTCGTTTGATAAACATCCTCAAATCTTACCAAGCAGAGGATGAAATAAATATGTTCACTTAAAAATTAATGTAAACATTACGTGCAGGTCCGGGGTGGGGGTGGGTCTGGGGGTGGGGCATTTAAGGGCCACTTAGGACCCGTATTTTGGGGGGTTAGTATTCCATGAGCAATAATGCCACCAGATCACTGTGTAAAATAAATATTACACTGCACTAAAACAGAAATTAAACATTTCAATTATCGTGAGTGAGTGTGTAAGTACGTCGCTTTTAGCAGTATTTCAGCAAAATCGCGGCTGGGGACACCAGAAATGAGCTTCACACATTGTGCCCCTGGGGAATCGAACCCGGGTCTAGGCTACTAGGTTAACCCACCGCCCCTTTGCATTATCGACTATAATAAGGAAAAAGAGGGCTCTAATGTATGTTTACTAACTGATCATGGATTTTAATTTCAATGTACAAAAATATAAATCTTTATGACGGTATGATCTTCTCCCCCACCCCCCACCCCCGATCCCCGATCGACAACCCACCCCCGATCCCCGATAGATATATTGGCCCAGGCTAAGCCCCCACGTTTTCAAATTCCTTTCCACGGGCCTGTTCGCTGTATTATTACAAATGCCATGCAGTTTCATAATATATAATAACATACATGTATATGAATAGGAAATAACAATAAGCTAAAGGTCAGTTGTTACCATCCGTAAGTACTCTTTAAGTCGCTCCACGTATGTCATTTACAATCGCCCATAAACGCTATATACACGAACTCACGGTTCGCTGAATGAGTCATACATGCATCGCGGTCGTTCATTTATTATCTAGTGAAATGATCGCCTAATTGCATTTGTTCTCTCAAACTGAGTCATCGAGTACATACCCCAAGTGTTTATAAGTATACACGTGACATAAAGGTAAATAGTCTATTTTTAGAACGACATATTAAAAGGCATGATTACAATATTGAAATCTGCTATTTAAATAGTTATTTAATTCAAATATTTGTGCTGAAATTTAAGTTCAGTTGAATGGCCAATATTGAAAGTATCAAAAGCGTTTTGAATTTTCTGTCAGAAAAGTTGACATTAGGACAGACTCGGTCGATAACGAAGGTAGGCGGTCATGTGACCGGGCACCTGACGTCATGAAATCGACTAGCATGGCGGAGTACAGAAATCGTGTCACTGGCGGTGGATTTGTTTACTATCGACTGTAGTAGTCCCACGGGAGTGTACACAGTAAGTAATGTGTGTATGTAAGCGCATTATGATATGATAGGGAAATGATAACCGCAATGGTTTGATTTCAGTTCATAATGAAATGTGCGACTGTCTGGGACGGAACCGGTGGGAAAGCTATAAAACTTCCTCCGAGTCGGTGACTGAGTCACACCCCAACGACTCCGGTTCACAAGGCGTTATAGTCTTGACTTGATACACACTCTTGGACCTGTTTGACTTTGCGGATATTACACATCCTAATCCTCTACCTAGTGTCAGCTGGCGGATTATGCCGTCTTTTGTTCGAATAGCTGCATCACCTGTGGAACAGGCCTCTGTTGGTATACGGGTCAGTGAACTACAACTGGCTTGTCTGCAGAACCACATTAACCCAACACCCAAGGTGGCTTTTCCGAGGTGTCCCACAAAGGATGACTTGACATAATAGATCAAGTTTTGTGGTGTTACTGTCGTAAAGTTTGTTAACACTTTTTTTATGTGTGTAAATCGTAAATGTAGAAAAGCTGATGTTTAGAGAGTGACCCTCGCCCAAAAGTCGCCTCCAAACACTCCATATGTGAGGGGACGTTGAGGTCATGGCTGCTGATGAGACAAGTTGTTGATGGGTAGGGAGCATGGCACATAACATCTAGTAGGAAGTGAGTGACAGAGGAAGCTATATTTAAACCTCATATCCCACATCTTGCCGGATATATTTAATTTACAACTGATTATTATCAAACAGATCAAAACAATGTTGCAATATGAATGCAATATGGGTCTATATTCCCTGCAAGGAAATGAAAGAAGTCTCTACCAGAACAAAATAACCAATGCACAATGTTTATATTTGAAACAATGGTGTTGAACATGGCAATATGTTCACATGTGTGACTAATTGTGACATGTTATTCTGGACTTGGTCTGATTATTTTTATGATTGTATTTAATATAAATTGTCCTTGCCTGATAATATTCATGCATACCATTTTAAAATGCACTATGAATGAATCGTTTACTGTTTATTATATCTAAATAAGGCTCTGCGGTAACCCAGTGGTTAAAGCATTCACTCATCACATAGAGGCCCGGGTTCGATTCCTCACGTGGGTACAATGTGCCCCCTGCCGTAATATTGCTTCATTATTGCTAAAAGCAGCGTAAAATGATAAGAAGAAGCTTGTAAAATTTACATTAACTTACTTCAAAATTTAATATGACTTTTTTTGTGGATGTCATCGATCAGTAGAAAACAAGGGTATTCATATAACTTTAAGAGAGAATGGGACAGTTCCTTGTCTGTTGTTATCATGAGAAGGATTTGTAGTTTTGGTTAGCAGCATATGAACATTTATGATTCATATTAACTGTGACTTCACTGTGCTAAGAAAATGTAACCTTTGCTGATATTTAAGGAACAAGAGGCATTCATTCAGCCTTCAAAATTCATGCTGGTCCACCAGCCTCAGACAACTAATTTGTGCTGAGGACAAGTGAAAATACAATGATGGCAGTCCTCACAGACTAGTAGCATTTGAGGGCTATAATTCTGAACCAGTTCTCAATGCTTCAAGTTTTGCAGCAAATTAAAACTGAATAAAACTGACAGAAAATGTAAACATTGTAAAAGAACATTTCTGCTTCAAGTAGAATCAGTACAAATTAACCCTGAGGACTAAGCATAAGTGATTTTTTTTTTTTCGAAGGCTGTCATTGTGGTATCTATTGGTATGTCAAATTATGTATGCTCAGTCATTTCCCATCTGGCCTTAGAGAGTGTGCTACATTGCCACTACCCCGAGTGTTCTATTCTCTGGATCAATTTCTAATTTGTATATTGACAAGATATCCAATTTGCTAACAATACCCGCTGTGGTGTACCTGTGTATTCGCACCTTTGTCTGCCTGACCTGACTACCTTCCTTGATGAAAGCAATATGGCTGTGCGGTACACTCTATCTGTCCTGATTAATCACTGTTAGCTAGGTGGATTTGTTAGGCATTTGGGTGATTTATGAGACGGCTCATACTATCAGACAGGTGGACCAATTGCCTTCTCCCAAAACAATTGATTTATTTCACTTATGTTGCTACTAATGCGGAGTGAGCTGGGGTGGACACCACTAAAACAGTTACTACTGATCTGTTATTTGACAAGTGCATGGTGTTTAAATCGGGGTGTGCTGACCAATGTGCAAAGCAAGTGGACAAGTTCCGGTTCTAGATTTAGGCATGCGTTATCTGTAAAACGGGCGCACTAAAACAGACTTGATAATCTTTTATGGGCGGAAAACACTTTGGAGATTGGGGTATTCATATAACTTTAAGAGAGAATGGGACATTTCCTGTTTTGTTGTTGACATAGGAAGGATTTGTAGTTATGGTTACACGTGATTATAAACGTTAATGATTCATATTAACTGTGACTTCACTTTCCAAAGAAAATGTAATCTATTATGATATTTAAGGAACAAGAGGTATTCCTTCATCCTTTGAAATCTCTGCTAGTCCGCTAGCCCGAGACTACTAAATTGTGCTGAGGACAAGTAAGAATTCAATGATGTTTATCTTCATGATCAAGTAGCATTTGAATCAGTTCTCAATGCTTCAATTATATGCTGCAAATTGGAACTGAATAAAACTGACAGAAAATGTAAACATTTTTGTCTGGTTCAAGCAGTACTAGCTACAAAGTCTGACTACTCTCGACTAGACTCTGGATTGGATTTAAAAAAAACAGAATTTCTTAGGCTTCAGCGATGACCATGATTTTTGCAATGATTGACAGTCAGACAGTCAGTTTGTGCATTTGGTAGCCTTGTGGTTGAAGTGTTCGCTCATCATGCAAAAGGCATGGGTTCGATTCCCCACATTTATATAATGTGTGAAAGACATTTCTGGTGTCCCCAGCCAGTAATATTGCAAGCACTATTGTTCCCCACAAATTGTATTGCACCCATATCGGGATTTGTATCACATCGCACCCATGGTATCGGGATATGTATCACACCCATAGTATCGGGATACAAGCTAATGGCACCCATAGTATTGGGATACATATCTTATTGCACCCATAGTATCGGGATATGAATCGTATCGCACCCATAGTATCAGGATATATATCGTATCACAACCCCACTGTATTGTTACACCTCAGGTATTTGTTAAGCATTGGTCGAAACATGGACAGATAAGATAACACTAATCAACACTATGATAACATGTCATGTAAAGTGTTGTGTGGAACAAGATGAAAAATAAGAATTTGCAAATTGTAACTGTATTAAAGAGACACCATTGAGGATGTGGCTGAGGCTTGTGGTTAAAGACTTAGCTTGCCATGCCCTACATTGGGTTTGAATACATCATAAGTACATGTGTGAAGCCAGTTGTAAGTGTCCCCAGCATTGATCTGTCTGGAACACAAATTAAGTGGATTAATGCAAATACCATACTCATACATTCTATTGTTATTCACATACATGGGATAAAAAAGGGTGAAAATGATTTTCTATGAATCAAAAATAGTATATATATGTTAAAAGTTAATAATGTCCTACTGGTGTGAAAAACATGTTTGATACTGCTGCTGTTTGTTCTGGATTTTGAACACAGCGTTGAATTGATGGACTTGCACAAAGCGATCTTAGGGCTAAGATGATGGTAACTCCCATACTTCGATAGTCATAGCGCTAAGATCGCTTTGTGCAAGTGGGCCCTGAGAACTGCTTCAACAGCCTGGCAACCTGTATGTCAGTGACTAGTACTGGGGACTAGACTATGGGAACTAGGCCATGGGGACTAGACCATGGGGACTACATTATGGGGACTTCACTAATGGGACTACACTATGGGGACTACACTATGGGGACTAGACTATGGGGACTACATTATGGGGACTACACTATGGGGACTACATTATGGGGACTACATTATGGGGACTACACTAATGGGACTAGACTATGGGGACTAGACCGTGGGGACTAGACCGTGGGGACTAGACTATGGGGACTAGACCATGGGACTACACTATGGGGACTACACTATGGGGACTACACTAATGGGACTACACTATGGGGACTAGACTATGGGGACTAGACCATGGGACTACACTATGGGGACTAAGCCATGGGGACTACACTATTTGGACTAGACCATGGGGACTACACTATGGGGACTAGACCATGGGGACTACACTATTTGGACTAGACCATGGGGACTACACTATGGGGACTAGACCATGGGGACTACACTATAGGGACTAGACTATGGGGACTAGGCCATGGGGACTACACTATGGAGACTAGACTATGGGGACTAGACTGTGGGGACTAGACCGTGGGGACTAGACTGTGGGGACTAGACCGTGGGGACTACACTATGGGAAATAGACCGTGGGAACTACACTATGAGGACCAGACCGTGGGGACTAGACCGTGGGGACTTCACTATGGGGACTAGACCGTGGGGACTAGACCGTGGGAACTACACTATGAGGAATAGACCATGGGAACTAGACTATGGGGACTACACTATGGGGACTAGACCGTGGGAACTACACTATGGGGACTACACTATGGGGACTAGACTATGAGGACTAGACCGTGGGAACTACACTATTAGGACTAGACGGTGGGAACTACACTATGAGGACTAGACCGTGGGAACTACACTATGAGGACTAGACAGTGGGGACTACACTATGGGGACTACACTATGAGGACTAGACCGTGTGAACTACACTATGAGGACTAGACCGTGGGGACTACACTATGGGGACTAGACCTTGGGAACTACACTATGAGGACTAGACCATGGGAACTACACTATGAGGACTAGACCGTGGGAACTACACTATGAGGACTAGACTGTGGGAACTACACTATGAGGACTAGACCGTGGGAACTACACTATGAGGACTAGACCGTGGGAACTACACTATGAGGACTAGACCGTGGGGACTACACTATGAGGACTAGACCGTGGGGACTACACTATGGGGACTAGACCTTGGGAACTACACTATGAGGACTAGACCGTGGGAACTACACTATGAGGACTAGACCGTGGGGACTAGACTGTGGGAACTACACTATGAGGACTAGACCGTGGGAACTACACTATGAAGACTAGACCGTGGGAACTACACTATGAGGACTAGACCGTGGGGACTACACTATGGGGACTAAACCGTGGGAACTACACTATGAGGACTAGACTGTGGGAACTACACTATGAGGACTAGACCGTGGGGAATACACTATGGGGACTAGACCATGGGAACTACACTATGAGGACTAGACCATGGGGACTACACTATGAGGACTAGACCGTGGGAACTACACTGTGAGGACTAGACCATGGGGACTACACTATGAGGACTAGACCGTTGGGACTACACTATGAGGACTAGACTGTGGGGACTACACTATGAGGACTAGACCGTGGGAACTACACTATGAGGACTAGACCGTTGGGACTACACTATGAGGACTAGACTGTGGGGACTACACTATGAGGACTAGACCGTGGGAACTACACTATGAGGACTAGACCGTGGGAACTACACTATGAGGACTAGACCGTGGGAACTACACTATGAGGACTAGACCGTGGGGACTACACTATGAGGACTAGACCGTGGGGACTACACTATGGGGACTATGCTCCACGCTCTGTTGCCTGTTTCCAGGCATGATGGTCCTGGTATTGACATTGTAATTAGCACCTTGTGTGAGGTGATCTCTCTGTATAATTAGCATAATTAGGGTAATCATTATCTGCTTGGATGTCCATTAAGATTGAGTTGGTGAACAAAGAAGCTGCTTTTGATTGACTTAATTTTGTTTGACTTAATTTTGTTTGTTTGTTTTACTCCTATCCATGGCTATATGCCAGTGGAAATCATTGAGATTGTATACACATATGAATTTAAATGTATTGTTAACATATGGAGGCATCAGTCAGTAATGTGACTTTTTCTATATGTTTTTCATACTTCTTGTTGCAATTTTCCTGATTTGTTTGTTTGTTATTTTCATATATAATGTTGAAACAAACATATTGCAGTTGTTAACATGTAAATGGTTCCTATTTTTTATCTTGTACAATAAGCGTTGACTTCAATGTTGACGACGTGTTGTGAGTAGTTACAGTGATTACATCGGTTTGATGTCAGGCCACCAAACTAACATTGTGTTCCTGATTAAAGAGTGACCCGACCTGTGAACAGGGAGTCCCATGTAACATTTGATGCACTGATATACTGCAGGCGTGTGAGTAAGTTAACATGAAACTGCACTGCATTCAGGACAGTGTTCCACAGAAGCCACTGTACCTGTTAACCTTCACTCGTGGTGCAACATATTCTCATGCCATGATTGAGTACAAAGTGGGGATTCTGTGGCAGTGTGTCCTAGGTATTTATAGAGGAGGAGCTCCAATGAAGATTCTGTGGGAGATATGTCCTAGGTACTTCTAGAGGAGGAGGTCCCAGTGGGGATTCGGTGGCAGATATGTCCTAGGTATTTATAGAGAAGGAGGTCCCAGTTGGGATTCTGTGGCAGATATGTCCTAGGTATTTATAGAGAAGGAGGTCCCAGTTGGGATTCTGTGGCAGATATGTCCTAGGTATTTATAGAGAAGGAGGTCCCAGTTGGGATTCTGTGGCAGTGTGTCCTAGGTATATATAGAGAAGAAGGTCCCAGTTGGGATTCTGTGGCAGATATGTCCAAGGTATATATAGAGGAGGAGCTCCAATGAAGATTCTGTGGGAGATATGTCCTAGGTATTTCTAGAGGAGGAGGTTCCAGTGGGGATTCTGTGGCAGATATGTCCTAGGTATTTATAGAGAAGTTCTCAATGGGGAATCCGTGGAAGATATGTCCTAGGTATTTATAGAGCAGTTCTCAATGGGGAAGCTGTGGAAGATATGTCCTAGGTATTTATAGAGAAGTTCTCAATGGGGAATCTGTGGAAGATATGTCCTAGGTATTTATAGAGCAGTTCTCAATGGGGAATCTGTGGAAGATATGTCCTAGGTATCCATAGAGCGGTTCTCAATGGGGAATCCGTCGAAGATATGTCCTAGGTATTCATAGAGCAGTTCTCAATGGGGAATCTGTGGAAGTTATGTCCTAGGTATTCATAGAGCAGTTCTCAATGGGGAATCTGTGGAAGATATGTTCTAGGTATTTATAGAGAAGTTCTCAATGGGGAAGCTGTGGAAGACATGTTCTAGGTATTTATAGAGAAGTTCTCAATGGGGAATCTGTGGAAGTTATGTCCTAGGTATTCATAGAGCAGTTCTCAATGGGGAATCTGTGGAAGATATGTCCTAGGTATTCATAGAGCAGTTCTCAATGGGGAATCTGTTGATATGTCCTAGGTATTTATAGAGAAGTTCTCAATGGGGAATCTGTGGAAGTTATGTGCTAATTCATTTCCTAGGTCGTCAGTATTCCCATGAAACCATTTGTTTTAATTTCATGTTTAACATACTGTTTAATTTGACATTTTATCATAATGTGCCAAGTTGTCAAGTTGGACAAGTTTATTTATAGATAAACAGCTTGTTTATTCATTTTCTTACAATTGCTTGATAGAGGTGTTATAAGCTGCACCGAAATGTCACTTCAATTGTAATACCAAAGTTCAGTGAAACTTAAATGTTGATGTTTATTCTGATTCAATACTTCTCTGCGACAATATCAGACAACACCTCAATAGAGGTGAACCCTGAGCACATTTTGACTGCCCAATCAAAATGAAGGATGTCTGGCTGCTTGAGCCAATCAGATGTCAGCTTAGCATCTTGATTCAGGAATTACAATCTCAGCAAATGAAAAACCATCACAGAACACCAATATACACTCGAATGTATCGGAATGTAAGATGATTTTAATTAGATTGTAAAGGATTTGATCAATGTGCCAAATGTTACATGTTTCAGTATAAAAATATTGACATGACGTACAGCACAACAAATAAGAAAAAAACACTGATAGAGCATATGGTCATCTGTCCTTGACCTCCAAATATTATATCACTATGGTGATAACAGTAATAGCACACTGACTGGGATACAGCGTGACAGACATATTAGTATTCTACTCATAACCTGCACTCAGCATTTCAGCATTTCAGTGGACAGTATTGTGCAGGCACGCCATACTTGTCAATTCATCAATACTGGGCGAACAGTTCACCTGCAGACCTACTCCAACCGGAGAAATGAAAGCAGACCGAATTGATGTGTGTTAATGTCAGCTTCCTGGGTAGTATTCCGAATTATTTGTGCTCATTGGGATAATGTCTTATCTTCATATTTTGTCCCCAAATGGGTAAACTGTGGGGGTTGGTTGGGATGTGGGTGTTTGCTGTGATAGTGTTCCTGTCTGATGTCCTGTGTGGGGAGATGTGATGGTTGGTTGGGCTTGAGATGGACATGGTGAGTGGGTGTTTGCTGTGATGGTGTTCCTGTCTGACTTCCTCCGCAGGGAGATGTGACGGTTGGTTGGGGTGGAGATGGACATGGTGAGTGGGTGTTTGCTGTGATGGTGTTCCTGTCTGATGTCCTGTGTGGGGAGATGTGATGGTTGGTTGGGGTGGAGATGGGATGTGGTGAGTGGATGTTTGCTGTGATGGTGTTCCTGTCTGATGTCCTGTGCGGGGAGATGTGATGGTTGGTTGGGGTGGAGATGGGATGTGGTGAGTGGATGTTTGCTGTGATGGTGTTCCTGTCTGATGTCCTGTGCGGGGAGATGTGATGGTTGGTTGGGGTGGAGATGGGATGTGGTGAGTGGATGTTTGCTGTGATGGTGTTCCTGTCTGATGTCCTGTGCGGGGAGATGTGATGGTTGGTTGGGGTGGAGATGGGATGTGGTGAGTGGTTGTTTGCTGTGATGGTGTTCCTGTCTGACTTCCTGTGCGGGGAGATGTGATGGTTGGTTGGGGTGGAGATGGGATGTGGTGAGTGGATGTTTGCTGTGATGGTGTTCCTGTCTGACTTCCTGTGCGGGGAGATGTGATGGTTGGTTGGGGTGGAGATGGGATGTGGTGAGTGGATGTTTGCTGTGATGGTGTTCCTGTCTGACTTCCTGTGCGGGGAGATGTGATGGTTGGTTGGGGTGGAGATGGACATGATGAGTGGGTGTTTGCTGTAATGGTGTTCCTGTCTGATTTCCTGAGAATTTGAAAAGGGTATTATCAATCTCAATGAAAATGACGCAGGAAATCTTTCGATAGCCTAGCCAGTTCAAGGTGAGCTATCTGCAATGCAGAAGTGTAAGGCCACACTTTTTCAATTTTATGTTTCACGGATTTATTCCAGCTTTTCCACTAGGTTGGTTGAAATAAAATGAAACAGATATGTCAATCATTTATTTTTTATTTATATGAAAGTCATTCTGCATTTGGATTTTTTGAATCACTGACATGGAATTTATTTATAACAATTTTTATTGTATAAGAGGGTGTTTGTATTACTCACGGGAGACATAATAAAAATATATATTTTCATGTTTAATTTATTTCTTGGACCGGCTGCTTTTCAGCAGAGGTGGCGGATCCGTGAAATGAAAAACATAAAAAATGTGTGGCCTAAAGAAACATGTAGCCATGACATACCCAGTATTACATGAAAATATCATTAAAATGTTTGGCATGCTAAAAAACGTTATATAGTGTTTAACATGTTTAAAGTAATGAAAGTGTTATTAACATGAAAAATGACCTGAAAGTGTAAACAAATTTTGGATGTTGAAATTGATTATTTCAAGAAGGGCGGAATTAAATGTAAATTGTGCTCTAAAAATAGTACTGTAATTAATTATGTAATGTGTCTATCCCTTTAGCGATTGATTACAGGAGGTGGTCTCCATCCCTACAGTAATTAATTGCCTGAGGTCATACAATGTCATATGTCCTAGAAATGCACAAAATACTTCAGTTGTGAAACTGGAATCACGTTGACTGTCAATCAGCTGACCGATAAACACCCTGATATCAGAAGAAATTATTATACCATCTGCCTGATTGCCAACATGGCTACCCAAAAGAAATCCACGTATTGGACACATGAGATTATTCTAAAAGAAAGTTGGAATGTTCGAATCTTTGTATTTTGTGTCATCAATTTGTCAAAGAGTCTTCCTGTCATCTTCAAGGATAAAGTTTAAAAGTTACCTTGGAGGGTGCTGCTATCAAAGTCTTAAGATACATATTATACTCTGTTCCTCTACAGACTGCCTCGGTGATCTAGTGGTAGAGCATCCGCCCAGAAAGCAGAAGGTCCGGGGTTTGATCCCCGGCCATGTCATACCAAAGACGTTAAAAGTTGATACTTGTTGTTACCCTGCCTGGTGCTCTACATTGAGGGGATAAAACAAGGCCTCGAACTCTGCATACTGTGTCTGAGAGGGGTATTCATGTAAAACTGCAGCATGGTATCTCAGTGGGCTAGCACTATAACATCGGCATTAGTCCGGACTAGTACAAGCAGCCACCAACACCCGTGCATGTAGCTATCTATGTGCAATAATCTTGGATGCAACGTTATAACCCATTTCACCTCACCTGTTCATCTATAATAGCATATTTTCCACTTTCCACACAGCATGATCGAAATGCAAAAATGGTGGCCTCTCTGCAGTGTTCAAAATAGCTGGTGCCCCCTCATCATGTTGCCAGTAATTTTCTAGGGGGTCCAGTAATCTCTCAAGCCTGCGATCCCACCCGTCTAGAAAAATATGCTGAAGTCGAAGTTCGAACGAACAATTAAACGTATCAACTTATCTCAATGTTATTTTTATTCTCTACCCCATAAATGCTGTAGCTAGTTAATGTCTAATATGCACCGATGAGAACAGCATAGATCTACATGTACAGATTTATGGCACTGCTATAAACTTGTAAACAGTAAGTGTGTGATGGCACAATCAAAGTTGTACAACTTACTTTGGGGATGTCCAATTGCATGGATTGATGCTCATGATATTAATCACTGGATTGTCTGGTCCAGACTCGATCATTTACAGACCGCCGTCATATAGCTGGAATATTGCTGAGTGCGGCATTAATTAACCAACCAACCAACCAACCTTTGGGGATGTAGATACGTTGATAAACCTGAGAAGAGTGTCGATGATGAACGTGGAGGGCACAAGCAGTTCGACAGGAGTGAACAATGTTAAAAACTTACAACCTGAATTGTCACTGAGTTATGATAGAGCTAGCTGTAAACTAAAGGTGGATTTAATCCAAAGTCTAAATAAAGAATTATTTTTTTGTCTTATTTTTCAAGTTACTGTTTTATACTTATGAATTTCTTTTTGAAATATTTGGGCCAGTACTCTTTGCTGTATACTTGCACAAGTCTCCAAGGCAGTAATTATTTGTTTATATCATTATTTCTAGATTATATAGATAATAAGAACAGCTTATCAAGACTTGCCTATTAGTAAGAAAGCATTACTATACACCCATAGACTTATCATTCAGTACAGCCTTGGAGCAAGGCTCTCTTTTCTGTGTCGCCTCTATTAGCTACAAGATTGCTGCTGTGACGTTAAACAGTAATCACTCACTCACTCACTCTCACTCACTCACTCACTCACTCACTCACTCACTCACTGCTGTTGATAGTATCAATGAATGGCTGGTCCCGCCCACTGGATGGCTAGATATGTGACTTATTTCATTCATGGACTCTCTGTGTAGGCTCCACCACAGTGCTGCTGCGATATCTATTCACATAATGTATTATTGATCACTATGTTGTTTTAAATGTTTGCACCTGGCCCTAAGTGGGTGTATGTGTACAATAGGATTATCTTATCTTACAGGAAGTACAACAAATGCTTCTATAATGTGTGGGATTCTGCAACTTCAGTCACTAGTCCGAAGCTCAAGTGTATTGAAACCTTTATAGGCCTAGGGTGGTCATCTAAGAAAGGCCATGTTAATATTAAAATCTGTACTAAAAATGATGCTAAGAGAAAGTTGGGTCCACCAGCCTCAGATGTGATGGTCTCTGAGATTGGTGGTTCTATTAGTATGTCCCAGAATGCAACAGACATGCGCTTTGGAAATACCGTTCCTGGTTTGCGTGATGTGGTATGTAAGGCTTGTAAGAAGTTTACGTTGTAGTTATAAATTAAAGGCAGTTTACCAGACATTGGTATGTTGAGAGGTCCTTTACTTCCTGTTATCTCCCTGTCAGTGTTGTCTGGAGTCTAGAACATGCTCTTGTTCAGTTGATGGTCAGTTGATCTTCCCAGGATATGAAAGTTAACTGACTATTATAAAAGTCCAGTTTCTACCCTAGCAGAACCAGGCTGGAATTCTGTAGTTACATTCTGGCTGGACTAACGAGTCTATGCATAGTCTAATCAAAATCGCGTGACGAACTAGACGTCCGATTTGTAAACAACATGGATTTCAAAGTGGGTGTCAACAGATATTTTGGAAATCTTTTCATGTTTTTAATTAAGGCGCTCGAGTGATTTGATGCACTTCGCGAGGTAAGACCCTTTAGATCTTGATTATCAATCAGATTATGTCAGGTGGAATCTGATTGGTCAGTCAGAGGGGGGAGAGAAGAGGGCATAACTGGTAATATCCACTGGTAGCGCTACAATCGAGCCAAAGAATTCCAGCCTAGTTCGGCAAGGGTGGAAACTGGACTTTTGTAGCCAGTTAATGCCCTTGCCTCAGGAAGACAAAGGAATTTAGCCAATCTAACAGATGCTGGTATCAGGATTTTGTAATTTATGTTAGAGGCTGGAGTGAACCACTATGAAATGTTCACAGTCTGCAGCTGTTGTAAAATCAGCATTAAACTTTAGTAGTAGAACATCTGGAAGGTATGCATGCATCATAGTGGTCATGATGTGCAGATTGGAACTAGGGTCTGTGACATCATGTCCAAATGCTTGAACTGCTGGGCTACCCAAACAAGTTTACATCCATGATCATGTTTCTGACTGGGATGTATGGTTTATCTAATACTGTATAATATCTGGCATCAGGAATAGGAACGGATGTGGACAGAAATTATTGACTTATTATGCTTCTAGTTCACTCCCTTTTTAGCTACCCTATTGGGATTCTGGGTAAGAATAGGTCCCCAGCAACCTCTGCTGGACGTCACAGGTGACTAAAAGGATCAGATGGTCAGACACGGTGAATTGGTTGATGGTGCGTCATCATACCCAATGGCGTGGATCGGTACTCACAATATCAATCACTGGATTGTCTGGTCCAGATAAATAACATCATATAGCTGGAATATTACTGAGGGCTGCATTAACATTGGGGTGAGATGAATCAAAGTTACAGGCATTTTAGCATGTTCATTGGGGTTATGTGTGATACATGGTAAGGACACAAAGCTTGTTTATTCAAACAGAGAATGAAGTCTTTTTGTACAGTAGCCAGGGGAAATCTTTCAATGAGCAGGCCATACTGAATAACTGTAGGGTATCTTCAGGATTTGCAATTCTAATTTTCCACCCAGATGTATGATGACCTCATTTCATGAAAAATCTAAGTTAAAAAAACAAGCGTTAGATGTTTATTCAAATGTGTATAAAAAGTTATTTCTAGCCTTCAGATCCATTAAAGTGATAAACTTCAACTGATATTAAAGAGCTGGTAAAAAGATGACATGTATTGCCTCAACCATTTTGCATATCCATTGCATCTGTTTAGGTACATGTGTACCATGACATTGATAACATAGCGATTATAATAGTCTGTGTCAAAATTACAATGGAAGACTATATGGATATGACTATCAGCTTGATCAGACTTGTTGAACAATGTGTTACATGCATGTATATATGGTAATTCTGTTATTGATATTTGGAAGGGGATTATTGTGGAAATGTGGCAATAATGCAGCCCATTGCATTTTGATTTGAAATTAGTGTAAAATATCACTATAAAAGATCTGTCTATTCATTTTTGTTGTCAATCGAGGGAAGTTTTCAAAAACAAAAATGGCTGTTCTTGTGAGTTTTACCTGCCATCCCAGGTGGTTGTTATAATGGGACACCTGATGCGATACCATGTTATAAATTGTGTGAAAGTAATATTCACCTCAACTAGAGTCGGTATACCAGGCCTCAAAGTTGCCACTAAAACGGTCGCCAATGCGCCCTAAATTTCAAATTGTCCACTGTCTAAAATTTAGAGGTAGTCAAATGGCTACCACATATGTAGACACAAAAATAAATAACAGCTGATCTTTGAAAACTCGACTGCTAATAATTGTACTCGCAAATAATTTTACCTAAAGGTGACAATGAACCAAAATACATAAATATTAATGTAATTAGTATTTTATATTAGTTGACAATGCTTATTGGATAAGCAAGGATATACCTAAATAATCTAGTAACATGAATTGCATCATTGTTCGAGTCACAAATATTCCAAGACTAGTGATATGACTTGTACATATTATAATAGTTTTTTGATAAAAGATGATTTCCTATGTTTTTGGCTACCTACAATAATGGCTTGACTTCTTGATTTTACCACTGGCTACCTGGAAAAAAATACTTGTAGCCATATGGCTACTTGATAAAAAATATAACTTTGAGGCCTGTATACGTGGTATACATGCTCCCATTACAGGGCCACTCTGTCCTGCACCATGTGGAATGTCGGCATCAAAACCAGTTAATTTTTATATATAAAGAGATTTTTTGTTTACACTGTTTGTGATAAATATTAACATCTTCCCGAGGCAAGGGAGTTAACTGACTCTTAAAGTCCTGTTAGGTCCCTTCTTTGCCCCTCTTATTGACCAATTAGATTCCACCTCTCATATTACATACATTTGCTTCAAACAAAATGGTGGCGCCCAGTCAAGACAATCTGATCGATGATCAAGATATATATTGTAATAAGAGGTAGTCTTACCTCGCGACGTGCACTAAATTACACGAGCATCTTCATTAAAAACATGAAAAGATTTGGAAAATATGTCATTGCCCAGTTGATGGTACACATCTATTGCAAATCCTGCAGTTGATGGAAATTGCACTTTGAAATCCATGTTGTTTACGAACCGCAGGTTGATTTCCTTATGTGATTTTGATTGAACGATGCTTAGACTCGTTAACTCCCTTGCGTCGGGAAGATGAAATATTAAAGGCTCACTAAATATTAATAATTAGTTGACATAATCAAATGTGGACTTGTACAATTTCACAGTTTACAGAAGAATGGGCTTCATGAATATCATGCATATTTTAACTCAGCTTTAGAATTATTTAAAAAAATTCAACAGAAATGTATTGTGTAGTAAAAGAATTCATAGACTCTATGTTAGTCTCATTTTCACCTGAACAGAAGTCAGGCAAAGCAAATAATTGGCATGATTGGGGCAAAGTCTGGAGAATGGTATATCTGTACATTAAACTTACTTTAGAGTTATATTGTACAAATAAGTAAAGCACGTCTTCTTTGTACAGCAAACTGGGAGGCAGCTGGAATAGACGGATTGTGAGACAGGATACCTAACTACCAAGAGGGCATTATGGGCGATATACGCGCGTCAGTTTCATGCCACTATAGATAGATTGGCCCAGCTTGACATGGTGGAAACAGGTAGGTAACGAATGTTAATTATATATATTTATCTGTATTAATCATCAGGTGGATATCATTGGTTGACCTGTACTGTTTTATACTGTCTTCCTGGTGTGTGATTGACGGGTTGGGTTCGGCATCAGCTGTGTGTGAAATACATACACATAGCCTCAACTGAATCCTGGGATGTTATATTATTATGTTTACCTTGTGTTCGTTATGTATTACTGTGTTTGCATAGTTTTTTAATATATATCTTTTGGCATGTTGACATCACCACAAACATTTATTGACTTTTTCACTCATTTGAATATTATTTGAGGTTATTTATAAATTTATTTTGAAAGAAATATCATGTGAAAAATTAATTCCACAGTAAACAAGCTATAGAGCTTTCTTGACCTGTAATAAACAGGTTGTTTATGATATATGAATTCTAAGAAGGTGACAGGTTAATGTTCAAAATGGTTCATAATATTTGAAGTACGAATATTTGAAAAATGACCTTTTTGAATTAGTTTCATTTTGACTTCACAAGAAAATGATGATGGATTGGAGTTTGTATATATCAATGTACAAGACTATATATATATATCAGAAGATTTGCTGCACATATGATCTCAGGAAGTGCAGAGGTTTATGATGTGTATTATCAGTGGCAAGTCTTAAACAGTGGAGGTAAAGAGCCGTAGGTTTCCATTACATAAAGGCTCACTTGCTTGTGTTCCATTTGGTGGACATGTGGTAATACACACGAGTCAGCTGGGATGAAATAGATTCAAGCAGCGTGGAAATAAATCACAGGACACATGTGTCTGGCAACACAGACTGCCTCTGTCTGAAGGGGGTTGGGGGGGTCCTGTGTCATATTTAACCATTTAAATGCCAATATTAAAAAGGATGTATATGTTTTAGTAAACAGTTATATGTTTTTATGACATATGTGTATTTTTGTTTCGACATGAATCATGTGAACTGTTAGTCCTGTTTTTAATGAACCTTTATGAATAATATGCTTATTAAATTAAAAAATATCCATATTCTGTATGAATAATTTGATTCTTTAAAAAAGGATCACAGTAGTGAAAGATAGTGTAATTTTTAGAATTAAGGCGTGATTCATTCATGAGCAGCTAAAGGGTTGGGTTTATTCATGGCCAGTGTCGAGGATATGAGTCAGTGCAATAAGTGATAAGGCAGTAGGCGAGTCAGCTCACTGTGGACAGTTCTCTATATGGCTATGTGAGTTACAGCTGCGATTATTCAGTGTATTACATCTCCATTCTGTTCTGGTAAAAAGACTAGGCCCATTGGTCGCCATTAAGAAGGGAAGTCCAATCAATTAACACCACTGAAACCTTGGTATCACCAGTTCTTTTGGTATTACCACACTTTTGCTAGTCCTTCACCATGACCGTGGAATATATTTATTTTATGAAAAAATTAAATCTAGAAATGTATACAAAAGCAAGTCTAGCCAGCTCAAGCTAGCTCTATTAAATCAGCATAGGGATTTTTATTTTATTTTTAGAGTCAAGAAGGATATTGTTTAATATAAGATTTCAGAGACTAAACGTTAGTCTACACTTTGCGTGTTGTCTCAAAAATACAACCAGAGCATATTGCGGATAAGGACTTACGCTTTCTGTCTTAATCTCAGGAAGACATCTTTTCCCCGCAAACATAATTGATAGCAGTATATTTAGAAACTTATTGATGGTACTTTTTGGTCAATCTTTTCTTCAATATGTTCTGAAATTTGGGTTTAGTTAATGAAATTTTACACACTGATGTTATTCTTCATGATCATAAATGAGTTCAGAAGTTGTTGCCTTAGATTATTTTTTTTACAGAGGAAGGCCCTTGCTCCATGCTTTTCAACTTTCTCAGAAACTACTGAAGTTGCATGAATGAAAGTTTGCATGCTTATCAAAGTGTCAAGACTGAGATAGAAAATTAGTCCTGTAAATTATTTTGTTCCATTATTTACAGACAGCCATCATATAGCTGGAATATTGCTGAGAGGGGTGTAAAACAACAAACAAACAAATGAAACATTGGGGAGCAATGACACAAAAGTATGTTTTCACATATGGTTGCAATTAAAACTAAACTTGAAAAGATATGGTTTGAGCAACATTGAGAAAGGATGGTGCAGGCAAAGTTTTACCTTCCCACACTTTTGACATATGAGAAAATAGCAAAACAAGTTCAAGCAGACCCATCATACATGGATCACAGGCCAATGTTTTGGCCAATTTGACAAGTGTCACTTACCACTTGGCTGGTCAAAGCCAAAACAACCATTGCTTCAGCTGTCTAGGCAAGGGTTGGGGACCGACAGCACTCCAAAGAGGGGGGTCTCTTCCTTGTGACAAACTTCTTACAACTACATGACCCACTAGCCCGAACACTGACCCCAACAGCTGAAAGACTTTCACTCTTTTGCCCTCTGATGAAGCTGAACCTTGGCATTAAGTAAGAAGACATCTTATCTTTTTTCAAAACAAAGTGTGTTTATTGTAAGACTTTTTTATTAAAAGTATTTTAATAAAATCAAATTTAAAAAAAGTTGAAAATCTTAAGAAAACTATAGGAAGATGCAAGTTTGTTCAAAGCATCACTATTTTAGCTCAACACCATTGCCCTAAACGATGTTACACAAATATGTTGTTGTTTTTTTCTCTGGAATCCTTGACTTTTGCACCAATTCTTTTGTAACATGCTGTTGATGTTTTCACTAAAATAAGGTTGAAATATCAAAATATTGTTACTTGTAAGTTAAGTGAACTACAGAACATTGTATCTCAACATTATGTTTTGGGGGGTCGAGGGAATCTGTAAACCATGTTTAAGAATAATTCTTGTAACTGCATGTGTAAATTGTGTTGCTAGTCAGTATCATTGTAACAGGCTAGCTTATCTTGTACAGTTATCTGTACAGTAAGTTGTGTATCTGTGTGGAGGTTCAGTATCTCTGACTCACCTCAGTGTACTAGGAAATACGGGAGTATTGTAAGAGGCGTGATAGGAGTTTCTTGACAAGGAGGCATTGACACTGAGTGACACGCTGGTATATCTCTATGTAATGTTCAGTTTTGTGGACACAGATAGTGGCCTACTTGCATGCACATTGACTGCAGTACATTTGATAAGGTGTATTCCTAGAGGTGACAACTGCTGTCTTTGTGTGGTCTGGGGTGACATGCAGTAGCGAAAGGACGAAGGTTTGATCACACTGCTTGGCATGTCTGAATGTGTTTCATATCTAAGGTGTTTATTGAGGTGGATGCATTGATTTTTTTAACTGCATTCAGTACCTTTTCGTTATGTTTCTTAAAGGATTGCTTTGTATGTTGAGAGGATTGGATTTCAATGTATGTCAAGTGAATGCCTGCAGACTGAATGAATTGTATGTGTTTATATTGTTGGTATTTCACAAAATGTGGTTTCAGTGATTCAGTCGATGGATGTCAGTGTGTTCATTACACTGCAGTTAAAATGTCGTCACATCTGTAACATGTATTCATTAAAGCTCATGAAAAAAAGAAAAGAATTCTTTATGCTCTCACTGACTGGTGTCTGTTGTTCAGGGAATCTTACATGAAATACAAGGATGTTTTAGGGGTTGGGATGTGGGTGGGTTGGGGTTGGGTTTGGGGTATTGGGGTTGGGTTTGGGGTATTGGGGTGTTTAAGTGTTGAAACATTGGCATTACCAGTATTATTCCCGTGAAGATCTGGGTTAGAATTGGTCTTCAGCAACCCATGCTTGTAAGAGGCATCTTACAGAATCAGGTTGTCAGGCTCAGACGCTGGAATATTGTTAAGTGTGACAACAAACAAACCGAAACAAAACAAAGGATTGTTACCTCTGTTGTATTGTTAAGATGGATTCGCTATTGAAATGTTCTGTGAAGTGAATGCAAAAGGTTGGGCTCTGATCTCACAGAGTATGTGTGCTCAACTTTTCTTCTTTTTTAAAATTTCTTTGGAGGGAGTGCATGTGTCCTTTATTTGCAAGATGAAGCTCTGGTAGCAGGCTCTTGTGTTTTTTAATGGTATTTTTACAGCCTGCAGCTGTAGGCTGTAGTATGTTGATGAAGCTCAGGAAATTAACAGCTATAATTAGGGTAACTGCTGCTGGAATAGTTTGCACTGCTCTCAGGCAGAAACCAGTAAATTATTCTGACGTCAGAGAGAAAAAAACTATCCGTTTGCCCCAACAGTGTCCTTTTAATGGGAAGTTCAGCTTTCAAATAACATCTTAAGGGAAATATCCTGTTTGATATTTTGAAGGGAATCTATTCTGAAAAATGGTTATCAATAGTTGTGTGTAAATGCCAGAAAAACAAGTGCTGTGTTCAGGGACTTCCTGGTGTGTCGACTGACTCAGTCCATGGACCAGCTGTTGTCACCAGTAATACATGTCTGGGAGACTGACATACAGTCTAGCAACTCTTTTATTACGCAACACATTTCTCTATTTATTTTTTAATGCTGACTTCATGTGGAATACAATCAGCCATACATGTCGGTTTGTGATCTGCATTGAATTGGGTTTAAGTCCATGCAGATATTCCACGTTAATGGTGCAGGGATAGTTGTTTATTTATACATGTGTAGATTGTGTGGAGGCCCAATAGATGGGCGAGCCTCTTTCTTTAGTTTTAAAGAAACAATTACAAGCCTATTGTCGTAAAACAACCCCAACCCCCCACCCCACCCCACCCCCCCCCCCCCCACCAGATGTAGTAAGTTGAAGTTGAAGACAATCTCTCTCTTTTGTCTCGCTCCCTCCCCCCCCCTGAGAGAGGGTTTCGATATTTTGGATCCCTCCCTCTATAACCAAATACCAAATGTTGTAAATGGTAGAGGATGCCCCCTCTACTACTACTCTTCAACAGGGTGGTCTTGTGGTCAAAGTGTTCACTGGTCATGCAGTAGAAATGGGTCCAGTTGAAGCCTATTCTTGGCTTCTGTGGGTTGGAATAGTTCTGTTCCCTGTCTCTCTCGCCTGATGTCCAGCATGACAGAGCTGCAAAGTTGGTAAAACCTTCCTGAAACCCCATTAATGACTCTTGTATTGGTGTTACATGTTGACCCAACTTCAGTCCATGCTCCCTCACATCCATCAATAAACAGCAAATAAAGGCATCAGACCACGGAGGACCTTCTGACATTTGGAAAGGTCAAGTCAAGTCATCTGGTGACCCATATTTGCAGCCATGTTTTGGCAGAACTTGCCTGTCAACCCCTCGCCCTGGACCATGTGGTTGGAGGGGCATGTCATGACAACTGGGCAATCAGTCACATGACATTTGAGTCAGGGTTGACATCTGTGTGTGGTGCCTCCACTGTGTTTATGATAATTTGGCCACATGATGGCTGTGGCCTCACACCTGACATTTAAGAAGGTAGTGTACAAGTAGCTTGCTGGTAGACTTGCACAAGTCTCTAAAACATTGATTATTAGTTTAATTTCTAACTCCTAGATTATATAAAAAATAGACTAATTGTCCCTATTAAAGACCAACGTCCTTCCTCTTGGCTTATCTAGACTTGACGATTATTAAGATAGAATTACTCTACACCAATGGACTTATCATTAAGCCATTGCTTTCATTGAAGGATTTGGGATAAATAAAGAGATAAATGGTCATAGTGTTATATGTTTCTCAGTCAGGTATTTTTTTCCAACTGATGAATGCTGATGATGGATGATGTCTTGTAATTATTTTTTGTTGAGAAAATTCTATAAGGCGATATATAAACTTTGTATTTTCATCTCTGTGGAAATGCATTAAGTCAAGTGAGGTCTGTTTTCCGATGACACTAGTCATGCTAATGGCTACAACATACCAACTGATCCCTGTTTAGTCTGGATGGCATTAAGTAGATAAAACAAGGACTTGTAGGCTTTGTTAGTAAACTGTGTTTGAGTGGGGTATTCATGTTAAAACTGTGGCATGGTATGTAAAGCAATATAAAACTGGCATAAGTCTGAACTTGTACAAGCACAGACAGACAGACACTTAGCTATGAACGTGTATTGAACGTGACGTTAAATGCCATTTTACCTTTTCAAGTTAGTCAGCTTTGAAGCCCCCACACACACTGCCACTGGTTCCAGTAACTTGTTAAAGATGTTGACAGTTGTCAGGAATGGATGACAGAAATACTGGATGTGATGCAGGGAAATAAATCATATAGTTTTGTTTACACAACTGAAAAGGCCATATGTGCACGACTGATGCTAGAGAAATGAAAGTTTCTATATATGTGTATTCTACCTGTAACTTAAAACAATTTTTTTTAGCAATGTTGAGGAACTCTTTTTCAATGAAATTAAATAAATGAAACAGTTTTTGTAGTAAGAATTATGAGATGTGTTGTTTTCATCTGGTTATGATTAGTTTATGTTGTTACATGACCTGTCTAAGATGTCAAAGAAATGGCAGTGATAGTCGCTGAATTTTCTTTGGGCCTATGCCCTTATAATGCTTATGAACATGATCAAGATCTCCAATTTTGCTAAATCTCAGAATATTTTGAATATTAAGACAAAGTTAGAAAAGGAATGTATTATCTTTAAACTGTTCATCAGTGGTTGCAATGGTTTCCATACAGATATACAAATTTATTTTAATGTTTTATGATCATATAAGGTACAAATGGACACTGTACGAAATTTGAAATGGGTCTTATCTCCTTTTAAGCATGATCATGGTGACAAGGTGTCATGGTTACGATAAGACAGAGGTGATAGAGAGTTCAGACGACATTTCGGTGTGGTGTTGCTCAAGGCAATATCTATTTGTGATCACTGCTTATGTGATGAATCCCAACTCATTACACATTTACTATAGACTACATACCTCTCTGTCTACCTGTATCACGCCAGCAGATCCACGCTGTCTCGTCACGTCTGCTCACTGGGGCATGGTGTGAGGTCACACTCATAGCTTGGGGAAAATAGTACCGTGAATATTAAACATCTACGCCAGAGAATAACCTGTCTTTGAAACAGATTCCATTCGGTGTAAAAGGCAGAATAGCAGTTAAAATTATATGAATGATTCACTGAAAATCAGTGATGCCGCCATAGGTTCACAAAATGGGTAAGCATGTCCAGAAGATATGTGTGGTTAAGGTACCCTAAAAGGATGTGTTTCAGTTAAATTATTTAAAAAATTTGTTTGATGAGTCGTCATGACAACAAGTTGCTGATGCTATACAAATTTCAGGAGTGGAATGATTGTTTGGTTGGATTACTGAACACAAGGCCCGTGAAGATCTGGGGTAGAATAGGCCTTCAGCAACCCATGCTTACCGTAAAAGGCGACTATGCTTGTCGTATGAGGCGACTAACGGGATTGGGTGGTCAGGCTGGCTGACTTGGTTGATGCATGTCATCGATCCCAGTTGCGTGGATCTATGCTCATGATATCAATCACTGGATTGTCTGGTCCAGACTCGATTATTTATAGATCGACATCATATAGCTGGAATATTGCTGAGTGCGGCGTTAAACAACAGACAATCAAACAAAACTGAACACAAATGCATCTTTTGTTTTGGACATAGACTTGTTAGTGAATGGATAGTATTGCTGGTAACATTGTTGCGAACTGGAACACCAAGATTCATAACTTCTACCAATGTGGGTTATAAAACAAGGGCTCACCGTAGAACAAGGATGTTTTTTTGTTGCCTGATGCTGCAGTCAGATATGTTCTGGCTATGTAATGGCTACCTGGAAACAACCCATTCTACATCAGACAACCCAGTGCTTAATGTTATTAGCAAAGTCTTTTGGGGTACAATGACATGCAATCAACCAAATCACCAAGTCTGACCACCCAATCCATTAAGTCTTGGGACAAGCATAGAAGGCTTGTAATGAATTCTAACCTGGAATCTCTAGGGTTGCAGTACATGGAGATGATACAAATGCTGTACTGTCCGACCTCCCCCTTTAATAACTGGCTATGAAATGTGTCCCCCACCACAATATCATGTTACCCGTGAAGATCCGGGGTAAAATAGGTCTTCAGCAACCCATGCTGCAAGTAAAAGGCGACTTTGCTTGTCATAAGAGGCGACTAACGGGATCGGGTGGTCAGGGTTGCTTCTTCATCTTGACACAGAATCTTGGGACCTGTACAGAAACACAGATTGAAACATCCATGCTGTGTCTCCTACATGACTTTTTCCGATTTGATGCCACTCAGGAAAAGGGTACCTGATAGGAGCAAATGTAATATGAATGTAAATACAACATACAATACAGTTGAGTACTTCATTAGCAGGGGTGGTGGGTAGTCTAGTGGTTAAAGCGATCATTTGTCAGGCCTAAGACCTGGGTTCAGTTCCAAAATGAGTACAAAGGGTGAAGTCCATTTCTGGTGTCCCCCGCTGTGATATTGCTGGAATATTGCTATAAGCGGCGTAAAACCATACTAAAAACACTCATTTCATTAGCATGTGATTTCCACATGATTGTTTGCGTGAAGTTAAGTTTCACAGAGTGTTTTCATACAGAGTGAAACGCCCAGAAGAAAGTCGTGGATTCCTATTGAAACATTTGTCTGCCAGTACTAAGGACTAAGTATTGAAGATGGACTGTGGATGGACTGTGGATGGACTGAGGATGGACTGTGGATAGACTGAGGATGGACTGTAGATGGACTGTAGATGGACTGAAGATGGACTGAGGATGGACTGTGGATGGACTGAGGATGGACTGAGGATGGACTGTAGATGGACTGAGGATGGACTGAGGATGGACTGTGGATGGACTGTGGATGGACTGAGGATGGACTGAGGATGGACTGTAGATGGACTGTAGATGGACTGAGGATGGACTGAAGATGACTGAGGATGGACTGTGGATGGACTGTGGATGGACTGAGGATGGACTGTGGATGGACTGTGGATGGACTGTGGATTGACTGAGGATGGACTGAGGATGGACTGTGGATAGACTGAGGATGGACTGTAGATGGACTGTAGATGGACTGAAGATGGACTGAGGATGGACTGTGGATGGACTGTGGATGGACTGAGGATGGACTGAGGATGGACTGTGTATTGACTGAGGATGGACTGTGGATGGACTGTGGATGGACTGAGGATGGACTGTGGATGGACTGTGGATGGACTGTGGATTGACTGAGGATGACTGAGGATGGACTGTAGATAGACTGTGGATGGACTGAGGATGGACTGTGGATGGACTGTGGATGGACTGAGGATGGACTGAGGATGGACTGTGGATGGACTGAGGATGGACTGAGGATGGACTGTGTATTGACTGAGGATGGACTGTAGATGGACTGTAGATGGACTGTAGATGGACTGTAGATGGACTGGTAAAACCTGCTAACATGCATCAGCTGTTAATCACTTCATGAATAACAGGACAGTTATACGAATTGAAAGGACAATATTTAGTAGGAAATGTATTTCCGCATGTAGCTTTGAACTCAACCACTTCCTTATGGTGTCGGTGCACAATGATTTCCCAATGATTCTGAAAGTTCACTGTGTACAGTACAGCCTCTAGCTCCTCCAAGTTAATGCAAGTTGTGGATGTGTTGTCACGGTGTCTAAACAGTTCATCAGTTTGGGAGAATTTTGACCACAACAAAGAGGAAACATTACAAATCACTGAAGTTTTTGGTTAACCTGGATACTGTTTGCTGTGATACGACTATATACCTGTGAGGTTATAAAAACATTTTTAAAAGTGACATGGAAATTGATATGAAAATAAATTGTAAAATACTATTTTCAGTTGGTATGTTTAAAAGTTCTGATCTCATTGTTGTTCCAACCAAATCAAATTTACTAAGTGAGGTTTGGTTGGGGCAAAGTTCTTACCCTTTTAGGGTGGAATATGTCATGAAAAGCAGCAAGATGTCGGTATCATGTCGTGTATGGTGTCATGACCTTGCTATTGGGTCTGTGGTTTGGCCCTGTGCAAACACATGGTTTGTCTTGCCCATGCCTGGGGACACATGATATCTACTCCAGCAGTAAAAAGAAAATAATGAGAAACAAATGTTTTGAAAATATTGTTCATTTTGTGCTTGAGTCCTTGTGCAGCACATCCATTAATGTGTGGCTCCAGAGGGTGGCTTCAGAGGGTGACTAAATTAGAAGTGGCTCCAACAAAAAGGGTGGCTTCAGAGGGTAGCTGAAGTAGAAGTGGCTCCAGAGGGTGACTGAAGTAGAAGTGGCTTTAGAGGGTAGCTGAAGTAGCAGTGGCTCCAGAGGGTGACTGAAGTAGAAGTAGCTCCAGAGGGTGACTGAGGTAGAAGTGGCTTTAGAGGGTGACTGAAGTAGAAGTGGCTCCAGAGGGTGGCTTCAGAGGGTAGCTGAAGTAGAAGTGGCTCCAGAGGGTGACTTCAGAGGGTAGCTGAAGTAGAAGTGGCTCCAGAGGGTGACTTCAGAGGGTAGCTGAAGTAGAAGTGGCTCCAGAGGGTGACTTCAGAAGGTAGCTGAAGTAGAAGTAGCTCCAGAGGGTGACTTCAGAGGGTAGCTGAAGTAGCAGTGGCTCCAGAGGGTGACTTCAGAGGGTAGCTGAAGTAGCAGTGGCTCCAGAGGGTGACTTCAGAGGGTAGCTGAAGTAGAAGTGGCTTTAGAGGGTGACTGAAGTAGCAGTGGCTCCAGAGGGTGACTGAAGTAGAAGTAGCTCCAGAGGGTGACTGAGGTAGAAGTGGCTCCAGAGGGTGGCTTCAGAGGGTAGCTGAAGTAGAAGTGGCTCCAGAGGGTGACTTCAGAGGGTAGCTGAAGTAGAAGTGGCTTTAGAGGGTGACTGAAGTAGCAGTGGCTCCAGAGGGTGACTGAAGTAGAAGTAGCTCCAGAGGGTGACTGAGGTAGAAGTGGCTCCAGAGGGTGGCTTCAGAGGGTAGCTGAAGTAGAAGTGGCTCCAGAGGGTGACTTCAGAGGGTAGCTGAAGTAGAAGTGGCTCCAGAGGGTGACTTCAGAGGGTAGCTGAAGTAGAAGTGGCTCCAGAGGGTGACTTCAGAGGGTGACTGAAGTAGAAGTAGCTCCAGAGGGTGACTGAGGTAGAAGTGGCTTCAGAGGGTAGCTGAAGTAGCAGTGGCTCCAGAGGGTGGCTTCAGAGGGTAGCTGAAGTAGAAGTAGCTCCAGAGGGTGACTGAAGTAGAAGTAGCTCCAGAGGGTGACTGAGGTAGAAGTGGCTTTAGAGGGTGACTGAAGTAGAAGTGGCTCCAGAGGGTGGCTTCAGAGGGTGACTGAGGTAGAAGTGGCTTTAGAGGGTAGCTGAAGTAGAAGTAGCTCCAGAGGGTGACTGAAGTAGAAGTAGCTCCAGAGGGTGACTGAAGTAGAAGTGGCTCCAGAGGGTGACTGAAGTAGAAGTAGCTCCAGAGGGTGACTGAAGTAGAAGTGGCTCCAGATGGTGGCTGAAGTAGCATTTGCTCCAGAAGGTGGATTTAGAGAGTGACTGAAGAAGAAGTGGCCCCAGAGGGTGACTGAAGAAGTAGTGGCTCCAGAGGGGGACTGAAGAGGTAGTGGCTCCAGAGGGGGACTGAAGAGGTAGTGGCTCCAGAGGGGGACTGAAGAAGTAGTGGCTCCAGAGGGGGACTGAAGAGGTAGTGGCTCCAGAGGGGGACTGAAGAAGTAGTGGCTCCAGAGGGGGACTGAAGAAGTAGTGGCTCCAGAGGGGGACTGAAGAGGTAGTGGCTCCAGAGGGGGACTGAATAGGTAGTGGCTCCAGAGGGGGACTGAAGAAGTAGTGGCTCCAGAGGGGGACTGAAGAGGTAGTGGCTCCAGAGGGGGACTGAAGAGGTAGTGGCTCCAGAGGGTGACTGAAGTAGAGTGTTTCCAGAGGCTGAACAGTATGTATTATAGCTTGACCCCTTTAAACATTGCTGAATCCATGATTTGATCTTGATGAAGGGAAAGCACTCCATGGCCACATGTTTTATAACAGTGGAACCCTTGAAGTCCAGACACCTTGGCTTCCAGATGATTATCATGATTACCCGCTGGAAGTTGATCCCCCTTTAGTGATGATCCTGACAAATTCACTTGTATCACCACCATGATGAGAGAATATGGCTGCAGAAGTTTGCCTCAATTTGTGGATATTATTGTCTGCTGAATTCTCAGAAACCATCACAGTAAAAAGACAGTGGCACCAAGTCTTAATGAATTACACTCAATCTGAACCATAAACAGATGTTTTTGGTTCTTGTATTTTGGGGAATGTGATTGATCTTGATGTCATGACTGCTTGGCCAAATTTGAAGCGTGAGCTCTGCGAATGGGTTACCACAAGAAGTTCTCCTGACACAGCCAAGCTAGTCATTTATTCATGTCATCCCAGACGTAGAGCATGTTTGCTGGGTGTGTAAGCGAGAGATTGAGACGATGTAATGAGATTCAAGAGCACTAGTTCACTGATGCAGGATGGGCACACCTGTTGGACAATATCAATAACGGAGCCTTATGAGATTACAAAGCTATAACAAGAACAAATTATTTCATGTCATTGGATTTTAACACTGTGTAATGTTGACTGACGGACAAGTAGTGGTTTCAGTGACTATTTTCGTATCAGAAAAGATTTGGACATGTTGAGAAAAGATCAGAATCCCCTTTTGTAAATAAGACAACACACCTAGACATTTCTATGACTTGTGAAGGCATTACCACTATATTCTTGATTGTACCAGTTTGGTGGTCAATATGCCAAGATGTAGTCCTGCACCATGACTGTGGAATATATTTATTTTATGAAAAAATAATAATCTAGAAATGCATACAAAAGCAAGTCTAGCCAGCTCAAACTAGCTCTATTCCACACATAGGGAATTTTTTTATATTTTTACAGTCAAGAAGGATATTGCGTAATATAAAATTTCAGAGACTAAATGTTAGTCTAGCCAAGATGCAGAAAACAATGTTAAAAAAGTGTGAATTTTGATTAGAGGCTATTGTCCTCGCCACTTGAAACAGAATCACAAAATATCACATTGATTAATTAACGAAGATAGCTGCATGTGTGCTAATACCTATATTTGGAAAACAAGCCATTCCGCTGACAATGAATATTACTGACAGTCGACAGAAACTACAAAGTGCACTTAACAAGAAAAAATCCCTTTTTCTAGTGATAAACATCATCATTACGTTGGATGACGTGGTTACGATATTTCTATATTCTATTTCAAGTGGCGAGGGTTATAATTTCCCTGAACAGTTTTAAATAAAATGGATAAAACAAACTCGCTGAAATAAGATCATGAAGCATATTTTCAATGAACCCCTCTTTAATTTGTATTTCAATCTTTCACAGTTTGCAGATTTAGGAAAAGCTCATCTGTAAAACAACGAAAAACTACTCTAGACTTACTTTTTTTATAAACCCGAGAGCTGAAACATTTCAATCAATTCCTTGTGTTACTAATTGCTATGAACAGTGCTGACATTGTTGGAAATACAAAGGAAATGGCTAATCTTTTATAATTTTCCCTGAGTTTCGTTTAGGGTACTCTTTTCCAAAATTGTCTGAAGATTTCAATTCCTACTTTCAGGGAGCTTGATGGTCCTCAATTGAATTATTTCCAACACCTGTGATTTTGTTGATCTATCAATTACAAGGAAATAGCTTATTGGAATGTTAAATTAACAGAGATGTAAAAGTGCATCAGCGTTAACACAAGTCTGTATCTGGTACATGATGTTTGTTTGTGCAGTGGGACCAGGACAACAGCGGGAAGAGGTGGGTAATGGCAGGTTTTCTATTTGCAGCATGTTTTCAACCTTGGCGAACATCTTCTTAGGAGTGTTCTGCAGAATTCTAAATACACCGCTGTGTTTGATGGAAGTTTACATGTTGAATCAGGCTAAAGGCGTATTGCACAGGTTGGTGTTTTGAAAGGAGACAGAGCTGACATTTTGACAGTTTCCGATTTTCCTGCCAAATTTTGTGAGAATATTATCAAGTACTGTTTACCTTGATGTACGTTTATCTTGTTTTGTCCAGTGCTGAGTGCCTGTTTGAAATGTTATTCATAGAAACTGACTTACACAAACTGTATTTGACGTATTGCAGGTTGATGAATGTTGAAAGTTTTTGTTGCAAATATTATTATGACATTTGCTGGTAATCAAGCTGGTTAGGTGGCTTCTGCTGAAGTTTGATTGTTTGTTTGTTTGTTTGTTTGTTGTTTAACGCTGCACTCAGCAATATTCCAGCTATATGACAAAGGTCTTTAAATAACCAGTCTGGACCAGACAATCCTGTGATTGATATCATGAGCATCGATCTATGCAACCGGGATATGATGACATGAATTAGTCAGGTCAGCGAGCCTGACCACCCGATCTTGTGCATGGGCTGGGGAAAACTAATTCCATGGCTCAGATGTTCATGGCTCTCACTTTAAGTACCGTATTCAACGTAATAAGCGCCCAGGGCGCTCTCAAAATTAGAAATAGGGGGCGCTTATTAGAATTATTTTGAGTTGAAAGATCGTAAATTTCGTGGTTTATGAAGTGTTTACATACGACAGAAATATTTTTCAAGAATTTAATTGCCCATAATTAAGGGTGATATAACACACGAGAGTGTATTATACACGAATAAATAAGTCTTGTGTACATTGATCAATCGGAAGGGGTGCTGATTGGGATTGTTTACTAGCCAATATATTAGCAAATATCGCCGTGGGCGCTTATTAGAGCGGGGCGCTTATTACGTCGAATACGGTAATTGTAATCATCAGAATAATTAAACATGATGTTAAATCCCTTTTCACCTCCTAGTGGTTATTTTGGGCCCTACTCCTGCATGGTTTAGCACATAAACTGAATTGCTGTTCAAAGCAGCATTAAACCCCAACTCACTCACTCACAAATAGTTAGCACTGAGTATGGTTTTACCCCGCCCACAAACATCCACCAATATCACAGCAGGGACACCAGAAAAGAGCTCCACACACATCATACCCATGAGGAAATCGAACCCAGCCTACGGCGTGATGAGCAACGCTTTCACCATTGGGCTACCGACTGATGACATGAGTATGTGGTATTAGTGGATTGTGGGTCAGCCAGCCAGCCAGCGTAGTGGGAACAGTCTGTGTGGGTACACTGATGCTGTGAGTTTGGCAACAATATTGATACACCTCCAGTGTTAGCTCAGTCTCCTGTACACCAGGCCTGGGACAAGATCAGCACAAATGTGGCCTGTATTGATCATTCTGATTGGCTATGCCTGCGACCATGAGGTTAGAAGGCTCGTCAACTGAGTCGGAAATTGAATTCTCAACGGGTTAATACCACTGTTGGTAAAATCTAAATGTGGATGATAAAATATTTAGTTCCTTCACTTGGGGTACTATTTAGGTGAATATTTCGCAACTGATTTGTTTGAGGTCTCTGTGTGGGCTTGCGGCACTGCAACGTTCCGTGGTATAAGAGCGTTGGTCCCCTCTGGGATCTCAAGGTAATCGCTTGTGTCCTGTCATGGAGAGTTCACATGCACCCAACATATGGCCAGTGTGGCAGTATATTTTGCTATAAGTTTATCAAACTTCCAATTTTAAAGAGTTGAGGTTGGTTAAAAGTAATCCTTTGAAAATAAAAGTGCTTTTGTTTAGTCTTCATACTGTATTCAATTATGTACCCTGTAGGGATCCTGGGTGAGAATAGGTCCCCCAGCAACCTGTGGTGGTCAGATTCTTCGACTTGTTTGATTCGGTGTCATCGTACCCCAACATCATGAATCATAACTCATAATATAATATACTACTCAAAAGAAGTTAAGGATCATCGATTCTTTCATATTACTATTGTTAATCTGCCCTGGAATGAGAGATTACCTGCAGTAATATGAAATAATCGGGTGATCCTCTTTTGAGTAGTATAGTATAATAATATTACAATGTAATAATATAAAAATATTAATCACTGGGCTGTCTGGTCCAGAGTTGATTAATTACAGGCTGATGTCATATATACTACTCAAAAGAAGTTAAGGACCACCCGATTCTTTCATATTACTGTAGTTAATATTGAATATTACCGAGTGCACTGTGAACAACAAACAAAGAAATCTATGCAGTTAGGACTCTTGGCCTATTTCCAGTTTATACCCAGTGGGAACATGCAGAGTTTTGTTAACTAAGACATGGAGTAATTTGGTTGGTTGGTTTGTTGTTTAACTCCGCACTCAGCAATATTCCAGCTATATGACGGCGGTCTGTAAATAATCGAGTCTGGACCAGACAATCCAGTGATTTGCATCATGAACATCGATCCACGCAAATGGGATCGATGAGATGCATCAACCAAGTCAGCGAGCCTGACCACCCGATCCCGTTAGTCGCCTTTTACGACAAGCATAGTCACCTTTTACAGCAAGCATGGGTTGCTGAAGACCTATTCTACCCCGGAATCTTCACGGGTCGAGTAATTTGGGTGATTATTGGGTGATTATTAGGTGATTATTAACATATATTATCAGTCTGTGCTATTCACACAAAAGTGTCTTTTGTATCATTTTCATTTGATTGAAGTATTAATATGAGGACTGTCATTAGTCGAGTGAACTAGCCAAAAAGAAATTCACCCGACTGGGGCTTCAGATAAGGGTTTGGGTTTGCCCAAAAACCAAATAGGCTTTAGATGGCTTGAATTAAACTGGACTCCTCTGGCATGATAATAGAGTAATGAGGCTTAGCAAGCTAGTATTGACATTACAGATGTTTATCTGTGGATGTTGTAAATGCTAATATGCTTGAAAGCAGTGTTACCAGATAGACCTGTGCCGTTATGCAGTAGGTGCATACCTAACAGTGGAGATTGAAGGTGGTAGATTACCCGATCAGATTGCAGTCATGTACTCGGCATACATGCACAGCTGTGTGCAGGTGGCACAGGGACAATTCAGGTTAGCGGGCCAGAACATTGCTACATTTATCCAGGAAGAATAAAAGGGCTGGCATTTTTGTAGACGCATGATGTCTTTTGTTCTGTGCTTCAAGACATAAAAACTTTTTCACTCTTAGGAGTTGAACAGTTTTAATTTTTTTTTCCCACAATATTTATGTCATGACATCCAGTATATCCATCCAGTAGGCAAATGTTTGAGGGCTGGGATGGGTAACTTGTGTACTCGGGTACCCGGGTCAGGTGGGTATGAAGTAGGACCCGGGTACTCACAGGACTACCTGGACCTGTGGTTCGTCATGGGATATATTGTTTAATGACAAAAATGCACCATGAATTCATGGTCAAGAGACATTTCTTTCTGACGATGCACACATTCATTCTAACTTTTATATGTTTGAAATAAGATAAAGCTTCAGTGTATGCATGACCAGATCGTTATATATGTGTATCTCAATACTTTTTGCCAGACCTCCAATAAAACAAACAATTCCCAAGTAGACTTTGTATAACCCACCTCTTGAGACCTGTGGGTAGCCTGGTTGGGTCAGGTAATAAGGGCTACGGTACCTGGGTAGAAAATCTGGACACATCCCAGCCCAAAAATGTTTGTTGTAAAAAGGTTTTCTGATAATTTCTAGAACAGATTATGTTTTCCAAGAAAGTTCCAGCTCCTCCTCTCCTGAGAATATCAAACTGTTCATAGCTAACATGTCAACCTTATGTACTCACAGCAATGTTCAGTCTTTCAGCGGGGATTTTTTTACAGCAGAGGTGCAGCGGGGTAGCCTAGTGGTGAAGGTATTTGTTTATCATTCTGAAGACCAGGTTGATTCCCATGTTGGTACATTGTGTGAACACCTGTGTCATTTGAGGGCTTTCATCTCACATTAGGGAGTGTGAGTTGTGTTTAACAGCGCTTTCAAAAGTAGTCCAATTACTGTATTAGACCTATTAAGCGCCCATGGCAATATTTGCTAATATATTGGCTAGTGAACAATCCCAATTAGCACCCCTTCCGATTGATCAATGTACACGAGACTTATTTATTCGTGTATAATACGCACTTGTGTCTTATGTCTACCCTTTATTATTGGCAATTAAATTCTGGAAAGATATATCTGTCGTATATAAAGATTTCAGGCTGTCAGCATAAACCACGAAATTTATCTTTCAACTCTGATTTTTTCACCAAAATAATATTCTAATAAGAGCCCCCTATTTCTAATTTTGAGAGTGCCCTGGCCGCTTATTATGTCAATTACGGTATGTTGTAGTGAATGAGGAAAGCCCAAAGTGATGCAGGTCTTAGACGTTTTCCACTTTAGTGGAATCCACAAGCACAGGTATTGTATTGAAAAACCTGGAAACATAATCATGGCAAATCGGGTGAAATACTTGAAACGCAACTCACTCACTACTTCAACACTGGCACTGTGACAGACAATATGTTAACAGTAGAATATTGAGAACTGCAGTAGAAGAGGTTTCGATTGATTCATTGGTGTCAAGAAACGTCAGTTTTATGAAATTAAAGCATAATTGATATGGGTCATATTTATATATATGTTTCTCCAGAGAAGGACAAGCAATGATATTTAATTTATGATGTGGCAGTGTTTGGCTAACAGGCTGTGAATCTGTCAGTTGTATTGTCAGTTTTGACATTTACACACTGAACACACTCCTCAAACTCCAGAACATGTCAATCAGGTACTGCTTGAGGCATCTGAAAACTGACACTTACGTAAATTGTTCTCTACATAACCCAAGTATTTGTGCTTGTCAGCTCTGAAAGAGGGCAATGTACAGCCAGATACATACACTGGTGATCTTTTGATAGTCTTCCGAAGGGAGGGTGTAGAAGGCAGCCATGTATGATACATGACATGTTGCTCCATGTTTCTGTCTTCTTCCTTTGTATGGGGGTGGTCGTGGTTGGTCAGTCACTGTGAGTTGTGTCCCTTTGGCATGCCTGGATCCTGTGATTATGTGTTTGAAACCCAGATTAGACCTGATTATGATTCTTGGTTTCCCAGGACCATACCACACTTGTGGATTTCAACAATGTGGTTAATGTCTTACGCCTGCATCACTTGTGTTTTCCTTCTAATTTAGTAAGTGAGTATGGTTTTAGTATGGTTGGTTTGGTTTTATGAAGCTTTCAGCAAAATTCCAGCAATATCGCAGCAGGGGCATCAGAAGTGGGTTCACACATTGGACTCATGTGGGAAATTGAACCTGGACCTTTGGCGTGGAGCAAATGTTTTGACCACTAGGCTACCCCACCGCCACTCCTACCTTAAGCTGACAGGGCAGTCGGGTAGCCTAGTGGTTAAAGCATTTGCTCGTCACACCGAAGACCTGGGTTCGATTCCCGGCATGGGTAAAATGTTTGAAGCCCATTTCTGGTGTCCCCGCCGTGATATTACTGGAATATTGCTAAAAGCGGCATTAAAAAAATACTCACTCACTCACTCACTCAATCACTTAAGCTGACATGCTGTGACATAACTGAAATACTGTTGTTCAAACCAAATCACTCACTCACTGGCGGTTTCCTCCTAATCCAGGATACTATTTCTTGTGTGTTATAGTGTACTGTAAAACATGTTTTCAATAATAATCATGATCATTTTCAACATTTCTTGTTTGTGATGAAGACAATGAATTTGGGTTATGTCAGTCATAGACATGGCATGGTGGTAACATCCTCATGATCCATTATTAAGATGTTTGACAAACAATATCATTATTAAGATGTTTGACAAAATATCATTATTAAGATGTTTGACAAACAATATCATTATTACCATATGGGTAAGATGTTTGATAAACAATATCCTTATTACCATATGGGTAAGATGTTTGATAAACAATATCATTATTAAGATGTTTGACAAAATATCATTATTAAGATGTTTGACAAACAATATCATTATTAAGATTTTTGACAAATATTATTTAGACAATTTGTAAAAGATATTATAATTAAGATATTTGATAAATGATATTAAGAAGTTTGACAAACTATCATTAGGCCACATTGAAAATGATAATATTAAGATCTTTGACAAATTATATCATCATTTAGAAAATTGACAAAAAATCTCATAATTAATATGTTTGACAATTGATAGCATTAGGGATTAGACACATAATCGCATCCTGAATGGTTTTCCTGCATAGTTTATCGGTAAGGAAAAACAGTGTCACATTTCACATGAAGGTGCTAAAATCAGTTGTTGAAATAACAGCTTTGCAACACAGGATGAACTCAAGTAAATCTTGACCTCCAGTCAGTTAAACAATAAGCATCATTGGTACAGATGACCCCAGTCTGTGGAGGCAGGGCAGTAACAGCAGATTGATGTCTGTTTAATGATGATTTAGGCCCAGGCCTATTTAACAGTGGCCATCAATGTCCATCACAGCCAGTTTATGGGTGTCTTGGTTACTTTGCTGGTACTGTAGGAGAAGAAGGTTCGGTGTGCTGTGTTTGACAAGAATCCTCCTCGTAATGTGCTATTTGGAAGCATACATTACCTCAGTATCCTTGTAAGTTGTTACAGTCAGCCATTTTGAATTGGTGTCAGCTCGAAACTTTTTCAAAAGAAACAGTAATTGTAAAATGTTCGTTCTGCTGGGTGCTGTGCCTTATTTCATGTTAATGCCAACATATTTTTGTTTTTTATGAATAAATCTTCTTGTACTGTTCCAACTGGGACTGTGTTCATATGTTTTTGGAACATTTCTAGTTTTAAAAATTGTTAGAATATTTGAAAAGTGTCAGTTGGGATGGTAACCATAACAATCTGTTGATGTTCCTGAGCATAGCTGTGACCAAGGATGTGACCAGTATAAGCGCCAAGCATCAGCATTATCTCAGCCATATAGTGACGAGAACAAGTTTTTATGTATACAAGCATATCATAAATACCAAGTTATATTTAAAAGCAAATATGTCAATGATATTTTAGCATAATATTATTTACAACTATTTAAAATAGGGGCTATAAGCCAGCAGCAGCCAAAGCTAGGTCACCTTGCTGGGGTTCATGGGGACTTAGGTGCCTCAGCTGCATATGCTTTAACATAGACTTAAGCTATGTTTGGAGACTTGATCCATTGACTTTGTTTAAGATCTGTAAAATATAATATTTCAGTTGAGTCATTTTCGTGATCAGTGGAGCAATTGCACAGCTTTGAATACTGCGTTTTTCACATGTCTGTCTTTGTAGTACAGCTATCATTAGTCTTTGTACAATTTGTGAAACTTTTTTGTGGAGTTTTTCACTCACTCTTGCACATCCTAACGTAGGAGGGTTAGAGTTGGTAGTGCTAAGATAGATCACAATGTTTAAGGGGTTCCTCTGTGCATTTAGTTTCTTGATGTGATAATTTCAGCTCTTGTTCAAGGAATATCTAAGGATGTATCAATGAATTAATTTGTTATATTGATATTTGTCTGGTATCAATATAACATGTCTAATGAGCCTTTCCATTGAATACTTCATACCTTCCATGAAAGTTATAAAGGTCCACAACCTACATCTCTGTCAGGATATACTCCAACATTAAGCTGACAGGCTGTGTTAGTTTGTTGTTTAATGTCGCACTCAGCAATATTCCAACTATATGACAGCTGTCTGTACATAATCGAGTCTGGACCAGACGATCCAGTGATTGACACCATGAGCATCAATCCAAGTAATTGGGATACAATGACATTCATTAACCAAGTCAGCAAGCCTGACCACCCGATCCCGTTAGTTGCTTCTTATGACAAGCATAGTCGGCTTTTACGGCCTATTCTCACCCTGTTCTTTACGGGTCGACAGGCTGTGATATAACTGAGATATTGTTCAAAGCAGCTTTAAATCCATCCCACTCCTCCTGGTGACAAGTGAAGATCGGGGTAGGATAGGTCTTCAGCAACCCATGCTTGCCGTAAGAGTTGACTAACAGGATCGAGTGGTCAGGCTTATCCAAGTCACTACTCCTGGTTCTCCAGTTCTATTGCCTTGTCCTGCCCCAGCCACCAATGACAACATTTAATCAACTGTCAGTGTTAGCAGTCAGGAGTGTGAGTTGGGGGCCTGGTATGGAATTAACACCAGTGTATGCAGCTGAATCAGATTGTGATGACCATATCTGCCAATGACAAGTGCCTATGCTAGTCTGAGTTTCGGTCAGTATTTGGGTCAGATTGGGAATTAGTAGCAGCTTCTGCTAGACCAGTCTCACTTGGCCTCAAAAAGGTCAACTCTACTGGCTTGGTGTAGATACAATGTGGTCAGTCTACATGGTGAAAGGTGAGCAAGTTGGGTCCAATGTTGCTTTGAACTCTAGTCCAGTTATATCACGGTGTGTCAGCTTGACGTGGAAGAAAGTTTGAAGTGGTACAGATCTTAGATTTACCACTTTGGTACAACCCATGGGATTTGAACCCACGGTCATAAGTTTCTGGTGTGCCCAAGGCGAATTGTGGTGCCTCAGTTAACTGGGCCAGCTGTGGTCCCCCATGGTCCCAGGAAACCATGTTATTACGACCCGTCTTAAAACTCTACTACTGCGGGGTTGGCATTGCACGGAAAAAACATAATGGCACGGGTAAAATAAAATCCTGGTCCCAGAAGGGCATCTTCAGAAATCATATTTTGTTTGGACAAAAATGAATGTACTTTCACATGAGTAAACTTGACAAACACATCCTAAATGCATAGTATGATAAAAATAAATTAACTTGAAAATGGTATTTGTTGACTCAATAAAGTGACAGGATGACAATAGCTTCTGGCCCAGCTTGTGGTAGAATGAGATTCACCAGTTTCAAAGATGGATCATAAATGCTCTTGTTGGCACACTTAAATCCTGAAAGGTATACCTGAACAATTTCATGGGTGCCCCATGGCACACTTGACGACAATTTATTCCGATCCTTTGCTTTTCCTCTTAGTTGTAATTACATGGAAGCAATGACTTTTAAAAAAGTACACGAATAATAATAAGAAATGGTGTTGATATACGTCTCTTCTGTATTGTAGAGGTCATGCTATGGAAGTTTATGTTTGTGATGGTATAAGGATGGTACCAGAGTTCCATTAACATTGTATTGAAAAGTACCAATTGTATTAGGTGATGCCTTGTGCACCTGACATATACTCAGACACAAAAGTAATTGTGATCGTGTTCTTCTCATTAGAAATCACATGTTCATTGTTGCAACCATTGGTGTTTCATTGGGCCAATACACTCTCTATGGAGTTTTCCTTTTTTAAATAATTTTTTAAACAAATTATTAGAGGTGTACAGGAGTTTAAAAGGACAAGCATTGCCTCCGTGGTCTGATGGTTCAGTTCCCTGGCCATGTCATACCATAAGACATTAAAGTATGGTAGTTGTTATTACCCTGCCTGGTACTTGACATTAAGGGGCTAAAACAAGGGCTGGTCATCTCAGACTTGGTTGAATGTGTCTTGAGTGGGTTATTCACAATAAACTTTGGCATCATATCTCAGTAGGGTTAGCACTATAAAACCGACAAAAGTCTGGACTAGTCTAAGCTGTCACACCCACCTTTATGTATTTCCCTATGCAATAAAAGTGGCATTATACCTTGAAAGGGAAAGACCATTGACTTTTTTTCGGCATAAATTTTGTACATATTTTTTCTTTAGAAATGAAAATATCATTCTCTGTTAGCCTTGACAATATTATGTTGGCCTTAAAGCACCTGTTATACATGGTCATGATCATCATGCTAGAGTTTCTGCTAAAATAATTGAGTTTGTAAAACTCCCAAGACTTGGTACATGAAATATTTGAACAAGCTAAGTATATGCCCCTACTTGGTATTTGTTTAATGGTCAGATTAGTAAGGAGGAGAAAGACTGTATCTAGTCATAATGTGTGCAGAGAAAATATCCACATGTTATGCGTTAGCAATCTTTTCTCGTCTGAAAGATTCTGGAAAGGTCAAGATGGCAGTTTAACTTAAGTTGTGAGAAACAAGACTATTTTATTGTTGTTGCTGATGGCCTCGGATGTCTCAAGATGTCTGCCTCCCTTCATGGATGAAATTGTTTTACTGCCTCTCTAACATAGTAGGTTTTGTTAAAGGCTTAGGAGCGTTGATAGCAGTGATAACCTCCTGTCGTCACTGAATGTTACCTTGTCGACCTGTGTGATATATCTGTTATCACCTGTTACTTACCTGGCTGTTATGGCCGACTATTGCTGGGCTTTATCGCCAGACTATCATTCATTTCAGTGTGTACACAGTAAGGCATTTGTGGCCGGATTATGCTAAGGTCTTGACACTTGACCTTGTGTGGCTAGCCCACCTTGACTTCTCACCTTCCTGTCAATGATCTTTGTTCACAACTTCATCAGCTTATTTTGACACATGGACTACAGCCGTACCATGATGACATATAGTCTTGTATGTGATATATGTCAGTGATTGATATATGTCTGCAGGGATACACGTCACTGACTGATGCATGTCATGGGAAAAATTCCAACTGCTGAATGTTTTTTCTTCATCATAAGATGTAGTTTTATTGGTAAATCAACCAAAATATTTCCTTGACCTTTTTGATATGTATCTTAAAAATTATGATAAACATGATAAATATGCCATGTTAAAATGGCTTTGTTGCCTATAAAGTTATGTAATGAAATCATAAAGATCTGTATCTGTATCTTTCCCTGAAATGTTACCCATTAAATATTATTCAAAGACTTAACCACCAATATTATCAAGAAGTGAGCACATGAATCTTTAGGACTGAGAACTGGCTATGTTTCATCAATCACACCCTTTGTTTACTGGCTTCAATGTTTCTCAAAGGACTGCTTTATAAGGGGCACGGGTAAACAGTGGTGGGTTTCCGGCAACATGTCATCTTTATCATTCCCCAACCCAAAATATTTACACTGTCCTAGATTGCGCCACATAAATAAGGCCAGTTACCCTATAACACGATGATGCAGGAGTGTTTTGCATCAGGTAGTTGTGGCCATATTTGCTCTCCCAGTGTGGCAATTCAATGTTACACTTTGAGGTATTTTAGTTAGCTTGAAAGAACAAACAAAATTTGATCGACAACATGACACGAGAATAGGTCACTCTCCGTCCTGCTTTGGTTCTACATTTTCTGGACTGTCTCAATGGTCAATTGGATGGAGCATTTGTCTGGAGAGCGGAAGGTCGGTGGATCGATCCCAAGCGGCATCATTCCAAAAGACGTTAAAAGATGGTACTTGTTGTTATCCTGCCAGGCGCTTGGCTTTAAAGTGATAAAACAAGGACTTGTGGGCTTGGTGTCCGTACTGTGTTAGAGTTGGGTGTCCTTTTTAAGCTGTGGTATAGTATCTCAGTGGGCTAGCACTATAAAACTGGCAAAAATCCGGAGTAGTACCAATGGCCACATACACACACATGTGCACACACGTCACTATGTAAGTGCATTGATCTTGAACGCGACTTTAAACCCTATTTTCACCTTTATGACAGTTTCTAATGTTAAGGAGTGAAGTGAAACAATTATCCAAATTCTGTTTTGACCTGTATGATAGTGAAAATATAATCTTTTTATTAGAAAATGAAGGTTGAATTTTAAGAAAGATTTTTGTCAAAAGGAAAAGATTTGTGAATGAGGGATCAATACAAACGTGCATCAACCATCTCATTTTCAAAGTGAAATCTTGATATAAAACTTAAGGTTTCCCCATTTGCTGGTGATCTTGGAAAAAGTTGTTTTACAAATGATAGCCTGTAACCTTATCCACAAGTCCTGAGTTGACTAAAATTTATTTCGTCCTATAAACAGATAAGGTTATCTAATTATAGTCTATATATTTCAATTAAAATCAACTGAAATGATGCCAAGGACAGTTCAGACGTCAAGACTAAAACAGTCTGTGATGTATATATATATACACATAGATATGTCTGACATGAGATACGAGGCTGAACAGCTTGCATATGTCTTCAATATGATATTCCCTGCTCTGAAACCACTGATGGTGGTGAAGTAGATCACTGAGTATGTGTCCCTGGGTCTGTGTCTCTGAGTCTGTATCTGTATCACTGTCAGTGTCTGTCTGTCTGTCCCTGAGTCTGTATCACTGTCAGTGTCTGTCTGTCTCTGGAGTCTGTATCTGTATCACTTTCAGTGTCTGTCTGTCTCTGAGTCTGTATCACTGTCAGTGTTTGTCTGTCCCTGAGTCTGTGTCACTGTCAGTGTCTGTCTGTCTCTGAGTCTGTATCACTGTCAGTGTCTGTCTGTCTGTCCCTGAGTCTGTATCACTGTCAGTGTCTGTCTGTCTCTGAGTCTGTATCACTGTCAGTGTCTGTCTGTCCCTGAGTCTGTATCATTGTCAGTGTCTGTCTGTCTCTGAGTCTGTATCATTGTCAGTGTCTGTCTGTCTCTGAATATGTATCATTGTCTGTGTCTGTCTGTCTTTCTGTCTGTCTGTCTCTGAATATGTATCATTGTCTGTGTCTGTCTGTCTTTCTGTCTGTCTGTCTCTGAGTCTGTATCACTGTCAGTGTCTGTCTCTGAGTCTGTATCATTGTCTGTGTCTGTCTGTCTGTTTCTGAGTCTGTATCATTGTCAGTGTCTGTCTGTCTCTGAGTCTGTATCACTGTCAGTGTCTGTCTGTCTGTCTCTTAGTCTGTGTCATTTGTATGTCTGTCTGTCTGTCTGTCTGTTCCTCAGTCTGTATCACTGTCTGTCCCTGAGTCTGTATCACTGTCTGTCTGTTCCTGAGTCGGTATCACTGTCAGTGTCTGTCTGTCTCTGAATCTGTAGCATTGTCTTTGTCTGTCTGTCTGTCTGTCTGTTCCTTAGTCTGTATCACTGTCTGTCCCTGAGTCTGTATCACTGTCTGTCTGTTCCAGAGTCTGTCTGTCCCTGAGTCTGGATCCCTGTCTGTCTGTCTGTCTGTCTGTCCCTGAGTCTGTATCACTGTCTGTGTCCCTGTGTCTGTCTGTCTGTCCCTGAGTCTGTATCACTGTGTGTGTCCCTGTGTCTGTCTGTCTGTCTGCCCCTGAGTCTGTATCACTGTCTGTGTCTGTCTGTCTGTCCCTGAGTCTGTATCACTGTCTGTGTCCCTGTGTCTGTCTGTCTGCCCCTGAATCTGTCCTTGTGTCCCAGTCAGTGTCCCTGTGTCTGTATATGGAGTAAGTGACTCCTGGATCTGGATTATGTAAATACTTTATGGTATTAAATGTTTAAAAAAAACCAAGTGGATTGAAACGTAACTATATGTCTGATGTTCCGTTTTTTTTGTTTTTTTCAGAAGAGAGTCGAATGGCATTTTCACCGAAGGAAGCACCTGTCTATGTGAGTATTTGACTTCTTGATGGGTGGTGGTGTTGTCTAGTGGTTAAAGCGCCCATCACACAGGACGCCCATTCCTGGTGTCCCATTACTAAAGCAGCATAAAACAATACTCTGTCACTTGTCCCTTTGACTTCATGAACCATTTGTTTTAAAATGAAGCTGGTCGTGCAGCATTGTTATTAAAGGGCTGGCTCTCCATGGCGAAGTTTGATTCCCGCAGTGGGTTAAGCCATGATATGTCTGGAATAATACTATTATGATGACCTAGGGAACATTCTCACTCATTTTCCTGAAACCAGATTTCAGGTCGAAAATGCAAAATACGATGTCTTGAAGGGGAAGGACATAATATTGGAACATGTTGGAACTATTGTACTCACAATAATTGATTTTCTTCAAGAACAGCACTTAATAATTATTACTGAAAACACAAAAATGTGCAGTTATGCAAATTATTTTCATATCAAATACATATTGCAGGTGAACGTGATATAAGATTTCTTGCAGTTCTAAGGAGGTTTTTGTTTGAATGTGGATCCAATCAATTACAAAGTTAGGCATCCACAATTTATGTATTTTTTTGGCGAATGGTTATTGTTATGAATACACAATGCCATTTAGAAAGTGGTCAAATGTAGCAAATGTTATATTTGGGATTACACTTTCGTAGTAGAGTACAGATTCTTGTACCTTTTTTTTTTCTTACAAGTTATTGTTTTTCTTAATAAATCTTAGCTTTACCCTAATGAATGTTTTCAATAGTAAAACCAATTTTAATTTTAGTTTTAAACTTCATACAGCTGATTCACTGATGGCTTGTGTCTGTACGTCCCTTGACATGACCACTGCATTCAATGTCTCTTGAAGGTGGCCAAGGCTTTCTGAAATCAACAAACCGAAAAAAACATAGAAAAACAGTAAAGGATAGTGTGTAGGTTGAATCAACATGTGGTACGTGGAAGTCCAGATAGCCAGTCTTCCCAAGGGCCAATCAGTCGTAGTTTAGCATCAGCCAGGAAAGGTCAGCCATTGCTTCCCCCGATTGTGTAGGTTTGTCTCCTATTTCCTGTCTGACTGGGAATGTCGTCAGCCAATCACAAGCTCTGCTGGGGACCAGTTTTAGAGACGGTAGCGGAAATCTTCGGAACTCATTTTGGTAATGTTTGATAGTGTTGTCAATACTTGACAGGGTCTGACAGTTCAACTAATGGAGGATCTAGTATGTTTAGGTATTACCTTGTCGAGACACAGTAAGGATCTATTGGTCACCTGTTACTAAGAGCACACTGTTTTAGTTTATTATCTGCGGATGTGGACCACCTGATCGGAGGTGAAGTTGGCTTATGTCATGGCCTGTTTCTCGTAATCCAGTGTTATATGTACTTTTAGATTTACTTTTAAGTTTCACTTCAATATTTTTTGCGTTTTAAGGTATAAACTTAAAACTGGTGTGCACACTTTGTGAATACATAAAGATTAACACAAGCCCCATCCCTTCTGGTATCAGACAATAAGGAAAGTAGTCTGGTTGTTAGCATGGCTATTTTGGTAGTCTGGTTGTTGAATAAGGAAAGTAGTCTGGTTGTTATATAAGGAAAGTAGTCTGGTTGTTAGCATGGCCATTTTGGTAGTCTGGTTGTTGAATAAGGAATGTAGTCTGGTTGTTGAATAAGGAAAGTAGTCTGGTTGTTGAATAAGGAAAGTAGTCTGGTTGTTAAATAAGGAAAGTAGTCTGGTTGTTAAATAAGGAAAGTAGTCTGGTTGTTGAATAAGGAAAGTACTCTGGTTGTTGAATAAGGAAAGTAGTCTGGTTGTTAAACAAGGAAAGTACTCTGGTTGTTGAATAAGGAAAGTACTCTGGTTGTTGAATAAGGAAAGTAGTCTGGTTGTTAAATAAGGAAAGTAGTCTGGTTGTTATATAAGGAAAGGAGTCTGGTTGTTAGCATGGCTATTTTGGTAGTCTGGTTGTTGAATAAGGATTGTAGTCTGGTTGTTATATAAGGAAAGGAGTCTGGTTGTTAAATAAGGAAAGTAGTCTGGTTGTTAAATAAGGGAAGGAGTCTGGTTGTTAGCATGGCTATTTTGGTAGTCTGGTTGTTGAATAAGGAATGTAGTCTGGTTGTTATATAAGGAAAGTAGTCTGATTGTTGAATAAGGAAAGTAGTTTGATTGTTGAATAAGGAAAGTAGTTTGATTGTTGAATAAGGAAAGTAGTCTGGTTGTTGAATAAGGAAAGTAGCCTGGTTGTTAAATAAGGAAAGTAGTCTGATTGTTGAATAAGGAAAGTAGTTTGATTGTTGAATAAGGAAAGTAGTTTGATTGTTGAAAAAGGAAAGTAGTCTGGTTGTTAAATAAGGGAAGGAGTCTGGTTGTTAGCATGGCTATTTTGGTAGTCTGGTTGTTATATAAGGAAAGTAGTCTGGTTGTTGAATAAGGAAAGTAGTCTGGTTGTTAAATAAGGAAAGTAGTCTGGTTGTTATATAAGGAAAGTAGTCTGGTTGTTATATAAGGAAAGTAGTCTGGTTGTTAAATAAGGAAAGTAGTCTGGTTGTTAGCATGGCCATTTTGGTAGTCTGATTGTTGAATAAGGAAAGTAGTCTGGTTGTTGAATAAGGAAAGTAGTCTGGTTGTTGAATAAGGAAAGTAGTCTGGTTGTTATATAAGGAAAGTAGTCTGGTTGTAAAATAAAGAAAGAAGTCTGGTTGTTAGCGTGGCCATTTTTGTTATTTATTTTTGGAAACATAAATGAAAAAGAACTGGCTTGGTTATCCCAATGAAATGCCTCGGAATGATTTGTAATTTATTTATTTCAATTTGATTGGATATTTGCACATTCTTCATATGCAGTCTTTCATCATCTCTTCATGAACCATCGAAGCTCTCCCATAATGAATATAGCTAGCCACCATGGCCTATTCTTAGCATCCCCAACCGTGACATTACTAAAATACAACCACCATAAAACCAGCTTACTCATTCAACGTGTTCTAGTTTTGACTGCATGTATTGTCCATAAATGTGTTGGGAAATAGGATGTAAATCTATTTAAGTCAGATGATAAATTAGCTTAAAACAGGTGAGCTACACAACCTCGTTCTATTTTCCATACCTCATATTTCATTGATTGTTGTAATGACTCCCTGTCTTATCAGGACTGTTGTCAGTGTCATGGACATCAGGAGTAGAGACAACTAGGTGGGACTGTCTAGGCCTCATTACTGAGGGTTTAGAAGGGACTCTGATGGTACAACAATGTTAGTCCTGCTGATTGTCCGCCCCCACCCCATGTTTGCCAATTAGAAGATGCTTCTGACTCATCCTTGTCAGAATCTGAACCTGACTTGAGCTACCTCCCTTGTTCTCCACAGTTGAACTAGGATGTTGTAGCTTTTGAGAATATAGTGTTATGAAAATTGTTGACAATTTTAAGGTCTCAAATTATTCAATAATTGTACAATAACATTTTCTTTGGTATCAGTTTAAAGACAAGGGTAAGTTATCAAGAGGATACATATAATAATGATGTGGCCCAAATTAAGATTATTGCGGATGAAAAATAGTTAACAGAGGCATTCGAGTGAGTCTGTATGGTTTTTACACCACTTTTAGCAATATTTACAACTTCAAAGAGGGGGACACCAGAAATGGGTTTTGCACATTGTACCCATGTGTGGAATCTAACCCCCTTTTGGCGTGACGAGTGAACGCTTTTACCACTAGGCTACTCCACCGCCCCTTTCTACAGAGGTATTAATAACCAAGGGGGGGATTGGGAGGGATCGGGTAGGGCCTTTCAAACTGATTGTAATACAGAAGTATATCATGTAAATATTTAGACAGTATTTTGACGAGTCCTGGTGAAAAGGACGAAAATATGACTGAATTATAGTGGTATATGTACCGTGAGTAAATGGAAAATATATATAAACATGGTAGAATTAATCACTATGAATTACCGTATTCGACGTAATAAGCGCCCCGCTCTAATAAGCGCCCACGGCGATATTTGCTAATATATTGGCTAGTGAACAATCCCAATTAGCACCCCTTCCGATTTATCAAGGTACACAAGACTTATTTATTCGTGTATAATACGCACTCGTGTGTTATATGCACCCTTAATTATGGTCATTTATATTCTGGCAAAATGTATCTGTCGTATATAAGCAGTTCAGACTGTCAGCATAAACCACGAAATTTATCTTTCAACTCTGTTTTTTCCACCAAAGTAATATTCTAATAAGAGCCCCCTATTTCTTATTTTGAGAGCGCCCTGGGCGCTTATTACGTCGAATACGGTAAATGTTTGTCTTGTGATTTGTGTTTGAGTTTAGATATGGATAGAATTGTCACCACAAATACCTTTGTTTCACAGACAATGCATTCAGTGTGACTCTTTGTATTGTGTATGGAACCGAATGTGTGTGTCCTTTCCGTGTATCGTTTCCTTTGGCATCTACTGACCTATCATTGGTTGTTAGACACCTAATCACAGGGATGCTTTGATTGCCGCACTCAGTTTGTTTGGTATATGGCATTGTGGGAGTTATTCCCATCACGGTCAGACGTTGGCCTCGTTAGTGCAATCAAAGACTGTAGTCTTAATGGAAACCAAGCGTTACAATGAGTTAGGGACCAATTTGCACGATTGGAATTGCCTTTTAGAATTATAGCTGTTGAAGAATTGCACTTTTAGTTCTCCTGACATTCAGGAAACGAATTTGTTTTATCAATACTTTTATATTTTTGAAGTTTTGTTTAGTCAAACTGAGTTGATGTTAAAGTTTGAGTCTTCTGAATCCAGTTGCGGATTACTCGCAAAAATTACTTTGAATAAATTTTGGCAATTTAATCTTAAGATGTTTGAAAGATTTAATTTGTTGCTCTAGGGAGGTGGCACCATTGTTGTGGCTCTGACAGAAGATACTAGTTTCCCAGAAGATGCACAACTATTTCTGGTTTTCGAGGGTGCCAACCGGCGTCATGTGACCACAGCCAGCAAAGTCAGTGTCAGTACACTGCACTCCTTCATTCCAGGTAAGGCTCCTCATTCTTCCACCTACAGCACTGAAAGTGTACACATGCAGGACAAAAAGGCTTCAAAATAATCCAACCTGATCCAACTCCGGGACAGGATAGGTCTCAGTAGCTTATCCTAGAGCTGACTAATGAGGATTGGTTGGATACCCTGAGTGCGCTTTTTGATTTTGTGTCCCCCTGTGAAGATTCGGGTCACCATTGGTCTTCAGCAATCAATACTTGTCGTAAGAGGCGACTTTTGTGAGAGATTGGTCAGTTTGGTGACTTGGTAGATGCATTGTGCTGTATCCCTTTGCGTAGATCGTTGCATCAATCACTAGATTGTCTGGTCCTGACATGTTATTTACAGATAACTTTCATATAGCTGGTATATTGCTGAGTGGTGTTGAGCAATAAACAGACAAACTGATTGTTTGTCATAATGCCTAGATGGCCAGGATGGCATAGTACTGTCAAGCACAAGTTTGGCTGGCCGAGACTTGATTATATAGAGGCTGGTGTGTTTATTACAGGACAATTGCTGACTGCAGCGTGTATTCAGACTCTCATCTTGACATATCCGAGCAATGACACTATGACTGCACTGTGGATCAGTGAAAGGATGTGATCAAGTGTCATGGTCCCTATCAAATATTTCTCAGATGATTATTCTACTGCAGTGGTGCCTCACAGACTTTACCTGTTCATTATCCTACAAAGAGCAAACTTGGCAATGAGCTTTTTATTCTCATTTCTGCAAAGATGGAGTGGTATTTTTTGCAGAGGTCAAGGTCACCAATGGCTTCTTTCAGTAAATGTAGTCTTTGATCAAATTCATTACATTATATAATCACTAGGAAATGTTCCATCATCAATTTCCTCATCAACATCAGTCATATGGTACAGTCAGTAGACGCCATCTTTACAAAAAATGATTCATGAATAGAAGAAACCGATTACTGATTGTGTGTCGTTATGCCCCCAAGGCATGAATTGTTGCTCATTCTATTAACCACTAGTTTTGTCTGGCCCTGACTTGATTATTTACATGTCACAGTGATAAGGCTAGAATATTGCAGACTGTAGCCAAAAGAACATTCAATCAGCCCTCTGTCGTTAAGCCAGTGTTGCAGAGGAAACTGTTACGCTTAGTGCGGCTTTTAAAAGGTTTTGTGGTAGACATGTGGAGGACATTTCCAAATATAATGCATAAATGACAAAAATGATGTCAGATGCAATTCCTATTTTGACTTGGACCATATATTCCAAAGGTTTTTCAGATGATCAATTGACTTATCTTTGCATGTGTTTGTGACAAGTGCCATCTGTGGGGCAGTGTATGCTCTCCTTTCTGCGAACTCTGGTATCATCAGTATTAGATAATGATTAATAAACACAGCTTATCATACAGTTGGAATTGTACAATGGATTCTGCTTTTTGCAGAAATTATGATTATGGAAAGAGTTTTGTAGCTTTTATTTGTAAGTGAAACTCTTAAATTACCGTATTCGATGTAATAAGCGCCCAGGGCGCTCTCAAAATTAGAAATAGGGGGCTCTAATTAGAATATTATTTTGGTGAAAAAAACAGAGCTTAAAGATAAATTTTGTGGTTTATGCTGACAGCCTGAAATGTTTATGTACGACAGGTATATTTTTCCAGAATTTAATTGCCCATAATCAAGGGTGCATATAACACACGAGTGCGTATTATACGCAAATAAATGAGACTTATGTACATTGATCAATCGGAAGGGGTGCGAATTGGGATTATTCCCTATCCAATATATTAGCAAATATCGCCGTGGGAGCTTAGAAGAGCGGGGCGCTTATTACGTTGAATACGGTATATACATGGACTTGCCTCGTAGTCCAGTTTACTGTTGTCGGCCATGACCCAGACCACCTGCTGATATCTCTTTTACCTAGTCCAAGCTGGTATAAGTTGATTTACTTGACATTTAGAAAAGAAGTTTTTTGAAAGGGATATGTCTTATCTGCTTATCCTGGAAATACTTTTCTCTTAAACTTGTCACAGTGTTGATATTGTCTAAATATTGATGTCGACAGTGTTAAACCTGAGTCTCTCTTTCTCAGGCCCACATGAGTGAAGTTTCTTGACATTTGAGTTTGTGAAATAACTACTGTTACAGAATTTAAAAAACGTTAATCCAATAAGACATTTCTCATAAACCTTCCATAATATTGATGCTTTCCATGTTGTTTAGAATGAGGCCTTGTGACATGTTGTTTTGTTCCCCGGTACACTGTGAATGATGAACTCTTACGAAATAGATGCACGTTAGTGGTCAGAATCCATTTCATCGATCATTACATTTCCTGTTATTTCTTTCACGTGATCTATTACCAGCCATAACCATTATGACCAAACAGTGTTGAAGTACTTAAAAGGCCAACAACAGAAATAGTCCCGTGTCAAATCCCTTGATGTGTGTAAACACATACCCCCAACACCTGATACATGTACGTCATCTTACAGTGGGTGGATGTCGCCAGGGACATGCTGGCTATTGTGTTGGATGGACAATTAGGAACGCAGAATGTACCGCAATGTATGTGAGACACTGAGCTGGCTAATGGGACGTGGGTCTGAATACATGGGGCAATGGGTATCCATCGGGCCAAGACATAAACATTGTGTTTTTGGTAACCCTACCGACCTGTCATTATCTTTCAGACCTGTAGTTGTTATCAGTTCTGTAACCAGACATCATGACAAGCACATTTTGGATGTCTGAGACGAAAATATGTGAAAATGAGGAATTTTTATCTTCCTGATAATATCGAACTAGTCCATGAATAAGATGATTTTTTTACCCATTTGTATTGTTCCTGTCTACATCTTCATAGAAAGTCCGGATACATTGCTTGCATCATTTTCAAATATAGGAAAAATTCTTTATTAAGATGTCTAAAATCAGCCTTTTTGACACATTTTAGCCTCACCAGGACATTTGGCATTGTTGCACACTACCCGTGAAGATCCCAGTTAAAATTGGTCTTCAGCAACCCATACTTGCTGTAAAAGGCGATTAATGGGATCGGGTGGTCAGGCTCGCTGACTTGGTTGATGCACGTCATTGTATCCTGATCGCGTAGTTAGATGCTCATGATATCGACCATTGGATTGTCTTATCCAGACTTGATTATTTACAGACCGCTGTCATAAAGTTGGAATATTGCTGAGTGCCACGTTAAACAACAAACAACAAGTCCCCCACATGCAAATGAACAAAGTCTTAAATTATCATTCCTACAGACACATTGACCTCTTGGGCATTGTGTCACATCTCTAATTGGACATTGAGATAAGCACAGCTGGCTTCACCGTTTTTCCACATATTAGCTCCATGTCCTGCAACCAAACAAACATCTTGGACCATGGGCAGAATATGTCCCCAGAACCCCATGCATGCTGTTAGCACCAGTAAATGAGGATTGGAGAGTAATAATGTGTGACTCCAAGGATCATTGCTCATGCTGTCAACCACTTGTTTGCCTAACCTGAACACAATTACTTGCAGGCTTCTGTGTGACCGGAATATACCTATCTGTGGCATAAACCACCATTCACTCAATCCAGAAAACTCATTAAAACTTTGATTATAATATTCTTTTCATCGACATACCGACACCTATATCGGCTGCCTGAATCCCAAGTATTTGTTGTTGCCCCACGTGACTTTGATCTGTAGGACGGTGAGTAACAGAGGCTTATTATGAACGCACTTGGTAAATATTCATCTGGACTGTGGTAGCTCTCATGCAGGTGTGATAATGACCAGTGGCTATTTTAGCATGAAAGGGATAGATCTGGAGAGCTGGACAATGGACGTGGTGGCCCCATTGTTTCCTGTTTAGACAGTAGCATTCCAGGGCGAGACAATCAAACATTCCTGGAGACCTGTCTGTGTGGGGAGGAGACGCTGCACAATTACTGATACTCGATCGTGCAGCTCCGCTCACTGTCAAGTAAGCAAGGAAGAAGAAGAAGAAATTATTTATCATCTTGTCGGATATTGCATTTTCCCATTTCTGTGATGAAGCCTGCATAAATAAGTATACAATACCAGACAGACTACTGCTGAGAGATATGCAGTATGTAAACAAACAAAATCATTATGAGCAACTAACATATTTTCATGATGTCATTATTTTGTCTTGCACACAATGGAATCTGTTCGGATGATCAAGACTGGTTATTTTCTGGTGTTGGGGGCGGTCGGGTAGCCTGGTGGTTAAAGCATTCGCTTGTCATGCCGAAGACCCGGGTTCGATTCCCGACATGGGTACAATGTGTGAAGCACATTTCTGGTGTCCCCCAGAGTGGTATTGCTGGAATATTGCTAAAAGCGGCGTAAAACCATACTCACTCAGTCTGGTGTTGATGTCATTTATTTACATTCAGTTAAGCACATTCACGTACATGTTACACCATTCAGCAGGTTTATACTGTTATCTATAGTCATATAATTACATTCAGTTAAGCACATTCACGTACTTGTTACACCATTCAGCAGATTTATACTGTTATCTATAGTCATATATTTACATTCAGTTAAGCACATTCACGTACTTGTTACACCATATAGCAGATTTATACTGTTATCTATAGTCATATATTTACATTCAGTTAAGCACATTCACGTACTTGTTACACCATTTAGCAGATTTATACTGTTATCTATAGTCATATATTTACATTCAGTTAAGCACATTCACGTACTTGTTACACCATTCAGCAGGTTTATACTGTTATCTATAGTCATATATTTACATTCAGTTAAGCACATTCACGTACTTGTTACACCTGAAGCAGGTTTATACTGTTATCTATAGTCATATATTTACATTCAGTTAAGCACATTCACGTACTTGTTACACCATTCAGCAGATTTATACTGTTATCTATAGTCATATATTTACATTCAGTTAAGCACATTCACGTACTTGTTACACCATTCAGCAGGTTTATACTGTTATCTATAGTCCTATATTTACATTCAGTTAAGCACATTCACGTACTTGTTACACCTGAAGCAGGTTTATACTGTTATCTATAGTCATATATTTACATTCAGTTAAGCACATTCACATATTTGTTACACCATTTAGCTGGTTTATATTTTTATCTATAGTCATATATTTACATTCAGTTAAGCACATTCACGTACTTGTTACACCTGAAGCAGGTTTATACTGTTATCTATAGTTACGAGCATATTTTCAAAATTAGATTCATATTATAAATTTTCGATATTCATCAATTTATTGCAACTTTACAGTTATAATACAAGCTGTAGAAGCAAGACAGATAGACAAGTATGTATGTGGTTTATTTAAGTGTTCCTGGTCACACACCATTCCATGCTATTTACCGAAGTCGGAATGACCGATCTGGTGACAGGGTGGTATTAGTTCTAACATATTGCCTGACAGGGGAACTGGGGGGCTGACCGGGGGTCATTGTGAGGCAGACCTGTGTATTGTTATCTTATCCTGGGACAAACCAATTAATCCCTGACCGAAATAACATATGCCCGGCACTAAAGACATATGTCTACCTGGATTAGGTGGCGATTGGGCCGAATCTATCATTTTGACGTGGATTCAGTTATATGCTCTTTAAGGCCTGACAGATTGTATTTGTTGTTTTACAGACTGGACATTTTTTATGGGGTTGTAGACAAATTGATGAAGACTTGAAGTTTAAGTTTTAAAACAAAATAAAAAAGAAATGTTGAGAAAATATTCAATGAATCATACACTTTTTCCTTTTGGTTTTGCAGATTTTATTGTAGTCTTGTTTGTAAAATACATAAAGGAAATACGTTAATGAACCTGGTCATGTTGTTTCCTTGTGTCATAAGGGGCAGTGGGGTAGCCCTGTGGTTAAAGTGTTTGTTGGTCATGCAGAAGGCTCAGGGTTCAATTCCCCATACTGGTGCAATGTGTTAAGGTCCCTGGTGTTCCCTGCCATGATATTGCTGTGATATTGGTAAATATGGCAGGAAAACCCAACTCACTCACTCACTCACTCACTCACTTACTCCAAGTATGATAAAGTGTGTTCATCATCTGGTGCATGAGGAGGTGCTGTGGTATGTCCAAGGTTAAAGTTTTGACTTCTCCAAATCAGCCTTTTTTACTTGTTGCTTAGATATGCTTATATATTTCATTTTGTGGAAAGTTAAAAACTTGAAATATATGACAAAAAGCAACTAGATCTCAGCCATGTAAACATGTCCTGATATTTTTCATATCAATATTTCAATGTTTTCCATAACTCTATACTTTGACATTTCATTGGTCCAAAGTGGTATTTATTCTACCTCTCCCTTGTAATGTTAAGAAATAGTTTTCAAATATTTTCTATTCATCTTCAGACTGATACTGAATTAATAATTTTGTCTTGATACTCAAGGAACAGAAACTGTTAATGCATAATGTGTGATAAGGAAAAAGGACACAAAGTTCAGATAATTAAATCAGTTGGCTTCCAACTAAAGCAATGTTTGATCTGAGGAGAAACTAGTATGTGGCCATAACAGGAGAAAGCAAAACAGCCAGCGCTCTCCAAGAACATTTTGAATTGCTTCTGTAAAATGTAAACCAGATTGGCCAACGAATTAGGATTTGTGGCCTGATCATTGTTGACCCTTGGCAGCTTTACCAAGCTAATTGTTTGTTGTATTGATTGCAAACACACATCTCGTTACCAATCAGCAGAACAAGTTCTACTGGATGGAATCAAACCACATTTCTCCGCTCTTGGACGGATCTTCTGGTTTAATGTCATCAGGACGGTTTGTCACAAAAATTGGAAGTATGATGAAAATTGGAATTTTGTGGAACATTTGAATATTTCGATATAAATTGTTGTTTGTATCAAGATTTTAGTTTATGGATATTGATTCATGAACTATTTTCTCATGTTCTGCTGTTTTGATGACAAAAGAAAACTGCATTTTATCAAAGAAATGTAAATTTTGTTGAGGGCAGTTAATCTTGGGAAACTATTCAGTTTTGCAAATATTGAACCAAAATGCAGGATTTGTTTTGCATTAAGGAAGAGAATATATGGATGGCACCTTCTTTATTATGAGGAACACAATGTTTCGGCGTATATGCTTACTCCTTCATTCACCAGCATATACTCCGAAATGTTGTGTTCCTCATAATAAAGAAGTTGACATCCATATATTCTCTTCCTTATGTGTATCACTTCTAAATGCCTTTCAAAGACCTTGTTTTGCATTAATTGCAAATTCAGACACATACAATGAATAATTATGATCCTTTAAATTAGTAATTATTGCAATGAAGTTCAGTTTGTTTCATTTGTTGTTGTGTTTTAAGCAGTTGCCTGTCATATCGCTGTCCTAACTCATCATGACCTCGAATAACCTTGAAGTGTTTATAATATTCCTTTCTCCTTACTTCATAAAGCCAATATATAGTCCACCATCTTGGAACACCTTATTAAATCGAGCGTTACCTGAACAGATGTTTCCTAGTCACAGCTTAGCATTCAGGGGATGCGTTTGATGTTACGGGTCACTGATGCTACAATATTTCCATGGCTGAATTATGATCATTAAATGATTTTGAACAGCCAAGCTGTTGAACAGATTGTTCAATAAGCTGTCATTTCAGTGTAATCTGTTTCTGGTCCATCATGGTTGAGGCAAGTGCATTTTGGATGATGGAAGGCGAATTGGTGTTATCATAGTTATAATTCTGAACCATGTTTGCTCAGCACTGATAAAATCAATGACCACTATTATTGGGTTCTATGTTGTGTTGCTAAATTAAGTGCAGGCCAATATTAAGTGTTTTCAAAGAGTTTTCTGGAGTAAGTCATCTTATGTTGATAGTTATGTTTTTAAGAAACATACCTTGATGGTTACCTAGAACCAGCTTTAGCTTTAAAATGTCAAGATAAATTGACAAACTGTTGAAAAACACCATTCAATAGAAATGTTCGGAGGAAAATTTCATCATCAGATTTTGAAGTGAAACAAATTATGTTTGAAATACCATGTCAGGAATTGTGTTTTAGAATATATTGAGAATGGTAGTTTTTACAGAAAGAGGGTTAATTACGCAGGTATATTACAAAAATCAATTTATCGTATATAAGCAAGGTCAATGCAGATATGTCGGTGTTGGAATCTACTTGTTGCTAATTGTATTGTTATTTATTATTTCTTACCAGATTTATGTCATTCTATATGTGTAAAAAGGGATGCTTTTCTCTGATGTGTTGCCATGGAAACACAGGTTTAGTTTTAATATTGTTTAAGATTTTGTAATTACTAGTTTCTATGCAATTAACTTTTTAAACATAATCCAAACATTGGATTACAGCTCCAGTTGGCTGTGAGAAGGGATTCAGATTTCAAGAGAATCTTGCAAATCTGCAATGGCCACCATGCTAGTTATTATACCCCCGTTGCCTTTTGCAAGTTTGAAGATTGTGAATTTTTTAATTTTTGCCGTTTCCATGGAAACATTAGAAACTTAAACTTTTAGGGTGGGTGTTTTGTACGGCCCATATCTTTTTAACTATGCATCCTAGCTTCATCAAGCTTGCTACACACATTTACCACAATGAGTGCTTGTGCCTTTTGCTAGTTTGAAGATTCTGAATTTTTTACTTTTGCCGTTTCCATGGAATCATGGTGAAACATAAATTTTGGGTAGAGTTTTTGTACAATCCATGTTTACAATATTATGTATCCTAGCTTCAGCAAACTTGCTACATTAACCACTATGATTGTTTTTTATCTTTTATAAGATTCGGGGCGGTCGGGTAGCCTAGTGGTTAAAGCATTCGCTCGTCACAGCGAAGACCCGGGTTCGATTCCCGATATGGGTACAATGTGTGAAGCCCATTTGTGGTGTCCCCCGCCGTGATATTGCTGGAATATTGTTAAAAGCGGCGTAAAACCTCACTCACTCACTCACTCACTTTTATAAGATTCTGAAAGTTTTCTCTTTTGCTGTTTTCATGGATACATGATGGAATTCAGAAATTTTGATGACTGGTTTTGTATAGCTCATGGGGTTACAAATGAAAGGGCAGTTCCTCTGACTTAAAGCAACAGGTATATTTCATTAATTAACAAACTATTTACTATTTGTGGTTGACCAGCGGGGATAACGGGGGTATGTGAGCTTTGCTCACTTCTTTCTTGTTTAAGTCACCTTGTGGTTACTTGAGCTTGATTGTGCCTGTTAGTTTAGAACTAAGTTACATAAGAAATGATAGTAGTAATTAAATTATGTTCACTTTTCTAATAATATACTCAGATTTAACTTATGGTCAGCGGATCTTGCCAAGGCCTCAGATTACAGAAAGTAGTTGCTTTGTTGCAATCTTATCATCTGTTTGTCCATGTGTTTTGCAGGTTGTCCAAGCAGCAAGAATCTGCTATTTATCATGAGTGTGGCTGGGGTAGGAAGTATTTGGGGAAGGTCACAATAACATTGCTGGCTCAGACGAAGGGGTGTGGAAATAAATACACAAAATTGAGATATTGAGAGTCCCAACAATATAGGTTTCTTAGATGGTTATGACTGTCACTGTCTATACTGATTACTGAATGGGGGTCAGAAGGGAAGCCCAATGGTTGAAGCATTTAGCCTGTAGAACAAATAACAGCATTCCCATGTTGATACTAAGAGGTCTGGGGGTTGTTAGTGTTCCCTTGATACTGCTAGACCTGGCATTAAGACATGCCCACTCCCTCACTCTTACCTCAAGGTGGTCGGGTGGTCTGTTGGTCAATGGGTCCAGCTGTCATGATGACAGTCTGTGTTTTAATCCCTTCATAGGTACAGTGTGACGAACCCATGTTTGGTGTTACCCGTTGGCTATAGCTAGAAGAGAAAAGAACCTCGCTCGCTCACTCACTCACTCACTCACTCACTCACTCACTCACTCACTCACTCACTCACTCACCCACCCACCCACTCACTCACTCACTCACTCACTCACTCACTCACTCACTCATGCTGAATAACCATGTCAGGCAAGACTTACCCAAAGTTTGGAACAAATAAATATGAAATGAAGACATCAGTCTTTAAAAAAGAAGATAAGATGCAAGAGCCTTTATTAATAGACAGTCTTTATCATGTTTATAGATTTTGTAATGGGAGTCTATTTCGACTGAGGCTTTTCCATCTTGGAGGACCTACCTTGGGTTTTCATTAAGTATTTCAATGTGGTTAGAAATATTTTTGTCAGGCTTACGACAAAATTAGAATCAATTTCTGCACTACGGGGGAATCTGTTCATGCTCTAGAAGACTTTGGAAATCAAATGATATTTCTTTATTGATCTGGATTTGGAAACTCTGAGGCTCTGGATTGAAAATTTGAAAGAGTCTTTATTTATTTAAAAAATATATATTATGTTGTGCATCTTGTGCAATAACTGTACAACAGACAGAGTCAGTAGAGTCTGTCTGGGTGTACATACAATGAACAGTAGAAAGGCACAGTTGATGTCTGTCTGTGTGTGACGACCGTGAAGTATACGAAGGGCTTCATTTGAGTATAAGAGCATCCATTGTATTTTGTTTGTACAAATAAGCAGACTCTATGATGTTTAATGGAGTGATCATTTATGTACATACATTTTAAGATAAACTATTTTGTAAACTAGAGAAGGATGGGTAGGGTATATGAGATTAATATGTTAGCTACTTGCCTGGACACCAGTAGCAAGCCCCATGAAGATCCGGGTCCATGTGACTAACAGGATCGGGTGGTCAGACTTGCTCACTTGGTTGATGCATTTCTTCGTATCCCAATTGCGTAGTTTGGTGCTCATGATGTCAGTCACTTGATTGTGGTATATTTACGGACAACCATTTAGCTGGAATATTGCTGAGTACGGCATCAAACAACAAACAAACAATAGCAAGTTTTAATTGCTAATTTGATAATTATTCTCTCACAATGATGTTGCTGTATGCTTCATGAAGCCGACAGGAAACCAGAAGAGCAAGTACTGACACCGTAATACCTCTTCTGGAAGACAATCTTGGGTCAGGAGAATGGGCCTATTGTCAGGGACAGTGGAGAAAAAATGCTTCATTGTAATGTTTTTTGTCTGAATGTTATCCATGTGAATAGTTAAGGCATAGAAACAGTGCCATGCTTGTCAGAAGAATTGAAGAAGTTACTAAAATGGGGATTTTATGGTTGCAATGGCTGCTTGGTACGGATAGTGCCTGGTACATCAAATCTCAGCTGTGGCATGACCTGATGTCATTTGATGTTCATGCTATTGACCACTAATTTTAAATTTCAGCATGAATAAGTTAAATATGGAAAACACAGACCTTTATTTGATGGTATGAGATGTATTATAAACAAAGGATTTATGATGCAAGTGTCTTGGGGTGTAAATATGGTATAAGATGCTATGTAAGATATGGATTAAGATGCATAGTGTATGTGTATTGCAATAGTTAACATGGTGTAAGATGCACAGTGCATGTATATTGCAATATATAACATGGTGTGAGATGCACAGTTCACGTATATTGCAATATATGACATTGTGTAAGATGCACTGCATGTGTATTGCAATATTTAACATGGTGTGAGATGCACAGTGCACGTCTGTTGCAATATATGACAGGTTGTAAGATGCACAGTGCACGTATATTGCAATATATAATAAGGTGTAAGATGCACTGCATGTGTATTGCAATATCTAACATGGTGTGGGTGCATAGTGTATGTGTATTGCAATATTTAACATGGTGTAAGATGCACTGCATGTATATTGCAATATTTAACATGGTGTGAGATGCATAGTGTATGTGTATTGCAATATTTAACATGGTGTAAGATGCACAGTGCATGTATATTGCAATATATAACATGGTGTGAGATGCTCAGTGCATGTACATTGCAATATTTAACATGGTGTGAGATGCACAGTGCATGTATATTGCAGTATATAACAATGTGTGAGATGCACAGTGCATGTATATTGCAGTATATAACATGATGTGAGATGCTCAGTGCATGTATATTGCAATATTTAACAATGTGTGAGATGCTCAGTGCATGTATATTGCAGTTTATAACATGGTGTGAAATGCTCAGTGCATGTATATTGCAGTTTATAACATGGTGTGAAATGCTCAGTGCATGTGTATTACAATGTTTTCTCTGTCCTTAGCTTTCACATAGAGATGCACTTAAAGAATTTGCACATTTAGCTGACCAGAAAAATCTTTGCAAATATTTGCTGGACGTGTGGTCGAGGGGCCCTGGTCAAATATGTGGATCTATGTGAAGGAGAGTTTGCCTTTACATCGTACGAGAAAGCTGGTTAACAGCTCACGAAGAGCGTTTTGATTATGTTTGTGTGTGATTATGAAGATGAGCCTAGGAAGGAGTTTCTTGTTTTGAATATTGTGTGTGACAAATTCAGTGTGTGTTATCCCCATGTCGAGATTCCTGAACATTGAGGATATCGTTAAATCAAGGTTTTGATATTTCTCAGGATAAATACATAGATTTGATGCACCAATTATGCTCCAAAGTGAAGGATATATGAAGAAGAGTGACGTCACTCTATACTACAAGTATTATTTTGGAAAGTTCCTGTTAACCGAAAGAGCCAAACAAACCAACTTAATTGTCAAATAGCTGAGCAATGGTGGTGGAAAACAACCAACACAGGTTAAGGCACAGAGTTATCGAGACAAGGCTGACTAGATGTGAAAATCAAACATTTCACCATAATTTCTGCATCAAACATTGGACACTGTTGAAATAAGGGCCTTGAGCAAGATATCACAAGACATTACATGGGAAAATATTCACCGTGAGGTCAAGCCTCGGAGATTCTGTGGATTGAATTTGGAAACTTGAGTGAATTTTTTAATTTTTTTTTTGTGAAGTTGGAATGAATACTGTGTTTTTGTGAGGTATGTTTTGGAATCTATCTTTTGATCATCAGTGGATGAATATTGAATTTTGAAATCTAGGATATTACAAGTTAGATGATTATGACAATTTGATACTACTTCATGTTGTTGCTTGGAACTTGCAAGAAGTGACTTAGATTTAACTATCAAATAATTTGATTAATGTTTATCGGGAGGAAACAACACTTGCAGATGTGTTTTCAGATTTGCCTCAATTTGGAAATTATGGCTTTTGTTTCCATATTGTGACATGCATTTCTTGTTTAGTGCTTGTTGTCTATGTTCACAGTCACACTTTTATTCACCATTCAATATTAGATTAATAAGATAAATGTGTTTATCATATAATGGGTAGGTTTCTCGGCAGGATAAAGCCAACGGATAAAAACGATATCCGTTGGGGTCATATGCAGATAGAGATGCAAATATCAAAGGTCAAGTAGGGACTACTTTCACTGTTTATAAACAAACATGGCGTTACCCTCGTCATTCGGCGATCGAGTCGGAATTAACAATCGGGAATCTGGATAAACTACACGGATAATTGCTATCATTATCAAAAGAACAGTCTAATATACTGAAAATCAGTGTCTAACTGTGACGTAGATAAGGCATTTTATAAGTTTTGGCAACTTTGGAGATATAAATTTTGAAACAATTTTGCGAGGGCATGAGGCCTAGCCAAGCGGGGTCAGTAGCCATATCTGTGCTTGTAGACCTCTGCGGCTTGAAACCTTCTCCACAAATTAAAATAGTTGGATTTAGACGAAATATATTTGAATTGTTACCTTGTTTCGTTTTGTCGCTGTGTGTACATCTGACTACACTTCTTAACGTTATGACAGGACAGACCGACTGTCAACAACATCTGACCATGGCCGTGACGTCTCATAGACTAGGGTTAGAGTAGCTTCCCTTTGGCAAAGGGCAGTTACTCTAGCGGACAGATGATGGATTGCAGCGAAAGTCAATTAAAAACAATTGTTGTTTTGCGTTTATGTTGCTTCGCCAGTGAATAAGAAATAGATTTCATTTGGAACTATATTGGCTACTGTCACTGTCTGACTGACACATCACTTACCCTCTGACGTAATAAATATTAATGCGCACATTCCAGGAAAACTCGCAATGTTTCGGTAATGTTTGTGAGAGAGGGAAAGCGATTTTGAAGTACAGAATTAAAGAATGACATTATATGATAAAAAGGTTATCACGCTTGTGTGTTTGGGGATGGTAAATATCCTGTATTAGGAATAAACACTATGTATTTAGCTTGCCAAGGCTCGCTAAATACAATGTTTATTCCTAATGCAGGATATTTACCATCCCCAAACACACTCGCGTGATAACCTCTATTAACTGATAAAAATAACAATTGACCAATATGTGAGAATGATTTCTTGTTCTAAATTCCCAAATAAAAAAATCTAACAACCATTTTTACAACAGTTAATTACAACTATCAAATAAGCTTTTGACAACAACTGCTCACAGATCACAAATGCATCAGCTAAGGCCACAATCAATTATTTATTATTTTTCTTCCCAATTTGAACCAAATGTGAGGTGGGAAACAATTTCCTTTGAAACAAACTGTACAAGGCATCTGTGTACACCAACAATCAACAGATGGAATTCCTATGAAGCTTGAAGGTTTGGTGTGACTACCTATATGGTGTGTTTCATCATGTAGAAACGGGGGCACAGTGGCCCAGACGTCTAAGGTGCCGTGATTCGCTGTGCAGAGTTGCATCCCTTGGGCACGCCAGAAACCTATGATTGTGAGTTCGAATCCCGGCTCTCCCCGATTAGGTTTCTAGGTTTGTCAGCACCATTCCCGTGCTCGTGGGTTTCACCGAAGTGGTAAACGTCTGAGACCTGCATCACTTCGGGCTTTCCTCCCACATTAAGCTGACACGCCATGATATAACTGGAATACTGTTAAAAGCGGTGTTCAACCCAACTCATTCACTCACTCATGTAGAAACAGGAAGAACACATAAAGTTTTCTTCATCTGTGGGGGAATTGCCTCCTTTGTCCAGTGGTAGAGCATACGCCCGGAAAGCGAAAAGTAGGGGGTTCGATACCTGGCCGTGTCTTACCAAAAAATGTTAAAAGATGATACTTGTTGTTTCCCTGCCTGGCTCTTGGCATTAAAGAGGCTAAAAACAAGGACTGGTTGGCTCGGAGTCAGTATACTGTGTCTGAGTCGGGTATTCATGTTAAACTGTGGATGGTATGTCAATGGGTTAGCACTATAAAATCAACATTCGTCTGGACTAGCACAAGCAGCCACTCACACATATGCATGCACGTCACTATGTAAGTACAATAATGTTGAATGCGACATTAAACCCCATTTCACTTCACCTCTGCTGTGGGGTCAATGTAATGAAGTTGGATGTTTGTAGCAGAATTTGGCCCGACTGCAGCAGCTGGTGGGTTTATCATTGTGGGTATTCTCTCTGAAAATTCTCATGCTTGCTCCACACTTCAACCATTGGACCCGTGAAGATCCGGGGTAGAATAGGTCTTCAGCAACCCGTGCTTGCCGCAAAAGGTGACTATGCGTGTCGTTAGAGGCAACTAACAGGATCGGGTGGTCAGACTCACTGACTTGGTTGATCCATGTCATCGTATCCCAATTTCGTCGATTGATGCTTATGATGTCAGTCACTGGATTGTTTGGTCCAGCCTCAATTTTTCACAGACCACTGTCATATGGCTGGAATATTGCGGCGTTATACATCTAACAAACAAACAAAAGCTTCAACCATTGATAACATACACAGCCGTAAAATTCTTCAGTAATTAGAATATAACCTTCTGGTGAGTACTGTTGATTTATTGATTCTGCCCTCAGTGAAGAAATGGTTAGGTGACGCTTGCAATGTTTAGGTGATAGTTGCAATCCTGAGTGAAATATAATTTTTATATATTTATTGGTTTCTTCATGCAAGTTCTTGACCTAAATTTCTCACAAACTTGCAACTAAAGAGAAAGAGTTAAAGTTAAATTTTCCATAAAACCTGTGATGTGTTAACCATAAGTACACAGACCAATCAACAGTCTTCTTTTGTCTAGTTTCTGTAATCTTGATCGGAAGGATTAGTAGTGAATTCAAGTAATATCTTTTTATTGAAGGATGTAATTTTCTTGGTTTCTTCCTTCACTTATCTCAAGGGAAATGATTGAGACACTGACTTTAGTAAATATCCAACTTAAGCATGATTGATGCGTTGTTTACAACCTCGCTTGTAGGCTGGAGTTGATGTTGTAGAATCGTAACAATGTCGGACCACGCACCCAACTGTCAGAGTTATTGCGACAGAAACATCATGGAATTTAATTATATTAGGGTAGGTGTCACTTAGACAAATCAAGGAGCCATATTACCAGGCATATCAAAAGTTAATTTCTTATTATGACAGCTTGCCCTATTTCAGTTTGATGGGTGTGCTATTAGATCAGGAGAATTTAACAGCTTGATTTTATGGTCCGTCATGGTCAGCAGAAAGCGTGGGTTTGGTGCCGACTTTGAGAATACGCCTCACGTTTAGGAGTAATTCCTCAATAGACCTGTGACTGGCAAATTGAAATGGATTGATGTTCTCATGGGGAAGGGGGTCAGTGGAGGGCTAGTGAGTCCTTGAAAACTGTCTTTGTAATGACTAGATAGATATCAGTGAGGGTGGTATTGTTGGGACTGTGGGAGTATTATAGCAATGTAACAGCAGTCGACACTAATACTGATTTCTCCAAGTGTAACCCTATGTGGAAGTGAACCTATTGATTTGTGAGTGAATTCTAGAACCACTAGACTACCCCTCTAGCAACCGGTGGCCCAGTTGTTTCATGATCCCAGTGGCCCAGTTGTTTCTAGATTTGTCAGCAACAACATACCCGTGCTTGTTGGTTTCACCAAAGTGGTAAACGTCTAAGACCTACATCACTTCAGGCTTTCCTCCCACATCAAACTGACGCGACGTGATATGACTGGAATACTGGTCACTGTAATAAACTTGACTCACTCACTCATTTGCTGTAGTATGGATGATTTTCTTAAGCAAGTGATATATACACAGTTTCTTTGGGGGCCTTAGTTTCTGTTGGGGCCTTATTTATGTATATTTAGAAAACTGTGACACTTCACTTATATAGATAAACATTTCAGCTTATGTTGCATGTGAGGAATTAGAAACATTTTTTTAATGGGGGGCACAGGTGTCCTAGTAGTCTAGAACACAGTTACATCCCTTAAACATGCCAGGATCCACTTTGTATGGGTTCAAATTACAGACTATTTCCCGTTATGATTCTTGGTCTTTCAGCACCATATTTATGCTTCTGTGTTTCACAAGAGTGTAAATGTCACAATATACATCGGTTACAGTTTTCCTTTCAAACTTAAGTGACACGTTATAGTATAAGTTAAATACTAAATAAGGCAGCATGGATCTCACATCACTTACTCATCGTTAACATGCTATGAAATAGATGACATTGCATCATAGGCATTTCTTAGAAGTTGACGGATGACGACCATTTTGTGGAAATCTTTGTTTGATAATGATATGTTGATTGACACAAGCTTTTACATTCCGTAATGAGTGAGCGACAATGTCTTCTGGCGAATGCTTTTCTGTTTCTATATTATTGAAACCTTTGATGATGAAAACTTTGCTGGTGCTCCTCAGTAAGGCTTTGTGTCATGAAATATCAAGATGGAACCAGTCAGCTGGGCAGCTCTGAGTCTTGGTGATGTGTTGTGCTGGCCAAATATGTGAACTGAAGGCTCACTGATGGGCTGAACTGATTGAAGGGGGTTACTTTCATTTCATGTGGGAATTAGGCCTGATGAACTTCCCTCACCAAGTTCCCTTCTTGGGAATTAGGTTGATAGCTCCTGTGGAATTGGGAAATAATGCAGCTTGATTCTGTAAATCTTTTTCAACATACTTAAGGTATAGCTCCGTCTTCTTCTGCCAAGTCTGGCCTGGCAGGAATGTCCCAAACTTTAATTTTTGTTGTTGTAAAGTTCATCTTTTTTTCTTTGGAACAACATTTTGTTATTGTCTTTTGTGGAAAGGTGGTTTTGATAACCGTGATGAAAGGTGTTTGACAGTGTTGTCTGTGACAGGATCAGCAGATTATGGGTTCGAAGCCCAGATTTGTCATGATTATAGATCTTGGTTTGTCAGCACCATACACACAAGTGGTGATGTTATAAAACTGAAATGCTGTTCAGTGTTGAGTTACACCCAACTCTCTCATTTATGTGTGTGCAAACTAGATCCTCTGTGACACCCCTCAGTTGGGCACTTTTTGTCATGTGCCATTCCAGGCCCAGGGGTCCATTCCACAAAGCGACCGTAGCACTAAGTGATCGTAACTCCCATACTTAAACACAGACTTGTGACTGTTGTACCACTAAGTGCTCGTAACTCCTATACTTTAACACAGATTTACAACTGTCGTAGTGCTTAGTGATCATAAATCCCATACTTTAACACAGACTTAAGACTATCGTAGTACTTAGTGATCGGAACTCCTATACTTTAATACAGACTTATGACTGTCATAGGGTTAAGTGATTGTAACTCCCATACGACTTATGGGGCCCTAAGTGATCGTTACTCCCATACCTCACATAGACTTACGACTGTCGTAGTGTGACAGTCGCTTTCTGGAATGGGGCCCTGCTGATCGGTCATAACACTTGTGACAAAGAATGTCCTTTACTTAACTTGATCTACATGATCTCTGATTAGAGTTTTCTTACTTCATATTACCCTGTGGGAACTTCAGCAACATTAATTTCAGTTTACTTGATTACAAGGCGTTTTTCAATTAGGGACGATCAATTATTTATACTTTCATCAAATTTCATCAGCACCTGTCCTGAAAAGTTTTCACTTGGCGTGAAATGGGTTTGACATACTGAATACACCAAGTGTATATGTATAACAAATGTCTACATATTATTACTACATGATAAAATATAAATTTACTTGGTCATGCAAACCTACTCTCTGAAAGTGTGGCAATTTTAGCTGACCTAGGCAGTCATTAATACATTGGCCTTCGTCTGTCATGAACATTCATTAGCAATCACCTGTTATAAACATTCATTGGCCATCATCTGTCATGAACATTCATTGGATATTGTCTGTCAGAAACATTCATTGGCCATCGTGTGTCATGAACAGTCATTGGACATTGTCTGTCAGAAACATTCATTGGCCATCATCTGTCATGAACATTTATTGGACATTGTCTGTCAGAAACAATCATTGGCCATAAATGAACAGTCATTGGACATTGTCTGTCAGAAACATTCATTGGCCATCATGTGTCATGAACATTCATTGGACATTGTCTGTCAGAAACATTCATTGGCCATCATGTGTCATGAACATTCATTGGACATTGTCTGTCAGAAACATTCATTGGCCATCGTGTGTCATGAACATTCATTGGACATTGTCTGTCAGAAACATTCATTGGCCATCATGTGTCATGAACATTCATTGGACATTGTCTGTCAGAAACATTCATTGGCCATCGTGTGTCATGAACATTCATTGGACATTGTCTGTCAGAAACATTCATTGGCCATCGTGTGTCATGAACAGTCATTGGACATTGTCTGTCAGAAACATTCATTGGCCATCATGTGTCATGAACAGTCATTCATTGGACATTGTCTGTCAGAAACATTCATTGGCCATCGTGTGTCATGAACATTCATTGGCCATCGTGTGTCATGAACATTCTTTGGCCATCGTGTGTCATGAACATTCACTGGACATTGTCTGTGGCATCATCTCCTGTGGAACTTCTGGACAGATGAAGCAGAAACTTGGTATATGTTCCTGACCTTTCATCCCATATTATATCTGTTTTGTTTGGAAAGGGATATTCATCTCCACATCTTTTATCAGTAAATTCCCTCAGAATATTTCTCGCACATGGGAGTAATTTGATTGGTTGGCTGTTTCTAGTGTTGTCATTCTAATCCAACTAAGAACAAGGTTATCGTTTAAATGGGCTGAGGGTATTGATCATAATAAAATGGAGATGTAATACACTGGATAATCGAGGATGCAGCATCCTTGTGTTTGTGCCAGTGGTTCTGTTTCCATTTATACATTGTGTGCCTCTCCACAGTTGGCGGTGGGGTAGCCTAGTGGTTATAGCGTTTGCTCATCACGCCGATGAACTGGGTTCGATTCCCGACATGGGTACAATGTGTGAAGCCCATTTCTGGTGTCTCACACCGTGATAATGCTGGAAAATTGCTAAAAGTGGCGTAAAACCTCACTCACTCAAACATATTGGTGTGTTCATGATGCTTGTGTTCAGACATAGGTAGAAAATAATTTTGTAGTACAATCATACAAGGATAGATGACCACCTGTATTTCCATGAATGCACAGAAAAATATCGTGAAGTAAAGAAATTCCATCAAATTTTAAACAAATATGTGGTGTAGATGGTTGTCCATTCATGGTCTGATCAAGACTCGGTTATTTACAGGCCACACTGATATGGATGGAGTATGCTGCAGTATGGAGCAACAAACAAACAAACAAACAAACAAACAAACAAACAATTAACTTTCAATTTAACATTGTAGTAATTCATTGTTGGTGGGAAAGCCTAGTGGTTAAACATTAGCTTGTCAAACTTCATAGCTGGTTCAGTTCCAGCATAAGTGACCATGGTTTGCATACCCCTATTAAAGACATGGCCGGAGAACTGCACTCACTAATGCTGGAACCTGATTGGATAGAAATGAACTTTACATTATTCATCTCAATGGCACCAGTATTCTGAGATGACATGTAGCTTACATTGAGGCACCTTGTATCATGCACCTTATATCACCCAGTTTTGCAAATGCTTCCTTTCAAGGTTATAGTTTATGTGATCATACTTTAGCCTGTCTGACCAGAGGGACACTGTGAATGGCTTGCCCTCAACATTCCTGTTTTTGGCCCACTCTGTGGACAATCAGTTGATGGGGATAGGGGATATACAACAAAGCTATTATGTTCAATGTGGATGGAAGTTTTGAACCAACGCCAATATGGCAGCTATCTTCATCAGCAAAAGAACAGATAAAACGAAAGTTCAAATATCATCCAATCTGTAGAAGTGTGTATTTTAATTTGCAGAAATGGATTTTTAATAATATCCTCTTTATTCAAAACTGTTACACAACCTTAACATAGGTTTTATATTATGTAAGGTTGACATTTCGGTTTTGTTATTTGCGTTGATGGTGGGTTAAAAAATATATTGTTTGATGCAAGTAACAGTGATTGATTTGAGAACTGAATGCAAGATTTATCGTTTGAGCTTTGACTTAAATGTTGAGGTTAGTTAGTGTGTATTGGATAAATAGCACTGCCCTTTGAGTGTCGGCCAGACTCCTGCACAGGGCCTGAGTGAGGAGCCCGTGTGGTAATCAACTTACATTGCTTAGCCATGATAATGGTCTGTTCAGAGACTTGCAATGATTGCCGCCGAGCGTGGAGCAGAAGCGTGCCGTCGTGAGGCCGGGCTTGTCAGCTGACGTCAGTCCATTGAATCCACTGCAAATGGTTTGTTTGCCAAATTGGAATACTTGTGTGTTGGATGGTTTCAAAATTCACTCAGCGTGAAAATCATTTCAAATGTATTTGGATGAGGAATTGTTGGCCCCACTGATTCAGGTGAGTGTGAGAGAGAGATGCATGTACCGGGGGTGATTGTGTCTTTGATTAGGAGCTTCTGCCATCATCTTTGAAACGTCTTTGGCTTGTCATCTTTTTAATTGTTCTTGATTTAGATGGGGCATTTAGGAGCGCATATCCATGTTCTGTGTGTTTTTACTTTCATTGGGCTTTCAGGTTCGACATCTGATCCTTCTTGTTTATCAGTACCAACTTGAAAATATGAACTCCTTAATTTTTACAGCAATATTGTTACTAATAGAACGATATTTACAAAGGAACTATTTTCTTGAAGACATGGGTTGCATCTGATATGTACGTCACCATCATTTTATAGGACTCGGGATTATTATTGTTGTATATTCCCCACACCAGAATCAGGATATTTTTGTGTTTGATCCAGGTGATATTTTCATAGAATTCACTCCATCAATGATTTTCTGGGAAGATTCCGGTGGGAGTTATACAATCAATTAGCTAAATATTTTGACAGCTAAAATCAGTTTGTATTCAGCAATATTAAAAAGCTTGTCGTGAGGAAAATACCATTTAGTCATTAGAGATGATGTTGGGAACATGGTGATGGTGTAGGCATATGTATCTGAAAGCTTCAAAGCCGGCAGTGGAACCGCACTTTACATGTTTATTGGATTTCTGTTTCAATATTGTATTATCTCTTCTGAGAAACAAGTGTCCTTAAGCAACCTGCTCATTGATTAAGGCTTCTTCTATTGCACCTATTGCCTAAAATAGAGTTACATGCATCCTAATTAGGGTTATTTGAGACATGAAGGCACTTCGTAGAAAGCGATTGCATCACATCCATTAAAGACTGGTCATGTATTATGGGGGAGGGTGAGGGTAATATTAAGGGGTTGCAGGGGGTGGAAAAACGTCACGTTGAAAGTGGGGGGCACCAAACTGGGGGTCAGCCAAATGGGATACAACCCAAAGACCATTCTCTACCCCCATCCTACAGTAAACAACCAGTCACTTGACATATCTCAGGAAGTATGTTCGATGTATTTTAAAATTTGACAACAAGGAATGATTTCATGTCAATACGATCATGTTGTTTATGCCATTCTGCTGTGATTGAGGACTACAAGAACAGAACTACTTCCAAGAGTTACAGGGGCGGTAGGGTAGCCTAGTGGTTAAAGCGTTCGCTCGTCACGCCGAAGACCCGGGTTCGATTCCCGACATGGGTACAATGTGTGAAGCCCATTTCTGGTGTCCCCCGCCGTGATATTGCTGGAATATTGCTAAAAGCGGCGTAAAACCATACTCACTCACTCACTCCAAGAGTTACAGAATTATTGTTAGAATGGATCATGTTTAAAGTAAACCTGATATGAATATATAGCTGTGAGCAGTCTAATGGTAGTCATCAGCACACCTAGTTCGTAGGAGCTGTTGTGTTGTTTCATGTCAAGGAGTGTTACTGTGTGTCTCAGTCCAAGAAATTACCATCCCAAATCCGAAATATTTCAATATGGCCCCTCTGACAGCTATTTTGAAATATTTCCAAACACACTTACCAGCATAATGTGTGGAAGATAGTGCTCCTCTCTGAAAGAAGTGTTTCTTGAGACACACTAAACTGACAGGGTGAACAGGGGTGTGTGTGTGTGTCTAGTCATCTCAGGCGTCGCAATAGGCTGTTAACAGTTGTGTCCCTTAGGTGTGCCAGAACCCAATGATAGCCAGGGATTGAGTCACAGATTCACCCTGTTTATGTTTCTAGGTTTGTCAGCACCATACCTGGGCTTGTGGGTTTCACCAAAGTGGTAAATGTCTAAGTCCTGCTGTCCTACTGAATTAGGTGATATGCCATAGTATATCTAACGTACCGTTCAAATTGGCATAAAACCCATATCACTCACTCACTAATTCACTCACCCAATTTAACTCAAGTTAATAATTTCTTTAGATTTCTAGTTTTTTCAGTATTTAATTTTCTGTTGGGATGTTAATCATATATGATGTGCAGAGAAGATTGTTTGATTGTGTCATACTTATTTTATCAACATGTTTTGAAAAATCATTTGTATACACACATGAATGCAATAAGCTCTCAGTTAATAATAAGCTGCTGTAAAGATTGAATCTTTTATAAATTAAAAATGTGTCCGGAAGCCAACAGTGTGAGCAATAAGGGACTTTGACATTTGTGAACCGTTTGATAGGCATGACTTAGAAGTTGACGGACGACAAAGTAGACACAATTTATGGGTAACAACTTCCTTATTTGCTGTAAAGGCGACATTCAGTAAAGATCCTTATACCGTTGTCAAGCATGACTTGCTTGACAACGGTATAAGGATCTATACCGAAACGTCGCCTTTACAGTATTAAAGAAGTTATCCATGAATTGTGTCTACTTTGACATTTGTGTTATTGACATCGTTATGTAACATTGTTATTACTTGATAATGACATCCGTCATATGATGATGTCTGTGATGACAACCGTGATGATGTGTGTGATGATGTGTGTGATGATGTGTGTGATGATGTGTGTGATGATGTCTGTGATGATGTGTGTGATGATGTGTGTGATGATGTGTGTGATGATGTGTGTGATGATGTCTGTGATGATGTGTGTGATGATGTGTGTGATGATGTGTGTGATGATGTCTGTGATGATGTGTGTGATGATGTGTGTGATACTGTGTGTGATGATGTGTGTGATGATGTGTGTGATGATGTGTGTGATGATGTCTGTGATGATGTGTGTGATGATGTCTGTGATGATGTGTGTGATGATGTCTGTGATACTGTGTGTGATGATGTGTGTGATGATGTGTGTGATGATGTCTGTGATGATGTCTGTGATGATGTGTGTGATGATGTCTGTGATGATGTGTATGATGATGTGTATGATGATGTCTGTGATGATGTGTGTGATACTGTGTGTGATGATGTGTGTGATGATGTGTGTGATGATGTGTGTGATGATGTCTGTGATGATGTGTGTGATGATGTGTGTGATGATGTGTGTGATGATGTGTGTGATGATGTGTGTGATGATGTCTGTGATACTGTGTGTAATGATGTCTGTGATGATGTGTGTGATGATGTGTGTGATGATGTGTGTGATGATGTCTGTGATGATGTCTGTGATGATGTGTGTGATGATGTCTGTGATGATGTGTGTGATGATGTCTGTGATGATGTGTGTGATGATGTGTGTGATACTGTGTGTGATGATGTGTGTGATGATGTCTGTGATGATGTCTGTGATGATGTGTGTGATGATGTCTGTGATGATGTGTGTGATGATGTGTGTGATGATGTGTGTGATGATGTCTGTGATGATGTCTGTGATGATGTGTGTGATGATGTCTGTGATGATGTGTGTGATGATGTCTGTGATGATGTGTGTGATGATGTGTGTGATGATGTCTGTGATGATGTGTGTGATGATGTGTGTGATGATGTGTGTGATGATGTCTGTGATGATGTGTGTGATGATGTCTGTGATGTCTGTGATGATGTGTGTGATGATGTCTGTGATACTGTGTGTGATACTGTGTGTGATGATGTGTGTGATGATGTCTGTGATGATGTGTGTGATGATGTCTGTGATGATGTGTGTGATGATGTCTGTGATGATGTGTGTGATGATGTGTGTGATGATGTGTGTGATGATGTCTGTGATGATGTGTGTGATGATGTCTGTGATGTGTGTGATGATGTCTGTGATACTGTGTGTGATACTGTGTGTGATGATGTGTGTGATGATGTCTGTGATGATGTGTGTGATGATGTGTGTGATGATGTGTGTGATGATGTGTGTGATGATGTGTGTGATGATGTCTGTGATGATGTCTGTGATGATGTGTGTGATGATGTCTGTGATGATGTGTGTGATGATGTGTGTGATGATGTCTGTGATGATGTGTGTGATGATGTCTGTGATGATGTGTGTGATGATGTGTGTGATACTGTGTGTGATGATGTGTATGATGATGTGTGTGATGATGTGTGTGATGATGTCTGTGATGATGTGTGTGATGATGTCTGTGATGATGTGTGTGATGATGTCTGTGATACTGTGTGTGATGATGTGTATGATGATGTGTGTGATGATGTGTGTGATGATGTCTGTGATGATGTGTGTGATGATGTGTGTGATGATGTCTGTGATACTGTGTGTGATGATGTGTGTGATGATGTCTGTGATGATGTGTGTGATGATGTGTGTGATGATGTCTGTGATGATGTGTGTGATACTGTGTGTGATGATGTGTGTGATGATGTCTGTGATACTGTGTGTGATGATGTCTGTGATGATGTGTGTGATGATGTGTGTGATGATGTCTGTGATGATGTGTGTGATGATGTGTGTGATGATGTCTGTGATGATGTGTGTGATGATGTGTGTGATGTCTGTGATGATGTCTGTGATGATGTGTGTGATGTCTGTGATGATGTGTATGATGATGTGTGTGATGATGTCTGTGATGATGTCTGTGATGATGTCTGTGATGATGTCTGTGATGATGTCTATGATGTGTGTGATGATGTCTGTGATGATGTGTGTGATGATGTCTGTGATGATGTCTGTGATGATGTGTGTGATGATGTCTGTGATGTCTGTGATGATGTCTGTGATGTCTGTGATGATGTGTGTGATGATGTCTGTGATGTGTGTGATGATGTGTGTGATGATGTCTGTGATGATGTGTGTGATGATGTGTGTGATGATGTCTGTGATACTGTGTGTGATGATGTCTGTGATGATGTGTGTGATGATGTCTGTGATGATGTCTGTGATGATGTGTGTGATGATGTGTGTGATGATGTCTGTGATGATGTGTGTGATGATGTGTGTGATGATGTCTGTGATGATGTGTGTGATGATGTCTGTGATGATGTGTGTGATGATGTGTGTGATGATGTGTGTGATGATGTCTGTGATGATGTCTGTGATGATGTGTGTGATGATGTCTGTGATGTGTGTGATGATGTGTGTGATGATGTCTGTGATGATGTGTGTGATGATGTGTGTGATGATGTCTGTGATGATGTGTGTGATGATGTCTGTGATGATGTGTGTGATGATGTGTGTGATGATGTCTGTGATGATGTGTGTGATGATGTCTGTGATGATGTCTGTGATGATGTGTGTGATGATGTGTGTGATGATGTCTGTGATGATGTCTGTGATGATGTGTGTGATGATGTCTGTGATGATGTGTGTGATGTGTGTGATGATGTCTGTGATGTCTGTGATGATGTGTGTGATACTGTGTGTGATGATGTCCGTGATGATGTGTGTGATGATGTGTGTGATGATGTCTGTGATGTCTGTGATGATGTGTGTGATGATGTCTGTGATACTGTGTATGATGATGTGTGTGATACTGTGTATGATGATGTGTGTGATGATGTCTGTGATGATGTGTGTGATGATGTGTGTGATGATGTGTGTGATGATGTCTGTGATGATGTGTGTGATGATGTCTGTGATGATGTCTGTGATGATGTCTGTGATGATGTGTGTGATGATGTGTGTGATGATGTCTGTGATACTGTGTATGATGATGTTTGTGATACTGTGTATGATGATGTGTGTGATGATGTCTGTGATGATGTGTGTGATGATGTGTGTGATGATGTCTGTGTTGATGTGTGTGATGATGTCTGTGATGATGTCTGTGATGATGTGTGTGATGATGTGTGTGATGATGTCTGTGATGATGTCTGTGATGATGTGTGTGATGATGTCTGTGATGATGTCTGTGATGATGTGTGTGATGATGTGTGTGATGATGTGTGTGATGATGTCTGTGATGATGTGTGTGATGATGTGTGTGATGATGTCTGTGTTGATGTGTGTGATGATGTCTGTGATGATGTCTGTGATGATGTGTGTGATGATGTGTGTGATGATGTCTGTGATACTGTGTGTGATGATGTCTGTGATACTGTGTGTGATGATGTCTGTGATGATGTGTGTGATGATGTCTGTGATGATGTCTGTGATGATGTCTGTGATGATGTGTGTGATGATGTGTGTGATGATGTCTGTGATACTGTGTATGATGATGTGTGTGATACTGTGTATGATGATGTGTGTGATGATGTCTGTGATGTCTGTGATGATGTGTGTGATGATGTCTGTGATGATGTGTGTGATGATGTCTGTGATACTGTGTATGATGATGTGTGTGATGATGTCTGTGATACTGTGTGTGATACTGTGTGTGATACTGTGTGTGATGATGTCTGTGATACTGTGTGTGATACTGTGTGTGATGATGTGTGTGATGATGTGTGTGATGATGTCTGTGATGATGTGTGTGATGATGTCTGTGATACTGTGTGTGATACTGTGTGTGATGATGTGTGTGATGATGTGTGTGATGGTGTGTGTGATGATGTGTGTGATGATGTCTGTGATACTGTGTATGATGATGTGTGTGATGATGTCTGTGATGTCTGTGATGATGTGTGTGATGATGTCTGTGATGATGTGTGTGATGATGTCTGTGATACTGTGTATGATGATGTGTGTGATACTGTGTATGATGATGTGTGTGATGATGTCTGTGATGATGTGTGTGATGATGTGTGTGATGGTGTGTGTGATGATGTGTGTGATGATGTCTGTGATACTGTGTATGATGATGTGTGTGATGATGTCTGTGATGTCTGTGATGATGTGTGTGATGATGTCTGTGATGATGTGTGTGATGATGTCTGTGATACTGTGTATGATGATGTGTGTGATACTGTGTATGATGATGTGTGTGATGATGTCTGTGATGATGTGTGTGATGATGTGTGTGATGATGTCTGTGTTGATGTGTGTGATGATGTCTGTGATGATGTCTGTGATGATGTGTGTGATGATGTGTGTGATGATGTCTGTGATGATGTCTGTGATGATGTGTGTGATGATGTCTGTGATGATGTCTGTGATGATGTGTGTGATGATGTGTGTGATGATGTGTGTGATGATGTCTGTGATGATGTGTGTGATGATGTGTGTGATGATGTCTGTGTTGATGTGTGTGATGATGTCTGTGATGATGTCTGTGATGATGTGTGTGATGATGTGTGTGATGATGTCTGTGATACTGTGTGTGATGATGTCTGTGATACTGTGTGTGATGATGTCTGTGATGATGTGTGTGATGATGTCTGTGATGATGTCTGTGATGATGTCTGTGATGATGTGTGTGATGATGTGTGTGATGATGTCTGTGATACTGTGTATGATGATGTGTGTGATACTGTGTATGATGATGTGTGTGATGATGTCTGTGATGTCTGTGATGATGTGTGTGATGATGTCTGTGATGATGTGTGTGATGATGTCTGTGATACTGTGTATGATGATGTGTGTGATGATGTGTGTGATACTGTGTGTGATACTGTGTGTGATACTGTGTGTGATGATGTCTGTGATACTGTGTGTGATACTGTGTGTGATGATGTGTGTGATGATGTGTGTGATGATGTCTGTGATGATGTGTGTGATGATGTCTGTGATACTGTGTGTGATACTGTGTGTGATGATGTGTGTGATGATGTGTGTGATGGTGTGTGTGATGATGTGTGTGATGATGTGTGTGATGATGTCTGTGATACTGTGTATGATGATGTGTGTGATGATGTCTGTGATGTCTGTGATGATGTGTGTGATGATGTCTGTGATGATGTGTGTGATGATGTCTGTGATACTGTGTATGATGATGTGTGTGATGATGTGTGTGATACTGTGTGTGATACTGTGTGTGATACTGTGTGTGATGATGTCTGTGATACTGTGTGTGATGATGTGTGTGATGATGTGTGTGATGATGTGTGTGATGATGTGTGTGATGATGTCTGTGATGATGTGTGTGATGATGTCTGTGATGATGTCTGTGATGATGTCTGTGATGATGTGTGTGATGATGTCTGTGATGATGTCTGTGATGATGTGTGTGATGATGTGTGTGATGATGTGTGTGATGATGTCTGTGATGATGTGTGTGATGATGTCTGTGATACTGTGTGTGATACTGTGTGTGATGATGTGTGTGATGATGTGTGTGATGATGTCTGTGATGATGTGTGTGATGATGTCTGTGATATTGTGTGTGATACTGTGTGTGATGATGTGTGTGATGATGTGTGTGATGGTGTGTGTGATGATGTGTGTGATGATGTGTGTGATGATGTCTGTGATACTGTGTATGATGATGTGTGTGATGATGTCTGTGATGTCTGTGATGATGTGTGTGATGATGTCTGTGATGATGTGTGTGATGATGTCTGTGATACTGTGTATGATGATGTGTGTGATGATGTGTGTGATACTGTGTGTGATACTGTGTGTGATACTGTGTGTGATGATGTCTGTGATACTGTGTGTGATGATGTGTGTGATGATGTGTGTGATGATGTGTGTGATGATGTGTGTGATGATGTCTGTGATGATGTGTGTGATGATGTCTGTGATGATGTCTGTGATGATGTCTGTGATGATGTGTGTGATGATGTCTGTGATGATGTGTGTGATGATGTGTGTGATGATGTGTGTGATGATGTGTGTGATGATGTCTGTGATGATGTCTGTGATGATGTCTGTGATGATGTGTGTGATGATGTGTGTGATGATGTGTGTGATGATGTGTGTGATGATGTCTGTGATGATGTCTGTGATGATGTGTGTGATGATGTCTGTGATGATGTGTATGATGATGTCTGTGATGATGTCTGTGATGATGTCTGTGATGATGTGTATGATGATGTGTGTGATGATGTGTGTGATGATGTCTGTGATGATGTGTATGATGATGTGTGTGATGATGTCTGTGATGATGTCTGTGATGATGTGTGTGATGATGTGTGTGATGATGTCTGTGATGATGTCTGTGATGTGTGTGATGATGTCTGTGATGATGTCTGTGATGATGTGTGTGATGATGTCTGTGATGTGTGTGATGATGTGTGTGATGATGTCTGTGATGATGTGTGTGATGATGTCTGTGATACTGTGTGTGATGATGTCTGTGATGATGTGTGTGATGATGTCTGTGATACTGTGTATGATGATGTCTGTGATGATGTGTGTGATGATGTCTGTGATACTGTGTGTGATGATGTCTGTGATGATGTGTGTGATGATGTCTGTGATGATGTGTGTGATGATGTCTGTGATACTGTGTGTGATGATGTCTGTGATGATGTGTGTGATGATGTCTGTGATGATGTGTGTGATGATGTGTGTGATGATGTGTGTGATGATGTCTGTGATGATGTCTGTGATACTGTGTGTGATGATGTCTGTGATGATGTGTGTGATGATGTCTGTGATACTGTGTGTGATGATGTCTGTGATGATGTGTGTGATGATGTCTGTGATGATGTGTGTGATGATGTCTGTGATACTGTGTGTGATGATGTCTGTGATGATGTGTGTGATGATGTCTGTGATGATGTGTGTGATGATGTGTGTGATGATGTGTGTGATGATGTGTGTGATGATGTCTGTGATACTGTGTGTGATGATGTCTGTGATGATGTGTGTGATGATGTCTGTGATGATGTGTGTGATGATGTGTGTGATGATGTGTGTGATGATGTCTGTGATGATGTCTGTGATGATGTCTGTGATGTGTGTGATGATGTCTGTGATGATGTCTGTGATGATGTCTGTGATGTGTGTGATGATGTGTGTGATGATGTCTGTGATACTGTGTGTGATGATGTCTGTGATACTGTGTGTGATGATGTGTGTGATGATGTGTGTGATGATGTGTGTGATGATGTCTGTGATGATGTCTGTGATGATGTCTGTGATGATGTGTGTGATGATGTCTGTGATGATGTCTGTGATGTGTGTGATGATGTGTGTGATGATGTCTGTGAGACTGTGTGTGATGATGTCTGTGATACTGTGTGTGATGATGTCTGTGATGATGTGTGTGTTGATGTGTGTGATGATGTCTGTGATGATGTCTGCATTATGCCAAGAAGGCTGCATGGCAGATATATGTAGGTATCATTTAAGAACTCAATTATATGGAACCATATTGATAATATATTTCTAATGGCATTCAGAAGATGTGTCAATAAATGTTATAAATGAAGTAAGAAAAGTCCAAAATAAACTCCAATAATCCGTTCGTTGTGATGTCAGGGAAATTATGCATGTCGCTTCCTATGTAATAACCTTTCATGGATGGATGTTTACGTACAGTCTGACATTTTCAGCGTATGTCAGTACAATTGATGCAGTCTTGTGGTAGATAAAAATAAGTGCACAAGCTATTAATGTAATGGTTATTAGATTTATACAAGTAGTGGGCAGAAACAGATCTCCACTTGTACGTTGATAACTCACAGTTACAGACAACCAATCTGACATTCCACCTTGATAGCATTAGTACTTAATAAGCTTTGTAAGCTCTACTTGTTCATATTAAGAAGTTTGTACACTGTAACAGTAATGTTTGCCTTCGTGCTCATCATATTGTGACATTGCAACATGTTATCCATCAAATGTTGCTGCATGTGGAAAAAAAGAGAGTTTGTGTATCTTAAATATCCAAAATAAATACACGCATACAATCTTTATTCCTAATCTATGTTCCTTAAGGTACAGAAGCCCATGAGGGTAATGACCTGTGTATCATGTATCTCGTTTCACAAATAATTGAAGTTTAAGACATATTGCTATTCACTAAAGTAACTTATAAACTGCATAGGAATATAAAACATGCCATGTTTGTTTACACAAGAAATGACACTATCTGATGATTTAGTGAAACTTTATATGATAAATGCAAGTATATTTGTATCAGTTGACTAAAATAGAAATCCTTTAATAAAAATATCCTGCATGAAACTTGGTGGCACATAATGTCCTTCAAACTAAAATACTACAATTCCTTCAAACAAAAATACTGTAATTCCTTCAGGCAATAATACTACAGTTCCTTCAGTAAAAAATACTACAATTCCTTCAAACAATAATATTAAAATTCCTTCAGACAAAAATACTGTAATTCCTTCAGGCAATAATACTTCAGTTCCTTCATTGAAAAATACTACTTTTCCTTCAGTAAAAACTACTACAATTCCTTCAAACAAATATACTACAATTCCTTCAGGCAATAATACTACAATTCCTTAAGACAAAAATACTACAATTCCTTCAGACAAATATGCTACAATTCCTTCAGACACAAATACTACAATTCCTTCAGACAAAAATACTACAATTCCTTCAGGCAAAAATACTACAGTTCTTTCAGACAAAAATACTACAATTCCTTCAGACAAAAATACAACAATTCCTTCAAACAAAAATACTATAATTCCTTCAGACAAAAATACAACAATTCCTTCAGACAAAAATACTACAGTTCCTTCAGGCAAAAATACTACAGTTCCTTCAGGCAAAAATACTATAATTCCTTCAGACAAAACTACTACAATTCCTTCAGGCAATAATACTACAATTCCTTCAGACAAAAATACTTCAGTTCTTTCAGACAACCTGAGTAGCATACCTTGGGACCAACTCATTAGGATTTTTTCAGACAGACTGATCTTAATTCTTCGGACAGACCGACTAGAATGTTACAATGAAGCCATGCAGTCGGAAAGGATTTCAAACTATTGTATCAGTTTGGATTTACAGATTTACTGAAGTGCCTATACCCATGCCATGAGCCACAGTCACATGCATGGTTAGTAAAATATAGATAGATTTCAATTTCTTTGGGGTGAAGGTTGTCTTCCTTCCTTCCTATAATGATGAAGGTCCCTGTGAAGACCTTACAATATTGGAAGTAGCTGGGATATATGTGTTGACTGCACCGTCCATCATGTTGTGGCCTGTAGTGGGCACTGCCGAGGCTTTAGGTGAATAGCTTCATGTTGGTAACAAGCTAACCCTGAAAGATATGTAGGTCTTACTGACCTACTTGTATCACCTACAAGTAGTTTCCATACAAAGAAAATACGGGTCAAGGATGTTGTTTGATTTTGTATTTTATATAAACTGTGGCACTGTATCTTGTTGTGTGAGTTTAGCCTGACACCAATGGGGTAGCCTAGTGGTTTTGGATTTGCTCATTAACTTGAGTGAGTGAGAGAGCGAGTGTTGTTTTACGCCACTTTTAGCAATATTTCGGCAATATCACAACAGGGGACAACAGAAATGGGCTTTACACATTGTAACCATGTCGGGAATCGAACCCGGGTCTTTGGCGTGACGAGTAAACCCTCTAACCACTAGGCCACCCGACTCATTAACTTGAAGACTTGGTTTTGAATCCAGAATTTCATTTCTGGTGTCCCCACTGTGATGTTGCTGAAATATTTCTACATGTTGTGTAATACCATCGTATAACTGACTCACCCACCAGCTGATGCAAGTAACTGACAGACTATCCCAGGACTAATTGGCAGTCTAAGAAAGATTGATTACAACATCAAGACTTAGTAACTACTAACAGTGCCAAAACTGAAACTCTTTTTGTTTCAGATCATTCACTCATTCAGCACCTGGACTGTACAACCCGTTCTCTTTGCCCTTCAATCTAGGCTCTTGAAGCACATCTTGTCAATTTTTGTTAAGATTGATTCCCTTGTTGACACTTATCTCTTTAGGGTAGCATCAGTAGGTGCATTCAGTGCATAACAAATGTCCACTATTATTTTTATGTACAGATAAAAATAAAAAATGCAGCAAAGAGGGTTTGGGCTGGTTAGGCTCATCATCAGCTCATCGCCTCTACACACAGCCCAGACAGCGAATGGGACTTCTCCCAGGAAGCGCTGCCTAGTCAAACCCACCCAGAACTTTTTGGAGAATGTGGAGACTCCCACTGAACACTGCAGCCTTCTGCATTACCCAGATTGTCAGAAGGGCTGTATTCCTGGTAGCAAACCCCGGTACTCTCTCAATGTCAGTTAACAGATTGGGAGGTACCAAACCTAAGGCACCGAGAACAATGGGGAGTCGGACAACTTGGTACTTGGGATGCAAGAGTGACGTTTCGAAAGCAAGGTCCGCATATTTGCCATGTTTTTTCTGAATCTTGTATATGATGATGATGATGATGATGATGATGATGATGATGATAATGTTACCCATGAGAATAGAGTGATTGGGTGGAATAACTTTACAATATACTTATGTGAAGTTAAGCAATTCTCAATGCTGATTGGTCAATTGAAGCCTTTATAATATAGACATAACAGTGCTTCATCCATTGTTTAAGATGTCACAAATGTGTTTGGTGGTCATATTATTTTTGTTGAAAATGTATCAACGAATGATTTGGTTCAATGAGTTTAATACATTTACACGACAAAGTGATGCAGGAGGTGTCTCATCCTCTCTGCTGAAACATGAGCACAGGGATGGTGAATACAAGCGACCAAACTCTTTCCATATTCCTAAGAAATCTCGATTGAACGATTCCGACAATGTCATGAGCATGTGTTTATGAATCACTATGAAATAGTGATGATACCAGGTGTTCGCGAAAAGGTGAACGTATCCTTTTTATGATTATTGCAGTGTTTATGTGCTTATGGATCTCCATGTTTACAGAAGATTTGTGATTTGATATGTAAATATTTGTTAAGCTACATTATATTTAATCAGATCTGAATTTGTTTTCATAATCACATAAAATATGGTGATATTTTGACACATTGGTGAAGGGTGAAGGGTGAATACACAAAACGAATGCTAAAAGTAGGTCACCATTTTCATTCATACGAAGCAAGTTTGATGCATATTCCTACACATATCTCCATGGGCGGAATTCACCAGACAAGCAATGTAACGCTTATTAAACATACAATGTGGCTTTCTTGCAAGCACATTCTGTGTCATAAACCATGAATCCCTTCTGCCTACCTGAGCAGCAGCTAAATTCTCAACACCATAAGCGTAAACATATGCCAGCTCCTAACTTTTGCAAAACTATCCTTCTCATCATCATGTCACCATGGCTACAGTAATATTGACATTCCCTGCAAGATATAAAGGGGTTGAGTGAGTGAATGTTGTTGCTGCTGTCAGCAATATCCCAGAGAGTTGGGGCCCCATCCCAGAGAGTTAGGGCACCGTCCCAGAGAGTTGGGGCCCCATCCCAGAGAGTTGGGGCCCCGTCCCAGAGAGTTAGGGCCCCATCCCAGAGAGTCAGGGCACCGTCCCAGAGAGTTAGGGCACCGTCCCAGAGAGTTAGGGCACCGTCCCAGAGAGTTAGGGCACCATCGCAGAGAGTCAGGGCACCGTCCCAGAGAGTTAAGGCCCTGTTCCAGATAGTTAGGGCCCTGTCCCAGAGAGTTAGGGCCCCATCAAAGAGAGTTAGGGCCCCATCCCAGAGAGTTAGGGCACCGTCCCAGAGAGTTAGGGCCCCGTCCCAGAGAGTTAGGGCCCCATCCAAGAGAGTTAGGGTCTTGTTCCAGAGAGTTAGGGCCCCGTCCCAGAGAGTTAGGGCCCTGTCCCAGAGAGTTAGGGCCCCATCAAAGAGAGTTAAGGCTCCATCAAAGAGAATTGGGGCCCTGTCCCAGAGAGTTAGGGCCCCGTCCCAGAGAGTTAGGGCCTTGTGCCAGATAATTAGGGTCCTGTTCCAGATAGTTAGGGTGCTGTCCGGGAAAGTTTGGGCCCCATCACAGATAGTTAGGGACCCGTCCCAGAGAGTTAGGGCCCCATCACAGAGAGATAATAACTCCCATAGTTTAACATTAATTGTGACAGTCATAGTGCCTGATCGCTTTGTGGAACAGAGCCCTGAGTCAACCGACCAGAATCAAAGAGTCATTCTGCTGAAACATGTCATGCTTTGGATAATAGTGACTTAAACACTGTCAGAATTGTGAAAATTTAAAAGAGGATCAGGTCATGGCAAAATACAGTTTTGTTACTGTAGAAAACAGGTAATGTTTGTGTGTTAGTAATGGCCGTGGAGTGTGTGGAAGTGTTTATGGGGGGTTGGTTCCATGTTGCTGATTAACAGTAACACAGCAGTTGTTATAACTTTAGTTGACACTAACACAGGGTCTCATTTAGTTGACACTAACATAGGATCTCATTCAGTTGACACCAACACAGGGTCTCATTCAGTTAGCACTAAAACAAGGTCTCATTTAGTTGACACTAACACAGGGTCTCATTCAGTTGACACTAACACAGGGTCTCATTTAGTTGACACTAACACAGGGTCTCATTTAGTTGACACTAACACAGGGTCTCATTCAGTTGACACTAACACAGGGTCTCATTTAGTTGACACTAACACAGGGTCTCATTTAGTTGACACTAACACAGGGTCTTATTCAGTTGACACTAACACAGGGTCTCATTCAGTTGACACTAACACAGGGTCTCATTTAGTTGACACTAACACAGGGTCTCATTTAGTTGACATCAACACAGGGTCTCATTCATGTAGGTTGTCATTCTGTGTGGTCAAGACTGATATGTGTAGAATGTTACTGATGTTACAGATAAGTGTGCTGTCTGTATGACCTTGTTATGTAAACCACCTGAAGGAAACTTTTCCTTGTGAGGTGAGGTGAGGTGAGGTGAGGTGAGGTGAGGTGAGGTGAGGTGAGGTTAAAATTGGGTTTAACGTCGCGTCCAAGATTATTGCACTTATATAGTGACGTGCATGTATGTGTATGTGTGTGTGTGGCTGCTTGTACTAGTCCGGACTAATGACGATTTATAGTGCTAGCCCACTGAGCTACCATGCCGCAGTTTTAACATGAATACCCCACTCAGACACAGTATACTGACTCCGAGCCGACAAGTCCTTGTTTTACCCCTTAATGCCGAGCGCCAGACAGGGTAACAACAAGTACCATCTTTTAACGTCTTTTGGTATGATGCGGACGGTGATCGAACCCCGGACCTTCCGCTCTCTGGGCAGACGCTCTACCACTAGACCACGGAGGCGGTCTTTTCCTTGTGAAATCCGAACGTTGGTCTGCCGCTCCTCATTTCACAGATTATACTGCTGCTTCAGTCACTTCCACAAACATTCTTCTTTGTCCATGATTGTAACAGATGTCTAATTAACAAACATCTCTGACCTCATTCTATTGTTTGAATGCTCCATTATTTTTCAGGAATGGAGAATTATTTATCAACTATACATTATCTTGAACCAACATTTGATTTAATTTCCACTTGGAATTGACGGAACTATTATTTACATTTATTGACAAGTGAATAATTTCATTTTTTCCCCCAAAACATGTGTCGCCAGCGGGGTTCAAACCCGGATTGTTTGAGTTGAGGACGTGTAATTGTCAACTTCAGCTATGGTGGCACATGAATGTATGGTGGGAAATTAACTATTAAATATTTTCATAATTTTGCATAATGTTTAAAAGCTCAAAATAATATGTATATAATTTGTGTTAGAGCAGGTTACCTACAACGATGTTCATATTCCTAGCAATTAGATAAACCTTTGACAAGAAAAAACAAATCAGGTAGTATATATATATATCCTTGTTCGGGGCTCTATATTTCCTATTATTCCCGTCAGCATGTATTAACAATGTGCAAGCGATTGATAAAAACTAGTTTAGGACCCAAGGAAATTATGAAGAGCCGTGTACCATGCATTGTAAAAGTCAGCTTGCCACAGAGCTTGGTGCACGTGCATCACACAAGGGCAACTCATGCAGTATTAATACAGACAACCAAGAGTTCTGGCATACTTTTCAAATATTTTCCACAACAGAATATTTTGTCAAAGTGTAAAAGTAGGGATGAGTTTTAAGTAAGGGAATATCCTCGTAACTCTCCATTCCTTAAAAATATTGGGCCTCTGCTCCATTATTTCTAAATGAATGGAGAGTTACTCGGACATTCCCCTCTACATAGTGTCTTGAAGAAAACAATAGGCATAATGTAACTTTCCCACTTTCATATGGATATATATGAGAGATAAATCACAAAGAACAATGAAGAATGAAGTATGGTTTATTTCACGATAAAACATTGTTTTATTTGTATGTCACTTCTGGAGATTCGAACATGCGCTCGCACCTAGATGATGTCATTGGATGACGTTATTTTTTAGAGGGGAGTGTCGACTGAGTTGTTCCCCATAGATGTAGCTGGGCAACGCAGATAAACGTGATGGCCGAACGATCGCATCCAAAAGTGGGAGAGATATGACAATCGGTATGGGGAGAAAAGGTACAGGTAATTAACATAAAGATTGTGAGAATATGCGGGAAATACCAACCTGTGCATAAAATGGACTTGTCGACATTGCCACGGTTGGATTCTATTGAGGGAGTCATCATTGTTTAAATACGGATAAATATTTTTATAGCTTGTACATTTTGTCATCATCCTTAAAGGGGCTGTACATAATGTTGATATCTCATATGAAAAAGAAACAATCGTGGTCGTTGTATCATACAATAAACAACTCCTACTCGTCATGTATTTCTTAGATAGAGAGGAGGTGGCCACACACCTACCCACAATGCCTTCAAATGAAATAGACGTGTCCCACCCCATTTATGCAATGGGGGGCTTTCTCCGCATTAGCTACATTTCTCCACATGAAATATTGGCTTCTCTACAATGACTATGTCAAATAAAGAGGTGAGGATTTCTCAGCAGTGAGTAAAATAAAAGACTCTCTCTCCCCTCTTATTCCCTCTCTCTCCCCTTATTGCCTCTCTCTCTCTCTCTCTCTCTCTCTCTCACTCTCTCTCTCTCTCTCTCTCTCTCCCTCTCTCTCTCTCTCTCTCTCTCTCTCTCTCTCTCTCTCTCTCTCACACACACACACACACTCAGACTTTGTCAGATATGGAGATATGGAGGTCCCTCTCCTCCCCCACAATGACGTTTAAGGTCAAGGAGAGGATCCCCTTCCCCCTACTCACAATGACTTTACGTCAAACAGTGCGTCCCCATGATCAATGCACAAATCAGTATTGACTAGGAATGTATTTAACAGATCTGTGATGTTCGTCAGTGACGTCGACTGTGACGTTGACGCAATTCGTGTATGTATACATGGGAAATCGAGCAGGAAGTAACCGATAGTTCGAGACTTTTTGTCCAGTGACTGTGCCGATGTTCGTCAGCTGGCATCTTGAGCGGCGTGGTTGTTTCTGATATTGATCAACTGGACTGCAAGTCGTAATCAAAGAGAATCATCACAGCTGGCTAAATCTGGATTTGAAATAAAATCCAACTCAAATCTGCATTTGATGACAGGGGTTTCAATTTTCTGCATGATTCAGATGATTGAACTTGAATGATGTTTATATCGCAATGGCAATATTATAACTGGTCCCAGGCCGTGATACCCATGGGCTATGATATCTTCTGTTCCCGATATCCTTGATTGTAGTCACGGGGAAGCTGGAGTCCACATTATCCATGTGAGGTTGTGCAGTGATGGATGAACAGAAGACACACTTTCATTAATGGCCTATGACATCTTGTCATTATTTTTATGTTTTGTTTTAAAAATTTGCGGGGAATATAGAAACAGGCTCCGTCCATGCATCCATCGTGTTTCGTTTCTAGAGCTAACTCATAAAACATTTAATATTTCTTCGTGGTCCTTGGAGACACATCAGGGATTTGCTGACTGATGTCTTTTGATATTTCTTTCAATTATACTTTTTGAGGTTTGCAAGGAATCAAGTTGGACGTTGCTTTGAATGAAGGAATGGAGTATTTCCACAGCAATACACATAAACAGTTACACATGTCTCGGTGGGAATTCTCAGCAAGCCATGCTTGTTGTAAGAAGCCCTGTTCTTCTCTGTTGCAGTTCCCAGCAGACCATACTTGTTGTAAGAGGCCTTGTTCTTCTCTGTTGCAGTTTCCAGCAGGCCATGCTTGTTGTAAGAGGCCTTGTTCTTCTCTGTTGCAGTTCCCAGCAAGCCTTGCTTGTTGTAAGAGGCCCTGTTCTTCTCTGTTGCAGTTCCCAGCAGGCCATGCTTGTTGTAAGAGGCCCTGTTCTTCTCTGTTGCAGTTCCCAGCAAGTCTTGCTTGTTGTAAGAGGCTCTGTTCTTCTCTGTTGCAGTTCCCAGCAGGCCACGCTTGTTGTAAGAGGCCCTGTTCTTCTCTGTTGCAGTTCCCAGCAGGCCATGCTTGTTGTAAGAGGCCCTGTTCTTCTCTGTTGCAGTTCCCAGCAAGTCTTGCTTGTTGTAAGAGGCTCTGTTCTTCTCTGTTGCAGTTCCCAGCAGGCCACGCTTGTTGTAAGAGGCTCTGTTCTTCTCTGTTGCAGTTCCCAGCAGGCCATGCTTGTTGTAAGAGGCCCCGTTCTTCTCTGTTGCAGTTCCCAGCAGGCCATGCTTGTTGTAAGAGGCCCTGTTCTTCTCTGTTGCAGTTCCCAGCAAGTCTTGCTTGTTGTAAGAGGCTCTGTTCTTCTCTGTTGCAGTTCCCAGCAGGCCACGCTTGTTGTAAGAGGCCCTGTTCTTCTCTGTTGCAGTTCCCAGCAGGCCATGCTTGTTGTAAGAGGCCCTGTTCTTCTCTGTTGCAGTTCCCAGCAAGTCTTGCTTGTTGTAAGAAGCCCTGTTCTTCTCTGTTGCAGTTCCCAGCAGGCCATGCTTGTTGTAAGAGGCTCTGTTCTTCTCTGTTGCAGTTCCCAGCAGGCCATGCTTGTTGTAAGAGGCCCCGTTCTTCTCTGTTCGGATTCTGACCAGAATAGTTCCCTAATACTTCATGCTTGTCTACCTGTAGGGATTCTGACCAGAATAGATCCCCTATACTTCATGCTTGTCTACCTGTAGGGATTCTGTGGCAGAATAGATCCCCAGTAGCCCATGTTTGTTGCTCTGGGGATTCTTGGGCAGAAGTGGTCCCCAATATCCCATATTTGCCTTTTGTTTTGATTGCTGGAGTTTAAATACCCCCTCAGTCCACCTGTTTGTCTTTGTATGGAGATTCGAGGGCATGTCCCCACACATCTTGTGACAGATGACATGCAATAGTAATGTTACTGACAAACATCACTTCACCAGTGGGTTGGTTTTGACACTGGACTATGGTACTGTCTGTTTTGGTTCAGTGTTTGTTTCAGTCCACAATATTGTAGCGTACAGAGAGAAGATTCAAGCCGTGCGTTACGCTGTGACCTTCTGTATCATTGCATCCCAAGCTGATGTCACTTGTAACATTGCCAGTGTTTGTGATTATATTTCACAGGTCATTATGTATTTGAAACTTCCGACATACAAGCCAAAAAAGAAATGATTTAATCCCTTGTTTATATGTAAATAAAATAAAAGGGACAAAACCCTTTCCATAGCCACACAAAGTCTTTGCTAGAAGTAGAGTCGATGTATTTATGAATCACTGATGATACCAGGTGTCCATGAAAAGGTGTGCGTGTCCTGCTCCACCGGTCACCGGTCACAAATACATGCAAGGTCAAGTCAACTGTTCAACTGAAAAATACATATGGTACAAGTCAAACTAAAGATTGCATGGGACAACATTTTTGTCATGATAACATGATATCTGTTCAGACAACATGTGATCACTGAGTGAGGTTGTAGGGGATATGTGATCACTGAGTGAGGTTGTGGGGATATGTGATCACTGAGTGAGGTGGTAGGGGATATGTGATCACTGAGTGAGGTTGTAGGGGATATGTGATCACTGAGTGAGGTGGTAAGGGATATGTGATCACTGAGTGAGGTGGTAGGGGATATGTGATCACTGAATGAGGTGGTAGGGGATATGTGATCACTGAGTGAGATGGTAGGGGATATGTGATCACTGAGTGAGGTTGTAGGGGATATGTGATCACTGAGTGAGGTTGTAGGGGATATGTGATCACTGAGTGAGGTTGTAGGGGATATGTGATCACTGAGTGAGGTTGTAGGGGATATGTGATCACTGAGTGAGGTTGTAGGGGATATGTGATCACTGAGTGAGGTGGTAGGGGATATGTGATCACTGAGTGAGGTGGTAGGGGATATGTGATCACTGAGTGAGGTTGTAGGGGATATGTGATCACTGAGTGAGGTGGTAGGGGATATGTGATCACTGAGTGAGGTGGTAGGGGATATGTGATCACTGAGTGAGGTCGTAGGGGATATGTGATCACTGAGTGAGGTGGTAGGGGATATGTGATCACTGAGTGAGATGGTAGGGGATATGTGATCACTGAGTGAGGTGGTAGGGGATATGTGATCACTGAGTGAGGTTGTAGGGGATATGTGATCACTGAGTGAGGTTGTAGGGGATATGTGATCACTGAGTGAAGTGGTAGGGGATATGTGATCACTGAGTGAGGTTGTAGGGGACATGTGATCACTGAGTGAGGTGGTAGGGGATATGTGATCACTGAGTGAGGTCGTAGGGGATATGTGATCACTGAGTGAGGTGGTAGGGGATATGTTATCACTGAGTGAAGTGGTAGGGGATATGTGATCACTGAGTGAGGTGGTAGGGGATATGTGATCACTGAGTGAGTTGGTAGGGGATATGTGATCACTGAGTGAGGTTGTAGGGGATATGTGATCACTGACTGAGGTGGTAGGGGATATGTGATCACTGAGTGAGGTGGTAGGGCATATGTGATCACGGAGTGAGGTTGTAGGGGATATGTGATCACTGAGTGAGGTCGTAGGAGATATGTGATCACGGAGTGAGGTCGTAGGGGATATGTGATCACTGAGTGAGGTCGTAGGGGATATGTGATCACTGAGTGAGGTCGTAGGGGATATGTGATCACTGAGTGAGGTGGTAGGGGATATGTGATCACTGAGTGAGGTGGTAGGGGATATGTGATCACTGAGTGAGGTGGTAGGGGATATGTGATCACTGAGTGAGGTGGTAGGGGATATGGGATCACTGAGTGAGGTTGTAGGGGATATGTGATCACTGACTGAGGTGGTAGGGGATATGTGATCACTGAGTGAGATGGTAGGGGATATGTGATCACTGAGTGAGGTTGTAGGGGATATGTGATCACTGAGTGAGGTGGTAAGGGATATGTGATCACTGAGTGAGGTGGTAGGGGATATGTCAGTGTAGACACTGTGCCTTTATGAAATCACTGAGGGAGTGTGTATTGCATTCATCAGGAAATCATACAGTCAGATATTGTGGTTATGTGGGAGGACAGATATTAATCTGTGTCCACATCACTGGCAATGTGACTCATCCTTCTGTTATGGAAACAGTTGAAGAACAAAGCTTGTTAGATCTTTACTCACAGGCTGAAGTGTTCTGTTATTTACTGTTATAGCCGAATATTTACTTCTCATCTAGATGTCACATTTTACACAATTAGATAATTAAGCGAGCCTTTCGACATTCTAAAGACATTTTCCATTTGCAGAATGTAAGTTGTATGGTTACCAGTTGTAAATAATGCAGGGGTTGGTCTGTTATGTTTGAATTAAACTTTAAAGACAAGCAATGGGGGAAAAAAGTAGGATATTGACTCAGTAAACTAAATGAACTTATTTTAGCTCTTTCATGGGAATTTAGAAGTTAGTAGTTCATAGATACACAAGATATACATGTGCATTCTGACATCTATGTTCTGCATACAGTGTTTCATGGGAATTTAGTAGTTCATAGATACACAAGATATACATGTGCATTCTGACATCTATGTTCTGCATACAGTGTTTCATGGGAATTTAGTAGATTATAGAAATATGTTCATTCCAACATCTATGTTCTGTATATATATTCTTTTAGGCTTTTTCTATTAAAATATGCAAGTCCATATGTCTTTATGGCTCTTTAAACTTTGATTTCACCTTGGTAATATTTAAGTAGAATACTTTCTTTTTGAAAACTCATAAAAATATTTTGTTGAAAATACCAGAGGTGTTCTGTGAGAGAGAAAGGCTATGCTGTGTAGCAGTTGAGGATAAACATTACTAGTATTCCAGGATAAGTTGAACAACTCACAAAGTGCCTTGAGACAGAATTTGGGCTTTCATATTAGGTTTGTTACAGGAAGAGAGGGTGAATGCATGTGCAGGTCATGACGATGACATTGACTACTCTCTTGTGGACACATGTTGCTCATAAGACCAGTAAGAGGTCGATGTGACAAGTCAATATCAGGAGTCTCGAAAATTTGTTTGCTGGAAGTAAACTTCAAACAAATATACATGTCAAGGCTTGGTAAGCATGGTCAAGTTATACATTCTCAAGCCGGAGAATTGGCCTAAAGTGTCACATGGAGAAGGATTGTACAAATACCTCTGAGCATTGTCAAAAGCTAGCATCGCCACTGGTCTTGTCTCTCATGATACGTCTCAATTGTTCTCATACAGGGTTAGTTGTCAGGTCACAACTCAACTTATCCTGGCCTACCAGTAGTTCTTGAGTGTATGTATATCTTCACTATATCTCTTAAGGGATTTTATAGGCGCTTCACGCAACAAGGATCCTACCTGGTACACTATAAAGACTGTCATGGCTTCCGATTTACCTTTATTTGTGGTGGTAGTGACGTGATGTTTAATTCTGTGATAATTTAACTATTTGGCATAGTTTTATAAGAGCAATGTTGTGTACGAATCTGTGACCTGATTTTGTTGATTTTTCTTCTCAGAAATTTCATGCATAATCTTCAGAAAGATGTTTTGTCAATTTGTAAACAAATTATATTGAATTGTTTATACTGTGCAAATTATCTTGTGTCTGTTGAAGAGTCAGTAAGGCATTGTTGTTAAAGATGGTGAGGCCTGTCTTTGCTATTTTTGTTGATTTTTTTGTCTCAGCAAATTTGTGACGCATATTCAGAATGAATTGTCTATTTGAAAACAATATTTTTAATAAACATAGTTATTGATCTTCATTTTAATTATGACATACTTTTTCATAGTAACAGTTGCTATCAAAAGCAAACACCTAAAGAACACAATTAGTTTTTTGAGACCCATGAAGATCTGGGGTAGAATAGGTCTTCAGCTACCCATGCTTGCCGTAAAAAGCGACTATGCTTGTCGTAAGAGGCGACTAATGGGATGAGGCGGTCAGGTGGTCAGGCTTGCTGATTTTGTTGATGCATGTCATCATATCCCAATTGCGTGGATCGATGATCATGATGCCTATCACTTTATTGTCTGGTCCAGACTCGATTATTTACAGACCGCCTTTATATAGCTGGACTATTGCTGAATGCGGCGTTAAACAACAAACAAACAAACGAAATAGTTTTTGAGCAAATTTTAAAAACATTAACACTGCATCAGCAGTCTATTTGAGGGTCACACACTTCACAGCAACTCAAAAAACTTCTTTGTCTATCTGTTCTAGAAATGTAACCATATGATTTAAAAAAAAGTGAAATTGGAGTTTGTTAAATTAGACAGTGTGACAAGAAATGGAGCCTTGTAACCTGGAGCTTGTCTTGCCTGTCACACTGTGACACATTACCAGTTAACCATTTGCTAATGTGATGTACCACAGGACTGCCTTGCTTGCAGATGACGTATGTCCAGATGGACGCTCCAATATTATTTGTACAGAGACTAGTTATGAGGTGGCATAGAAACCTAATTTACAGAATAGGAATAGCTAAAACTGAATGTGGGGCGAAAAGGGAAATGTAGGGCAGGCTTTTGACAGCTTGAAAAAGTGATCAAATTAATGGTTTTAATTTTTTGGTAAACAATATGTCTTCATTTTTTCCTGTGGTTCACCTTTTTAGGATTATGAAAATACATTACTATAAAATTTTGAAATTATGTTGTTTGATTAAGAAGACACCAAATGTTTAGTTTCATGTTCCAGTTTGGGAGAAAATTGAAGCACTATCTGCAGAAACGTGCATCGTCAAGCTTGAACCAAATGTAGTTGCTTCAGTTTTGAGATAGTAGGCTTGATTTTGAGTCATTGTACTTCCACAGATAGCATGAGAGAAAACCCTGATAGATACACAATCATGAACTTTTGTCTGAGAATTCAAGTGTTTTCAAGCTTGTTAAGAGTCCAGTTGAGATGGCCAATTGGCATAAACTGTGTGGAGATGTCTAACAGCACGTCAGTACTTGTCTGTACTTGATCTGCACTAATTATTGTATCGACCAAGGACAACCTCTGATTGACAGTTCTCTCTTCATGAAGAACCAGTTTTGCATAATGGAATATGATCCGATTTTTGCTGACTGCCCGTTTTATCAAAGTCTGTCTTATTTTAGAGTGTAAAAAACGATGAATCAATTCTTTCTGACAGTTTGATTTGCGTCAGGTGGATTGTGTTGAATAATGCTGATTAAAAGTTGTCGAGGATTTTCTCCAATGTGGCAAGTGTCATTCAGGCCTTATAGAACTGCTCATTTCAACGGCAGTATTTGGAAAACAATAAAGATGGCTGACATATTTTCATACGCATAGCTTTGCCAAGTGATTTGAGAGAATTGAATTGTTGAGTCATGAGGGGGGGTGGTCGGGTAGCCTAGTGGTTAAAGCTTTCGCTCGTCACGCCGAAGACCCGGGTTCGATTTCTGACATGGGTACAATGTGTGAAGCCCATTTTTGGTGTCCCTCGCCGTGATATTGCTGAAAAGCGGCGAAAAACCAAACTCACTCACTCACTCACTCACTCATTTTATTGGAGTATGTTATAAATTCCCCCTTCATTGCTCTTCTAGAATCACTGTCTTATCTCTCCATCATGTCCGTTCCTCATCTCTTGTCATTCCTCCCCATGGGGACCTGGGTGAGGGCTTGTTGAAGGAGGTGACTGAATGGATCAGGAGTCTTGGTTGGTTGTGTGTCATTGTACCCCGAAGGCATGGGGTGTTGCTAATGAAATCGACCACTGATTTTTCTAGGCCAGACTATATATATAAAGTCTGCCATGAATATTGCTTGGCTTGAATATTGCTATATTTCTTTGGATTGGTCTTCAGCAACCCTTAATGTGATCGGCTGGTCTGACTTGGTTAATGCATGCCTTTGTATCCCAGTTGCATAGATTGATGTTCATGATGTCAGTCACTGGATTGCCTAGTCCAGAATCGATTATTTTTTTAAGACCCCCATCATATAACTGGAATATTGCGGAGTGAGGCATTAAACAACAATTAAAAAAATATTGCTGACTGCTTTTTACAACAACACCAACATTTCCACCATCTGTACAACAAGTGCATTCTTTTCTTGGTTTCCATATGCAGTCCAATCTGCTGGACTATGTATTAAATCCTGTCAGGTTGTCTTGTCACTGATCCATCAGTGGATGTAATGCTCCTGGACTGTACCACAATAACTTGATTAAACATGGTCTTAAGTTGATTGATTTTGGTTGTGCCGAAGACCTAGGTCACAGAATCAAAATGGCACTTTGGTGAACTTATACTTTTTCATAAGCAGTATTGAATATTAAAACATTTGTACAGTGTCATATGCATTTCATTTTCTGTATTCACCGTATAAATCTCGGCACCCCCTTCTAGACCACACTGTAAACTGTTAGCTCTGAAAGTCCCTTGAAGTCTGTAATTGACATGAACACTTCGTATTGTCTTCTACATATTGCAGATCTTTTTACAGTAAACACAAAAGTGTATGTGGTTTTAATAAGCACCTCCTTTATAAATTGTTTAAAGTGGCCCAGACATTTATTATGGGAAATACGTTACTTAGATCTTAAAACTAAACTTCAGCCATTAACTTAAACAACTGTTGAGGTAGAGAGTGTCACAGCTCATACCTCTTCACGTTTTGCTTGTGTGTTTCTGGCTGCAATTGTTTACAATGTTTCTTCTTTGTTTCCAGTGCATGGTGTTTCTGAAGATGTCCGCCTGAGTGTGTACCAGGTGCATGATGGGAAGACGTGTGTCATCTGCTTGGACACCTTCCACTTCCACTATGACTCCGCCTACCACATGGCCGTGTTTCTCATAGATAGTGTCTACAACATTCATGCCCTGGATGACCTGGAACTTATCAAGTCAGAGCAGTTTGATTTAGCCAATGAAATTGTGTCTACTTTGGATGAGAGACTTGTGAGTGCCCTGAAAAGCATATACCTTCCGATTGGTTGGAATATACTTGGTGATGATACAGGTACGTAGCTGTAGTAACAGTAGTTGTGTGGGTTAATAGCACTGGTTACAATGGGTCCCATTTGCATGTCTACGGGGTAACATAATGGATCAAGTTGTCAGGCTTGGTTTTGTTTGTTTGTTTGTTGTTTATTGAAGCGATAAGCAGTATTCCAGCTATATGACGGTGAATTGAAAATAATCCAGTCTGGACCAGATAATCCAGTGATTTATATCTTTAGCATCAACCAAGTCAGTGAGCCTGACGATTCCGTTGACATAGGTGATTAATGTATGTCATTGTACCACCATGGCATGGTGATGTTGCTCATGGTATCAATCACTGGTTTGTCTGGACCAGACTCAATTATATACAGGCTGCCATAGATGGTGCTTAGTGTGGCATGAAACAACAAATGAAATAATTGTATCATTAGTTTAAGTTGTATTGGTTATAATAGTTAAATTGCTTGAATTAGCTGTATTATTAATTGTACCTGGTTGCTTATAAAACTGACAAAGGGGATACTTATAAAAACAAAAATATAAATTATGAGAGTCAATTAACCAACAATAGCTAAAACATTCTGACCTTTACATACCATCAGAAACTATTATTTACAATTAATATTAATATTAATATTAATAAAACTAGGACATGTGTTGCAGTGCATTGGTACATTGACGGATGGTCATCACCCATGCATGTCAATATCTGGAGTACCCATGAAGATTCCGGGGTAGAATAGGTCTTCAGCAACCCATGCTTGCCGTAAAAGGTGACTATGCTTGTCGTAAAAGGCGACTAACGGGATCGGGTGGTCAGGCTCGCTGACTTGGTTGATGCATGTCATCGATCGCAATTGCGTGGATCGATGCTCATGATATTAATCACTGGATTGTATGGTCCAGACTCGATTATTTACAGACCGCCGTCATAAAGCTGGAATATTGCTGAGTGCGGCGTTAAACAACAAACCAACCAACAACAACCATATCTGGAGAATGAGTTTCTATAAAACACTTGGGAGAAATCTGTTGTTGCTGGGTTGAATTAGCTGGGCATGGATGTCCTTGTGGCCTGCGATGTGTTGTGGGGAGTTGCGACCAGTCCAGGGAGCACCTTCTGGTCATTGGTTGGTTGGTTTGGATCACATGATTTGCACCTTTTTCCTTGGTCTGTCAACACCTTGGACTTGGGTTACACTGAACTGACACTGCTTTAGATGAGTGACTTGTGATATATAGCAACACAAACTCAACTCATCACTAAGATTTTTTAAAACTATTTGTAGGAAAAGTGAAGGAAGCTACTGTACAATCCTCCATTTGCCTCCATGTGTGCACAGAGTTCGAATAATTTCAGTTATAATAATGATTGTCAGTGAGTGATATTGAATCCTGTGAGCCAGAATGGTTAAACTTAAATAGTAGACAAATATAGTGTTTGAGATGGAGGTTATGATGAGGGGGAAAGAATGTTTATATCTTTGATATTAAAACGCACATGTAATAAAGTAAATATGATTATCAAACATAAAATTCCTGAATGTTTCATTGTGTGATTGTTTGAGCCGTAGCAAGGTATCCATGCTATTGATGTATATATAGAATGCAATCAGATGGGCTCCAGATACAGTCAAACCTTGCTAGTCTGGACAGTACAATTCCCACTAAAGTCGTCCATGTTACGAATCATGTCTACTGATAATGTCCCCATGTATACATAGGTCCAAACAGTAATCATCATGCAGACAGGTGTGTCAGGAGCAGATAAAATAAGTTTATTTCTTTGGCTTGGCTATTATCAATTATCAATGACGAAATGAATGAAAGTACCATATTTTCTTGAGTATAGTGGGCATCCATGTATAATGCACACAACCCCCTCTAACGGATTTAGAATTTTGGAAAAAGAAATTTGAATGTCAAGCGCATAAAAAAAATACACCATAGACTTACCCCTTCAGCGAATTCCGGTAAACGAACGGGTGATGAGAAACTTGGTCAGTACAAATTCGAAATTTGAGATAAAAAATCACCAGACATGTTTATTTACTGTTTAAATTGTATTCGTTGTTCTGCTAGGCATTGTTTTACATCCAGGGATTCAGATTACCTTGTGTATTTTCTCGTAAACTAAGCTGGAAACAGCAATCAGCTGTACACACATTTTCTTGGAATCTAACGGTGATTCGGTCAAGATACACCCAATGATATATCTTTACAGGATTTTAATGCAAGGATCGGCAAAAATTGTATCTGAAAATATTTTTTTTATCAGGAATAATATATCCCAATATCTTGTTAATTTAGTTGCAGCTTTCACTAAACATATTTTAAATAATAATACCCCTAAGCGAAGCAGCTGATCACTATTGCCGGTTATCATTTTTCACATGGAACCAGTCTGACCAGTCAACGTCAAGGCTCCCGCGCACGTGATCGCGAGAACTATGTGTTGACATAGAATCGTCAAACTATAACAAATATGACTTTTAATGAGTCAAAGTATGGTATCCATTCTCTGTCAACTAATGTTCGTTTCAAGGCATCAATAGCGGTAATCGGACCGTGGTTGCTGTTAATAATGGTGAGTTGTGCGATCTTCCGATCGCTTCACACATGATTTCGCCGAAATTAATTAAAACAATATTAAAAGGAATTTTGAATAAAATTAATGAAATAAGTTACATACATAAGTCCAGATATACAAAGAACACTTTTTATAGCCAGACAGTGTAATTACATGATTAATTTGCGTACTTCAGTGTGGGTTTGTTGACATTGTATTTCCGGTGTTACGTGCTCACGGTCATATCTTTCCATGGTGTTTAAAAAACATCAAAACTCATTATTTTGTGTATAATGCGCCCCCCTTCTACAAAGCTGTGTTTTTTTTTTAAAAAGTGTGCACTATACTCAAGAAAATAAGTATTCCTGGAAGATCTAATCTCCGATGAATTTTATGTATTGTATGCACTGCTGTTTGTCACTGTGTTACCTCCCTTGATTAAATGTAACTATAGTTGGCTGTCAAACTCCTTGTCAAGGAAATGATCACCAACATGGGAAAAGCGTGTAACCTATTTCTTTCTAAAACTGAAGAGCAATTCGGAAGTGGAACAAAACCTCGCAGTATGTTTATGGCAATTTGTTGTAATATGCATCAATACAGAGTACTGCAGTACAAACTACCGGGCCTTCCAATAGTACTGAATTATGTCCCTTAGTGCACATGTCGTAATAGTAATCTATTGAAGACTTCCGGGCCTTCCACTAGTACTGAGTTATGTCCCTTAGTGCACATGTCGTAAAAGTAATCTATTGAAGACTTCCGGGCCTTCTTCTAATACTGAGTTATGTCCCTTAGTGCACATGTCGTAATAGTAATCTATTGAAGACTTCCGGGCCTTCTTCTAATACTGAGTTATGTCCCTTAATGCACATGTCATAATAGTAATCTATTGAAGACGTCCGGGCTTCCACTAATACTGAGTTATGTCCCTTAGTGCATATGTCGTAAAAGTAATCTATTGAAGACTTCCGGGCCTTCTTCTAATACTGAGTTATGTCCCTTAGTGCACATGTCGTAATAGTAATCTATTGAAGACGTCTGGGCTTCCACTAATAATGAGTTATGTCCCAAGTGCACATGTCATAATAGTAATTTATTGAACACTTCCAGGTACTGACAGGGTTTCATGGTACCTGTTTCAATATGGCTGGTTGTAGCTTCCTCATGACTGATTTTGTACCATGTGTAGATGACAGGGTGATTCACTATAGTCGCCCATTGATTGACTTTACTTTTCACTGTGAAATTATTTCACTTGCCGCCACTACATTTAAAGTACTTTGTATTTGTAGATGATTTGTGTCAGGATCGCGAGACACTTCTTCATTTCGCGGCTCGCCTTGGCCTAAGGGCGGTAAGCCTGTTTCTCCTGGAGCAACCAGGGGGAGAGACTGCCACTCAAATCAAGAATCGCCACGGTGAAACTCCTGCTGAGATCGCCACGGAACACGGATATCAGGAAGTTGCCGAACTTATCTCAGGGTAGGTAGTATCTCTAGTTTGCTCTGATGCAAAGAGTCTGCATATTTGTTTAATTTTAAAATAAGCTATTAAATTTCCTGATTGGGTCAGTCGTGATGCAGATAATTTACACAATATTGTCAGATTATCATATTTTGAAATAAACGCTGTAATAGTCATTATTTATAATAATGATGTTGACCCCCTGCAATACAGCTATTAACCCATTGACCCAACAAGAGGTTATGGTGACATCAAGATTAGGGATGCTTGGGCCAACCCAGCTTACTTCATTTCTATCTGCATGCAGTTCAATGCATATCGGACACCCCACCCTTATGTATTACATCAGCCAGACCAAATCCAGCCCTCGTGTTATAAAGAGGCTGTTGGTTAGCTCCATGATCTGCGTGTTTGCTTGCCATACAAAAGAGATGCCACACATAATGTGATGATGATGATGATGATGATGATGATGATGATGATGATGATGATTAGGTAGCACTCTGGTCTGTGTGGTGGCTTGCCACACAGATTGTTTGGGTTTCTTATAATTGGCTGAAAATGATGTTGATGTTTATTACAGTACAAGACTTTGAAAACCATTTTGTATGGTTTTATATTTGTGAAATTTGCTACCCTTTATCTCAGGTTTGCTGGAAATAGTTGGAAAGTTCTTCAGTTCTGGGATAATACTGACCCTACTCTATTGTTCAGCTGTGCAGTATTTAGTTCAGACAAACGTTAACTAGCATGATATTGATTATAAGCCATGCTGAGGCTGGTCATGTCCAAGAACAAAACACGATGTAAGGTTTGGAACAATATTTAGACAATGCAGATATTTTGTGTGTACTGGTAGATCTGGTGGCTTCCTGCCATGCTAAAATCCTGATGTGGACATGCCAGCAGGTGGCGTCAGTGTTCTCTGTCTCCTCTCTATGAAGCTCTCAAGGATTTTGTATTTCTATGTGGGTAATTTGAGTTAAGTAGTCTGAACAACTGATGGATTTATTGACATTTTTGTATGCAGCTGGAGAGATGGTAATTGCTGTGCTGGTGCGGGGGTAGGCTAGTGGTTAAAGCGTTCACTAGTGATGACATAGATCTAGGGTTGATTCCCCACTGCTGGACAATGTGTGAACCCAGTTGCAGTATCTACCAGAAATGTGGGAGGAATATTGTTAAGTGTCATAAACAATACTCATTACAGTATGTGACGTTGTGGTGACACCCACTCGGATGTGGTTAGAAGCTGTGTGAAACCAGACTCACTGCTGTGTCTGGTTGTTGGTTAAGCCTACCCTGTGTAAGTCTCACTCACTCAACCACTAGTCCCCTCACGGAACATCAGTTCATCTGCAGTGAAGTAAATGAGGTTGGCTCACTCACTCACACACTCACTCACTCACCACATGGAAACATAACTTCATCTGGTTCTTCTGCAGGAAAGTGAATGAGATGTTGGAGGACTCACTCACACACTCACCCTCACTCACACACAAACTCACTCACTCAAACACTCACTCACCGACCCACCCAACAACTAAATCAATTGCCCACCCGCCCTGCCCACTCAATCACTCACTCACTCACTCACTCACTCACTCACTCACCCCTCACTCACTCCGCTGCAGTCCAGTCTGTGTATTGTGTCTGGTTCCACTGATGAGGAAGTGAATGAGTTCCTCAAGAGCCTGTCACATCTGTCTATCACACTGTGGGAGTCCTTGTATCATTTGGTCGTTTGCTCCGTCCGTACATCAAGGTGCCTTCATTAAATCTGTTGTGATGGTAACCAACAGATACCTGATTTACTGCGGGTTTCTAGATTTGCACATTCTATTGATGAAAAGTGTGATTGCACTAAGGGGATGTTGCATTGAGAATTGTTGCTGATTTTGGCAAAGCAGTATTTTCTCTGATGCCAGTTGAACCAGCCTTTGGTGTCATTGGGTGCTTGTTATGAAATGTCTTTGGCTTTCTTCTATTCATATTTTTTTTGCAAACTCCGATTCATGAAATTCAGTATTTTCAAGATTATTGCATTTTGCAAAATGTGATGAATATTTAGAAGTTTCATTTTTATCAATGTTGGTGTTTTATTTTGTTGAACCCGATTTCATGATGGAACTATTAGAATGTCAAAAGGGTGGACATGTTTTTTTAGAACTGCTATGATTGATGTGTTTTGAGTTGAAAAAGCTGTTAGTGAATAGGACGGAAAGTACTTCGGTCCTTCCCCATTCATTCCTTTCATGGGAAGGCAACGATCTTGACATTTGGCTACCAGTACAAGGTGTAGAAATAAGAGACACTTTGTCTTCATTCCTAGTTTTTAATCTCCTGTGAATATTCAGTTGCCTTGTTTTGTAATTAAATGTAGTTAGAAATATCTCAAATGTGGAGTGAGTGAGTGAGGTGTTACGCTGCTTTTAGCAATATCCAAGCAATATCAAGGTGGGGAACACCAGAAATGGGCTTCACTCAACGTGTGACAAACGTGTGCTTTAACCACTGGGCTACCCACCATCCCACTAATGTGGAAGTGTGTCATCCAGAGTCTACTCTTTCCGTGAATGTCATCTCAACACCCATGGGGGAAGATTATCAGTCACTTTGGGTCATGGTAGAGTTCATTCATGTCTGACCCGTGAAGATTCCGGGGTAGAATAGGTCTTCAGCAACCCATGCTTGCCATAAAAGGTAACTGTGCTTGTCGTAAAAGGCGACTAACAGGATCGGGTGGTCAGACTCGTTGACTTGGTTGATACATGTCATCGATCCCAATTGCATGGATCGATGCTCATGATATCAATCACTGGATTGTCTGGTCCAGACTCGATTATTTGCAGACCGCCGTCATAAAGCTGGAATATTGCTGAGTGCAGCGTTAAACAACAAACCAAACCAAAAATCATTAATGTCTGCATTGATAAGAATAAGAATAGGTATATCTTTGTTGCACTAAACCCAGGGGCATGCTCAGAGTGCTATTATTACCCTGGTCACCCGGATCAGTGTGCACTCAACCATCATTCTCTTCTCCCTGGGGAGGGGCGGTCGGATAGCCTAGTGGTTAAAGCGTTCGCTCGTCACGCCGAAGACCCTATTCGATTCCCGACATGGGTACAATGTGTGAAGCCCATTTCTGGTGTCCCCCGCCGTGATATTGCTGGAAAATTGCTAAAAGCGGCGTAAAACCATACTCACTAACTCACTCTCCCTGGGGAGTATACAACCGAGCTACCTCTGAGACGCTAGAAGGTTGAGTAATGACTACATTGCCATCTCATCCTACTGGGTACCCATTCACTGCTGGGTGAACAGAGACACAATTCGAACATATTCACTTGCCGAAGGTGACGCTTCATGTGTTGTATGTGCTTCAGTGTGGGGCAGGAACAAAGCCCGGAAACTTTCAAGAGCCAAGCTGTTGAACACAGTCACCCATCGAAGGATTCTCACCTAATTTGTTACCTGTGCACTGTGCACAGGACCACATGCCACAACTGGTGTTGGGGGCATGTCACCCACATTTAACTGAAGCGCCATGATATAACTGGAATACTGTTCAAAGCAGCATTAAACCAAACTCACTCACTTACTCATTGATGTCATACCTGGTACAAATCGGAAGGATTAGGAAGGGTTTGAGTCATGTTGGGAGCAGAATGTCACTGGTTTGATCCCTGGCTCTGTCAGACCCAAAAGTGTTAAAAGTCAGTACTTGTTGTTACCCTGCCTGTAGTAGTTGGCTCTGAGTTGGTATATTGTGTTTGAGGAAAGTGTCCAAGTTAAACTGTGTGGCATGGTGTCTCAGTGGTCTAGGACTATCAAGCCGTCAATAGTACCAGCAGCCACACAAAAAAAACACACTCTCTCTTTCCCCCCCCCCCAACACCCCCAACCCCAACAACAACAACAACCCCACGACCACCACACACACACACACGCATGCATGCACATTGCCATATAAGTACAGTCATCTTGAATGCTTTATGCATAAGGCAGTTAGATGTGTTGCTGTCAACACTTGAACCCAAGACCATGGAAGCTTGCAATAAAAAATTACAAAGTGAGTCTTTGGTTTACAACGGTTCACAACAAATGTGTACTCTTTTATATATCTTTATATATCTTTTAGGATATTGCTAAAAGTGCAAGATATGCATATTTCCTGTAATACTCGACTGACAACATTTTACCAGGAAGATTTAATATGATATAGGGGGTGAACAGAGAAAATGGTCGTCCCCCTTATTTATTGAAAAGTTTGCCATCTATTTACTGTATTTAAACACATGTATCCTGTATGCCTGTGACTGACGTTTGGGTTATTGGTACTTCATGCCGCGTGGTACTTCGATGTCTGTGATGACAACAGTTTGTTATCTGTTCATGTGCTTCACGATCTATGTAGCGGAACTTGTATCTGTACGTCCGGAACCAGTCATCTCAGGAGTGACCGATTTATTGAAATGGCATTGGTAGCGGAACTTGTGCAGTGTAGTGTGTGTTGGAGCCAAGCATAGTCCACCATGCTGTGATTGACACGGAGATGCAAATCTTTTCGTCAAACGGAATCCTGTTTGCATTCCTGTTACTGATGTTGACAGACAGTGAGGAAACAATGGGCTCTCGCTTCCCCCTAAAGCATTATGGGTAATCATACAAACACTGCCACTTGATTCTAGTGATTTCAAATTTGAGTCTGTGTAGTGTCGAAAGTGTTGTTAACCGATTCGGATATATATTTGTGTGATCGTACCACAGCTTATTGTGGAAGGAGTTCCCTGTATTACATATGTAGGGGCTATTTCTGTTGAGCTATAATTACTCGACTTACTAAGTTTAACAAGCTGGTGATCAACAACAAATTGTGCACTGTATTTGGATTGTGTTTTTCTTCCCATATACTGAGTGGCAGCCAGTCACAGGTGACTCTGAAAACAAGGTTTGGGCAAGAAGGTGCATATTGAGGTTGTGAGGATTGAGCTTTCTGAGGATAACTTCAGCATGAGAAATTGTTTTTAACGTAACTACTGATTGAGATTCAGTCGGCAAATGGACTGAGGTTTAGGTGTGGTTTTGCTGGATGTACTTTTGATGTTTGGTATTGTTTGACGTAGTATTCTTGGATCACTCCATGTTAGCAAGGAGTTAGTTCCGCTGACCTGCCACCTGATTCCTACCCTGGCCATAATGCGAATGTTCTGTGTTGTTTGGAGGTATGTATGTATGCTTTTTGGTGTTTGGAGAATATATATCTTTCTATGTTGATTGGAGGATATATATCTTTTTATATTGTATAGAGGATGTATATCTTTTTATGTTATGTTGAGGAATGTATATTTTTTGTGTTGTATAGAGGAATATATGTCTTTTCATGTGTATGAAGGATATATATCTTTCTATGTTGTATTGAGGATATGTATTTTATGTGTTTAAAGGATGCATATATTGTTATGTTGTATAGAAGAATGTATATCTTTCAATGTTGTATGTGAGATATATATCATTTTATGTTGTTTGGAGGAGATATATATATCTTTTTATTTTTGGAGGATATATATCTTTTGATGCTTCCCGAAGTGATGTGTACCTTTCCATGTTGTATTGAGGAATATATATATAATCTTATTTTGCGTGAAGGGATATATATCTTCTTGGGTTGTATTGAAGAATATGTCTTAGTATTTTGCATGCAGGGATATAGATCTTGTACTGTTGTATTGGGAGGATATGTATCTTGTAATGTTGTATTGGAAGGATATATATCTTGTAATGTATCAGAAAGATATATGTCTTGTAATGTTGTACCAGAAGGATATATATCTTGTAATTGTGTATTGGAAGGATGTATATCTTGTAAGGTAATCAGAAGCATATATATCTTGTAATGTTGTATTGGCAGGATATATATCTTGTAATGTTGTATTGGCAGGATATATATCTTGTAATGTTGTATTGGCAGGATATAAATCTTGTAGTGTTGTATTGGCAGGATATATATCCTGTAATGTTGTATGGGAAGGATACATATCTTGTAATGTATCGGAATGCTATATACCTTGTAAGGTAATCAGAAGGTGATATTTATTGTTATGTTGTGAGGGATAGATATGAAGATGCTTTTTCTTGCAAATTTGAAATGTGATGTATTGAATTCAGATTGTAAAATAATATTGTAACTGAAATTTTATGATTATATAATTGTGTTGGTGAACTCTGAGAATAGAATATTTTTTTTCAAAACATACATTTTGGGAGTCAAACAAATATTTTCAACATAATTTATTTTGAGGACTGGCAGGCTACTTTCATCCAGCATGACCAGTGAACAAATATTTGTGTGTTAAGAATAGCGGTAACATAATCTTTTTCACTTGTTCAACATTCAAATTTCATATTCTGTGAAGGCTATAGACAGAGCTGATATATTATTATTGTTTATAGAGATAAAATCGTGTCTGAATGACCCAAAGTACAGGCAGGGAGACAGTCTCTGCTAGATGAGTTCAGGGAGACAGTTTGGCTAGATCAGTAGACAGGATCAGGCTGTATATTTGGGTTTCAAGACATAAAGTAGACCTTGAGGAGATGCAAGATTTTTCTGAAATTGAGCCCGAGATGCAGTCTCAATATTGAAGATTGACTTTTACACATGAGTAAGATACAAGCACCTAGTTCTACTTATAAGGCTCAGCTGGTAAAGGTGTGGAACAAATTTGTGATGTACTATGTTTTGACATTCTTATGATAAATCGGATAATGATAGGTAGTTTAATCAGTCACTGCCTGCTTTGATAATGGTATATTGACTTGGTATACATGCTCTAGGCAAATTAGAGCCGGTCAGTATAACTCCTTCAGTCTGGTTAATCTCCAGCCTGGGACGAAAACTGAAATAATGTGTTGTGAGGAATAGATTCCTTGATTTGACGGCAGCCATACCCATAGGTATCTGTGGTCACTGTAGACAACCAGCACCTGGGTAGGTTTCCACCAAAATTAAGTCTATACACCATGATAAAATTGACATTCTTGGCAAATTGGCATTAAACCTCACTCACTCACTCACTCACTCACTCACTCACTCACTCACTCACTCACTCACTCACTCTCTCTCTCTTACTTGCTCACTGGTGTTTGAATGAGTGGTAGGGTACTAAGTGTACTGTAATGTCTGCCTTGTGGATAGTACTTTCTTACACTGTTAAGAATGTGTTATGAACCCCTTACAGACTAGTTACATGTTATTGCAGTTCATTAGACAGAACCTTTATTATACCCCTACCTATAATGGTATATAGTCCATCCATCCTTCCATCCTTCTTTCCTTCCATCTGTCCTTCTGAGGACATTTATCTGTGCGAAAACTACAACATAAATTCTTTTCAAACTTGGTGAACACATTTTATACCTAGTAAGGTAAGGTGTAGTGCAAAGTTTGATTTCAATATTTGGATTTTCTGAAAAAATACAGCTATTTTACATTTTTTTACTTGGAATGTTTTTACTTCAACATTTGTCCGTATTAGTTGCTGTACAATTTTTTATTGTTGTTTTTATTTAACATTGAAGCTAATTGATGTAATTCAAGCATCGATAAAGGCAATGTTACACACTGAGAAGTACATCTTCATATCACAAGGTATTATTGGTATATACCTTTAATGGAGAGATGAAAGAACTAAGTCCAAAAAAGACATTTGCTAGTCTCAGACTGGAAGACTTACTTTAAACCCATGAAGCAGAAATATGTCACGGTGACTCCTTAGGGTTATTGAAGATGGCTAATTAAGTAAGTGATCTCAATCAGAAATGACTGATTCAGCGTAAGTTTTCTGAAAACCTTCCCATGATGCAATTACATCAGTAATAAGGCCAATTATGCATGTTCAGCAGAAAATACAGATTTAGATCACCCAAGATAGAATAGTTATTCTTTTATTTCAAATCAAAACCAGATTAATGGTTACCGTGGAAGAAACGTGGTCATTATTAATGTTTACCCAGGATGGCCCGAGCGCCATGTCTTACCTAGCAGATATGGTATGAGTATAATGGTTTAAGGTCGATTGGTTGCCGTCCCAGTCCTACTGCCGTTGTCTCAGATGGCAGTATTGGTAGTTAAGACTCTCTAAAGATAAGACGGTGGTGAAGGCTAGCTTCCGGCAGGAGACAATACCAATATTCTCACCACAGAAAGGGACCATGGTGTAATCCAATCAGATCCACAACGCTAATAACGAGGAGTTTCACAGATTGAGCATTATGGTTGTGCCTGTGGCCAGTCTATAAGTGAACAGTTTGATGAACGTGCCGATATTAACGATGGCTAACCATCTATGGCGTGCGGGAGAAAGGTAGGTGGCAGTGTTGGGACAAGTACATGTATATTGAATAGGAGACAGGGTTCAGTTTTGCTGTGTCCATTTGTACATCGGCTGTCTTCAGTGACTTCCACTGTTTTCTGACATGACTCTGTAACCAAGAGAGTCTGTTTGTAATTGTGCTGATATTTTTTGTAGCTGTGGTTTGATATTTTGTTCCAGAATGTGTCTAGTTCAGACAATCTGTTTGTAGTGAAGTTTTGCTTAATTGTTCCTGGGGGTCTTTAGTTCAAACAATCTGTTTGTTGCTGTGTTTTTATATTTTGTTCCAGAAGGTGTCTAGTTCAGATAATCTGTTTGTAGTGAACGTTGATACATTGTTCCAGTATGTCTATAGTATAGACAATCTGTTTGTAGTGAAGGTTCAATACATTGTTCCAGCATGTCTATAGTTCAGACAATCTGTTTGTAGTGAAGGTTCAATACATTGTTCCAGCGTGTCTATAGTTCAGACAATCTGTTTGTAGTGAAGGTTCAATACATTGTTCCAGTATGTCTATAGTATAGACAATCTGTTTGTAGTGAAGGTTCAATACATTGTTCCAGTATGTCTATAGTATAGACAATCTGTTTGTAGTGAAGGTTCAATACATTGTTCCTGCATGTCTATAGTTCAGACAATCTGTTTGTAGTGAAGGTTCAATACATTGTTCCAGCGTGTCTATAGTTCAGACAATCTGTTTGTAGTGAAGGTTCAAAACATTGTTCCAGTATGTTTGAAGTTCAGACAACATGATTATCACTGATGTTTGTTTGAAGTTCAGACAATCTGTTTGTAGTGAAGGTTCAATACATTGTTCCAGTATGTCTATAGTATAGACAATCTGTTTGTAGTGAAGGTTCAATACATTGTTCTAGTATGTCTATAGTTCAGACAATCTGTTTGTAGTGAAGGTTCAATACATTGTTCTAGTATGTCTATAGTTCAGACAATCTGTTTGTAGTGAAGGTTCGATCAATACATTGTTCCAGTATGTCTATAGTTCAGACAATCTGTTTGTAGTGAAGGTTCAATACATTGTTCCAGTATGTCTATAGTTCAGACACTGTTCACACACTTATTCGAACACTAACCCACTCAGAGAAGGAACTGTTTTTTCACAGTGTGTACACCAAGAGGGTAATGTCATCGTGCAATCACAAGATGACGATCATATTTACTTCAACGGTGTTTTAAAGACCTTTTTGCGACACCAGTTAAACGTAACTGCATTTTGTGACATTCAAGAACATCAAACAAGCATAACATGACAGAAAATGTAAAAAAGGAAAAACCACTGCTGTTAGTTTTGATGAATAGAAGTCTTGATCCCATCTAGTCTAGTGAGGTCTTGATAGGATGTAAATGAGGATCTACCCATTACACAGTCTGTGTGATCTTTATCAGATATAATAATTTATCCTTTGAACAGTTTTATTTGATATTTAAAATATGACATGAAGACCAGATTAACATCAGATTCATGACTCCCATTGTTTTTTGCTTAATGTGATGACAAAAAAGTAATATTTAATATGGATTTCTTTTTTGAAATTGATAACGTTAACTTCTTTAATCTTGTTTTTAGATATGCCATGTTTTGGTTTATTGATTATTAATTTATGTGTTATTGTTGGTAATATGGTATGCTATTTTAAAGGATGTTATCAGTGCCCTTCACAAAGAATCATGCTGTCAGTGGTATTTCCATATTGTAAGAGGCATTTCGATTGTTTAAGTGAGATAAAACCAATAGCCAGCTATTGCCATATCAATTATAATCACCCCAGAAGAGAACATTTAAGGTATACAGCATTGGTTTGATACTTTCTCTCTTCATTGCGAGGAGTGCATGTCCATCTCCTCATTGCAAGGAATGTATGCCTGTCTCTCCTCATTGAGAGGAATGTATGTCCATCTCTCCTCATTCTTATTGCAAGGAATGTATGCCTGTTTCTTCTTATTGCAAGGAACGTATGCCTGTTTCTTCTTATTGCAAGGAACATATGCCTGTTTCTTCTTATTGCAAGGAATGTATGCCTGTTTCTTCTTATTGCAAGGAATGTATGCCTGTTTCTTCTTATTGCAAGGAATGTATGCCTGTTTCTTCTTATTGCAAGGAATGGAAGCCTGTTTCTTCTCATTGCAAGGAATGTATGCCTGTCTCTCCTCATTTAGAGGAATGTATGTCCATCTCTCCTCATTCTTATTGCAAGGAACGTATGCCTGTTTCTTCTTATTGCAAGGAACATATGCCTGTTTCTTCTCATTGCAAGGAATGTATGCCTGTTTCTTCTCATTGCAAGGAATGTATGCCTGCTTCTTCTTATTGCAAGGAATGTATGCCTGCTTCTTCTTATTGCAAGGAATGGAAGCCTGTTTCTCCTTATTGCAAGGAATGTATGCCTGTTTCTTCTTATTGCAAGGAACATATGCCTGTTTCTTCTCATTGCAAGGAATGTATGCCTGCTTCTTCTTATTGCAAGGAATGTATGCCTGCTTCTTCTTATTGCAAGGAATGTATGCCTATTTCTCCTTATTGCAAGGAATGTATGCCTGTTTCTTCTTATTGCAAGGAATGTATGCCTGTTTCTTCTCATTGCAAGGAATGTATGCCTGTTTCTTTTTATTGCAAGGAATGTATGCCTGCTTCTCCTTATTGTAAGGAATGTATGCCTGTTTCTTCTTATTGCAAGGAATGTATGCCTGCTTCTTCTTATTGCAAGGAATGTATGCCTGTTTCTTTTTATTGCAAGGAATGGAAGCCTGTTTCTTCTTATTGCAAGGAATGTATGCCTGTCTCTTCTTATTGCAAGAAATGTATGCCTGCTTCTTCTTATTGCAAGGAATGGAAGCCTGTTTCTTCTTATTGCAAGGAATGTATGCTTGTCTCTCCTCATTATATGTTTGTTTGAATCTCTATTTTGATCCTTGGTCAGTCAGCTGTGACCACTCCTTTGATCACGGGTTTTAGTGTCCAGGACCTGTATCAATTCCAACTTCCATTCCATCCCCAAGCTGACCGTCCTTAAAAACTAATACAGTTCCAACTGTTCAGATGTGATGTTAAAGGAGGAGGATTCCTGTGGTCAGAGGCCATGTATTGAAGCATCACCTGGGCACTTAGCCCTCTCTTGGTGATCTTGTTATGAAAAAACAGAGAGTCTCTTTCTTTGCAAGGTTAACCTCAATATTAGCCAAGGATGAAAGAGTATCAACAAAATAAACAGCCAAATCAACAAACTTGGCTGAAAAGTGACCATTCCCTAAACACAGGCGACAATGTTAAGTCACCACAAATCAATACCAAATCTGACATGACTGCCAGTGTTTGGGTCGCACCATCATGTTCCATTCTCAGCTTTGATGTGGGACATCTTCACGTCAACCATCCCTGCATCTGATCTCTTAATCCTTTGTAACAATGGGAAATGAAATTCTGGTGGTTTGGGTGCTCTGGAAAAAGTCAGAAAGAATTGCAAGGATGGGTTTAACACTTAACATGTATGCGTGACTGTAGTTGGGACAACAACTTGATGGGGATGAGAGCAGGAGGGCTTGTCATGATTATCTGCATTGACAGCTTCACAAACACTGTCCAATTGTTTTGTGCTTGAAATTTAGGAATTTTTGTTGTTGTGACAATGAACCGAAGTCACAGCTAAAGCGTTTGATGTTTGGAAATATCTTACAATGAACTGATGCAAGTGTCTTTTGGTTTCAAGAATAGGCTGGTTCTTGAAGGTGGAAAGTTCAATTTGGTTTGTTTTGACAGAAAGCAATTCCAAAAATATTTGCTCATGAAAAATGAGTTGTCACATTATCATAACATACCCCATGTCATTATTTCACAGATTTCCCAAGAATCACAGAAAAAAGTTGTTTTCTGGCTATTGGCTATTTCTATTTCATTTTCACACTTTTGTTGCTTGTGGAGTATGTGCAGACTTTTGACCAAGTTCCTTGTGTAAGAGATGCTCTGTTTTTCAGCAGGTTTGTGGTATTTTCCGTTTAATCTACAAAATACTTGGCTTGTGGCATTATTGAATTAACAAATTGATCGCTCACCTGTAGCAGAGTATCAGGTAATAGGTAAGAGTTGCCCATGGAGGGCTTTGCTGTTCGGGCTACTGATGCAGTGAAATGGATCTTTCCAGATTACACGATGAAACACGCAATTCTTTGGACAGACTTTTTTCTCAGGCAGTGTTTTGATCTAAAAATGAAAGGTTGATTCTGTTTAGGAGGACAATCCTATTGAGTTGGAAGGGAAAAGGCTTATTCTGAATCTGGATTGGTGGGCGTTGGAAATGGAAAGCTTTGTGTGACTTGGTCAAGTGAGATGAACTTTGCTATATTTAAGGTCATGAGCCGTAAGATCCTGACAGTTTTAGTTGAAAACAGTTCAAAATATCGAAATGCGATTAGGTTTACCTGTGGCTGTGTGTTTTTGCCAGACAATAGGGTTCTTGCAGTGTTTCTAAAATCACTTCGTTGAAATATGTTAACTTTGTTTTATTATCAAGAACGTGTGACTTTTTCATGTTGGTATAGTTAATGTCATGTCATGACAGAGCGACTGTAACGTGAAAGAATCAGGTGTTGTCTAACTTCTTTTGAGTAGTATATTTGTAAAATCTGTTTGTTTCAGATAAGGATTCTAGTTAGGTTATCGTTGGTATTAATAAATACAACTGATGAGTGCATGTCATCCCATTTTAGTGAGTGTCACTCAAACAAGCAAAAACAACCCAAACAATTATCATGACAAATTTCTGCCTATTTCTGTCACTATGTGATAAATACTATTCAAAGTTTGACAGGGATGCCGGGATATGTAGCACTATCTACATCTAAAAACATCATGCACTGACACAGTTATCTGGAGTAAGCGAGTGAGTGAGGTTTTACGCCGCTTTTAGCAATATTCCAGCAATATCACGGTGGGGGACATCAGAAATGGGCTTCACACATTGTACCCATGTCGGGAATCGAACCCTGGTCTTTGGCGTGACGAGCGAATGCTTTAACCACTAGGCTACCCGACCACCCCCATCCCATTTTAAGCATAGTAACATTTATTTTGTGGTAGACAAAGTACACACACAAAAACTATGTACATTAATCATGTTTTCAACACAAATAATATTTCTAACAAACACAAATTTTTCTTTGCATTCATCCGGTGCATTTATATTTAAGTACACCCTCCATTTTCTAATAACTGGGGGCAGTTGGGTAGCCTAGTGGTTAAAGCGTTCGCTCGTCACGCCGAAGACCAAGGTTCGATTCCCGACATGGGTACAATGTGTGAAGCCAATTTGTGGTGTCCTCCGCTGTGATATTGCTGGAACATTGCTAAAAGCGGCGTAAAACCTCACTCACTCGCTTACTCCAGATAACTGTGTCAGTGCATGATGTTTTTAGATGTAGATAGTGCTACATATCCCAGCATCCCTGTCAAACTTTGAATAGTATTTATCACATAGTGACAGAAATAGGCAGAAATTTGTAATGATAATTGTTTGGGTTGTTTTTGCTTATTTGAGTGACAGATGGAAAATTGAGATATTGTCTTTGGCGTCTCATGAAGAAAAGGCTGGAGTCTGTATGATGAATACCGTATATTGCTGTGTGTAAGGCGAGTTTTTCATACCTCAAATTAGGGGGCTTTCAAGGGGAATCGTCTTATACACAGGGTTATAAAGAGTTTTGATGTTTGTTTCCCCCCCCCCCACAAAGACATTACTGTGAGCACATAACACTGGAAAGACCATGCCAACAAATCCGTAATGAAGTGTGCTAACTAATCATGTAATTACACTGTCTGTTTATAAAAACAGTTCATTATATATCTGGACTTACTCTTGTAATCTCTTTTATTAATTTTCTTCAAAATTTCATTCAATATTGTTTATATTGATTTCTGCAAAATCGTATGTGAAGTGATCGTAAGATCGCACAACTCAATGTTATTTACAGCAACCATGGTCATATTACTACTATTGACGCCTTGAAACAAACTTTAGTGGATAGAGAATGGATATATATATCCTAAATGCCACACTTTGACTCTCTGTAAGTCATATTTGTTGTAGTTTGACTATTATATGTCAACAGCGCAGGAGCATCGACGTTGATTTGTCAAATTGTTCCATACGACAAAATATCCGGCAATAGCGATCAGGTGTACCAAAGTGCTACGCTTATGGTTATTATTTCAAATATCTATAGTAAAATACTTCTAAAATAAAATAATATCGGAATAAATTATTCCGATTAAAATAATAGTTTCAGATTCAATTCTTTCAATTATTGTATCAAAATTCTTTAAAGTTATATTATTGGGGAACTATTAACCAAATCACCAGTAGATTCTGAGAAATGTGTGTACATCTGATTGCCACTTCCAGGGAAATTTGTTAAGAAAATATACATGGTAATCCTAATCTCTGCATATAAAACAGTAAATACAATTTAATCGGTAAATGATCGTATCTAGTGTATTTTATCACAAATTTTAATTTGTATTGACCAAGCTTAATTGTTACGATCTCTTCGTTTCCCTGAATTCGCTAAAGGGAAACAATGTAATTTCTTTTCTGGGGAAGACATACACATTTTGATTTCAAATGTAGGGATTGTGTATGCGCTGGTGACGTGCTTCATTCTGATTCGCTTTATAGACGGGGTATGTAAATTAGCTTCGATTTTAAAGGCTTGTACATGGGGGTCGTCTTATAAGTGTGGTTGCTTTATAGACGGCGATATACGGTAATATTATTACCAGTACGTTAGGTGGATTCTGTTTCAGTCCTCAAGGGACAGAGGACACGTTTTTATAGTTTCATCAAACAAACACGCAAAACATGACCTGTTTTCTTAAAACATATGTTTGAACTATAAATAATCATTTGGCCACTTTCCAGTGCAGATAGTGACATATTTCCTTTCTGAAGATCCCAGGAGGTTTTGACAGGTGCTCTGACCTTGATTGGATTAATGATTAGCCATAAGTGAATTAATGATCACAAATACATGGATCTATTTTAGAAGCTGGTCTTGTAGGACGTAGAGACTGGAGTGATAGATGACTATGATGGAAACTCTCTGGTGCCATTGTCAGCCCATTTAGCTTACCATCATCATTGGAGCGACACAGCCAGAAGCCCTGTTCCTTTGCTTCCACACTTGCTCCACAGAACAAAGTACATAGTGGGTTTTGAAGTAGCATTTCTATAATAGAGTATTGATCATAGTCTACTGACTGGAAAGGGTAGAGTCTTACGTATGGAAATTGATTTTCATCGTTGTTACCTGTTCCGCCCCGGCTAGTTCCAGGTAGACGAACACTTAGATGAAATGATCATCGTAGAGCTTAGTTACTTTGTATTCCACAAACTATTTATATCCCACAGGTGATCTCCAATTATTGGTAGGTAGCTTGGTTCGTTATTAGCTTGGATTTGAATTGCAAGATAGGAAAAAAGTAATTCTGGCTATTTTTCTCAAGTTCGTGGTGATGTGATCTTGGTGAAGGAAAACAGGACCAAAATGTTCACTCATGAAGTAAAAGAGTGTATCCTAGGACACAGGGCACTATTGGGACCTGTTATTGATCGAGAAGAGGACAAGTAACGGAAGGTTTAATAGAATGCAAAATGAAGTTTATTGTGGCCAGGAGGACTGTGATTGATGACTGAGGACGGCCTGGGAATGGTTGGTCGCATGTCCTGACAGTATCTGGTTAAGGAGGAAGGATGACAAGCTTTGTAATACGTTCCTTCAAGATATACGCCCAAGGTTGCCGCTGTTAGTCAAGGAGGGAAAAAATTAGTGTGAAGCTTTCTCATCTGCTAATGGATATTGCTGGTTGTGTGGTGATTAGGAATCTCAGTGCTTGTCTGTGGAATGAAACATGGCGTTCTTTGTACAGTTCTGATTTTGAGAAAAACATGTTGTCGTAACAAATGGGAGAAGCCTTTGAAAGTCCAGGTTAGTACTGATCCTCATTCAGTTTTCTTTCTTGTATGTTTCTTGTAGAGGGTGATTATATATGTGGAATTTATGTTGTTGTTTCTATAAATGACTTTTAGGGTAAGAAAAGAAATGATTTGATGATAACATTAATAGAGAATATGAGAGGGGACAAAATGCTACTAATGGCAGTGTTTAAAAACACATGAAACAGAGAAAAGTAGACTATCTCAGACATCATCCGTGAATGCTTTTGTCAAATTGGTGGTCGGGTAGCCTAGTTCAGCCTAGACCCGGGTTCAATTCCCGACTTGGGTAAAATGTGTGAAGCCCATTTCTGGTGTCCCCCGCCGTGATATTGCTGGAATATTGCTAAAAGTGGCGTAAAACCAAACTCACTCACTCACTTTTGTCAAATTGTTTTTTCAAATATAATGAAAGAGAGCTCAAGTAAACTCATTTTGGTGAAACTGAAAAAATCTAGACTTGCCTCAGTATTGTAGACTTGCTCGTAAATTTTGGGGAGTATTTGTTTCAAAGTCTGTTTGAGAGGAATAAGAGAATAGCAGTGGATCACATCACTGAATTTCAGTGATCCATTCATATAATTGTAACTGCTATTTTGCCTTTTACACCCTTATGGAGTCTGTTTCGGTGGTTAATCAAGACCGGTTATTCGCTGGCGTTTACTTTTATATTATATTGGATGACAAATTAATTTATTTAAATCAACAACTATATGATAGAGGTTGCATTATTTGTAAAAGGTTAGACGAACACTTAGTCAATGAAAACATGTCTTTAAAATAATAAAAATAATTTTTTGAAAGAACCTTTCCTCTACTGCTGTTTCAAGCGAACTAGACTTGGTTAGTTTAATCTTGACTTAGCTAGGCTTTTGATAAAAAACAAAATACCTAAAAAATATAAATTCCACAGTCATGGTGCAGGACTAGTAAAAGGTTTACGATGCTGTTTGTAATTCCTATTTAAAGTCTGTTACAGTCAATACTGTGATTTATCTGCAGGGATGAAGCCAGTTAGGTTGTTGACCTTGCCAATAGATACCTCCTGTCGTCTAGGGTGTGAATCTAATTTCTTGGTTGTCGGACCATGTAGCCAGGATGAAAGTGAGTTATGGTCCCCGTTATCCTTAGAGAGAAAATGTCTGCCTACATTAGTGAATTCTGGTGAACATGTGTCCGAGGACGATGACTACAAGACTTCCTTTCTTAATGTTCCCCACAAAGTGTTTTGAGTGATTTGTGATTTGGTCAGGCTTTCTTTTCTGGGAACAGCATGTTTGTGGATGTATTACGATGGTTTGAATCTGTGGATCCTTGAAACCATCATCTGAATGTTGTTATTTGGTACCAGAGTGATCCCCCCTCCTCTGTGCCAAGTGACATAAGGCCCAGCTCACGCATGACTTCTGGAGTAATACTGTTGTCTGAATAAGAGGTATGATATTGTGATTTGATACCTGTAATCAGTCTGTCTGCCAACATCAGACTGCCTGACCCTAAAAGCATGTTGATTCTCCGTGAAGTACCCCATGCAGATTTTAGGGCTGAATACATCCCATTATCAGGGCTATGTGTGATGCAGCTCATCAAGAGCGGTTATGGGCGTCTGTCATTTCATCCATTAATCAAGACTACTGTCCACATGATCATTGATTCATTCCAGGCACTAAAGTAATTTTCAAAAAGTACACCATTTCATCACTTTACAGGACCCTCATATTGCCTGCAAGGACACTTACAATTAATTATTGGGGTTCCCCTAAATCACAAGTCAAGGTAAAACCCTGCATTACCCCATGTACCCCGATAGAAGAATAATAATTATTGGCAGTGTTTGCCATTGTTTCGTTTGTTTGTTTGTTGTTTAACACTGCACTCGCCAATATTCCAGCTATATGACAGCAGTCTGTAAATAATTGAGGCTGGACAAGACAATCTAGTGATTGACATCATGAGCATCAATCCAAGCAATTGGGATATTATGACATGCATCAACCAAGTCAGTGAGCCTGACCACCCTTTCCCGTTAGTCGCCTCTTATGACAAACATAGTCACCTTTTACAGCAAGCATGGGTTGCTAAAGACCTATTCTACCCTGGATCTTGTGCCACTGGTTTGTCTGGTCCAGGTTTGATTATTTTAGGGCTGTTGTGATATAGCTGGAATATTGCAGTCTGCAGTATACGTCAACACTCACTCCCTCACATTGACTAAACTGTGTCATCTGTGCTCTACATCCCATAAACATTGTATGTATGTATGTATGTATGTCTGTCTGTATGTATGTATGTCTGTCTGTCTGTCTGTCTGTCTGTCTGTCTGTCTGTCTGTATACTAAATCTGCAGGATCAAATTTGATCTTAGCAAACTCATGCATCCACAGAGCCTCCGGTAGCCATTGCCTTATATAAAGTCTGTATTATGTCTTTGTGGTCTGATTGTTAGTTTCCCTATAAAATATCAGAGGTAATAAAATGCACTTCATGAAGCAAGCCCACAATGTTTCATCTAAAGCGAATATTGTGGAATAGCATCCCGACCCTGTAGTAGTATAGTTGAATAGACACAGTGTAGCACCTTGTTTGGGATGGCTGCTGGAATTATGATGGTGGATATTGACTGACAGCAAATTAATTACCAATCTCCCGGATGTTATTGGGTTAGGTGTTATCAGTGAAGCCATTCCCTCCAAGTGGACTAAACTTGGAGACTATAACACTATCCACGTCCCACTGTGGCACTGAAACATTGTGGATGTAAGGATTGGCATATTTCCTCGTGAAAAGCTTCGTTCTTACTTTGTGTTTAGAATGTTTATTGACTGATAGGAATATAATGGGGTATGGATTAGTGGGCGAAGGACTGAGGACTTGAAGGTGGTTGACACATGGTGAGGTATTAATTATATGCTACTTGGAGATATAACTAATTATTTGTGTTTGTTTGTAGCTGTTAGGAATACCTCCTTAAATAGCTGAGACTTTAAATAAGTGGGCATGAAGGCGATGGAAATAATGGAACATTTTGGATACAAGATGTCTTGTTTTTTGATTATATGCTGTTCTTTGACTTCACCTTCGTATTTCGTGTTTCTCGAACACCTGTTTTCATCACTGATTCACGGCAATCATTTCATATGATTTTCACTGGTTATTAAGCCCTTCACCCCCAATCGAGACTGGTTATTCTGTGGTGTTGATGTCATATATTTCTGATCAGAAATCGATGAGCACATTCCATACAATTGTTGAAACAGCAAACCTTATTTAGTATTTGACGTTTGGAATTGGTCTCTCAGTAAAAAGGACAGATGTCATTGTTTTGGATTCAGTCTTACACATTTTTCAAGCAAGTTTTGCATAAGAATAAGCTTATGATTGAGGAGAAATGATTATGACCATCACTTTCCTGTTTAGTGTTCATCGTGCTGTGAAGTAGCCTTGTAGATAAAGCGTTCACTCGCCATGCTGTTGGCCCAGCTTCAATTCTCAAAATGGGTAAATTGTTGGAAGGCCGGTTGTGGTGTCCCCTGTCGTAATATTGCTAGAATTTTGCTCAAAGTGGCATAAATCCATACTCACTCACTGTCTCAACTGTCAATTCCATCAACTACAATTATATATTTATACAGATAGAGATGTAATCACATTTGTATCTCACTGATCTGTAATCAAACTTCTTTGGGTAGACAAATTTTTTTTAATTACTAAACCATCAGTACATGCTTGGAAAGGTGTGGTTTTGATCAAGAAAGGGATACTTGAATTAATGAAAATTTATATGCTGACATTCCTGCTTAAAGGCTATACAGACACATTAACATACCAAACATTGAGATATATGTACCGGTACTCCAGTAAATAAATAAGATATAGCTCTTTGCTCTGCAATAACCAGACTCCCCACTTTTTAAATGAATTCTGTTTTATTCGGTATTATAATGTTGATATACGATTATCTTATGCTTAGGATTTATAGTGTTTTTGTGGTAACTAATTTTGATCTAATTATACCTTATTACTCAGTGGGAATATTAAACCAATACTCTGTCACTTCTATCAGCTGTGTAGTACTGCCTGATGGTATTCTGCCCACATATCCCTCAAAACATTCATCATCTTGCTCCTAAATCAATTGTCACTGCTCTCCAAGGAATAAATGTCAATGCAAGCCGTGTTGCCATTACGATATGCAGAGGTATTGAAAATAGAACCTTGGCCCTTTGTAGGCGGTGACATTTGGACTACAAAGAGTCTAGTGGTACAGAGCCTCGGGGCTGGTGAGGTTGTGGTACTATTGTCCACACAACTAGTCTGTTACACAGTAAGTCCAGGTGATGTCGATGATGGAATACACTAGACATAGGCGGGTTTTACAAAAATAATTATATTTTTGAAATATATACATTGTTTTGAATCAGGATCTTTTTAGCAGTTGTAATTTTTCCTTAAAATGGTTGAATCTGGATGTTATTTCATTGCTGGAATATTCCTAAAAGCGACGTAAAACCATACTCACTCACTCACTCACTCATCTGTTACCACAGTGTCTCTGGGAACTCGGTGTGAGAGCAGTCAAGCTTCTGGCTGACTGGTTGTGTTTTGTCATTTCTATTGCAAGAGTATATCTCCCTACTTCAGCAAAAATGTTTGGGCCTACAGTATTTCCTCTGGGCCTACAATTTTTGAAAGGTGCTGGCCCTAAAGGCTCTCGGTTTACTCTTCTGAGTTTCAGACACTGTCAGTGATCCATTCATATAATTTTCATCACTGATTTGCCTTTTTACACCCAATGGAATCTGTTTTGGCAGAGTATTGAGATTGTTTATGCTCTGGCATTGATGTTGTATTTCCAAGAACATTTTCAAAAGGAAACATTTATCAGTTGACTGAAAACGAGATACATTGTATGTCGAGCCATTTCTGAGAAAATGGATGTGAGTCAATCAGAAGAAAACGTGAGAAGTGATAACATCCGTATTGTCCACAGATAACACAATGTTACACAAGTAGATGATAACATGGGTATGATATGATCTAATATATACACACACATATATATACAACCTGTGACAGCCATGTAGATAGGCAGTTCTGTGGTGTTCTCATCGAGGATACTTATACTGTTATCATGTTTTTTTATACATTAATAGATGCAGATTTATACTACTCGTATCAACATTAAGGGCTGTAATTTTATAAGTATTCAAAACATATACTACTCAAAAGAAATTAAAGAATACCCAATTTCTTCCTATGACTTTTATTTGAATCTGTCATGGCTGGTGGGTAATTTTGTACAACACACAGCCTTCCAACTGGGTTGGTCTTTAACTTTTTTTCATGGTATATTATGTTTAGTTTTAAACAAGCATTGATACGCTGTGTTAAGTAGAATAATTGATTTCAATGTTGAACAAGGAGATTTGTCATGAGATATCATCTACTATCTGGATACAGAGACTGCTTTGTCATCTCAAGTCTCTTCCTTGTATTTGATAGTCTGATCTGGATAAAGAGGCATTGTATACGATCTGATAACTTTTGACCTAGTTGAAGACATGCCTTCGACATAACCTACATTTGAAGTGTCTGTGTACTTCTGAATTTTTCTTATGCTTATCAATAAGTGAAATCTGCAACTTTTTCTTACAGTTCTCCTGTATGGTTTAATATTGTATGAAAGTCCAAAGAGAACACAACTGCCTACATTGGTTGTCCTCAATATGGTGTTAATCTTTTAACCATTAAGAACTATTTTTGTAAAGGTAGAGGTGAATTCACCCGATGAAGGGGTATTAAGTTGACTAACATTAAGTCCCAGAAATAAAGTTATCTTATTTAGAAATATATCCACAAAATATAAAATAAAATCCAAATGGAGCTCCGAACAATGCTTAATTTCAGGCCTAGAGCTGAGGAAGTCTAGACTTGAGTTGGATTCCTTTTTTTAATTTGAGATAGACTAGGCCTTTAGTAGACATGATATATGGATGAGCTAGATCAGCAAGATAATGAGGGGCAGAGTAGGTCATGCAGAAGACCTTGGTTCAATTTCCAACATGGGTGAAATGTGTGAAGCCCATTTGTGGTGTCCCTGCTGTGGTATTGCTGTAATATTGCTAAAAGCAGTGTAAAACCATACTCCCTCACTCACTCCATAGAGAGTCAAGTCACATGACCCTGGAACAAACTCTGACCACCAATCTATACAAAGGATGTTGCCTAGTGGTTAAAGTGTTGAGGTAGCCTAGTGGTTAAAGTGTTGAGGTAGCCTAGTGGTTAAAGTGTTGAGGTAGCCTAGTGGTTAAAGTGTTGAGGTAGCCTAGTGGTTAAAGTGTTGAGGTAGCCTAGTGGTTGAGGTAGCCTAGTGGTTAAAGTGTTGGTTTACCATGCTGAAAACCCCAGGTTTGATTCCCCACATTAGAAGAATCTGTGAAGCTCTTATATGTGATATGTCTGGAATTATTCTTAAAGCAGCAGAAAGACCATCTCACTCACTGAAGTTCAGGGTTTAGTATTTATAAAGGAAACTAGTAATTTTGATGGCTTGTATTTGTTTTCCAGTGTTGAATTAGACAGAAGTCTTGACAAAATTTATTTGGTATAAATGTGAATATCAAAATACTTCTGTAATTATTCGTAAGAAAATTTCTTTTGACCAGAATGTTGTTTCATATTTTTGTTTTATTTCAGGTTTTTTTTTGTCAGTAGGTTTCATAAACCAACTAAAAAAATAGATGTACTAATGACAAGAAAATGAAATGTAAGATTTCCACATGACCCATCTACTGTAGAGTGTATCAACCATGCCCAAAAGAGTTGCAACATAATTTCTACATGTGTTCTGTCATCAGCTTCTAGGAAGCTTAAAACTCTCTTCAAAGCGTTAACACTTTTGTTATGGTCCTGGTGACAGGTGGAGAGTTAATGTCACACACCTAAGACCAAAGTATAAGACAGATTAGATTTCTGCCTATGTGATGCACATGGTGTTGTGTCCACCATAGCTTATGTACGGAACTAAGGGTATCGCTCCCTGTGTACTTGGGTCAGAGCACATATTGCTTTTGAACATAAACTTTAGAGACGGGTGTTTGACTGAATTGTTATATTAATCATGATTTGATGTATTGAAGAATGGTCGGAGACCAGACAAGTGCATGTATCATATGACAACGGTGATCTGAGATATGATACTTGGGAAAGATTGTGAAATCAGTGTGACATTCAAACCAGTCTTGACGGTCACATGTGTTGTTGGTGTTTTGTTGTGTAATGAGAGGAACTGGTGCTGCTGTGTGTTCTTCGTGGTGGATGCTGAAGCATCACGGAAGTGTGTGAATGGTCTGTGATTGTGACCAGTGCGCCAGGTTCGTGATATACATATATTGTGTCCACCATCAGTGGTGTTGTGAGTGTCCACCATGTTGAAATGGATTGGGAAAAGGAGGAAGAACAGTCTTTACAGCAGCTACGATGACATTGAGCATTTGATGATTCAAGGAGAGAAGGGAACGTATCGGTCACTTTCATTCAATGATTTTGACACCAATACAACACGTAACACATGCAATGGGACGTGAGTTGGAAATATTTATTTCTTCTTCTGCAGATTAATTCTTAACTAGATTAGGTACATAAGGGTGAGTGAGTATGTTTTACGCCCCTTTTAGCAATATTTCAGCAATATCAGGGCAGGGACATCAGAAATGGGCTTCACACATTGTACCCTTGTGGGGAATCAAACTGGGACTGTGGCGTGATGAGTGAATGCTTTAACCACTAGGCTATCCCACCGCCCCTCAGTGTGTAGGAAAATCACAATGGTGTCCTGGGATTTTATGCTGATGGGCCAGGTGAGCCAGTGCCATGGAAGCGGGTTCTTTTTGGCGATAGTCATATGTTGATTGTATTGATATTTTTATGTGAGATTGTTTGTAAAAAATTTGAAGACATTATCCTAAATATTCAGTAACTTAGCTCTGTTTATAACACATAAAATAGTCCAACCTTGTTAACTTGAAGCCAAAGGAAAAATATTTTGAGTTTTCCATAGTTCAAGAAAAGCTGGGCATAAATATTGATATTATTTATAAGATTCTGCCATAAGGTTACATGTCTCAAATAAAATGTCAAGTTAACAGAGTTTAAGGTTCTACTTTATTGTTATAATTACCTTGCAAAACACCCTATTCCTGTGGAAAATAACCTTGAGGTACAGGAGAGTTCCTAGCAACTGTACAGGCGCTGGTGGTACTAGTTGCGGGGCAGGCACCTCTTTATCAAGTTTAACCCTCTGATTTAGCCTGGGCTTATGAAACATGTTTGCTTTAGGTCAATAAATGCCTCATAAATTTGATGTTGGTAATCTGAAGGTCAGGAGTGAATGTGGTCTTAGTGTAAAAATACTTCATTTGATATGTGGTGGTGCAGGATCAGAGCCGGTTGCTGGTCTTGCCGTGAGCCCCCCCCAGACACTGATACAGTCAGTTGTTGATACTGTCTGGAAGAGCCAAACATTGATACTGGTTTGTATAAATATTCATACTGGCCAGAATAGTCAAACATTGATTCTAACTGCAACCATGAAACATTCATACTAACAATAGGTCAAACAGTCACATATTTATCCTGGATGGAACAGTCAAGCATTGATACTGGCCATAGCAGTCAAACATGTATACTCACTGAAACAGTCAAGCATTGAAACTGGCCATAGGAGTCAAACATTTATACTTACTGAAACAAAGCCAAACAAACATTTGTACTAGCTAGAACAGTCAAGCATTGATACTGGCCATAGCATTCAAACATATATACTCACTGAAACAGTCAAGCATTGCTACTGGCCATTGCAGTCAAGCTTTTATACTAACTGAAACAAACATTTGTACTGGCTAGGACAGTCAAACATTGGTATTGGCCATAGCATTCAAACATACATACTCACTGAAACAGTCAAGATTTGCTACTGGCCATAGCAGTCAGACTTTTGTACTTACTGAAACAAAGCCAAACAAACATTTGTACTGGCTAGGACAGTCAAACATTGATATTGGCCATAGCAGTCAAACATATGTACTCACTGAAACAAACATTTGTACTGTCTAGGACAGTCAAACATTGATATTGGCCATAGCAGTCAAACATATGTACTCACTGAAACAGTCAAGCATTGCTACTGGCCATAGCAGTCAAACTTTTATACTTACTGAAACAAAGCCAAACAAACATTTTTACTGGCTAGGACAGTCAAACATTGATACTGGCCATAGCAGTCAAACATATATACTCACTGAAACAAACATTTGTACTGTCTAGGACAGTCAGACATCGATACCGTAATATTAACAGAATTCAAGTGAAAGTATTGATCTATGAGACATTGTTTTTGGAGATATTTGTGTATGTGTAGGATAAAGCATGTTTGAGGGTTTTTAATATCATAAAAGCTTAAGGGGAATAGTTTTATCTAACTTATGAACTGAAAAAAGAAACTGAACTGAACTGAAAAAAGAATTTTTTTATCAACATTTATATGTCTGATACATGCTTTCCATGAACCTTAGGAAACAGGCGTAAAATATCTGTTGCTGGCATACAGTACTTGAAAAAGACTCTTAAAAGCATGGGCTACAGATACGAAGGTTGTGTGTTCGATCCTCAGGAATATAAAGAAAACATTTGTCATTGATTTTACATGTCATTACATTGTGTTAAAATGCAAAATAATTTCCTCGTGAGAAACATTCAGATATTACAATGTAAACGGGAGTTGTATTAATAAAATTCCTGCGGTATTATAACATATATCATATAGCAAATATCCCCGGGATGTTATATAACTTCCGAGGATATTATTTAAAATCCCAGGTATATTATGACATACCTGTTTATGAGATTTAACCCCACTGGAGAACAATAGGATGATATCACTGGAGGTTTGAGAGTTGCGTTGTTATGTATGAGCAGGACTGCTTGTTTACGTCAACATTTTGATCTGGACAAATTGGTTTGGTATTGAAAGTTGATAAGGTATTCCCTATTAGGACTTTCTTATTACTTTAATCATCTGCTTCAGTGAATACCATGTTTTAAGCCAATGTATAAGCATACATTGTTGTCATATGTCACACTGCTTGTGTCATATTTTGAAGATTATATTTTCAAAAAGGAAATATTTGTCAACAGATACCTGAATTTGATAAAACACCAGCTTTCAACAGCATGAAGTGTTTTCACAGAAAGATGTCAACAGATAGCCGAATTTGTTAAAACACAAGTTTTCAAATTCATGAAAGTGCTGTTACAGAAAGATGTCAATAGATAGCTGAATTTGTTAAAACAACAGCTTTCAACATCATGAAAGTGCTGCTACAGAAATATGCTCTGGGCAACCAAAATAAGACCAGCTTTAGTCCCTTGATTCACAAAAGACTCCTGCATAAAAAAAGCAATGTGTGAAATGTGTAACTGCCACCATTGTGAGTCCACACATGCAGACAGGGTGCAGGAGGCAGTGTTTGCCCGACACAACCCGGACTGCCGTGCTTGCACTAGATTAAACAGCTTGTTAGTTTGCACCTCCGCTAACCTGCCACTCTTACAGCTCCAGCTCAGTGGCGTTATCAACTGTTGTGATCAAGGAGTTGAGGTTATTGTTGGTTGTGGTCGAGGAGTTGAGGTTATTGTTGGTTGTGGTCGAGGAGTTGAGGTTATTGTTGGTTGTGGTCGAGGGAGGAGTTGAGGTTATTGTTGGTTGTGGCCGAGGAGTTGAGGTTATTGTTGGTTGTGGTCGAGGAGTTGAGGTTATTGTTGGTTGTGGCTGAGGAGTTGAGGTTATTGTTGGTTGTGGCTGAGGAGTTGAGGTTATTGTTGGTTGTGGTCGAGGAGTTGAGGTTATTGTTGGTTGTGGCTGAGGAGTTGAGTTTATTGTTGGTTGTGGTCGAGGAGTTGAGGTTATTGTTGGTTGTGGCTGAGGAGTTGAGGTTATTGTTGGTTGTGGCTGAGGAGTTGAGGTTATTGTTGGTTGTGGCTGAGGAGTTGAGGTTATTGTTGGTTGTGGCTGAGGAGTTGAGGTTATTGTTGGTTGTGGCTGAGGAGTTGAGGTTATTGTTGGTTGTGGTCGAGGAGTTGAGGTTATTGTTGGTTGTGGTCGAGGAGTTGAGGTTATTGTTGGTTGTGGTCGGGGAGTTGAGGTTATTGTTGGTTGTGGTCGAGGAGTTGAGGTTATTGTTGGTTGTGGTGAGGTGAGGTTATTGTTGGTTGTGGTGAGGTGAGGTGAGGTTACGATTGTTTCATTGCATACATATACTACTCAATAGAAGTTAAAGATATTACTATTGTTAGCAAGTGCTATCACTTTCATCATGTCTATTAATGCAAGGAAATCTACTTTGTTGAGTAGTCAAGGTACTTAGCAGATGTTAATAATACTATTGCAGTACTTTTTGCCTTTGTTGCAATAGTGTTGCAATGGTGTTTGTGACTATTGCAGTTCTACCTACAATGCAATGATGAAACTACCTTCCATAAAACTGCCTTTGTGTGTTAGTCAGTCTCACAATCCCTGAACTATATTATTTTCCCTTCCGCCCAGCCCTTACTGAAATAATAGTATATGGCGCAAGTCTTTGAAAGACACATGGAAGTGATACACATAAAGAAGAGAATTTATGGATGTCAACTTCTTTATCATAATAAAGAAGTTGACATTCATAAATTCTCTTCCTTATATGTAGCAAGTCTAGATTTTCCACAGGTTCACAGGGGCCCCTTTTCACTTTAAATGTAGTTGTTTGTTTCTATCAATTTATATATATTCAGAGAGTAAGTGTTTTATTATGATGTAGTTGATACTAGGGCTGGGACGAGTCTAAATTTACTACCCGGGTACCCACCTCACTATTACCCGACCCTACCTGGGTACCCACTGTAGATATCTACAGATAGGTACAAACTGTCCGATTTGGAAAAGTTTGACTGTAGTCCTGGCAAAATGTATTTAGATATATGTGTAAAACATTCTGGTCATGTATACACTGAAGTTTACTGCAGGAAGTTTTATCTTTATTCAGACGTATAAAAGTCGGAAGGAATGGGTGCATAGTCAGAAAGAAATGGGAAACTTTAAGTGACTTATAGTGTAACCATAGAGTTTGAGATAAGTTTTGATATTAAACCACAGGTCCGGGTAGTCCTGTGGGTACCCGGGTCCTACTCATGACCCACCCGACCCGAGTACCCGAGTTACCCATCCCAGCCCTAGTTGATACTGCATGAGTTTTACAACACCAACATTAAGGAGACGTTGATCTTTTAGTCCCACAACCAAGTGATTTTTCATTTAAGTGTCAAGTAATAAACTCACTACCATGTCTAGAATGGAAGTGTTAAACGACAGTGCATGTCGGCAGCTGTTGAGGGTGCTGGTAACATTGTGCAGTGAGAAACGTTGATGATGAGGTGAGACCAGCCTGTTACCACACCATGTGTCTCCGATCATGTGACCTCCGTGAGATATTGATTGATATCTCCCAGATTGTAGTATATCAATATATTCCATTGAGGGACCCACCCTTTTCTATAACAAAGAGAATTGGACGAACTACATTTGTACTTGATTGCCGATACAATTTCTCAAACAATAGATGCCCTGGTCGAATAGTGGCAACAAGGTAATTAAACAGGGTTGAAGATACGGTTAAATACCATACAACAGTGAGTGCAGGCAATAGGGATGTGAGGCAGCGAGGTTGTGATGTAATGAGGTCAGTGCACTATCAATATTGATAACAGTTCTTGTTTACTGATGCAAATGGTTTCATAAAGAAAGTGTTCATTGCTGCAGGTTAAAATATGATGTTGAATATGGCATATTTTATGACGTTAAATTGATTTTATCAAATGGGTTTGCTTATATAAACTATAACCCAATGGAGGTGCATTTTAAAAGGTTATAGTCAAATTAGGGTGCAGAATGCAATCATTGTCTGATTGCTGTCATGTTTGATGAGGGTTGAGGATTTACGCTCATCAGTGGCGTAGCTACGACGTGGCACAAAAAGCAAGTGTTTTCACTTTGAAATGTAAAATATCATAAAATAAATTTTAAAACAAATTACCATAGTTCTCTTTCACTCGTTTACAGTTACATGATCTTTGGGTAGTTTACAGGTTAACCTGGATAATAGTGTTGAAAGTGTCATGGATGGGCTGGTTTAGCCTAACATCTAGTCTCTGAAATGAACATATCGTACAGAAAAAAACAGTTGTTCAGTTATCTTAACAAAAATATAATAAAAGGGAGTTCAGTGACTCTCTTCATTTTCAGATACTGCAGTAATCTAGACTTGCCAAACATTATAGACTTGCATGGGCTGTATTTGATATGTATTTGTATCAGGTTCTGTAAGACAGACTAGGGCTGGTTCAATATTGGTGCTTGGTGTTTGTGAGGATATCTGGGTTTGATCGCACTGATCAAACTGTTTTACACTTACAATGTGTAATACCCAGTGGTAGGATATTGTTGTGATGTCTCTGTTTTAGATATATTGTTTGGTCGGACTTCTGTGTGGTCTGTGTTTGATAAGAGTTGTTAGTGTTTAAGAAAAGATGTACTGCAACATGTTTGCTTAAATCTTAATCTCCTAGCAGAATGTGGGAATGAATGTTGTTTTATGCCGCAGTCAGCAATATTTCACCTGCATGATGGCAACCTGTTAGTAATCAAATCTGAGCCAGGTAAACCATTGGTTGACATCATGAGCATTGGACAAACTGTCAGAGCTTGAAAATGAGACAGGACACACACTGGAAGCACCTGATCCTTTTCTGTTGGTTTTTATGACAAGCAGGTGTACTGTGGACTTATTCTGCCTGGGAATCCCCACCGGCCAACCATGGCCTAATTTATGATGACAGCAAGATCTGACTCTGTTGAAGGAGAATGTTGATAATAGGGCTCATATGTTTCATGGACAGAATCTCGTTAACCTGAACTGTTTCACCTGTTTTACCTCTGAGGGTTACCTGTGGCACATGGGAGGATTTACCTGACATAGGATGTTAATTCTTGTAATCATTTGGAATACAGTGCAGGAAGGTTTCCCCAGGGGAGATGTGTAGTTAATCTCAGCAGTGAAATGAATTGATTAGCATGGCTACTGTGTATACCCTCGTACAGGTAAGCACCTCCTTAATAGAAGAAGGGGGCGGTCCGGTAGCCTAGTGGTTAAAGCGTTCGCTCGTCACGACGAAGACCGGGGTTCGATTCCCGACATGGGAACAATGTGTGAAGCCCATTTCTAGTGTCCCCCGCCGTGATATTGCTGGAATATTGCTAAAAGAGGCGTAAATCCAAACTCACTCACTCACTCACTTTAGAGAAGAAGCGTTAATAATTAGGTCACTAGGAATTCATTGTATTGAGATAGATAGACCGATATCAATACAAGAGTATTCATTAATCAGCTGATTGTTTGTTCCCAGTTTCTGGCCTAGTAATGCAATGTGTTTGATAAGCAAATGTGAAATATAAGAATATATTATATTTAGTGTTCATTGTGCATGTGATCTATATAGTCGTTTGCTCGTGCATAATATACTATTCAAAAGAAGTTAAAGAAGACCTGATTCTTTCATACTACTTTTGTAAATCTGTCGAGACTGAGACATAATATTTGAGCATGTTTGGTGTTATTGTTCCACAGGCCCTGGTATATTGCAAGTGTTAGGTTAGGTAGCCCAGTAGTTAAGGTGTTTCCTGATGCTTAAGGTCTTGGTTTGATTTCACCTTGGGTGCAGGTTCTATGGTGATGTCGGGTCGTGGGGTAGATGAGTGGTTGAAGCATTCGCTTGACACGCTGAAGGGCCTGGGTTCGATTCCCCACATTGGTACAACAATGTGTGAAGCCCATTTGGGAAGTTCCTGCCGTGATATTGCTGGAATATTGCTAAAAGCTGCATAACACCATACTCACTCACTCACTCACTCAATAGTGATGTCAGACTTTGTGTCTCTGAAAAATGTGAAAATATATCCAAATGGTTTAAACCTCAATATTCTTGCTTGCTGATTCACAGAGTCAGATTCTTTTTCTATTTTCAATTTCAATTGCTGCAAATATTGTTGATGTTTTGAATATGACATCAAGTCTGAAAAATGACCATTTGCACACCACAAGCATGTTTTCGAACTGATTAATTGAGCGTTTGTGGGTTATTTACGTCTGCGTGTTTCGATCGAAGCGACTTCATTCCCAGTGGATTCTGATCAAAGATTCGAGAGGACTTGATTCATTGTGCCAGTCAGTGGATGATCATTGATTCTCACCTTCAGCACTGAAGAGCAGCAGCTTGGCACACCTGTAAGCAGCTTGGGGATGCTCGGATTCGCCTCATCAGTTGAAGCACCAAGTCGGTCACATGAAGAAACATCTCCTGATATTAATTACTCACAGATTACTGTGGAACATATGAGGCATGGGAGATGCCACATGGGATTTAAATGTGGCATCCAATTCTGGCTTTAAGAATCTGAATGGAATTTAGGTTAAAATCTACCAGAAGGCTGCATTCTGTCATTTTTTATCAACCGTGTTCTGAATGAAAGTTACATCTGGATCCAGCAATCCGACTTCTATGAGAAGAAAAGCAAGAAAATGTTCCTGATTTGGAATTGATTGTACACCTAGCCAAGACTGATGAGTCTAATGGCGAGTGCCATTGTGGTCATGATTGATGCAGTGAAGGCACCTTTACTCCATTGTCAGACATGGATAAAAAAGTGGAAAATCACAGCTGTCCTATGACAGTTTAATCCTATGTCGTCTAAGGTGCCACAATTTGCTGTGCAGAGTTGTGTCTCTTGAGCACACCAGAAACCTACGATTGTGAGTTTGAATCTCAGGTCGCCAATGGTTTAGTTTCTAGGTTCGACAGCACCATACATGTGCTGATTAGTTTCACCAAAGTGGTAAATATTTGAGACCTGTATCACGCCACTTTCCTTCCACATTAAGCTGAAACGTATGGACGGCCATTCGGTTAAAAAATGCAAAATTAAAAAAAGGACAAAAGTACACAATAAACGTCAAATATTATGAATAAAAACTAAATGTTACTAATAAAGGTCAAAATACAAAACAATGAGACGCCGGTTGAAAAAAATACAAAGTTGATATAAAGGTCAAAAGTACGCAATATTATTAATAGTCAAATGTTACGAAAAGACGTCATAAGAAAAGAAAGAACAATGTGTACTAAAGAACGTCAGTGAGCACGAAAGGACGTTTACAATAAAGAACGTCAGTGAGCACGAAAGGACGTTGACAATAAAGAACGCCTAGTTTAATCGGCTTGTTCCGCCGTGTATATGATAACTGAATGCATGCTGAGGTGCACAATGTATTACGTCACTCCTCGTGCACTCACCGTCTGACGTCATATATATATATATATATGTAATGTATAATGTATAATGTAAAGCATCATCACCGGCCAAGGGCCTTTTAATAAATACAGTATACTGTGTAATTTGACATCTGCCATTAGGACATGTATTTTGTATACAACCTTCAATAAACATTCGTTTAACGCTAAACTAGAATTAATCTACAATGATCCAATTAACTGTTCATGCATGGTGAACACATTGTTCTTTCTTCTCTTATGATGTCTTTTCGTAACATTTGACAATAAATATTAATACTTTCAACCTTTGTTTCACCTTTGTATTTGTCTAACCGGCGTCTGTTTGTTTTGTATTTTGACATTTATTAGTAACATTTAGTTCTCTATTCGTAATATTTGACCTTCATTGTGTACTTTTGTCCTTTTTTTCAACTTTGTATTTTCTTGACCGAATTGCCGCCCATAGAAACGCTATGATATAACTGGAAGACTGTTAAAAGTGGTGTTAAACCCATCTCACTCACTCAATCATTATTTAATGACTGATTTGAAACTTGAGCAGGTAACAAGCATAGTTAATCTTTCTGCCACTGAAATAGATGGTTATTTTTTTGCAGTTGTGAACTTGGTGGGCATGCAGCCATTTTTCTGAAGCTTACGATATGCAAGGGACTGAATCTAATTTTCCTGCATTTTCTCATTCTGTTATAAATTTCTTTTGTTGTTATTTCTTTTGTAATTACATTCTATTCATGGACAGGTATAATCAGAAGATCAATGGGGTTGTCTGTAGAGGCAGATTTTAATGAGGGTCCTGTTACACTGCTTCAATCAATAATGACTTTTGTTCGACCATTACAACAATAATAGCTTTTTGCTTTCATCATAAAAGAACTCCCTCTTTTACAAGCCACATGTGAAGTTAATGATTTCAGAGAATTTGTAATGCAATGGTTTGATTGTGTCCAATGAGGCAAAATGGACATTATGAAAACATAGAAATTGGTGGTTGCTTGATTTGATTAGATCCCTAATCTGGCGTGTGTATTGCATTATGAGTGCTGTGATGGAACAAGATTGAAGGGTTGGTATTGCAGGACTAACGTTTAGAAATGGCATTGATTGTTCACATGGTTGTATAGGTAAATCTGTCTTCCTTTAGATGATTAGCTATGGTAGTTGACAACATGTTACGAGAGGTGAATGAGAGCCCCTGGAGGGAATATGTTCTTTAGGCCCTGCAGGGACTTAGTTTCATTATAAGCGATGACATCTTGAGGGCTGCTAGAATCAAACAAGACATTGTTGGCCTTTGGTTGGGAGGTGAGTTGGTTAGGCCATATGGGCTGGGGAATAACTGTCTTGGGCCATATGGGCTGGGCAATAACTGTCTTGGGCCATATGGGCTGGGCAATAACTGTCTTGGGCCATATTAGCTGGGGAATAACTGCCTTGTGTCATATGGACTTGGGAATAACTGCCTTGGGCCATATGGATATTGGAATAACTGCCTTGGGTCATTTTGGCTGGGGAATAACTGTCTTGGTCCATGTGGACTAGGGAATAACTGTCTTGGGCCATATGGGCTGGGGAATAACTGTCTTGGGCCATATAGGATGGGGAATAACTGTTTTGGTCCATGTGGACTGGGGAATAACTGTCTTGGGCCATATGGACTGAGGAATAACTGTCTTGGGCCATATGGGCTGGGCAATAACTGTCTTGGGCCATATTGGCTGGGGAAAAACTGCCTTGTGTCATATGGACTTGGGAATAACTGCCTTGGGCCATATGGATATTGGAATAACTGCCTTTGGCCATATGGACCGGGGCATGACTGCCGTGGGTCATGTTGGCTGGGGAATAACTGTCTTGGTCCCTTTGAGCTGAAAGATAATTGCCTTGGGCAATATAGACTGGGGCATGACTTCCTTGGGTCAGGAGGGCAGGGAGATAACTGCTGTGGGCCATGTAGGCTGAGAGAATTGGGGCATTTGGGCTTGGGAAGAGGTTTCTTAGGTCATGTGGGCTTGGCTTAACACAGTGCAATTTCAATACAAAAGGTTGGCCATGAGATGAGATTTATGACAAATATGGATGTCTCTGAAATGGAAGCAGTGAGATTATGACACATATGGTTAGTCCTGAGATGGAAGCAGTGACATTATGACACTATATGGCTGGTCCTGAGATGGAAGCAGTGAGATTATAACACATATGGTTTGTCCTGAGATGGAAGCAGGGAGATATAGAGTGCCTTCAGAGAACATCTTCCTGACTGGAATTGAAAAGCTTCACTATCGATATGAGAAGTGTATTGAAAAGCAGGGAGATTATGTTGAAAAATAAAATTAAAAACACTTTCACATCAGTTGGTTTTGTTTGTTAGGCTTAGAACTTGTTGACCAGCCCTTGTATGACACAAAAGGTTTTTGTTGTGATGGAGACATGGAGATTATGCTGTGTTATTGTGTTGCAGGTACAACACACATGGCATGGTGACAGTTGACACACAACGTATTGAACAGGAACATGGCATCATCCAACATCACAGCAGCGGGAATACTTCCCTAACTACATTCCAAAACTCATCACAAACCTCTGTTGGTATGTATACCATTTACTAATGAAATGTATTTATACAATATGACATTTGTAAAATATTTATTTGATATTATCATTATAAATTGCAGCACTGCAGCTACAGTGGTATTTGTTGATATCCCATGGTAAAATCTCCATGAAACGGAAATTGTTATGTACATGTGAATACAAGAATATTAACCAATGGTAAGATGTGTTCGAGGAAGCAATTATGCCATAGGTCTGTTGCCAGAGATCGGAGCCTCATTAATATTGCAAAAAAGGGAAGCATTTGAGTGTCTGTGATGAGAATGTGGTGAAATATTGTAATGTTAGTATGATAATTATTGACTTTGTAAACTTATTAAGATACTTTTGTGTGTTTTCTTTCAGAGCAAGATATTGATATGCTACAGGAGAGTGGGGCGGGCATGAAGAGGGGAGACAACTCTGAGCAGCGTCACTTTGAATCCGACTGGCCTGTGAAGCGAGATTCAATCTCAGGTTAGAATGCATGGATTGATCTATTTACACAGTAGGTTATGATGCATGAAGATTTATTATGACATTGAAGCTAATATATTTCTAATACAATATTTGAAGCTTATTATTCCTAACTGTTCATATGTTGTGTTAGAAGTACACACTCTTTAAAACTGGTTTTTTCCCCATTTCCACATTACTACAGGAGCTCTTAGTCTTCATTGCTTTTTTGGAACCAATATATTAAATCATGATCTGTACATGTGTTCAGTATTGAGAGACGCTTGTGAACTGAACTGATATCAATCAGTGTGTGTGATATCTTATTTCAATTAAAAATGTCCTTTAAACTATCAAGACTTTCAAATGAACGATGAAACATTTACATAGTAGTTAGGATGTGTGTATATTTAATATGGCATGGAAGCTAACAAAAGTACAACTGAAGATTGGGGATTATTCAGGATTAATCTTGACCTGCTCAGAGGCTGATAATCAGCAATATCTGCAGCCAATGTCGGAAAACTTCCCAAATGGAATGATACATTTCCCCATTTATGTAATTATATTTATATTGTCGGATCATTGACAGCCATGTTTATTGCCATTTCTCACGCTATAACAAGGGTTGTGGCATTACACTGATATCGTACATACTCAGATGATGGCCTGATTTTAAGATAATGTTGTCCTTTATAAGTGAGGGAGATGTTTTACAGTTGTTCTTGTGATTAGCGAGAAAACTACAAATGTCCTTAAGCGTCCGACAACCCATAACACAGGGATAACTAATTTGATAGCTTTGAAGAGGTGACTTGTGTTTCAATGAGAATAGAACCAATGTTGAAGAAGTGGCTTTAATACTTCGTTTTGACATTATTGCATTAAGTTCAATATTAAAATACTAAAATCCTAATTTTGAACATTTCCTAATTTGCCTGCTAAGGTCACTTTGTTCGAAATAATGGATGAACATCTAATATTAGTTTTAAGTGTTTATGTTTTTTTGTATAAAATATGAACCAATGAAATATGTACCATAAAAATATGATATTTATTAAATTATTTGATTTGTATAGTTAGATAGTCTAGCTGCTGTGAACACTGTGTCACTCTCATGTTTCTGTTTACAGATGGTCCAATGGTAGCATGTGATACTCGCATGGAGCAGACCATTGATCGCATCTTCCAGGAGCGACAGGCACATCATGACATGATTGAGAGTATCGTCGGTGTCCCCATGTATGATGTTAGTGCTGAGGTTGATGACTGTGACGACTATGGCAGCACAGATGAGGGGGTCAGGTCAAGGCCATCCTCATTTATTCGTGATGGATCTGAGTCGGACATACAGGAAGACTTCACACAGGATCCTCAGTGCATTATGGGTAAATATTAAACTTACTAAGCAACAAGTAATACAAGGAGACATCAGCAACTTTTTTCAGAATGAGGTTGAATGTGTTTAAACTCAGCAGTGTTCCAGCTATCACAACAGCCTGTAAATAATTGAGTAAAGGCAAACCAGTGGTCGACAGTATGAGCAATTATGCTCACATTCAGCCATGACACTCATATTTCAATAGTCATCTGTTTGCAAGACCTGTGAAGACATGGGGTAGAATAGGTATTCAGCAACCCATGCTTGCTCTAAAAGGCGACTAATGAGAATGGGTGGACAGGCTTGCTGACTTGCTTGATGCATGTCATCGTCTCCCAATTGTTTGGATTAATGCTCATGATGTCAATCACTGGATTGTCTTGTCCAGACTCGATTATTTACAGACCACCATCATGTAGCTAGAATATTGCTGAGTGCCGCGTTAAACAACAAACAAACAAAACATCTGTTTCAACAAGCATGGGATAACACTCGGGACAAGACCTGCAAAGAAATGCTTTGATTTATATAAATTTTCCTCATTTGTAGGCAGACTTGTCAGATGGAATGTGTTCTTGTACCCAAAAGGCATGGATCGTTGCTCATGATATCATTCACTGGATTGTCTGAGCCAGACTCAATTATTTACAGGCTGCTGCAATATTGCATTAAACAACAGACAAACAAGCAAATAAACAAACAGTACTTGTTGAACAGATGTTTTCTTGTTGTGATAACATGCTTGCTCTTGGGATTCCTCCCACTTTGTGCAGGTCAAAGGGAACCTCCTTGTGGGACACATGGACCTTATATTCCTACCAGTTCTTGTCTAAAGATTGTTCTTGCTGAAGTCCAATGTTTAAAAATTACAGTGCTTACGCTGTGTAATAATAGGATATACTGTCACATTAACGAAACAATCACAGCTGCTGTTAGCAAATATGCTCATTTGTAACATAGCAATTTTTGCCAAAGATGTAGATTAAGATTTGGCGCAGGGTCCCACCTTTGTTTTTTTCTCAATCCGGACAGATACCTGTTTCATCTTTTAACCTTTTGTCAACCCAAGTGGATCAGCCAGGCTACAGATCATCCTGTTCTGTGAAGCATGCGGTGTCACAACTTATCCTATGTTATATACTGGACAAAAAAAAGTTAGGGTTCATGAATATTTTGGGGGATTTTTGTTGTTGTGAAGAAGTTTCTTTAAATGTGTGCGGTATATAAACAAATTTCATGATGCCAAATTTTGTTTGTTCAGTCAAGATACACTTCAAACTTGCTAAAATGTCCAATGATTCTTACCATTATTTATTTATCTATATGTCATTGGAATCCTCATTCCGTGTATATGGTAGAGGAGGCCACATGCTGGTATATGGTTCCATCTACTAGCCGTGACATTAATTTGTCACACCCCTTCAGGGCCCCACACCATTGTTTACCAGGACCAACCCCTACTGTACCCCAGCAGTTGGCATGGACCATCACTGGTAGTGAAAGTGCCCCCTGGTGGAAGCCAGGAGAGTCAATCATGTCTGTGACCGTGGCTTCTGATAAGTCTTGGGATTGGGAGTTATTTTTAGCACTGCTAAAGATTGGTGTGATCAGAGCCTTGTGTGCCAACTCACTTTCATTCATACTTGAACATTTTCGAAGAACGGGGAAAGAGGGAGAGAGACAAAAAGCCAAGGCGTTGACCCATCTCTACAAGAAACAGGCCAATCTTGCACTCTGTCACTGGTATCAATTGTTGTGGCACTCCAACAGACATAAGTTAGTCTGTAGTTTACAAGTATATGCTTTGGATTTGCAGAGGGCACATTGAACCAGCTTCGGGGCCTGAATGATGGCTTACAGAGGTACAGGGATGCTCGGGTCCTCAGTCTGCGACTAAACCAGGTCAGTGACCAAAACTTAAACAACTTCTGGCCAGTTTCCACTGTTCTGCTGTTGTTGAAAACACACATACTTACAATTCACTGTTGCTATGTTACGCACAAACACATGCTCTGGTTGTCAGTTGGTTTTCAAATTTAAAAATGGCATATTGTTCTTCAAGTAGATGTTTGCACCCCATTTCTTGTCTTACAGACCTATTTAGGAGGGTGTTGATATACATGTCAGTGATGAAAGAATGCAGGCAGCCTGTTACCTACATTTTAATTTTTTCATTCATACACAGTGTTTGAAAGTTTTTCTGTAAGAGAACATTTGATGCCTTTAGCAAAATGTTCTGTGGGAACGGCTGCTTCTTGTATTTGGAATGAAAGAACTCCATGCTTATACTGGTTTGCAAAGTGACAAAAGTGAGTGAGCTATGTTACAAACTTAAGCTTGTTTATGAAGCAATGAACTATTTGTATGTTTGATAACTACAGTAAAAGAGGAAAATACTAATGCATCATTTATGAATATATCGTCAACAACTATTGATTTGATTCATTTGAAACAAGTTGACTTAATTTCTTTAAATTATTGCATTGTGAACTAAAACCTTCTTTTTAGAATTATGAAAAGTATGATTTGGTCAGAAGACCACATTATGAAAACTTATAAGTTAGTTAATTTTTTAAACTTTTGGCATTTTGTTAACTTGGGGTTTACATATTTCCCCAACTGGAGCACAAGGCCATAAGCAGAGTAATTAATAAATTAAATTTTAAATTTTATCTTATTTGTCCTTCGGGTCAATGTGTGATAGGTCAGGAAGACAAGAAATTCACTTTGACAGAAAAATGTAAATAGAAAAAAGTTAAGCCATAAATTATGAAATGTAGTGCATGTTACCTTTCCTTTGTAACTATGTTGCCAATCAGAGACTTAATTTGGTTCTGTCAGAGTTGCGACTGGCCACCTGAGAAACAGGAAAGTACTAACTACCTTCCTCATGCAACAGACACACTCATCACCAGTGGCTAGAAGAGTGACGGGGAGTTTTCTAGGGTTCAAAACTAAGTCACCTTTCCATTAAAGTCCCCCCCCCCCCCCCCCCCCCAGAGTGGAAGGAATGGGTGCTGTCTGTCCATCATGTTTCATTTCTCCGGAGCAGAACTCAAAATCCATGAGAGATATCTTTACCAAACTTGGCACATAGATAGGCTTTGTGGTGTTTCCATGGCAGCGACTCAGACTTGAACTGAAAATGGGGGCAGTGGTTGTTTCTGGAGCAGATCTTGAAAACCATATAATACACACAACCGGACATGCCTTATTGGCGGGGGATATGAGTATTTCATGTTTGTTAATCCTGGAATCAGTGAAATACAGGTCATTGCTGCAAAGACATAACAATAGTTGTAGCTGTCAACTAATTAACTATTTACATTAATTTGTAATTTTTGGGTTCAAATGTGGGGTTCCAATATCGGGCTCTGAGCAGGGCCCTGTTGCACATAGCAATCATAGCGCTACAACAGTCGTAAGTCTATGTTAAAGTATGGGAGTTACGATCACCTTAGGGCTACGATCACTTTTTGGAACAGAATCCAGGTCTAAATAGATCCCTGTGTGACCAAGATTCCTTTACCTTTTATTAGCTCAATTTTTTGGCAAGCGCTAAACAAGGTCGTATGGTTTGAGGTTTGAGCTAGGTATCTAGATACGATTACCTGACAAGTCGTCGGTGCAGCAAGTTGAGAGAACTGCTACAGCATACAGTTCCCGATAAAGTTGGTTTATGTGTAATGAGCTTGGTAGCCAGAAAATATTGCCACAGGTTCTTTAACGGAAATAGATGTTTAATTTGTGAAGAAACATGCGTGTTGATTTCAAACCAGCTGTTGCTTGTATATATGTGAGGATTGAATGAGGAGAGCTGCAGAGATGGTAGTGGAATCTGATAACAAACTTAATGGGTCCTACTGTGTTGGACTGTACTGGAGTTGGTTATTGAAATTGAGTTGAATAACATATTATTGAAGTTTATGTGGGTTTGACAGATCTTTGGCCTAGTAATATTAGGTCATTATAGTGATGGCAATGGATTGATAGAGTCTAGCATTGACTCACTTGCTGCCATCACATGTATGGTAATGGATTTTGGTTAATGATGAGATTTTCTTGAGTTGAACCAAAGTCATGGCAACAGAAGAGAAGTTGAGGAAATGTTAGAATGGTAGAGTGCTGTTGAGTGACATATATAGTGTTTAAGTTTCATGCGCAAGAACTTTGTTCAGTTCTCCAAATTGGTCAAATTGTCTCCCAGACCCTAGAGAATAAATAAATAAAAGAGTCCAGCTCAAGTCTAGAGTGGCTCTAGGAAATAAAGGATTGTTCTGGGTTACTTATAAAAAAAAATTATATTCAGTAAATATAGTTTTTTAGGTAAGAAAACTTTATTTCTGGGACTAAATGTCAGTCTTGTGTGTAATAATAATAATAATAATAATAATAATAATAATAATACATTTCAGATTTGTTGGTCTGCATTATGACCACTAATGGTGCTTGCTGCTATACCTGATCATTTACACTCCTAAAAAAATCCTCATGATCATGTAAAATACAAAACCATATAAACAAGGATGAGGATTTCAGTTGAAAGTTGGGTATTTGAAGCAGAAAATGGTATGTCAAATTTGAAACCCTATTAAATGGGTAAGAATTTCAGTTGCTAATGAACGGGATGAAATCGTGGATATTTTGAACCGAAATATGGTATTAGCAGGAAGCTGAGCGTATGAGAGTATGACTCATGGTGCAGTGGTTCAGTCCCGTGCCGTTGTGAATGTGTAAAACAGAATGCTGCAATACAGGAAGTGTGTGTTTTTAGTGTTGGAGGAACAGAGATGATGGAGGTGGAGATCTTTTACACGAGTCTGTGAGCACTGTGTCAGACTTGAAGATGTGTCCTGCTGGAGAGTTGATGTTGGTGGTTGCTGCTTACACGGAACTCATGCTTGTGTCTTGTCGCGAGGCTGACCGGACTTATTTACACTTCATTGGAACACTTTAGCCTCATAAGAGTTTTACATTATTAATATACTGCTCAAAAAAGGTAAAGAACATCCGATTTGGTGTTCTTTATATGGCTGTGGTTAATCTGTCATGCCAGATTAATTTCTGTAATATGAAAGAATATGGTGTTCTTTAACTTCTTTTGGGTAATATATCATTCTGAGAGTCATCAGTCAGCCAGAATGCCCCAAATTGGAAATTGTTGATATGGTTTAAAATTGACCAACTTGTTTTCTTAATTGTTAATTACGCATAATTCCATTAGCAAGATAAATTAATGTACTGCTTCAACAAGTTGGCATCGAGTAGACTTGCTGCTACATAAATGTGGATCTTGGTTAAGAGATATTAAACTGTCATGGTAGGGTAGATTATCCCAAATGCTTTGAAAGATGTAGGATAACATAATTGCATTTTTGAAGCAGCTACCCAGGGGGGTATTGTGTAACTGTTGAATATGTAAATATGATGTTCTGTAAGTATTTCTGAAGCAGTGGTGGTTAAAACCAGAAGTAGGTCTGAGGTCGACCTTGTGAGAGTGTAAGTGTGTTGTTGTGGGAGGGAAGCTGTGTGTGTGTGTGTGTGCCCTCCAGACCATCACTGCCAGGGTGAGGAGGCCGCTCTCCCTGGCTGGCTGTACATGTGGACAGGGGTGGTGCTGGGGGCACATCCACAACATGTGGAGTGGGGGAAGCCAGGGAGGAGAGGGCAGGGATGTAGATGGAGAGAGGGAAGTCGAGGGACGAGGGAGGGAGAAAGGAAGGTAGTGGATGAAAGAAATGATGTGTCTGGGGATGTGTGTGTGTGTGTGTGTGTCTGTGTGTGTGTGTGTGTGTGTCTGTCTGTCTGTCTGTCTGTCTGTCTGTCAGTGTGATGCGGGTTGGAGGATGTGGATGTATAAGATTCATATGTGTGTTTTTATGTTATTCAGGGCAATAGTGGCGTATAAATGTTTTGAGGAATGTTGTATGGTTTGTGTGTGGGGATGGGGGTAGATTTGAAGAAATAAGGCAAAATGGGGATGAGGAATATTTGTGATTGCATTGAAGATATGTAGTGAAGGTGATTACTGGGGGGTGTTTGTTGGAAGGGTATTTACATTTGTGATATAATTGCTGATGTAGAGGGAAGATTTAACAAGACGTTGAAAACAGGATATTTCGGAGAGAATCATGTGAAATTGTTGAAAGTTGTAGGATTTTTAGAGATGAGGGGGCTGTAGGGAGGGTTTCTGAAAGCAATTTTCAAGTGGATTTAAAGAAGTTGTGGATACAACAGGAGAGGTTATCCCCAGCTATCACATATTTCATGGAAACAGGGAAGGTATCTTCAGATGAACATGTGTTGGGTGGCTAAGGAAGTGGAAAAGGAAGGTAGCTGGGGTGGGGTCAGAAACCTAGTTAGTTTTAAAGGTTAAATTACCATCAACAAGTGGGTGGCAATCTGCAATTCCTTTTGCATTTTATTCCATTTGGATATCAAGGAGGGGCATGACTGTACAAGACAATAGGTAGTTGTGGGCAACTAGGTGTTGGGTAAAGTTGGCATTCAGCCCTGGCCTTCAGTTGATGCCTTTAGCCGTTAGTGAGAGTAGACTGGTGCCTGGCAGTCTCAAGCTGGGGTAAGGAGGAGGCAGGGGTAAGTGGTGTGGATTCTCAGAAGCCGTGGACAAGGCAGTGGTCACTCAGGAGAGGGTTGGTGGTGCTCTCTTCATGTAGTACTGGGATCAAGCCTCCTCGTGAAGTACCTGCGTTAAAACGGAGGAATGTTGCCACATGGTTTTCAAAGGAGAAAGAATATGGTGTTTATATTGAAGTCCTTGCACTGTCTCAGATTTAGTATCTTTGTTTAAATTAATTTAGACTGGGTTTCCTGTGTGATGGGTAAATAGTCTATTGAAATTCTGGCAAGTCAAATCTAAATCTTTATTGTGGCAGATGTAATGAAGACAATGGTGTCAGGGATTTCTACTCAATTTTTATGTGCAGAGGTACAGGGATTATACCTGACCAGTCTGAAATACTGGACTAGCCTCGCTCCAAGGCTGTACTGAAAGATTCTATACTCCTAATAGGCAAGTCTAAACATGTGAACAGTACAGTAGACGCCAGTCTCTTATAGGGACAACTTGTCCTTTTGTCCAAGTAGTTATGATTTAAACTAATAATTATTGCCTTAGAGACTTGTGTAAGTCTAGTACTGGACCAGCTTCACCCTCCCTGCACATGCGGCAGTGAGAGGGCAGAGGGCAGGTGCCCAATATATCAGGTTCCTTGTGTATGCTGCTGTGCCTGCTCTGTCATCACCACCAAGGGGAGGCTGGTGCATTAGTCTGTCTTACCGTCCCTCAACCATGTTATTTTCCCTTCCGCCAGCCCTTCTGTAATGCATTAGCCCATAAATGAAGCAAGTCTAGATTTTCCACAGGTTTGGGCGAATTAATCATTCCATCTCACTTGGGCTCCTTTTCAATTTAAATGGAGTTTTTGTTTCTATTAAAATTATGTGTTTTCAGAGACGAAGCATTAGTCTACTGGTGCATGTACAAACTGAGATTTAGTTTCTGAAATGAAACAAATTTTAAAATATCTTTGTGTTTAAGGAGACAGGACGTTAACCGTTCTGAAGTTTTGTTTGTAAACAATAGCTGATAATAACCCCATGTGACGTCACACTTGGAAATTATTTCATGCATAATGTTAAACACAGAACCGCCAACGTGCTGTCCCTTAATGTCCCTTAAATTGTCTGTTTAGATACACCTGGAATTTAGAACCCCCAGCTATTTTTGCCATGAGTTTTTAAAACAAGTGCACTGGCCTCAAATATCAGCTGTGCATAACTGTTCATGTCATGACCAAAATGATTTATCAGTTATATTTACGTTAGCGAAACAGTGATCAACTTTTTCAGGGGGTGTTTAACTTATTTCAAGATCTGCATGTAATTTAAAGGTGGCCCGAGAATTTCTTCATCTTCAGAAACTGAAGAAATATAGACTTGCCAAGTATTGTAGACTGGTGTGAGTTGTTGGCTTGTTTTGTCTCAGGGTCTCTGTGACAGGCCACTTTGTGTAGGTCGGCCTTTAATATTGATTGCCTCAGATACAATCACTGTGTGATAGGTGTTCCTGTAACCATATCTTGGATGGTGTGGTTGGTTTGTGTTTAACGCTGCACTCAGCAATATTCCAGCTATATGACGGTGGTCTGTAAATAATCTAGTCTGGACCAGACAATTCAGTGTTTCATATCATGAGCATCGCAATTGGGATCCACGCAATTGGGATCGATCCCGTTAGTCACCTCTTACGACAAGCATAGTCGCCTTTTATAGCAAGCATGGGTTGCTGAAGGCCTATTCTACCCCGGATCTTGTAATCCCGTAACCATATCTAGCCCAATATCCTCTGAAGGTGTCTAGATTGAGGAAGATTGGCGGTCTTCAGTTTAACATATAATGCAAAATGATGCATCATGGCTTTTCGTGAATACCTGGTGTCATCACATATTCATTTAAGTTTCACTGCTATTTTGCCTTTTACTCCAAATTGAATTTTTCCGTCGGATGATCAATTCTGTTTTTTCTCTGACGTTGACAATTTGTTATTTATCATCAAAGTAAATCTGGGGACACGGATGGCCTTGTCGTCTTAGGCGCCGCAATTCACACTGTGCAGAGTTGCTTCCCTTAGGCTCGCCTATGATTGTGGGTTTGAATCCTGGTTCACCCCTATTATGTTTATAGGTTTGTCAGCACCATACCCATGCTTGTGGGTTTCACCAAAGTGGTAAACTTCTAAAACCTGCATCACTTTGGCCTTTCCTCCCACATCAAGCTGACATGCCGTGATATAACTGGAATACTGTTAAAAGCGGCGTTAAACCCAACTTACTAACTCAGAGTAAATCTGTTGATCTGTTATGTATATCCTTACATGGAAACATAGATTACTTGCATGTTCACCAAACATGTCACCTGTCTAGGACACAGATCAGTGGGAACGGGATCTATCAGCCATTTATTCAGATAGCACTGTGCCAGGAGATGGAGCCCCGGGCTGTTGGTGCAAGGTACCATTGTATCTGACAAACAGCCAATTACCGGGGTGATGGACCATGTTAGAGCATATCCAAGATTAGTCTTCACCATTGTTACCACAAGACCACATGTGCAGGCTCCTAATTGGTGATAAACACCTTATCATTATGTTTCGACTTCAGCTCTTCATCAATATGTATGATCAAAACTAATTATTGTGTATATCTTGGCTGATAGATATGAGTGAGTGAGGGAGTAAGTATGGTTTTATGCCACTTATCACGGCGGGGGACACCAGAAATGGGCTTCACACATTGTACCCATGTCGGCAATCGAACCCAGGTCTTCGGCGTGATGAGCGAACGTTTTAACCACAAGGCTACCCGACCACCCTGGATAGATATGAAATGAGTGGGTGTGGTGCACTGCCTTCATGATTTGATATCTTTTTTATATTAACAAGATTTGAGTTTGAATTTTATTAGATACTTGCTATGCTTTGAAAATTCTATGATTCATGACTTTATTGTAATAAGACTGTTTTATGAACTATTTTGATCATAATTTGTCGTTTCTTTGCGATTTTTTTACAAGACAGGAAATGTACAAGTACCACAATTACATTGTCCAGTGAAGACATATAGGAGCCATAGATTGTGTGTTATGTAGCAGTTGCTGAAACAAATACAAAGACAGGAAATGTACAAGTACCACAATTACATTGTCCAGTGAAGACATATAGGAGCTATAGATTGTGTGTTTTATGTAGCAGTTGCTGAAACAACTACAACATGAATACATGTCACAGAGTAATTGCTGATAGGATTGATTATTTCATTCAGATATGACATGATAGGTGGGAGCAGTGTGTGAATGTTCCCAGATGGCATTGCATTTCTTGTGTATTTTTTTAGAGATGGGAGTGTTTGATACTATAAACCACTTCATTATGTCATCCGGTTCATCTGATTTCTGTGGTGTAGTCATATTGAACTGAAAGCACACAGGGCTACCAGCAAGGTTGTACTTCATGTTTTGTGAACACCAGGTGTCGCCATTGATTTATCTCAAGGTGTTTTGAATTGTGCACTTTTGTGTTTGTTCCTTTATTGTGACAGCGTGGTGATTTGATTTCTTGGATACATTGGTGATCTAGTCAAAACGCATGGGTGGCATTGATGGAGCTGTAAAATAAACATTGATGCAGCAGAAACCAGTTCCTGATTGGACTGACACTTTCAGGCACAAACCAGTTCTTGATTGGACTGACACTTTCAGGCACAAACCAGTTCTTGATTGGACGGCTTACTGTTAGGCACAAACCCGTTCCTTATTGGACGGCCTACTTTAAGGCACAAACCTGTTCCTCATTGAACGGCCTACTTTTAGGCACAAACCCGTTCCTTATTGGACGGCCTACTTTAAGGCACAAACCTGTTCCTCATTGAACGGCCTACTTTTAGGCACAAACCTGTTCCTCATTGAACGGCCTACTTTTAGGCACAAACCTGTTCTTGATTGAACGGCCTACTTTTAGGCACAAACCTGTTCCTCATTGAACGGCCTACTTTTAGGCACAAACCTGTTCTTGATTGAACGGCCTACTTTTAGGCACAAACCTGTTCTTGATTGAATGGCCTACTTTTAGGCACAAACCTGTTCCTCATTGAACGGCCTACTTTTAGGCACAAACCTGTTCTTGATTGAACGGCCTACTTTTAGGCACAAACCTGTTCTTGATTGAATGGCCTACTTTTAGGCACAAACCTGTTCCTCATTGAACGGCCTACTTTTAGGCACAAACCTGTTCTTGATTGGACAGCCTACTTTTAGGCACAAACCTGTTCCTGATTGAATGGCCTACTTTTAGGTACAAACCGCTTCCAGATTGGACTGCCTAATTTAGGCACAAACCAGTTCCAGACTGGACTGCCTATATTAGGCACAAACCAGTTCCAGACTGGACTGCCTATTTTAGGCACAAACCAGTACCAGACTGGACTGCCTATTTTAGGCACAAACCAGTTCCAGACTGGACTGCCTATTTTAGGCACAAACCAGTACCAGACTGGACTGCCTTCTTTTAGGCACAAACCAGTTCCAGACTGGACTGCCTATTTTAGGCACAAACCATTGCCAGATTGGACTGCCTTCTTTTAGGCACAAACCAGTTCCTGATTGAATGGCCTACTTTCAGATACAAACTGCTTCTAGATTGGACTGCCTATTTCAGGCACAAACTGCTTCCAGATTGGACTGCCTGTTTTAGGCACAAACCAGTTCCAGATTGGACTGCCTATTTTAGGCACAAACCAGTTCCAGACTGGACTGACTACATGCATGCTCAACTTTCTACACATGTGACTGCCTCTTAGATGTGGTCGATAGGTAACTGACATCAATTATGAACACCCTAAATTCTATGCAGTGGCATAAATAATTGTCATTCTTTCCAGGAAATAATGCAGTTGATGAAATGCCAAACTACTAAAGCCTATTTCCCATGATTGGAAAAATGAAGTTAAGAACATTCTAATTTCACAACAGGTTAAATGCCATATTTTATTACTGTTCAAAGAATTCAGGTTCCGTGTTCCTCCTCAGTAATGTAACAGGGAAAAAATATCCAGAACTTTAACCATGTTTGCATCAGTGCCCCTATTAGCTGGGAGGTGAAGCTGCAGACTGTAAACGTGCTCTGTTTTTCTCGACCTACCTCCAGCCTGGGCTGAAGCAAGCAGAAGAGAGAGAGTGAGAGAGAGAGCCAACAAGCCAGACAGAGGGATGGAAACGGTCATTAATCTACAGCCAGAGTGGCTTATCAGCTTGTTGTGATGTGCTTTGATGAGCTAATTAGATCAAGTGTTAGATAGAGAGTGGTGGCCAGGCTGGCCCAGTAGGGCGATAACACACACAGTGCTGTAATACTGTCAGTAGCCCCTAGGGGTCTGGTTGGGGGATACAGGAGAACTGTGGAGAGTGGTCTCCAGACGTCTGGTTTACCTCTCAAGAACTGACCTTAACCAAGAGTAATGATAGATAGCCATGGCGGTCAGTTCAAGTTGATAACTACATGAGTTCTTTATTTGTAATTATCGATATCGAAGTACCTATTGATGTCAAAGTGCCAATCCTATAACTCAGGATTAATTTTGCAGAAAAAGAATCTTGTTTGTTGACGGGTGTAAAAGATCAATGAAAATCTAAAACATTATATTAATTTGGAATGATTTAATAAATATATTTTTAACTTTGAAAAAAATTTCAACAGGTGGACTTTTCTTGAATTTACCTTGAATTCCAAGCAGTATATGAAACCAATATGTAGTGTGGGGCTGGAGTGATTTGTATTGAAGGTGGGCTGAGTGTGAGCCATTAATTACCCACGTGTTCAGTCTACCATCACAAGCAGCATCAGCGTCGACACTCACCCTGTGATCTCCACACATCCTTGTTGCATGCTCCTTAGACTTTTCTAGCATCCTCCAGATTGGGAATCATTAAAGCTAACAGGTTGGTGAAAATAGTAGATCTGTTAAATTATCCACATAAATTGCTTCCAGGGTCTTAATGCTTAAACATGGTGACATTCTTCATAGAAGACTTTGATGAAACTTGGTATTTCACCTTGCTCCACTGACCTTGATCCATGGGTAATTGAATAATGTTTGTGTACCTGTACCAAGATCCACATGTCGCAGTTGTAACTCCTAGATTAAACCTATTAAAAGGATCCGTTATTTGCATCTATTCACCTGCTTTTTAATGCCTCAAATGTGAGGGTTAAGAGTCTTACAAAGTGAAAAAGTTTAATGATTTTCTATCTTTGTGTGCTAGATACCAACGTAAAGCTTTCAAGTTGCTCATAAACCAGTTTTAGTGCTATATTTTACATCCTTGTTCCTTTAATAAGAAGATGGGAGGTTATCAAGAGCAGGGGTTGGGTCACCTCGCCTAGTGATCAGTTCTGGCTTCTGTGCGCAAAAGTAGTCCATGGGAATCAATCATGTTTATTTGATTTGGCAGAAAGATATTTTGGAGACTAATTTAGGATAGGCTTACATAATGGTTTAGGGAAGAGGATCTTCCTTTCTTTATCCAGTCCTGGTTTGCGGTGGAATGTTTTGGAGCCTGCTCTCCAATGGCTGGTAAACTGGCAATGTGCTTGTAGAGTGAGTGAGTGATTTGGGTTTAGTGTCTCTTTAAACAGTATTTCAGATTGAGGAAAGCCAGTATGGTGAGGAAACATAGCCTGTCCAGAATGTAGAAATGATCCAGCACTGATGGTTGTCTCACAGGATATCAGAGAGTTAAGTGAGTGAGGGAGTTTAACACTGCTTTGAATGGTATTTCACTTTTGTCAATGGCATGTGAACTTGTTGTGGTTGGAGGGGTGGTCGGTAGCCCAGTGGTTAAAGTGTTTGCTCGTCACGCTGAAGACCCAGGTTCGATTCCCGACATGGGTACAATGTGTGAAGCCCATTTCTGGTGTTCCCTGCCGTGATATTGCTGGAATATTGATAAAGCAACATAAAATCATACTCACTCACTCACTCACTCACTCACTCACTCACTCACTCACTCACTCACTCACTCGCTCGCTCGCTCGCTCGCTCGCTTGCTTGCTTGCTTGCTTGGTTGGAAAGCCCAAAGTCTTGCAGGTCTTAGTCCATCACCCTTGGAAATCTGGGGTTGGAACCATTATCCTAGATTACTGGTATTCCTATGTGATGAAACTCTGCACATGTTAGATGACAACAGCCACCCCCACACCACCCCCACCTGTGTGGCTCTATGAAACATTGTATTTTTGTGGGGAGCTTGAATGTACTTACCAGGTGTGTAAATTATTTATTGATAAAAGTGATGGGAAGTTACTGAAAATTTGGTGTTTCCTGCAAGGGATTGGTAGGATATGTTCTATTTAAAGTATTCAATGATGGTCGACTTGATGGTGAACATGACTGATATATTAGTTTACCTATCTGGCAGAATGCCACTACTTCAGCCTCTTTTTGACAACTTAAGACATAAATTGGGGGTCAGTAAGTGATTCCCTCTCCTGACAGGAACCTAATTGACTAATTTTGACTGCCCGAGTTCAGCTGTAGGTTGTAACTCTGCTCCTTCTGCCGGTGCCCTGCACCCTCCAGCTGCTACAGTACTGTCTGGGTTAATGGTAATACTCAACACCCACTTGTGCAAGGTATTGCCTGCATTGGTTGACTTGGGGAAAGTCATGGGTTGGAGCTGCTTTCATGGTTTAGTCACCAATCTATGTGTTTACTAGGTATCAATATACAGTGATGCTGTTAGCCTAGTGGCTAAAGCCTTCAGTAGCCTGGTGGCTAAAGCCTATGGTAGGCTCGTAGCTAAAGCCTTCAGAAGCCTAGTGGCTAAAGCCTTCAGTAGCCTAGTAGCCAAAGCCTTCATACAGCCTTGTGACTAAAGCCTTTGGTAGCCTAGTGACTAAAGTCTTCAGTAGCCTAGTAGCCAAAGCCTTCATATAGCCTTGTGGCTAAAGCCTTTGTGTAGCCTGGTGGCTAAAGCCTATGGTAGGCTCGAAGCTAAAGCCTTCAGAAGCCTTGTGGCTAAAGCCTTTGTGTAGCATTGTGGCTGAAACCTTTGTGTAGCCTAGTGGTAAAAGCCTTTGTTCGTCACAGTATGTGCAAGTTGTGAAGCCCATTTCTTGTGTCCCTTGCTGTGATATTGAATGATATTGCTAAAAGAGGCGTAAATTCAAACTTACCCACTCACTTATCAAAGTACAGCAGTGAGTGAGTTGGGATAAACTATGCTTTGAACAATAATTTGGTTATATCAGCTTAGTGTGCCACAATTCGCTATACAGAGGTGTATCAGGAGTCTATAGTTGTGGGTTCAAATACCAGAATCACTCTTTTGCTCCTCTTTGCGATACTAATGTTGTGGCCTGTTTGTCTGGCATCTACACCGTACAAAGTAAATATCTTCTCCTCAGAAACCACATGACCAATAAAATGATATCACATGAATTTGTTCAAGTGGTTTAAATACATTTGCACCATGGCCGCCTCACCAAGCATTTTGAAGAAAGTAATAATGCCCATTAATCAGTCCTTTTTGTTGAAATTGGAAGTAAATCTGGTACATATGTAGGTAGTGGGGCTGAACAGATATGGTTCGTTTGTTTTGAGCATGCTTTTAATTCTGTCAAAATGCAATTATTTGGCTTTGTCATCCTCTCCTCCCTTGAAATTGCCAGACTGAGGGAGCTGAAATTTTGATGGGCATGTTTCTCCTTACGATGTTCATATTGTGTCCAAATCATTAGATTTTAGTGTTAGTTTTATTCTCAGTATTTATGCCAAAATATTTCTTCCCTGTTGACTATCTGGGGTAGAATAGGTTTTAAGAAACCCATGCTTGATGTAAAAGGTGACTATGCTTGTCGTGAGAGGCGACTAACAGGATCGGTGCTCATGATGTCAATCACTGGATTGTCTGGTTCAGAGTTGATTATTTACAGACTGCCGTCATATAGCTGAAATATTCCTGAGTGTGGTGTTAAACAACAAATAAACAAACTGTTGACTACATATGTTGACTACATATTGAGGTGGACTACAGTTCCACGTTTTTGACAATAAACAGTTGAATGCCTGAGGAATCTAAATGTTTTGCATATCGAAAGCAAGGCAGACAGACAAGAATGGCCATACTTGTCTAGCACATGCTTTCCTTGCTTGAAGATCAAGGGTCCAGCTTCTCCCTCAGAACCAGTGACTCCATGGCCCCTACTTACAACGAAGTGTCAGATCCTGATTGGGATATGCTTTACTTTTTTCTTATTGTTGACAAGACTTTCATCACATATGAATCATTTTATTTTTTGCCAAGGGAACCATTCATTTCTACATGCAAAAAAAAGAGTATTTTCAACAAAACTGGAGGACATCAAGCAAAAAGCATAACTCTTCTACTTGGCTCCTATAAAGGAAAAGGCTGTTTATTTAAACATGTCACTAAACTAGATGTCATGATGGTTTAAAAACTAGACATATGTTGCAATTACTGGAATATTTTTTACCTTCATCAAAGCAGGTTGCATTTGATGATGATGTAAGAAATACATAATTCACAGTCCCAGGTCTTCAAAGATGGTTTTATATGACTGGTAGTTTACGATGCATGAAATTACAGAATTGATTAAGTTGAAATTTATGAATACTTTCCCTTCATCATTTGAATTTCTTTTCAGAGTTCATTGAAAAATGTTTGATCAAAGTTGCCAAATAATGTTTCAGCAAGAAAGAAATGGTGATCTGAATTTCCAGGAGCTAGAAATGTTTACATTTTGTCAAAAGGGAACATTGCCCTGCTAAGAGAAACAAGGTAGATGAGAGAAAGTGTGGCGCCATGTTAATATGCCAAGTCCTAACTATACACAAGATGCCTATCTTGCTGCAAAAAAAATTGTAAATGAAAATGTAGGTCACTGCAGGTTGAGTTACACTTTGAAAAGTGGCCTTGGATTGGACACAGATGAGGCAGTGTGGAAATAATAGGTTTGTGATGGAGAATATATGACCCAGTAAATGTTATAAAAGAGTGAATTGTGAGAGCCTTTGTTTAAAATGTCAGATGTATAGAAATGGAAAGGTGTGGCAGCCTTCTTGTGGCAATATTGTTCAGCAGAATTGAAGATTTGATCATTGGAAGGATTGGTGGGGGGAGTGGGATGAAGGTTGATAGAAGAAGAAGAAGAAGAAGAAGAATGAGAGAAGAAGAAGAAGAAGATTTATTGTACACAAACACTCACAGGGGGCAGGGTACAAAACGTGAACATGACTAATTAAACATTGACATACACAATAGAATACAAATATTGCTATGATTATATTGCTAGAGGGGAGATGCAGATTTTCTTTGCCTGAACATTTTGTGAATGAAATTGGAGATTATCATCTCTCATAGATGATGTTCTGAAGTTTTTAAATGGTAGTAATGTGCTTGGTTTTGTATACTGTTGTACTTGGGATGACAGATTAACTAAAGTAATGTGAAAAAATCCTGTTCTTTAATGTTTTTTGAGTAGTATATATGGATGATAATGTCATATGTTATGTGGATATTCATTATAAAAAATGAAATGAATTAACAGGATAATTTGATTGGCATGTTTCAAATTGATTATAGATATTTTCTCTTTGTCTGGAAATTCTGAACAAAGATAACAGGTTTGTATTGTAATGTTTCACCAAACTTTCACCTGATCAATGTACTACCAGCATCACAGTTAATCATGTTAATGTCACATATGTTGAGGTGTATTTGTTGTGAGAAGTTTTGGAAATCTGAAACTTAGAATTCTGTTTGCATCACAGACAGCTTTGCATATTTGAAATAGTTTGCAAATCGTTATTCAGAATGTTTCAATATTACAAACAACAATTTAGAATTGTCTTCAATATTTTGTTTGTTTGCAGAGGTTAAACATGAAAAACAGGTGTGCAGACTGTGTAAATCCGCATAGTATTTTCATAAATGCAAAATGATATTGAAGTCAATTCTAATCAACAAATTTGTTGATAATAATTAAAAACAAACAAACGGTAGACAACAATACGAAATCAGTGACAACACAAGCCCCTCCCATTCTATTATCATCCAATCAGGAAACAGTAGTCTGTGAGTGGGCATGGCCTAATTTTTTGGTCAGTTTATGGAGACATAAACACAAAAAAGAATTGTTGGTGAACCAATCAAATGCCATGAAATCTCTTGCAATTTATTTATTTACCCATGAGCAAGATACTACAAAAGTGTGTTGTTGAGTTGTCCGAAGTGGCCATGTAACACATGAGTGAGGCTGTACCCCCCTGATGTTACTGCTCCAACTCCTTCTAACCCACTCCTGTATTCCCTGTACTAACCTACATCCACTCTTCCCTTAACCTGGCAACACCAATGTTTTTACCAGGGGAGGAGAGAAAGGTGTCTGTTTTCAGCTCACAAGCTAGTTTAAGACTTTTCCAGAGAAGGTATTTTTGTGCACCTTAATTTAGACTGGGAACACAAGAACTCTGTTGGCCAGATTAGTTCACACAGCCGCTCTATTTATGCTTGAAGATGCCTTGCTTTTTATCTCCTTCTGTTTACAAAATATGAATTATGTATAGGTTGAAGAGCCCGTGTTCCCCCTAGATGGGATTACGCTGTACCTGACTTGGACTTCAGTTTAATGGAGGAACAGTCTCTTCCACTGTTCTCTTTGGCTCTACTTTTGTGTTCTCCAAACAACTTGTAAGGATCTCAACTGCTTCTGAAAAAGGTGTAAACAAATTGACGAGGAAAGAAACATGTTGGAGAAGTTAATTTCATCCTGAGGAAAAAGAAGTCAGTTGATCATGAGTCGAGACAGTAAAGTTATTCACAAATGAAGAATGTTTACCTTGTGTTAATTTTTCAGAAATAGATGCCAATGTTTATGAATGGACTGGGCAGGCTTGCATCATTAAAATGCTTTGAGTCTTAATATTGTTTCCACTGCTAGAGCTTAAGCTAAAAAATAGTTTTCAGACGATGATTTGTAAAAACATTGGTGCGGGCAGGTGTTTGTTTTTTCCCTTAAAAAGTGTTGAAAACAAACGGTTAAACCTCCATGAATAAGTCATACCAAAGGTTAAGTCTTCGTTAACGCCAAGGTTTTTTGTATCAGACTTGGTAATTTGGTTGTGAGGTGACAGCATGGTTGTGCATTTTGAGATCTGTTATGTTTCCAGGCAAACATTTGCTATGAAGCTCATGCTAAACATTGATGACGCATGTGCCAGACAAAAAATAAATTCTTGAGAAAACAGATCTCCAGCTTGTTTGACAAGATATTGTTGCATAATGTGGTGTGCTAGCTACAGCACATGGTTAAATGAAGCTCTCATTGTCAGTCCGACATATGTTGGTATCTGATGCACCCAAGTTGGCTGACATTGTCTCAACATGGTTAATTAGTGAGGTTGTAAATTACTGATTGTCAGACCTATTTGTGATGGCAGTGTGTGCACCAATGTGTTAAAGGGGCAACCATCATTACATTGGTATTGTATGACTAAGAATTTAGATGGCGGAACAAATGTTGTGATCAATGATTTTTGATGTTGATGAAATGTGATTCATGTTTCCTACATTTCAACACTTCTATGGTCATTCATTTGTCATTGGTTCAGTTAAGTCATTTATGATCTGTCACACATGAATATAATTTTTTATATCAGGATTTTTAGAAATTCATAGAAATATATGAATGTTGCATTTGCAGCCACAATTTCATAGAATCTGTGAATGAACAATGATTGTACCACAAATCCATTGAACCTATGGTTGGTTGGTTGGTTTGTTTGTTGTTTAACACCACACTCAGCAATATTCCAGCTATATGACGGCGGTCTGTACAATAATCAAGTCTGGACCAGACAATCCAGTGATTGACATCATGAACATCGATCCACGCAATTGGGTGACATGCATCAACCAAGTCAGTGAGCCTGACCACCTGATCCCGTTAGTCGATTGAACCTAAGGATGTGTAAACCTTCATAGTTTTCGTGCTAATCACATGTTAAACTGTAAAACATCTCACTTGCCTGTAAAAGACAACTACATCTTATCTTAAAAACAAGCCATCATCCGAGTATTTACGATGTCTGTGTTATGTCACACCCCTCGTTGTAGCACGAGAAATCACGATAAACATGTCCTTCTGAAAACATACAATCAGAAGATACTATGTGTTTGCCATAATTTCCTAAAATGTATCGATGTACCACTTGTGTGCCACAGTTTCATAGGACCCGTGAAGATCCGGGGTAGAATTGTTTTTCAGCAACCCATGCTTGCTGTAAAAGGCAACTATGATTGTTTTAAGAGGCAACTAATGGAATCGGATGGTCGCTGAGTCGCTGACTTGGTTGATGCATTTCATCGTATTCCGATTCTTTGGATCAATGCTAATGATATTAATCATTGGATTGTCTGGTCCAGACACAATTTTTTACAGACCACTGTCATGTAGCTGGAATAAACAAGCAAACAAACACAGTTTCATAGAATCTGTGGAAGTGCCATGATGCCCACAATTCCCTCTACATACAGACAGGGGTGTGTTTTTCATCACTCCACAGATGTATGTAGATAACCATTTTTTGTCACCCTCTATTGTAACCTGTCCACCTTCCCATGAACAGTTTGTCTAACTGCTAACATTACTGCCCTCCTGGGAACAGAGAATAATGAAGCTGCAGTAAAACACTGGTTGAAGTAGCTGTTTAACAGTGTTGCCAGTGCAAGCAGGACAGACAGTAGATGGTTGGTAGTAATGATGGTGTAATCTGTTTTTCCTGTTCCCCCTCAGTTGTCTTAGTGTTGTTTATGAAGGATGAGTGTTTGCATGAGGAATGGGAGTCGATGCGTAGAGATGCTGGTGTTAGACAAGGTATACATTCAGTTATCTCACCCTGCTGTTGTTCACAGACAATGGGGACTTTACAAAGCAGTTCTGAAGTAAGTTGTTGCACCTCACCAAACTGTCTTTGTTATGATGATTTCTTAGGGAATTTGTCTTTCCATATCAAATTGAGTCACACAATTAGCTAAATGTTGGTGAAGTGAGACAAACACTTTTGAAAGTGGGTCGTTAGAGAACTATCCGACATTGCCAGAGGCTGATCTGGAGCCTGGGTTGTTGTGCTTTTCCTCCACCAGTCAGTCGACTGTGACACACAAACCAACAACTGAACACAATATCATTTGTACAGGTGGAACACAGAGGAAATGGCCTGGAAAACTGCAAACTAAGCTGCTGAACATATGATGGGTATAGTGTGGAATAGACTCACTGCCAGGGTAGACACACAGGCCAAGTTTGGAAGTAGGGAAATACAGTTGTTGTTCTGTTGATGTTTAGGGTTCAGGTTAAATGTTACATGTGTCGAGTGAGGAGATCATGGAGGACATGGGTTGGTCCTGGCAAAGAGTGTTTTGGTTCGTTCAGGGTGGTGGATAGGCTTTTGTGTCATTTCTAATTTCTCAAACTCAAACATGAGTGAGTGGGATTTAAAAAAAAAAAATTTTTTTTTAGGATGCTTTTAGTTATACTCCTGCAATATCATGGCAGGGAACACCAGAAATGGGCTTAACACATTTTACCCATGTGGGGAAACAAACCCATGCCTTTGGTGTGAAGTGAACACATTAACCTCAAGGCTGCCCCACCGCCCCCTTAACAGTGAAATGTACCATTGCCCAGGAGGTCATGACAAACTTAGTGAAATATTTCTGTCATGTTTCTTTTCTGAGGATTATGCTTTGTACACAAAATCATTTTTTTAAATATTGATAGATGGCATGATTTTATTGTCATTATCAGGATATGTATCCCAGGAAACAGACCAAAGAGAAAGCCAAAATATTTCCAAGTCTAATTTGTTAGTCCTATTTCAGTGTGGTGTGACTTGCTCCATGTCAAACAGGTATTCACATGTGGACTTATGAAAACAAAGTCATGAAGACGAAAGGTTTAATGTGATGACTGACAATGAGATGGCCGGTCGTCTTTGTCATTAATATTTTTATTTCAAATTTGCCAATTTTGCAAAAGGTCGAGAGCCTTTTGAAGCTGGGAAACGGTCTACTCTGAGTAATTTTATTACTGCAGTGTGCAGATGGTAAATATGGGCCAGTTTGTATCAAGGTATGAAAAGCTAGCACAAATATTGGTTTGAACTTTCAGCATATGCAGTCTACCTGTTTCAGAATTAACACCACCACCATTTATCTCCCTTTGGCAGATAGCTCCTGGTTCACATCTTCTCAGGCTTTGAGATGCTGAGTTACCCAGGCTGTTTGAGTAAACCTCCTAATGAAGGCTGTTATCATCGTATAGCTACAGAGCCTACATAAACAAGCAGTTGATGATGTAGATAACAGGCATGGATGGTGGTTTGGGACTATTGCTAGGGATTGTTTTCCAGAAGGCCACCAAACATGGAGGAACACTTGGTCAGCCATGTTTGAAGGGGGGAAGGGCATGAGTCTTCTATGAGGGGGGGGGGGGGGGGGGGACAGGAAATGGAGTTGGGGGAGATTTCTGTAGAACTGAAGTAGGAGAGACACAGGCACAGGAAACATATTGGTAACCATTAGACTTGGCCTTTTTTGTGTTTGCTGCCGACATCTTAGTTATTTCAGAAGTTGACCGTAAGATATAATGGAATGATGATTATGGTCAGATGATGATGATGATGATGATGAAAATTCGGGCTGAGCCTGTACATCATGGTACTGGTTTAGGTGGGGGTGTCAGGCTGGGGATGTGAGGGTGAGAGTGAGAGGAAGGGTGTGTGTGGTGGTTCAGGAATCCATTAGGTTTCCAGTGCTCTATGTTTGTCTGAGAGATTGGCATGACGATTCCTCAGTGTATACCTACAAATATTTTCAGGTATTTGCGAAAAGGGTATATCATGAAATTATTGCATCTCCAACTGCAAGTAATGAGCCCTGTCCTGGCAGGTAGCCCTAGAGCTCCACGATGTAGTATAGGGTGATATCAGTTTGAGTGATAAATACCATTTGCTTTCTTCACATACTAACTTCACCTGCTTGACATGTGATCTAACTTCCTTGAAATTTAAAGCAGGAAAAGACTGACCAAGGCTGTACCTAATCCAGGTGTTGTGAGATGATTTGGCATAGTTTTTTGGCCGTAAATGAGCAATGGTACGTATTTACCACGACTGCTGTTGCTTAGCCTGTCATACAAACCCTGAAACAAATATACCCAGTACAGCCCATACAAGTCTATAATGTTTGGCAAGTCTAGAATAATGCAGTATGAAAATGAAGAAAGTCTCTGGTCTCCTTTTTATTATATTTCATAACTATAATTTACCAACTGTTTTTTTCTGTAAAATATGTTCAGAGACTAGATGTTAGTCTAGCTGTTGCTGTACTGGACATGTTCACTAGGTTGGTGAGCAGTCTTTTGCTTAAAAATAATAAGACTGTTTGACAAGGTTATCAAGAACAAAGACCCCATCATACATATCATAACAAGTTGATCAACATGTGTAAAAACTGACACAGTTGGTGTGGGACTTGGTAAGAAGCACCGTGTAAATCTAGATCTCAATTACATTGTTTATTGCGAGCTCTGTTATATATGTCATTGCACACTCCAATGTACAGTGAACCTGACGTGATAGTATTCTTCAGTATGTCCAGATATGAATGCGAGCAAGGGATATTAATTTCATGATTAGCAGTATCTCCCCCTGCTTGGGCAGGTGACTTGTCACTTTTCTGCCGATATTGATTGGACATTGCCAATTTGAACTCATTTTACAAGAAGTACTGCTCACATGAACATCTCACATTTGTTTTCCTATGCTGAAAGACCTTGGGTCAAAATTGAAAGTTTCCTCTGTGGTTTTGAAAATTCTAATTTCCATGGTAACTAATAATCTTTATCATGCAATTGGTTACTCTTCTGACTTTGATGGGTTTGAATCAAATCAGGTTACTTTGCTGGAAATAAAACCAGAACTAAACAGAACAAGGCCAATTCTATTTAATCCACGTGGCTGCACTAATCATTGTGGTAGAATATTGTGTGAGGCAGCCTTCTCCATTTCATCGGGGGCATGGGTGGCCCAGTCGTCTAAGGTGCCGCGATTCGCTGGGCAGAGTTGCGTCCCTTGGGCACGCCAGAAACCTATGATTGTGGGTTCGAATCCCAGTTCAGCCCGATTATATTTCTTGGTTTGTCAGCACCATACCCATGGGTTTCACCGAAGTGGTAAATGTCTGAGACCTGCATCATTTCGGGCTTTCCTTCCACATTAGGCTGACACTTAAGCTCACACACTCAATTCTCTATTCCATCACTGCCCTTCAGGGATTAATACTTTCCACATGGGAGAGCATTGACTTCTTTTTGACTTGGGATGGGGTGGGGTGGGGTGGTGGTGGTGGTGGTGGTGGGGAGTCGCCAGTTACATGTTAGTCATGTTATGATATTTGTTTACCAGTACTGGTTTGTCTTTAAGGGGAGATAAGCATGGAGGAATGATAACCCTTATTGTTTTTGTCAAATATCTTGCTGTGGTCATTGCTGGCAAGACCACCAGTCAGAGACGTTGGTTGTCACTAGGGTGGCCTGCTTAATGGAACTGAAGAGCTCGTCTGAGACTTGTCTGTCATCAACATGGCCTAGCTACAGTCCCAGTTGTGGTGCTTTCATGGAGGTGTAAAGTTTTTTCTACTTAATATTGGGATGTAGTCACCTATCTAGGCTGAAATGTCAGATTATATTCTTTCTAAACTTGGCTCTGAAATACCAAGATTTGTGAATACTAGATATATGTTATTTTTTGCCTTGTGAAATAACAAAAGAAGATAGGAAGTTTGTAAATGTTCATTGAAGTCCCATTACATCATGAGAAAATAGCATAACTTCAGTGAACAGATAGGTGTTGTTGCCAAGATGCTGTCTGTTTACAGATAAATTATTATAGTTTTTATCGAGAATGAAGTTAAAAATAAAGACCATGTTAGATTAATCTTGCCAAATACCATTTTCATCTGATTATGAAACTATCTTCTTTGTTAGGTTACTGGAAAAATGGGCTTGCTCTTTGACAAAAATAGCCATATCCTCAAAAGTGAATGTACATTATCAGGATGTGATTGTTGTACATTATCAAGATGTGATGGTTGTACATTATCAGGATGTGATGGTTGTACATTCTCAGGATGTGATTGTTGTACATTATCAGGATGTGATGGTTGTACATTGTCAGGATGTGTTAGTTGTACATTGTCAGGATGTGTTGGTTGTACATTATCAGGATGTGATGGTTGTACATTGTCAGGATATGATGGTTGTACATTATCAGGATGTGATGGTTGTACATTGTCAGGATGTAATGGTTGTACATTGTCAGGATGTGATGGTTGTACATTGTCAGGATATGATGGTTGTACATTATCAGGATGTGATGGTTGTACATTGTCAGGATGTGATGGTTGTACATTATCAGGATGTGATGGTTGTACATTGTCAGGATGTGATGGTTGTACATTATCAGGATATGATGGTACTGTTCTATCCCTATACTGTAGTGTCATATCTTGTATGTGTACTATAAAGTATTGAAGGTGTCACAGAAGGCATTGAAACGGCCTTGTAATGTCTTGAAGATGTCTTATTGGCATTTTTTGTGATTCCATCTTGTAATGTCTTGGAAGATGTCTTTTCGGTCTCTTGTGGGGTATCCTTTTGATCCCTTGTGATAAACCTGTATGCATTCAGGTTTCATGATGACTAAATAAGAAATTCCATAGTCTTAATTCAAATACAAACATGGCTTATATAAACGAACCTGGTTTGATGAAGAAGTCTTGCTAAGAGATAATTCTGATGGGATTCTGATCATGATAAGTTGATTTGATTAACAAGAGTGCATGCTCCTGGTACATGTCATTCCACAGGCACTGACCCCAATGTTGCAACATTAGAACAGTTACAATGAGACACTAGAATCTAGTAAAACCACTTGTTGGTATAAAGGGAAGCCAACCCTGCTGCAGAAGTGTTCTTATATGGGGAAGCATGCCACCCACTGCTACTACTACCAGCTGTCAATATGCTGTGTGAGCATGTCCTTCCTTAATGGTTAAACCAGGTATTGATATACAAGGTTATCCTGCCCTGTGCTCACAGTGATGTTGAGGTGATATACAAGGTTATCCTGCCCTGTGCCAACAGTGTCAACAAGTGGTGATATACAAGTCATCCTGCCCTGTGCAAACAGAGACACCAGGTGGTGATATACAAGTTATCCCGCACTGTGCTGACAGTGACACCAGGTGGTGATATACAAGTCATCCTACCCTGTGCTAATGGAGACACCAGGTGGTGATATACAAGTCATCCCTCCATGTGCTAACAGTGACACCAGGTGGTGATATACAAGTTATCCCGCACTGTGCTGACAGTGACACCAGGTGGTGATATACAAGTCATCCTGCCCTGTGCTAACAGTGACACCAGGTGGTGATATACAAGTCATCCTACCCTGTGCTAATGGAGACACCAGGTGGTGATATACAAGTCATCCCTCCATGTGCTAACAGTGACACCAGGTGGTGATATACAAGTCTTCCTGCCCTGTGCAAACAGTGACACCAGGTGGTGATATACAAGTCATCCTGCCCTGTGCCAACAGTGACACCAGGTGGTTATATACAAGTCATCCTGCCATGTGCTAACAGTGACACCAGGTGGTTATATACAAGTCATCCTGCCATGTGCTAACAGTGACACCAGCTGGTTATATACAAGTCATCCTGCCATGTGCTAACAGTGACACCAGGTGGTTATATACAAGTCATCCTGCCATGTGCTAACAGTGACACCAGGTGGTGATATACAAGGTTATCCTACCCTGTGCAAACAGTGACACCAGGTGGTCATATACAAGTCATCCTGCAATGTGCTAACAGTGACACCAGGTGGTGATATACAAGACTGTCTTCCCTACCAGTGACTCCAGATACAAAGTACATGTGCCCTTTCCTAAAGTGATGCCAGATGTTGATACACACACAAAGTTATCATGACCTGAGGTAACAGTGACTCCAGGTGTGAAATTCCACAGAAAGTGTATTCATGTCATACTAAGAAGTATGATGGCAGAAGTCTTGCATATTATCTGGTGCAGTTTTAAGTTGATGCATTTCCTATACAGATGCAGCTGCAGGAAGAAGCTGGATTTGTAGGATTTGTGAAAAAGAATATCATATAAAGAACAACAACGCTGAGGTGAAAGGCCTCTCGAGGTTATTTCGCACAGAATTGTCTTGGTAAATGTTAGAGAGGGATTCTTCGGCAAGTGCCCAAATATCGCACACCTGCTGTAGCCGAAACAGGAAATAGGAAGCAGATCGAAGTCGTGGCAGAGTTAGGGGAGGTAATCCTCTGTTGGAGTATTGCCAGGCTGGGTGTTACGGGATTTAGCAGCTAAGGCCTGTGATTAGAGGGGTGTTTAAACATATTTTCTCACCACAAAAGAGATTGTTGAGATAAAAGTACATGATTATTGACTTGTTCTAATTAGTGGAAAATATTTTGTAAATCTGGATAAATATACTAAAAAAAGATACACAATGACAGGGAAAATATTGCCATGTAATACTTGATTGGTTGAACCGTGAAATTAATTTGTAGGTAATGTATGATGACATTTTCCAAGTAGAGAGAGATTGTTTACATTGTTTATGGAGTTTTGAAGTTTGGAAAAAAATATTATCGGTTGAACAGTTTGTGGATCCATGTTGTCCTAAGCATATCTAGTATATATGGAGGAGGTTTTGATACTGGAGTGTGCCTCCATCATTGCTATCTCAAACCCCGAAGTGATTTGGCTTGTTCTTGATGCCTAGTAGACATGATTTGCATTACCTAAATTATCTCGGGCTTACAAAGATGTCATGCTAATCCTTGTGTTAGATAATACACCGCATGATGGAGAGAGCAGATCTAAAGGACTTCTTCCATATAGTACAGTGTATAGTGAACTTGCACTTGATGGCATTTACCTTGTTCATGATTTGTGAAGCTCATTCTTTGTTGTACTGTTGGTATTTGCTGAAAGATGTATTAAGCCATTCTCACTCACTCTGCAGTAAAGGATAGGTGGGTAGATGCGTGAGTGAGTATGGTGTTACACTTTTAGCAATATTCCACCAATATCACTGTGGGGGACCCCGGAAATGGGCTTAGCACATTGTATTTCTGTGGGGAAGAAAACCAGGGCTTACGGCACGAAGATTGAACACTTTAACCACAAGGCTTCCCCATGAAGATTGAACACTTTAACCACAAGGCTTCCCCACGAAGATTGAACACTTTAACCTCAAGGCTTCTCCACTAGGTGGGTAGATGACATGAATGAGGGAAAGATGAGATGGCTAAAAGTAGGAGAGAGTACATTCGTGTACATACTTAACCCATTTTGCAATCTCCATCCCCCTTGTAACCCAGTTGGTCATGTATGCATGGGGCTGTACCCAGAAGAAGAAGAAGAGGAATATATCGTACATATACAAAACATGAACATGACTAGTTATAATATTGTGTATTGTGTATGGATTTGTTGAAGGTTTTGTGTTTTGATTATGAAAGAAAAGATAAACATTGAAAAGAAACAGTAGGGAGGGAATGGACAGGAAGAGGTAGTAAAGGGAGAACATCAAGAGAGGCTTAAGGAAAAAGGAGAATGTTGGAATAAAAAATACCCTAGAGATTTCTAGAGACGTGGACAGAATTTAGTTAAGGAAGAGGAAAAAGAGGGGACTTTCCTGGTGAGCTTTGAAAGAGAGGGTGAGAGAGATAAAGAGGGAGAGGGTGAGGAAGAGAAAAGAAGGAAAAGCAGGCATAGAGGGACGGCTCTACGGATAGCTATGAGAGAGATTTGGGAGAGGGAGAAGAGAGAGCTGATCAGTTGATGATATTTCAGGTGTTCGCATGAGGAGGTAGAGAGATGTAACACAATAGTGCAGAGATTCCCTCCGTCCCATACTTCAAAGCTTGTGTCTAAACATCAACAAATGTACCTCTTCCATAGCATGTCTGTGGTGAGCCAGGGTTTGTGTTTCCCAGGGGACCAGCTAGTAGACCAGACCAGGGGGTGGCGGGGACCTGGTGCTGGAGGTACCAGTCTCTAGGCCCTGCAGTCTGCTGTGTTGGTGGAAGATGAACTCCAGTCCACTGGTCACAGACAAATAACTAGACTAACGTCTAGTCTCTGAAATGAACATATCGTACAGAAAAAACAGTTGTTCAATTATCTTAATAAAAATATTATGAAAGGGAGCCCAGAGACTCTCTTCATTCCTGATACTGCAGTAATCTAGACTTGCAAAACATTAGACTTGCATGGGCTGTATTTGATATATATTTGTATCAGGGTCTGTAAGACAGACTAACGAATAACAACAAAACCAGCTGGTGTTAACAGATTCAATTATTAAATGAGCCGGTGCCAATATAATTGTTCATTTGTGAACAGCCAGAAAAATATGATATATAAACATCTGTTCTGTTGACTTTGGTATCATGATCCTTCACAACTTATTGTGTTAAATGTTATGTAAGCGATGTGATGAAGTTTTTAGCTGTTTCTCGGCAAGTTCTTGTTTCCTTGATTGTGTATTTGAATTTTTGTATATGATGACATATTTCTAAGTTGTATATTGAAACTTTGTAGAAGTCAGAGTGACCTGGTTCTCTTGGTCAAGGTCAACTGTGGCTTTAGTGCAAACGTAGGCAGTTGTCAGGAGGAGTTTGAGGAAGGTTGTCAGGATTGTTTGAGGACAGTTGTTGGGAGGGGTTAGAAGGAGGGATTTGAGAGGGGTTGTGAGGGAGGTTGGAAGGAGGGGTTTGAGGGAGGTTGTGAGGAAAACATTTGAAGAGGATCCTGAGCAGGTTGTAAGAAGAAGGCTGTTATGTGTGTGGGGGTGTGGGGTGTGGGGTGGGAGGGCGTTGAAGAGTCGGCAAGTTGATAATCAAGCTCTCACACAGTGATATTGTGGAAAATATCCCCCATATCCTGCCAATCCTGCATTTTCAGCATGAACCACATACAGCATTCTATATGTAGCAGCCCAGATGTTTATGACATTTTCAGATTTGTAATAAGTTTGGGGTAGACCTTTATTTATGTCAAATACAGCAGGCATGTGTTAATGTGTAGGTATATGTGTTTGGATATATTGGTTTGTTGAAACTGTTCTGTAAATACCATGAACTATAATAATAATAATCCATTTATATGGCGCCGTACTCCATGCATAAGCATGCTCTATGCTCCTAGACATTATTGCTGCAGTAATCTTGTTTGTGAGAATTGTGATGCATTCCAACAAGGGCAGCGTTAGGCGCCATGTGTGTATCCAAGGTTGTTTACGAGAGATTGTTTCTGTTGTATGAAATGCTATATGGGGGTTAGGAGGTTGGTGGAGATTCTGGAAAGAGGATGTCATTATGTTGGCTGACCTAATTACTTGGCACCCAGTGAGTACTCGATATATACTGCTCAAAAGAAGTTAAAGGCCACACAGTTCTTTCGTATTACTATAGTTAATCTGTCATGCCATGACAGATTAACTGTAGTAATATGAAAACATTGGTGTTCTTTTACTTCTTTTGAGTAATATACTTTTGTGTTCCTAACAACACAATAATCAAAATGTCTATTTAAAAGAAATATATCAGAAAAAAAGAAGGAACAGCTATAAGGAATTCAGGAAACTAAGAGGAAACATGACAGATATATTATTTCAGGGTAAGCTCAAATGTAATAATTTCAAGGAATAAACAGTCTGTGCCAAATACTTTGAAGTCTCACTTGCCTGTATTATTTACAGTAGATTTTAGTATATGGACTAGAATATGCTGATCTTTCTAGAGCATCAGAGAGTTTGCTAGACATGGGTTTCATTTAGAGGCTAAAATTACAGACTGATAAATGATGGTTGAAATGTAGATTATGAACTGAAGTTTTGTGTCTGATTTAAACATGTTTATAGTTAAAGAGCTAGACTGTACTCTGACATGGCACATGGCCAAACTTCAAATTAAAAAAGAAATATTTAACATGATTTAAAGTACTTTGATCATAAAATACTGCCAGTTTTTATGATGTCATTTTCTGACGTATTGTCCCATTGCAGTAGAGGGTTTGCATCTGAAGATCAAATAGACCTTTGTGTGTTGTGGCTGTGTTGGCATGGAGAGTGATTATGATTGATACATACATATGGCTTAGCAAACATGGCTGACATTTGTATGTTGTATGAGCTACCATGTCATCTTGGAGAGAAAGCTTTCAAGTTACATTGTGTGATTAAAGCCTTTAAAAAGAACATCTCATGCTGATGGAGCCTGCCAATGGGTAGTCAGGTTATAAGGTAGGGCTGGGATGAGTCCAAATTTACTACCTGGGTACCCGCCACGCTATTACCCGGCCCTACCCGGATACCTGCTATAGGTCTCAAGTGTTGGGTACAAAATGTCCGAATGGGAATTGTTTTACCGCAGCCCTGGCAAAAACTATTTAGATACATGTATAAAACAATCTGATCATGTATAATCTGCAGTTGATAGACGCTTTATCCTTACTTGAACATATAAAAGTCAGAACGGATGCCTGCATAGTGAGAAAGAAATGTGAACATTAGCTATGCTTGTAGTGTAACCATTGAGGTTTATTGTTAATGTCATTAAACAGTATGTCACGTGACTAACCACGGGTCCGGGTAGTCATGTGGGTACCCGGGTCCTACTCAGGACCCACCCTACCTGAGTACCCGAGTTACCCGTCCCAGCCCTAGTATAAGGATGCCAACCCATATGGCCAACACTGATGTGGCTATGTCAGTTTGGTCTCACCCACTATGGGATTAGATCTGAACTCTTTGGATAACCAGATTGGTGCCTACAGCCCTGTATTGACTGTTTTGTTTGTTGTTTCAGGATGTAAGAAGGGATACGCTCGCCCGCTTCAGCTCATCTTGCCCATCACTTGATATTCAAGGTCGTGGGTCACCGCTATCCCCCATAGATGAAGCAGGTATGTACTTGTGGATGTTCAGGTTAACACTTGCCTTGCCTTTGGGTGTGTTTGTGATGGGTGCCATTGGAAGGGCAGGATACGCTTACCTTTTCGCGAACACCTGGTGTCATCACTTTTATGGTGATTCATATTTTTATGATATATTTGGAGGTGTACAAGGTTATGCTTTTATTTTTTTAACAGGAGATGAAACTCGTCATGTTACACTTAAAGGGTCATTACATTAACTTTACATGGGTGTTTCTTCATATTTCCTTTGAATATCAGGGAACTGGTGGCCCAGTCATCTAGAACACAGTGTCGCATCCCTTAGTTGGGTCAGGATCCTGTGATAGTAGGTTTGGATCCCAGATTTGCCCTAATGATGATTCTTGGTTTGTCAGCACCAGACCTGTGCTGGTAGGTTTCACCAAGCTGCTTATAAAATGTCTAAAATTCGTGTCACTGTGGCTTTTCTCCCACATTGAGCTGACACAGCTGAAATAATGTTCACTGATGCCATGCTATGCTTTCACATGAAGTCGACATTGTTACAGTCAACTGATATTAGAAGCCTTTACAGCCCACTCTTTCCTAAACAGTTAATTGAACGTTGTCACTTGCTATGTTATTCTTGGACAGTGTCAAGTTTCAACTTAATTTGAAAGGGAGAAGAAATCTGTGTCTGGAGGAAATAAGTTGTTTGTAACTGAGTGGGTGAGTGAGTGAGTGAGTGAGTGAGTGAGGTTGGTGTCAGTGAGTGAGTGAGGTGGGTGTGAGTGAGTGAGTGAGTCAGTGAATGAGGTGGGTGTCAGTGACTGAGTTGGATGGGTGAGTGAGTGAGTGAGGTGGGTGTGAATGAATGAATGAATGAATGAATGAATGAATGAATGAATGAATGAATGAGGTTGGTGTCAGTGACTGAGTGAGTGAGTTTAATGCTGATTTCAACAGTATTTCACTTATATTACAGCATGTCGTCTAGGAGTGTTAGGACAGCCAGAAGTGATGTACCTCATTAACTTGTCATGGTAGTTTCATGTGTCCAGTCAACAATCCATGTTAGTCATGATGGGAATACATGACATGTGAAGCAAGGCTTGGATGTGGTCAGGATAAATAAATGGCTGGCCCAAATATGCTGAGACACAAAAAAATTAGAATTGTTTTTAATCAGAAACAGATATTGGAGGCTGTTAATGTACACATGTGCAATGATATTAGCCCTTCAGCTTTCTCTCTTTCATGCTTATTTAAGAGTAATTGCCAAAATAATTTCATAGATAATTGGAGTGGATTAGTTTGAAAACGAGGGCAATGCTTTTCATGGGAAGTGCAGATTTAGTGCAAGATATCTGAATTTGTGATGTGAAAAGTGATTATATTTTGAGAAAGATTGAATGACAAGTGTTTTCTTGATGCAAAACAGGACCAGTACTGTATGCAGTGGCAGTTCCTGCCATCGGCGTAAAATTTGATAATCATTTGCTAATAATAAAGATGAAAACATGTAGTTTTATTCTGTTAAGTGATTTAGAAAGGGTGTGAAATCAAAAGTGTTTTAAAAAGGCATGTCCAATTGCCTTGGGAATCAAGCATTTCAGCTTAGCCTTCTAAAAGGCAATTATTGTCAGATCAAAGCTTTTGCAACTGTTCAAGAAATCCATTACAAATACTTCCATTGGTGTTTAGAATGAGACCTAATTAACTTGATTCCGACACTGAAAATATTTTGTCCATATGAACCTACCACTTTTTAAAGGTCACTGTGATATAATTATACAAAGGCTAAACCCCCAAAGATTTCCGAAATTCTCAGTACATGCAAATGCAAACATTTTAAGAGTTTCAATTTTCAGTTCACTAGGATTACATTGTTGCTGAATGTTGCTCTTCCTCAGTTAACTCAGGTTGAACCTGTCTGATCCACCGGTTGCTGCAAAGGGTGAAATCTGGCAGCATCCCACTCACAGTGGGAAGATTTGCCAATTCCGTCCTCTCAAATAAAGAAGTTAGGCCTTTCGTCCTTCAGTTCAACTTTGGAATTTCTTTTATTTGCTTCAGATTTTAAAAAAATGTGTTTAAATTCATCATGGACCTAAAGAAGTGAAAGGTCAAAGATTAATCAGGTGTTGATTGGAGAAAGATAGGCAAGTGACTTTTTAAATGTTTCAAGGGGCATCAGGAAAGGTGTATTGACATAGCCAATCAAACATTCCGCCCACTTCCATAACATTGGTTTTGTCGGCTTGGATATTACGGTACACAAAAGCTCAGGATGGCAACCTAGTCAGGATGAACATGATGCTCATGAGGCTCGCTAACGATTGGTTCATGTCAACTTCCACTGATCGGCAGTCGAGTGGAGGGCGACCAGACAATATGGTAACATTTACATTGTGTGTAATGTATACCTGTGTGATATGACAATGGAGCTGACATGTGTCCCCAGGCAGAGTGTTTGATGGAGACTCTGGGCTTCTTGTCTGTTGATCATGTTTGTGATCAGTGTATCTTTATGATACTTAAAACAAATGTGAAATGTGACAAGTAACTGACCCGATAAAATGAAACTGAATTCATCTATGGATATCTCTGATGCTTTGGGACAAGATCTTTAATCTCTTTTGTGAATTATGGAGTTCTTTTAAACAGATTTATTCAGTGCCAGGTTTGAAGTGCATACCTTTTCTAGTTGAATTTTCCTGCACCACATGAAGACTTGATAATAAGTGTTTGTGGATTTCTACTGTGAAAGACTTGATGTGAAAGTGTTTGATGTTGTGGATACCAAGACTGTTGCCTGACCGCCATGTTAGAAACGCATCCCCGTGCTATGCAAGTTCTGCTTCCCTACATTGTGTATGATTGTTCGTGTATTGTTGTAGATCATCACAAGTCTATGCTGGACTTGGCACAGGAGGTGGGCCCATCCAGTCACCTTACGTCCGAGGCATCACCTTCAGCATTCTCCAGTCATCATTCCGCATCCACTGACGCTGACGGTCTAGGTGATCGCAACATCCGTATCTGCGTAAACGGAGTCACCGTAGACAGCTCAACAGACATCCCAGACCCTCTTTACATGAGGCAGTATGTGCAGCCCGACTTCACTGTCGTCGATGATGTTGAAGGTTCTGGTCCAGGGGGAATACGTCGTCGTAGTTGGTGTAACGAAGTGGTAACCCAAACCCGAAATCCAAGGGAGACAACTCGAGCTAGGATGCTCGCTATGACAGGAAAAAGGTATATTTTTCTTTTCAAAATATAATTCTAAGTGTATCTGTATCTGTATCGGGGTGGTTTGGTAGGCTGGAGGTTAAACCGTTTGCTCGTCACGTCGAAGACCCGGGTTCGATTCCCGACATGGGTACAATGTGTGAAGCCCATTTCTGGTGTCTCCCACCCTGATATTGCTGGAATATTGCTAAAAGCGACATAAAATCAAACTCATTTATCTGTATCTGTATGATAACTGCTTGGTGGAAACATCTAATAGAAATAATCAGCAGGCAACTAATTTCCATGATAAGCAAAATATTGGTCACAACAATTGTCCAATGATCCCCTCCATGAAGATTCTGGGTTAAATTGGTCATTAGCAACCTATGCTGTTCGTAAGGGGCAACTAAGTGGATTAGGGTTCACAGTCGACAATGCACTGTAGTTAAGCTACAAAATGTATCTGTATGCTTCATATATGTTCAGTATGTGTGGTCCCTAACTTTTTTTGAGCAGTATAGTGCAGAACGCCACCTATTAATGTTCAGACTACATATATGCCATGTCCTCAACTCGTAATGTTGACCACGGGTTCCCAGTCGTCTAAGGCGCCACGATTTGCTGTGCAGAGTTGCGTCCCTTGGGCACGCCAGAAACCTATGATTGTGGGTTCGAATCCCGGTTCGCCCCGATTATGTTTCTAGGTTTGTCAGCACCATACCCGTGCTCGTGGGTTTCACCGAAATGGTAAACGCCTGAGACCTGCATCACTTCGGGCTTTCCTCCCACATTAAGCTGACACGCCGTGATATAACTGGAATACTGTTAAAAGCGGCCTTAAACCCAACTTACTCACTCACTCACGTAATGTTGACCAGTTTGTCAACCATCTGCACAGAATTTACACAAATTGTGGAATGAATTTGTATTTATATCATAGGGGTACAGATAGTTGAAATTATTTTCATTAGTTTTCACTAAGCACTAAGCTTCCTGCTGAATGTCTTCTTATTCCATTGTATTGTTGTTTGTGAAGAGGCTCGGTATACATGATGTCTTACATTGTTCAGGACATCACAAATGATTTTATGTGGTGGTCTGAGAACAGAAACCCACAAGGCTGAAAACTTACAAAATTAATTCACTCAGGATAGATAACCCAGGCCATGATGAGTGTAACCATTAATTGTACAGATAACCAGCTGTTTGCTTCTAGCATGGAGAATATATGTGACCATTTGTTAGGGTATTTATGTGGTCTGATTAGGTATAATAGCTCTGTTACATGGTCCTCCCTGAAGATCGGGGTTAGAATTGGTCTTTAGCAACCCATACATGTCATTAGAGGCGACTTTACTTGTCGTAAGGGGTGATTAACGGGATCAGGTGGTCAGGCTAGCTGACTTAGTTGATTCATGTCATCGTGTCCTGATTGCTTAGATCCTTGCTCATGATGTCAATCACTGGATTGTCTGGTCCAGACTTGATTACTCACAGACCGCCAATATAGAGCTAGGTGGAATATTGCTGAGTGTGGCGTTAACAACCAAACAAACAGTTAGTTAGTCTTGTCTTACAATTGCAGGTATGTAACATACTAATGTTTAGTTTCTGAAAATATGTTTGAAACAAACAACTCCATTTGAATTGAAAAGGAGCCCCATTGAGATGGGAGATTCAGCCTGAACCTGTGGAAAAATCTAGACTTGCTTCATTTTGGGCTATAGAATTACAGTAAGGGCATGGCTGAAGGGAAAATAATATTGTTCAGGGACATAGTCGTACTAGTATGTAACTATACTTACCTTTAGATTTTCCTATATATTTCAGATCACAATAGCAGATGTTCTTGACATTTGATTGATAGAAATTAAGTGTAAAAGTTATTCCCTACTGTCAATCTGCTATCTAAGAAAAACTATAATGTTGGGGTTTTAGGAAGAGAAAAACTGATCTAAATAATAACATTGCATTAATGATTAAAGGAATAAATTGCAATTAATTTAAATATTTAAAAAACTGAAAAAAAAACATCCTCACACATTTATAAGTCAAATGTAAGGTCATATTCTCCACTTAAGTATGTCTATATGAAGAAGCCATGATAGAGATGTTTCAGAATAACGAACAGATCATAAATATCTAGAACAACAGTTGAGATAAAATCAAGAAAAACAGATAGTACAGAAAATGACACCTGCATCTGTTGGGTCAGATAATGTCATCGTGAGTGTAACAGTGTTATAATTGGATGTTTGAGAGTGTCCTGAACGAGTAACCATAGTAATTAATCCACAGAATAAAACTTGACCAAACGGCAGTATATGCCCAGTCATTATTTGGTCACAGATCCGTTACCACCGTGTTGTTCCTGGGTGAAGGTTGGCTGCACACATACTCTCCTAATTGTCAATTAGCGTGGAAAGTGACATTTATCCATGACTAAATAATACCCTGACTCCCCGGTATGTGTAGGGGACTTTTTAAGTGTGTCTGTCAGTATTAATCATGTCATCAGATGGTTGCCGGTGCACAAAAAGTTATCAATGCTTCCAGGTGATCAGTTTTCTCAAACAACTCCATCTTCAGTGTGGAGGTCAGAAGTCATTTTCATTCTCGATCCCTAAAATCTGAAAGCATGACATTGATATTGGGCTGCAAAAGTGCCAAGGATTTGTGACAAGTGTTATAATAGGATTAAGGAAGGTTGTATCTACAAGGATGTTTAATTAATGGCTAGTCTGATGGCTCGGACAAGACACTTGACTGTAGTGGTGGGACGATACACCGATGCATCGATGGATCGCGATATTTTTCTTCCCAATACAAGTATTGATCTTAGTCGCACACTCAGTACAAAATATTGATTCATACCTTAAATGTTTACTTAAATTGCTGTTACACCAAACACTAATTAGTAGTGAAAAAGTAAATATTTCAATCTGTTGCGTTATACATAACACTGCCAGCATACTTAACATCAGTGTGCCAGGTATTTGGCCATCCTGTATTGTGATACGTATCGGATCGTGAACAAGGTATAGTGATACATATCGCACAGTTGGTATATCGTCCCAGCCCTACTTGAATGTACCCATTGCGTGAATGTAGTGATTACAGGAACGTTTCATCTGTTCATGAACATGTTGTGTTATCCTTTCCTTTTGTCCTTCATCTTGAATCCCAAAATTCTGAAAATTTCTGTTGTTTAATTTCTCAATCTTAACTTTTGGAGTCTTGTGTATTTTCATAGAAAAAACTTCCTAAGCAATATTTATATTTCCTGTTTTTTATTGTGACACAAATATAATTTGGTCTTTGTATATTTGTACTTCCTAAACAGTTTACTGTTCAAGTAAATGCTGGAGTTTGTGGCTATGTTGGCGTGTTGTGTTGATCCACCTGGAGAAACATGTTTAACATTCTTACTAAATAAATGGATGGGGAAGTAGTGCTTGTTGTGGACACTGGGAATTCAGAGGATTTCCAGGTGGGGTAATTCAGGACCATTTAATAAGAATGAAAATAATGACTGTACGTGTTGATTAGATCAGTATGGTTGATGTCACCATTATTTGATCGGGATGGTTTCATGAAATGGGACCCGTGAAGATCCGGGTTAGAATAGGTCTTCAGCAACCCATGCTTGCTGTAAGAAGCGACTATGCTTGTGGCAAGAGGCAACTAACGGGATCGGAGGGTCAGACTCACTGACTTGGTTGATGACTTGGTCATCGTATCCCAATTGTGTGGATCGATGCTCATAATGTCAATCACTGGATTGTCTGGTCCTGAATTGATTATTTACAGACTGCCATCATATAACAAACAAAATGATGGCTTGGGGTTTCAAATTTCCACAATTTACAGGTAGGAATCAAAGTTTGATACCTCTTAGTGCACAACACACTTGGGTTGGCTCCATGTTACATGACAGAATGACAAAAGAAATGGGAACTGTTTAGTTATAATGGAAATGATTAGTGATGTGTCATTGGTTGAGCCTGATATTTTCATTAGGTTTTAAGTACAATTCAGGTATCAGTGAAGATAGGTTTAATCCGCACCTGCATATATATTTGGTTTACCCAAGCCATGATTTTTACCATAATATGCTTGAACCACTTCACTGAGACACAAGAAAACAGTGTTATCACTATCCCCCTGCCATGGGGCACATTAGAATTTTGTTTGTTCATATAGTAGTGAATATAACTATAAAAATGAGTCCTTTTAAGCCTTAAGATGAGATAGGCATTGAGATAGAGTTATGGCCCTTGCTCCATGCTTTTCAACTTAGTGCCTACTGTGTGAAATGGGGACAGGTTTTCTCAGAAGCTACTGAAGTTACGTGAACGACAGTTTACATGCTTATCTAAGTGCTACTTGTCAAGGCTGAGTTCGAAAATTGATTCTAAAATTAAAATAACATTTTTATTTTTCCAGAGTTACTTCTATTGCAACATAGTTTTGATTTTGAGCATACACAGTTATGGCCCTTGATCTATGTTATTTTACAGAGAGCATAGTGTCTGAAATGGGGACAAGTTTTCTTTGAAACTACTGGAGTTAGCTTATCTAAGAGATACTGAGTTCGAGAATTGGTGCCATAAATTATTTTTTTCCAAAGAAGGGGCCTTTTGTGTGTATTAATTTCACATTTAATCAGTTTTTCTAATGCCATAAAGCGACCCTAGTGCCTATCTTTTCTTAAGGGTCACAATTTAAGTGCAATAATCTTGAATGTGACATAAAACCCCATTTCACCTCACCTCTTCTAAAGGCTTTAGAGGACTCTTTTTTTTTTCATAGTTGATATACACTACTATATGAACAAAATAAACTTCTAATGGGCCCCCTGGTAGGGATAGCGACAACACTTTTTTTGTTCCAACTGACATCCCTAGAGAAAATGAAGCAACCTTTTTTAATGTTTTGTTCTAAAGTACACACAACTATTACATATGTTGTGGTATAAAATTCTACAGTTGGGAGGCTGTCATATAACTTGAATACTGTTCAAAGCAGTGTTAAACCAATTTCACTCACTCACTCACTCACTCACTCACTCACTCACTCACTCACTCACTCACTCTACAGACGGGAAGCATTTTGACTTGGTTAGGATAACATGTCACAGTACATGACAGAGTAGTGCCAAACGTCAAGCCGTCTTGATGTTACAGTTCACACTCTAAGTTTTTGTTCTTCAGATGTTTGGCGTGAAATATATTGCCACACTTGCTGTATATAATATTGGAACACCATCACCACCATCACCACCACCATGACGATGACTACAACAATAATATTAGTACCGCTAAACCCAAACATAATTCCTCCTTTATGAAATCAGCAGACCCTTTATTCCTCCAACCAGCATAGGAGCATGTCTCCAGAATATAGACGTGTCTTGCATTCATTGTAACTTGAGGTATAAGAATACATATTCTTATCTTTCATTTTGATGATCAGTAAAGTTTGATAATATGCAAATCTGTAGGAACAAAAGAGGTTGCTGTGGAAGATAATTTATTAATTATAATATGATTTTTTCATGTTTATGTATAGGGGCATTTTTTTCATATTATTCTTGTTAGTCTGGCTAAGCTCTTGGGTAGCCGATTAAAACACTGGTTCAGCTCACAAATGTTTCACTAACCATTGACATCTTTATTGATGGGTCATTTATTAGCCACATTAGACAGAAAGACAAATCAAACTGTAAAATATTACAGCAGACGCTGGACTAGATAAACCTGGTTTACTTTTTCTTTTTCTTCTCTTTATGGTGGTGAGGTAGCCTTGTGGTTTTAACATTTGCTTAAATCACACGAGAGAAGGTTCTCGACATTGGCAGAACACATCAAACAATGTTTGGTATCTTTTGCCATGATGTGGAAAGACTATTTACAGCTTAAAATCCACTTCACTCAGCCATATGTGTTTCTTGTTGCTGTTTCATATGTGCTTGTTTATACATAGAAGCTGTGTTGTTTTGTAGCATGAGCCTGAACAGTCTGGAAGGAGACGAAGAATCCGAGGAAGATGACTACCAGGACGCGCGGGACAACGCCGCCAACGCTGGTCAGTCGATACGAGGTCTGACTGCCGCCCCTGCCGCCGTCCCGGACGCTCATCAACACAAACCTAATGGCAGTGTCTACACTGAAGATAGGAGCCTTTCGCCAGTCAACTCAACCGGGTCCGGTCCAAATGGTGAGCGTGATCTTTGTGTGTGAGCTGATGTTGAGCGTTGATGAATCTTTGTATGTAAGCTGATTTGAATAGCAATGTGGCCATGTCATTAACGTAGCAAATGCCTTTCCTGACATATACACATCTCTTGAAGAGTTTTGTCCAATCTCAGTTTATCTTTTAGAGGAAGGCATGAATGAAATGTTATGAAATGAAATAGTAGGTCAGCATTTTTCTTTCAAAACTACTAACATATAATGCGGACAAATTATACCGAGTGCCCAATTGTTTGTAGATATGTTTTTAATGTTTCTTGTGTTAGTTGCATCATTCAGGAGTTCTACATGTGTGTTTAATGTTTCAGTGCAAGAAGAAACGAATACCAGTGACTACCTCACTCGTACCATGAGTGAGCCGACCACCGCCAACCCCTCTGCTCGGTCTCTCACTGATCTCCCTTATGAAACACAACAAGAACAGGTAACATATACTTCAAAGGTGTATAGAGGACAGGTAACATATACACCTCCTTCAGAGATCCTATTGAGAACAGGTAACATATACACCTCCTTCAGAGATTCTATTGAGAACAGGTAACATATACACCTCCTTTAAAGATCCTATTGAGAACAGGTAACATATACACCTCCTTCAGAGATCCTATTGAGAACAGGTAACATATACAACTCCTTTAAAGATCCTATTGAGAACAGGTAACATATACACCTCCTTCTGAGACCTTATAGAGAACAGGTAACATATACACCTCCTTCTGAAACCTTATAGAGAACAGGTAACATATACACCTTCAGAGATCCTATAGAGGACAGGTAACATATACACCTCCTTCAGAGATCCTATTGAGAACAGGTAACATATACGCCTCCTTCAAAGATCCTATAGAGAACAGGTAACATATACGCCTCCTTCAGAGACCTTATAGAGAACAGGTAACATATACACACCCTTCAAAGATCCTATTGTCAACACGTAACATATACACCTCCTTCAAAGATCCTATTGTCAACAGGTAACATATACACCTCCTTCAAAGATCCCATTGTCAACAGGTAACATATACACCTTCAGAGATCCTATTGAGAACAGGTAACATATACACCTTCAGAGATCCTATTGAGAACAGGTAACATATACACCTCCTTCAGAGACCTTATAGAGAACAGGTAACCTTTATGCCACTTCAAAGGTGTATAGAAGACAGGTAACATATACACCTTCTTCAGAAATCTAAAGGAGAACAGGTAACATGTACACCTCCTTCAAAGATCCTATTGAGAACAGGTAACATATGCACCTCCTTCTGAGACCTTATAGAGAGGGGCGGTCGGGTAGCCTAGTGGTTAAAGCGTTGGCTCATCATGCCGAAGACCTGGGTTCGATTCCCGACTTGGGCACAATTTGTGAAGCCCATTTCTGGTGTCCCCCGCCGTGATATTGCTGGAATATTGCTAAAAGCGGCTTAAAACCATACTCACTCACTCACTCACTCACCTTATAGAGAACAGGTAACATATACACCCTCCTTCAGAGATCTTATTGAGAACAGGTAACATAAACACTTTCTTCAGAGATCCTATTGAGAACAGGTAACATATACCCCTCCTTCAGAGACCTTATAGAGAACAAGTAACATATACACCTCCTTCAGAGATCCTATTGTCAACAGGTAACATATACATCTCCTTCAGAGACCTTATAGAGAACAGGTAACATATACACCTCCTTCAGAGATCCTATTGTCAACAGGTAACATATACCCCTCCTTCAGAGACCTTATAGAGAACAGGTAACATATACACCTCCTTCAGAGATCTAATAGAGAACAGGTAACATATACACCTCCTCCTGAGACCTTATAGAGAACAGGTAACATATACACCTCCTTCAGAGACCTTATAGAGAACAGGTAACATATACACCTCCTTCAGAGACCTTATAGAGAACAGGTAACATATACTTCAAAGGTTGTATAGAAGACAGGTAACATATACACCTCCTTCAGAAATCTAATAGAGAACAGGTAACATATACACCTCCTTCAGAGACCTTATAGAGAACAGGTAACATATACTTCAAAGGTTGTATAGAAGACAGGTAACATATACACCTCCTTCAGAGATCTAATAGAGAACAGGTAACATATACACCTTCTTCAGAGACCTTATAGAGAACAGGTAACATATACGCCTCCTTCAGAGATCTTATGGAAAACACGTAACATATACGCCTCCTTCAGAGATCCTATAGAACAGCTTTGTGAGGAAGGAAATTAATGCATTGTTAACAGATGGCAAAAAAACTCAAACCTTTGCTGTAAGTGATTTTAATTTTTAGACTGCTATATTCTCATTCAAATAAATTCCAGATATGTATGGGACCTCTCAGGCATGTTATTAAAATTACTTGGTCTTCACTCATTTCTTTAGTTTGAAGCAAACTTATCTTTCTGAGACATACCGAAAAATATTCGCCTACAGTTCTACTCCTTTGGATGATGTTGGAAAATATTTGACATTTGTAAGAAATGCGGATGCAGCTGCTATTCCCCTAATGTTATTTGTTGAGTTGCAGTTGTTTCTCTGTTGCCAGGGCGGTGGTGTGCGCGACACTAAGTCTCGTCCGTACACAGTTGCTGCAACTCAGGGTGTGTGCTCGTGTGAAGAAGAGTACACCAGCAGCTTAGGAGTGCCACATTCCAATATGACCAAGTCTCTCTCAACTCCCTCAATCCCCGCTGCTGCCAAACAGGAGATGAACTCAACTGGTGAGACAATGACCACCACTTGTTCCCTCAAGTAATCCGACCGCCTTGGTGGTCTAGTGGTAGAGCGTCCGCCCGGAGAGCGGAAGGTCTGGGGTCAGATCCCCGGCAACGTCATACCAAATGACGTTAAATGATGGCACTTGTTGTTACCCTGTCTGGCGCTCGGCATTAAGGGGCTAAAACAAGGTTGGCTCGGAGTCAGTATACTGTGTCTGAGTGGGGTAGTCATGTTAAACTGCGGCATGGTATCTAAGTGGGCTTGCACTTTAAGTCGGCATCAGTCCGGATTAGTACAAGCAGCCACACAAACACACACGTGCATGCACCTCGCTATATAAGTGCAGTAATCTTGGACATGATGTTAAACCCCATTTCACCTCACCTCCCTCTAGTAATCAAGGCACAATTCATGCTTGAAGGTGGAACATCAAATTTATATTTGGAGCGGTAATGATAATTTCTATTTTAGTGGTATTAGTGATTCTTTACACGGTATTGATATCCTGTTTAAGAAATATTCAATCTATACTGTAACTTTTAAGAAACAAGTTGAATACTGCTAATCTTTGCTTCACAGTTTAAACGGACACGTACTTGCCAGTATTATGCATAGGAATATAGACAAGTGTCTTGGTCTGTTCAGAGGCCGATATTCAATTCCAAGTTTACAGCAGATGTCATTAAGAATTCCCATATCGCTAATATAAATTTCCCAATTCATGTAATCACTTATAACTAGTTTTATGGTTTTGTAGAAGTAGCATGTATTTCACTCATATGGGGACCAATAAAGGGGGAGAGGTTTTAATGCTTAGTTTGATATTAGTACATTGAATGCATCTCAAAATACAATGTTAAAATACCACTGAATTTAAGAAAATAACAAAAACTTTAAAAAGATCCCAGTTGTGAACTAAATAACAACATTTTTTATCCAAAATTGCCTTCCAGGGGCACTTTGTTTAGAATCCTAGATAAATCCCATGGGATATCAAATTCCATAGCTAGAATGAAGTGATTGTGTGTTTGAACTTCAAGACCACATTTGCATTGGGAGTGGGAATCATTAGGTTTCTTTCTTTGTTTACCTTGGCATATCCTGATAAAGAAATGTTTGGTCTATACCATTACTTTTCCAAATTATTTTCACCAGCCACAAGTCGGATGCTGCTGATCTTTCCTTCACAGTATAAGTGCACCCTAATTTCCCAAAGCTGTGCAGAGACTAGGGCTGGGGCTTGTCCATGTTTACTACCCGGGTACCCAACCCCCTATTACGCGACCCAAACCAGGTACCTGCTGTAGATCTCAAGAGTACGTGTTCTGGTCCAGCATTGGTTAGTTGCCCTGAATGATTTAGTCAGTATACTTGACACGTGTATTGTGTGTTACAGATTCCCGAAAGCTGAGTCTCCGTAGAGATGGGCGTGGCAAGGATGGCAAACAGTAAGTGGGCTTGGCATGGTGCTCCCCCTGTAGTGTAGTGGTCAGTTTGTCCTACATCCCAGGCGCAACTCTCAGGAGAAATTGAAATGACTGATCTGTCCACAAGTTTGTGACATCTAGCTGCAGTGACTTGCTGTAGTGTTAGACTGACTGACTTTAGTGTTAGACTGACTTGCTGTAGTGTTAGACTGACTGGCTGTAGTGTTAGACTGACTGGCTGTAGTGTTAGACTGACTTGCTGTAGTGTTAGACTGACTGGCTGTAGTGTTAGACTGACTTGCTGTAGTGTTAGACTGACTGGCTGTAGTGTTAGACTGACTGACGTTCGTGTTAGACTGACTGGATTTTGTGTTAGACTGACTGGCTGTAGTGCTATAGTGACAGACAGGCCACTAGATGCTATAGTACATTGACTGACTGACTGACTGTAGTGCTACAGTGAGATGACACAGACACTAGATGGTGTAGTATTAGACTGACTGACTATGATGTTATAGTGACAGACAGGTCACTACATGCTGTAGTATGAGACTACAAGCTTGAGTGTTTAGAGTTTGACAGCTACTGATGAAGTACCTTTGTTTGCTGTGTGTCTTTTTCAGCCCTATTCAAGCCAAATTCTAGTTTGTGATAAGCCTTGTGATGTACTCAAACAGTAGCTGTGGTTTGTAGTTTCCAAACTTTGGTTTAAAGTGGTCATAGCTATTAGAAAGAGAATTGTTTCAAAATTCACATTTCATCAAAACTACTGATTAGTTCGAGAGACCTATCAGATAATGAACACTAATTCTTAGCTAGAAACACTTCAAACAGGTTTTAGTCAAGAGGCAGTTTAGTTAATACTTCTTATCATTATCATTATCACTTTGAGAATTGAGTTGGCACGGGTGGCTGGGCAGATGATTTTAATCTTTACAGTTACAGACTGATGGTGTTGGTTATTGGCTACTCAGCACTTGGTATTAACCAGACACAAACCATGCACCAGCATAATCACGCACAGCTGTTATACATGTGACCATGGTGACACTCTCATATTGATACTAATAGATTTGGAAATTAAAGTTGAAAACATGACAAGTTTGACCTGGTGCTGGAGTCCTCAGATTGATAATTGGGGTTATAGACATGGATACAAGGTGGCATTTTAAATATGTCTTGATATCTCACTTTTTTTACCTTCCTTTTGGAAGGAGGGCACATGTGGCCCAGTCGTCTAAGGTGCCGCAATTCACTGTGCAGAGTTGTGTCCCTTGGGCATGCCAGAAACCTATGATTGTGGGTTCGAATCCCGGTTCGCCCCGATTATGTTTCTAGGTTTGTCAGCACCATACCCGTGCTCGTTGGTTTCACTGAAGTGATAAACGTCTGAGACCTGCATCACTTCGGGCTTTCCTCCCACATTAAGCTGACACGCCGTGATATAACTGGAATACTGTTAAAAGCGGCGTTAAACCCAACTCATTCACTCCTTTTGAAAGATTCTTTTGTAGTGAAAGAGATAAGCTGTAAGGTTAAACACAACAAAATATATCATCAAACAAGTACAATAATAGAATAACAATTATCTAGCATGCTGGACATTGCCCTGAACCCTCTGTTTGTGTCCCCCTACAATAATTAGCAGAAACAGAACTTTAACATTAGCAAAGACTTGCCAGAGGTATGTGAAACTGTAAAGATATGTGAAACACACAATAGGAGAAACCTGCATATATGTGAAGACTATTATATGTGAAATGCACAATAGGAGAAACCTGCATATTTTTGAAAACAGGATATATGTGAAAACTATGGCAAAATGTGAAACACAATTGGAGAAACCTGAATGTATGTGAAAACTTTTATATGTGAAACACACAACAGGAGAAACCTGCATATATGTGAAAACAGGATATATGTGAAAACTATGGCAAAATGTGAAACACAATTGGAGAAACCTGCATATATGTGAAACCTATAGAGATATGTGAAACACAATAGGAGAAACCTGCATATATGTGAAACCTATAGAGATATGTGAAACACACAATAGGAGAAACCTGCATATATGTGAAAACTGTTATGTTATGTGAAACACACAATAGGAAAAACCTGCATGTATGTGAACACTATTATATGTGAAACACACAACAGGAGAAACCTGCATATATGTGAAACCTATAGAGATATGTGAAACACACAATAGGAGAAACCTGCATATATGTGAAACCTATAGAGATATGTGAAACACACAATAGGAGAAACCTGCATATATGTGAAAACTCTTATGTTATGTGAAACACACAATAGGAAAAACCTGCATGTATGTGAAAACTATTATATGTGAAACACACAACAGGAGAAACCTGCATATATGTGAAAACTGGATGTATGTGAAAACTATGGCGAAATGTGCAACACAATTGGAGAAACCTGCATATATGTGAAACCTATAGAGATATGTGAAACACACAATAGGAGAAACCTGCATATATGTGAAAACTGCCGGTATCTGTGAAGCCTGCATCCTTGACGTTGCATCTGTATGTGGTGTTGTGACGTCAGTGTATGGAGGACACCGTAGGAGCCTGGTGTTGTTGTTGCTGTCACTGCTGCAGCTGTTGAACGGGTGTTGGTGCTAGATCCCGCCTTGTTACCCCCAGTTGTGTTTTACTTTGAGGTTGCTGTTTTTGTTTGTTGAAACACAATGGTGTTATTTCAGACCCAGTGGCCAGTCCTATACTGTAATACAAAAACTCCTCCAAGATCATGAGTGAGTTTGTCGTAGGCATCATTCAGTTTCTGCTTGTCCTGCTTACACCTGTATATCACACTCGCAAATGACCTGCTTGCATATTGCACAGCACTTCTAGCTATTTCAAGTTTAATATATTTCTTGATTCATATTTTTTTTAAATCCATTTTTAAAATTTTACTTGCATTTTTTTTTAATCACCTTTTTGACCTTCTGGCATCAAACTAGCTCAAACTTTTTTTTTCAAAATAAGAAAATCTGTTTTCTCATCTGGGCATTAAGTAACATTATTTCAAGACTTTCTTTAAATCTTTGTGACTTTGGTTATGAAAGCTTAGAGAACTGTAAGTTTGGCAAAAGGGAGATAATATTGTACTCTGGCAAGAGTTACTCCCCTTGATGTGCTACTGCCTGCCTTGCTGTTTCCCCTGTGTTGTAGCAGTAATGCATGAAAATATGCATGTTTATTGCATGTTTTATGGTAAGGGACTTTCTTTGATTTTGTGCACCAGCATGTTGCATGAGTATTTCAGTTGTAGAACATTTTATGGCATTATTTAACTATCTTAACAATATTTACTCATGGACCTTATTTTTCAGCCTCAGTGACCTTTCATCATCTTCTTATTCCTCTGCTTGTTGAATCGTTATACATAGTCCACCCAGTAAGATTTTGACCCCTTCTATACAAGCTTTACCCCTCCAAATAGATTAGATAGCCAGGAATAGTATAGGCTGAACCGCAACTAAACAAATAATCAGAAGACTACCATGACAGTTCATCTGCAAACATTTGCATGGAGTGATCATAGATAGACTAAGTTAATACAGCATGTCATATACATAGTAATCAAATCCTGTCTACTATGTACTTTGCAGATTTGATGAGGGGACACGGGTGGCCCTGTTGTCTAGGTGCTGGTGTTTGCGATGCAGAGTTGCATCCCTTCGGCACACCTGAAACCTATGGCCATGGGTTCATATCCCGGTTCACACCAATTCTGTTTCTAGGTTTGTCAGCACCTATCCATGCTTGAAGGTTTCATCAAAGTGGTCAATCTCTGTGACCTGCATCACTTCAGGCTTTCCTCCGCAATAAGCTGACACGACTGTGATATAACTGGAATACTGTTCAAAGCAGCGTTAAACCAAACTCATTTTCTCACTGATATTTGATAAATAAGTCTATTTTTCCTGACACATTATCTAAGCGTATATTATTTGTTAATATGGTAACCCTGATTGTTATTGTTAACGTCCTGACATTTTGTCTTATTTATTTGGTAAATTCATATGAAACTGGGAAAATATATATCATTGGTGGAGATGAACATTTTGTAAACGAGTCTTTTAAGTAGCGTGTCATGTTCCCCAATGCAGCAGTTATATGTGCTAACTTCATAGTGGAAAGAAGGAGGGGAGATGACAGAAGGAAAACAAACTATCAGAACAAAACTCTGTAAAAGGGACATAGCGAGATAGCACAACATCTAAGAGTTAATACCACTCATCTGATTAACAGTGCACAGTTTCGGCGCCAAGATGAAATCGAGGAAGAAGATGAAAATGTTGCTCCTGTTCGTCGGCGTGGAGGAGAGATATCGCTTCAGGATTTTCTCAGCGAGTGAGTGGACCTGCCTTCCTCGATCCTGTTGTAGCTGTTTTGTTTTCTTACCTGTTTCAAATCAAGAGATAAACGTAATGTTCCCATGGTTACAAGACTTTGTCACTGCCCCATGTGTTCATCTTTTCATGTGACCTGTCTTTCCCTCTTATGTTGGTGATCTCAGTATTCTCTTGTAAGTTGCTGTGATTCTGAGTTGAAAGCATTGTCTATTTTGTATCATTTGCCCCGATCAAGTTTCGAGGTTTGTCAGCACCATACCCGTGCTTGTGGATTTCACCGAAGTGGTAATGTGTTTGGGACCTGCATCACTTAGAGCTTTGTTCCCGCAGTAAGCTGACACGCCGTGATATAACTGGAATACTGTTTATAGTCACGTTTAACCCCAAACTCACTCACTATTTCATATCACTCAATGTTTGTCATTGCAGTTATGCTGACATGTCATTCATTCATTTTACTTTTCATCATTATGTGCCCTGACTAATTTCAAAAAGACCTTTTGGCTGCTAATTGCACATTTTCACCAGTTGTGGTCTTTTTGCCAACTTTGGTGTATAGATAGGCATGCATAAAAGACAGTAGGCTCAAATAATAATGATAATGACATTGAGACATATGTACTAATGTCATTATCATTATTATTTGAAAAAGTCTTAACTTTAATCTCAACTTCTTGAACAAAGTCATTTGGCCATTAGCTCGCTTAACCTTCCATTGACCATTCAAGCCTACTGTCTTTTATGCATGCCTATCTATACACCAAAGTTGGCAAAAAGACCACAACTGGTGAAAATGTGCAATTAGAAAAAAGGTCTTTTTGAAATTAGTCAGGGCACATAATGATGAAAAGTAAAATGAATGAACGACATAATAGGTATAATGATAATGACATTAGTACATATGTCTCTATTTAACCGATACATGTGTCTCCAGATGTCCTTCTGTCAGTCACTCACATTCATGTGTGCATCCGTCATATTCTCATGCATGGGTCATCAGTCCATACACCAGCAGACCATTTAACTATTCATAGTTGTGTTGTCGTGAATCATATTGACTGTTGTACCACAGCGATTGTTTTCTAGCCATGTGTCTATGGTGACTCATCAAACTGGTCTGTGGTGACTCACGTCAATGATCATGTGTCTGGTGACTCACATCAATGATCATGTATCATGGTCACTCACATCAATGATCATGTATCATGGTCACTCACATCAATGATCATGTGTCTGGTGACTCACATCAATGATCATGTGTCTGGTGACTCACATCAATGATCATGTGTCTAGTGACTCACATCAATGATCATGTGTCTGGTGACTCACATCAATGATCATGTGTCTGGTGACTCACATCAATGATCATGTATCATGGTCACTCACATCAATGATCATGTATCATGGTCACTCACATCAATGATCATGTGTCTGGTGACTCACATCAATGATAATGTATCATGGTCACTCACATCAATGATCATGTGTCTGGTCACTCACATCAATGATCATGTGTCTGGTGACTCACATCAATGATCATGTGTCTGGTCACTCACATCAATGATCATGTGTCTGGTGACTCACATCAATGATCATGTGTCTGGTGACTCACATCAATGATCATGTGTCTGGTCACTCACATCAATGATCATGTGTCTGGTCACTCACATCAATGATAATGTGTCTAGTGACTCACATCAATGATAATGTGTCTAGTGACTCACATCAATGATCATGTGTCTGGTCACTCACATCAATGATCATGTATCATGGTCACTCACATCAATGATCATGTATCATGGTCACTCACATCAATGATCATGTGTCTGGTCACTCACATCAATGATCATGTGTCTGGTGACTCACATCAATGATAATGTGTCTGGTCACCCACATCAATGATCATGTGTCTGGTCACTCACATCAATGATAATGTGTCTGGTGACTCACATCAATGATCATGTGTCTGGTCACTCACATCAATGATCATGTGTCTGGTGACTCACATCAATGATCATGTGTCTGGTCACTCACATAAATGATCATGTGTCTGGTGACTCACATCAATGATCATGTGTCTGGTCACTCACATCAATGATCATGTGTCTGGTCACTCACATCAATGATCATGTGTCCTGTTGACTTACATCAATGATAATGTGTCTGGTGACTCACATCAATGATCATGTGTCTGGTCACTCACATCAATGATCATGTGTCTGGTCACTCACATCAATGATCATGTGTCTGGTCACTCACATAAATGATCATGTGTCTGGTGACTCACATCAATGATCATGTGTCTGGTCACTCACATCAATGATCATGTGTCTGGTCACTCACATCAATGATCATGTATCATGGTCACTCACATCAATGATCATGTGTCTGGTGACTCACATCAATGATAATGTGTCTAGTGACTCACATCAATGATCATGTGTCTGGTCACTCACATCAATGATCATGTGTCTGGTGACTCACATCAATGATCATGTGTCTGGTCACTCACATCAATGATCATGTGTCTGGTGACTCACATCAATGATCATGTGTCTGGTCACTCACATCAATGATCATGTATCATGGTCACTCACATCAATGATCATGTATCATGGTCACTCACATCAATGATCATGTGTCTGGTGACTCACATCAATGATCATGTGTCTAGTGACTCACATCAATGATCATGTGTCTGGTCACTCACATCAATGATCATGTGTCTGGTGACTCACATCAATGATCATGTGTCTGGTCACTCACATCAATGATCATGTGTCTGGTCACTCACGTCAATGATCATGTGTCTGGTCACTCACATCAATGATCATGTGTCTGGTCACTCACATCAATGATCACGTGTCTGGTCACTCACATCAATGATCATGTGTCTGGTCACTCACATCAATGATCATGTATCATGGTCACTCACATCAATGATCATGTATCATGGTCACTCACATCAATGATCATGTGTCTGGTGACTCACATCAATGATCATGTGTCCTGATGACTTACATCAAGCCATGTGTCCATGGTGACTCACGACTTGAATACGTCAGTGGTGACTCACATCAAGTCATGTGCATAGCATCATCTACATCTCAGGGGCCCGCATTTTGGTAAACCTAAAACTTGAATATGTCACAGTGACTCCCATCCATCATTGTCAGACGAGTCATTTGCATTCATCAATTTATCAGTTTGACTCATGTAATGTGTTGTGGTGTATCTTGTTCACTCTTCTATCTCTCTGTCTCACCTTTATGTGAGTTCCATGGTGTCATTGTTGTGTTTATTCCCTAGTTTTCCTTCTCTCATTACATCTTGGGCAGTGGGGTAGCCTTGTGGTTAAAGTGTCACAACAAAGTCTTGGGTTTGATTCCCCTCATGGGTACGACATGTGAAGCCCATTTCTGTTGTTCCCCACAGCGATGTAAAACATTTCCCACTCATTTTCATGATACCTGTTTCTCCAACATTCATGAATGTCACAGTGACAAAGTACGATCATATCGACATCCACCCATCCTAAGGCAAATATACTACTCAAAAGAAGTTAAAGAACCAGTTAACCTGTCTTTCATATGACGATAGCTAATCTTTCATGGCATAACAGATTGACTATAGTCATAAGAAAAATATTCGTGTTATGTAACTTCTTTTGAGTAGTATACTGAACAAAATAAGTAAGGGATCATGAATATTTTGGGGGATACTGTTATAACATAGTATGCTCAGTCTTTGCTGCAAAAAAATATTCCCATAATATTCATGATCCCTATCTTATTTTGTTCAGTTTATATATGGATGAAGAATAACCATGTTGATGTGTCATGACTCGCTACTTGGCATGTGTACAAGCTTTCTAGTGTCACCACTATGCGATATCGTGCCCATCCATGAAGACTGTGTATGTTCTGTAAGCACAGATACCTAGATGCGTGTTTATTATTTTTAATTGTTTATAATGACTATGGATGGCAGTGTATATATGTATTATGATATCAAATATATAGGAAACCCATGGTGTTATTGACAAAACCGATACGCCATGACAAGTGACTGGAGAGTTCAGCTCCTATTGATTTTGGTTCAATGATACATGATTGCCCATTAATTCCTTACAGAACTCCTGAAAAAGAAAGGTAAAATTCTCTCTCACCCCACAACTTTTGCACTTCAATCCCACTTGCAGCATCACTATTGTAGACCCTCTTTTCAATGTATGGAATGACTGCACCTCAAGCAACCAACCAGCTCCCAACAATTGACCTTTCCCACCATCGTTACTGTGTCGGTTATACTCCAATGAAACTTGTTTCATAGATGTAGTCTTGGAAACAATAGCACTTTTTTACCTTAAACCCATATTTCCTACCCATCCACTGCACAGGATCACTGATCAACAAACCCCAATATTTATGCTTTCTTTATGAATCCTCTTCCGTCAAAGTCCTTGAATATATCATTGTTTCCCCATTTTGTTTCAGAGATCCAATCTCAATATTCTCGTGACATATGTGGCTTTCAAAGTATATTCTTTGTCTCATGAGTCAATGTTTTGTTTGTGTATTACTCCATGGCTTTGTATAAGGCATATTGTATAAACCATTGCACAATTACCGTGGATATTTTATTTCAGAAACTAATATTGTTTTATAGTGTGTATAGTTTGATTTGCTTCCTAACCACGTCTTAAGGCCCTAACTCTGCTAAGCTTAACAATGACGCTTTATATATCGCTTGATGTCAATATAGACACTTGTAATTGGGTTGTCAGAAATGTTTATTTTGCAGGTCACAACAATGTAATGTTTTCGGCACTTACATCTTTTTCGTCATACTTTTTGGTGCGATCTTTTTAGTTTGTTAGAAGAGTATGTTATCGAAAAGGTTACCCGGTGGAAACCGTGTCGACATTCTACATGTTAAATTTAGTTTTATTTACAACATACTCCTAGCAATGTCATCTATTTGGCAATGTTCTCACCAATTCTGCACAAGCTTATTCTAAGAATGATGTACGAAGCTAGGCTATGTCTGTGATGAAGTACAGCTTTTACAAGAGTTGCACAGTGGCACAGAATCCTACAGTGGTACAAAGCCAGTCAGTATTGATCACATTTAGGCACCAAGCTGAAACCCACACCAAGTATCACCAAATAACTTAAAGTGATAAGGATGCCATACAATCAGAAAGAAAATAGCTTACCTAAAGAGTATCACTACTAAACTATGTAGTTGAAATTAAAATGAAAATATTGTCTAAGGTCAAATAAAAGATTATGAAATACAACAAGGAAATAAATATTGATACTCTCCCCAGATCTGCCAGTTTCGACCTTGAAGACCAGAGAGCCAAACAACGGAAGGAAGAAGAGAGGAAGAAGCGGAAACCCAGTGTCTTCTCTCGCTTCCAGAGCAGCTACCGGACCAAGAAGGTATGTGACCATAGTTGACATATTTTTATATTTCAGCACTGTCTCCGTGGTCCAGTGAAGTGTCTGCCTGGAAAGGTCGGTGGTTTGATCCCCGGCCACTTCATACCAAAAGACTTTAAAAGATGTTACTTGTTACCCTGCCTGGTGCTCGGCATAAGGGGCAAAAACGACTGGTTGGCTCAGTATTCTGTGTTTGACATGGGGTACTAGGGCTGGGACGAGTCCAAATTTACTACCCGGGTACCCACCACCCTATTACCCGACCCTACCTGGGTACCCGCTGTAGAGATAGGTACAAACTGTCCGATTTGGAAAAGTTTGACCTTAGCCCTGGCAAAATGTAATTAGATACACGTATAAAACGATCTGGTCATGCATACACTGAAGTTTACTGCAAGAAGTGATATCTGTATTCAAACATATAAAAGTCAGAAGGAATGGGTGCATTGTCAGAAAGAAATGGGAACATTAGTTACTTGTAGTGTAACCATAGAGTTTTGGATAAATTTTGTCATTAAACAATACATCACATGACTAACCACGGGTCCGGGTAGTCCTGTGGATACTAGGGTCCTACTCAGGACCCACCCGACCGGAGTTCCCATGTTACCCATGCCAGCCTTATGGGGTACCCATGTTAAACTGTGGCATGGTATCTCAGTGGGCTAGCACTATAAAACCGACATAAGCCCGGACTGATACAAGCATGCATGTTGCTATGTGAGTGCTATAAACTTTAGACTCTGTACAGCCATGGGCAATGCTTCTGAAGTACTGGTAATTTGGAGCATTTTTAATATCTTAGTCACACATGATTGTATTTTACTTCAGGAGTTTATGTTCTTATGAAAGTGTGCTCACCTTCGTTTGTGGGCAAATAAAGTGGACTTGTCCCTGGCTCTTATTCACAGTAGTATTATTTATGGTGCAGTGTTGTAATGATGTCTTGAGAAATGGGAAGTTGTCAGGTTGGTGGCTAGGCTCACTCAAATGATATACATGTGACTGAAAGTATACAATTCCATGTGTGCTTGTTTCAGGATAAATGTTTAGTGTTAGATCCAGTCAAAGCCTTCACTGTAACTGAGACAATGTCTCCTTCAGTGACGAAATCAAATGAAGCACCCCAAAAATCATTCAATGACCTCACATGTCAAATATTTAATCTAAAATTGTTAGATTTCAATGTATGAATCACATCAAATGTGCTTTTGTTTTATGTTAGTCATTATGTCATGGTATTATTTTATGGGAGGTCTTTAAGTGTGAGTGTTAGGTTGTCACTCCTTTGATCATGCAGCTGAGTGCCATGAATGATATGTGATATGTGAAGGTGGTTAGTCACACCTGTGTGTTGAGAAGTTGTTGGCACTGTGTCAGAGCTGCTTCATCAGAGTGTATTGTGGCTGCAAGCCTGTCTGTCTGTCTGTTCGATTGCTGCCCACTCATCAGTGAAAACTTTCTCCACTTTCTCCACTTGGTTTGGGTAGCCAGTTGGAGCAAGCAAGTTCTGGGTTCTTACTGGTGGGTACATTTGTGAAGCCTGTTCTTGGAGTCCCCTAACGGATATGACTGGAATAATGTTAAAAGCAGCCTAAAACCCAACTCACTCACTCACTCACTCACTCACTCACTCACTCACTCACTCACTCACACTCACTCACTCACTCACTCACTCACTCACTCACTCACTCATATTCTGTTTAGAATTGCATGATGGACATCCATAGATCAGGTGTGTTGTTTGTGAACATTATTGTTAGCAATTTACATATACTATATTATCTCTGTAATAAGGGCACAGGGCTTAGAAAATTGACAAAGGGGATGTTATTAAAACCATATACATGTTCAAATTATTGTCAGTGATCAAGTGGTTGTGAACAAACTTAGTTCAAGCGTTGGTGATATATCTGATGATGGTCAGTAGGTAATCATGTATCCCTTCTGCACTGGGGAGCACGGGTGGCCCAGTTGTCTAAGCCGTCATGATTCGCTGTGCAGAGTTGCGTCCCTTGGGCACGCCAGAAACCTATGATTGTGGGTTCGAATCCTGGTCTGCCCTGATTATGTTTCTAGGTTTGTCAGCACCATACCCGTGCTCATGGGTTTCACCGAAGTGGTAAACATCACCACTTCGTCACCACTTCGTCACCACTTCGTCAAGGAAGTGGTAGACCTGCATTACTTCGGGCTTTCCTCCCACATTAAGCTGATCAGCCGTGATATAACTGGAATACTGTTAAAAGCGGTGTTAAAACCCAACTCACTTACTCACCCTTCCGCACTGCTGTTTTCTGTAAACAAGTCTGTATCATACACAAGAATGTATTGACTGTTATTAAAATTTTGGGCCTCAGTAGGTGTAAAAATACTTGAATGGTTTAGAAATTGGTCAGCTTATTGAGACATGGCGCTTAATATGGCGAATATGGTTTTGGGGTTTATAAAGATGTATTGCCTATTTACAGCAGATGATATCATCTTAACTTCCATACATCTTAACTTACGCGTTTTGCATATCCTTTGATTCTTATCCATTCCTACAAGTTGTCCGTGTCTGATTAATAGTACCTGGGAACTGCGTCTAAGTGTTACTGTAACCAGGGCTTGTTTACACACCATCCCTGGCTAGCACTGTAGAAATCCATAACTGACAATATAGCCAATCAGTAAACCATTTCCTACCATTACAACCTAGAGATAGGATCCTACTTGTGTGTGAGTTTCTTCTGTTTGTAGTAAGTCAAGAATTTATATATTTCAACTGCTTATGTGAAATATGGAAAAATATATATGTCAACAATTTGGGTATCCAAAGCTCATTCAGACTAACTTTTGAATTTCATGTACAAATTGCATGGAGGACACTATGTGAAAGGGGTCGGGTCTGTGGGTCCTTGTTTTTGCATATTTACCTCATCAAGAGTAATTGTTCGTTTTGTTTTACCGAAATTCACTTTAATGTTTATGAAATCTTTAAGCCGTCCTTTGTTTCGTTACAGTACCTTAGCTGCCAACCGTAAAATGTTCGTACCAGATGCCATCTTGTTTTCTAGCAAATGCGTCAATATTCATCACATGACAGGTCAATACTGATCATGTGATGAGTCAATTTTCGAGGTCAGTGTCAGTCACATGACTTCTTGGTCTACATTGAAATGTATTGTTTTGTCACAAGGTACAGATTAACCAATGGAATTGCAAGATTCATAATAGAGGTATAACAAACACTGACAAACAAAATACAGTTTCAGTTAGATGCTTACATTTGGTTTACTGCAAACATACGTGTTATGTATTGGATCACCAGCAGTAAATATCTGTATTACCCTTTCCGAGAATGCGGGGATGGGATCTTGGACCCGACGACACCGGTATATCGAGGCTTTAGTGTTCTTACATACTCGAGTTCTTGTCTTATGACGTACGCTGAAATGTATACCCGTTCAGTACAAATAGTGAAACGAGAAAAAAGGTGCTTTGTGTGAGCAGAAACAATAACTTGTTTACTACAGTTTTTATGTGTTTCTGGAAATTTGGCATATTTTCCTAACTGTAAATGTTTTTTTCATGAACCCCTTTGGAAAATGAGGAATTGGTTGTCATAAGGTATCAGATGTACAGCTGGCAACTTGTAAGGAAAATCAGTCTGTAGGGTAGCTTGGTGGTTGAAGTGTTCGCACAACATACTGAAGGTCTGGGTTCGATTCCCCACCTGGATACAGTATATATAACACTTTTCTGTGGCCCTGCTTTTGTATCACAGTAATATTGCTAAAAGTGTAACACTATTCTCACTGTTGTGAACACCACCATGGAGCTGTTGTTCGGCTTCTGTCCTGTCACATGGTTATTACAGCGCTAGTATAGAATATTCTAAATGTGTATTATTATATTAGTACTGTAAGATGTAAATTTACTTACTGTTTGTTGATCCTCCTAACATGACAGTCAACTTCCCTCTTGTTCTGCCCATGCATAGTGTGGAAGGTTGCCGTTTGAGTGTTTGAGAGCTGCCGTTTGAGTGTTTGAGAGCTGCCGTTGCCATATTTTCAGCAGTGTGCTATCAGATTCTGTGATGCTGTTTCTTAGTTTTTAGTTACATTCCTGTATTGTAGACATATGACAGTTTTTCGTTGCAGTCTCTGAGTTTTCATTGGTAGGCCTGGTGAGGAGTAATAACAAAATAGGACATCAGATGGTCATGCAATAACCAGATTTATTACATGTTAAATTTTTAACGTTTGTATCGACGGCAGTTTTAATTAACTTTAACAGCTGCTGCACGCTTGTCAATATGATATAACACATTTATATCATCGTTTTATGATTCACTCTCATCTAATGTGGTAATCAGTTTCACATGTAGCAGGTTTTAATAAGCAATTAGTGTAATTAATGAACATGGTATGCCCAGGCTGCAGGGAGTGAGCAGTGAGTCACTGCTACTGCTCTGTCCTGAACCTTCATAAAGTGATCCTGGCACTAAGATTGTGATAACTCTCCCTAGTCTCTGTACTCCGTGAATGTCTCTGTACTCCATGAATATGGCTGCTATATCCTACACCTTCCTCCACAAAGTGATCTTAGCACTAAGAATGTGATAACTCTCCCTAGTCTCTGTACTCCGTGAATGTCTCTGTACTCCATGAATATGGCTGCTATATCCTACACCTTCCTCCACATAGTGATCTTAGCACTAAGATTGTGATAACTCTCCCTAGTCTCTGTACTCAGTGAATATGGCTGCTATATCCTACACCTTCCTCCACATAGTGATCTTAGCACTAAGATTGTGATAACTCTCCCTAGTCTCTGTACTCCTTGAATATGGCTGCTATATCCTACACCTTCCTCCACATAGTGATCTTAGCACTAAGAATGTTATAACTCTCCCTAGTCTCTGTACTCCTTGAATATGGCTGCTATATCCTACACCTTCCTCCACATAGTGATCTTAGCACTAAGAATGTGATAACTCTCCCTAGTCTCTGTACTCCTTGAATATGGCTGCTATATCCTACACCTTCCTCCACATAGTGATCTTAGCACTAAGGATGTGATAGCTCTCCCTAGTCTCTGTACTCCGTGAATATGGCTGCTATATCCTACACCTTCCTCCACATAGTGATCTTAGCACTAAGAATGTGATAACTCTCCCTAGTCTCTGTACTCAGTGAATATACCTGCTATGTCCTACACCTTCCTCCACATAGTGATCTTAATGTTACCCTGCCTTGCGCTCATATGTAAAGGGGTAAAACTAGGGCAGGTCATCTCGGTTTTAGTATACTGTGTGGGGTATCCATGTAAGACTGCACATGGTATCTCAGTATAACTCCGGCATAAGTACAGACTAGTACATGCACGCACACACATGCACACACATGCACATGTCTATATTTAGTGTAATGATCTTGAATGCACATTAAACCCCATTTCACGTCACCATGTCATGTGAGTCAATATCCAGTGTAGAGTGTCACATATCCTTGGTACATATCAACCCCACAAAGCAGCATTAGAAATTGGCACCAGTGCTGTAGTCCTTACCAAACTACCCAGTAGTAAAGGTATCCTAAGGACTAGCAGAAATTTGCCCATATCAAGGGTTTTGCTATATGTTATCATTATAAGGCCTAGTGGACAAAAACTGTTAGTTTCTATCGCTGTAGTGTGTATCCATTATCAGCGCTACATTGTTTAGCAAATCAGCCCTATCTATAAATGGGTGTGGTCAGTCTACACATGCCCTAATCACATGGTGAACATGTGGTCCTATGTCTACGAGCGTGTATATTTATGCCAACACCTAAGCAAATTATAAGTCCTCCATGTATATTGATTCTTAGACAGTACAGGCGGTATGTAAACACAGTGACGAGGTCAGTGGACGTGAAGACGCATACATTAAATGACAGATGGACAACGAAGTCTATGTTCATCGGCAAAGTAGTTGGTAACATAAGTATTGGTGATCAATGGAGGCTTACCATTTTTTGTCCCAACAAACAAGAGATAATGAAGGAGTGCCAGCATCGATGATGCTTGACAGCAGTTTTCGTGTTCTAGAAAAAGGTGTTCTTGTTTTCAATTTATTGCATTTGTATTAACAGACGAGTTATTAGTTTTCTTATATTTTGGCAACTTGATTTGGGAGTTTTTGTCGACAAATGTTATTAACATATATCGGGGTTGATCCCTTTTCCGTGCAATTTACGTCACAACGAGATGTATGATGGTGGTATGTTTCCATGGTAATGAGGTATCCGCTTTTTGAGGAGAATAACTCCATTTCAACATGTGTTTCCTCAAACATTTGATTTCATTGTAGCCAGAAAATGTTTTCCCATCAAGCTTAACATTGAAGGGATGTGAGGGTAGGGGTGGAGTGAGTGAGGGAGTGAGAGATAGAGGGAGGGTAGGGATGGAGTGTGTGAGGGAGTGAGAGATAGAGGGAGCGTAGGGATGGAATGAGTGAGAGATGGAGGGAGGAAGGGTAGGAATGGAATGAGTGAGAGATGAAGGGAGGGTGGGGATGGAGAGTGAGGGAGTGAGAGATAGAGGGAGGAAGGGTAGCGATGGAGTGAGTGAGGGAGTGAGAGATGGAGGGTAGGATCGAGTGAGAGATAGAGGAAGCGTAGGGATGGAATGAGTGAGGGAGTGAGAGATGGAGGGAGGAAGGGTAGGAATGGAATGAGTGAGAGATGAAGGGAGGGTGGGGATGGAGAGTGAGGGAGTGAGAGATAGAGGGAGGAAGGTTAGCGATGGAGTGAGTGAGGGAGTGAGAGATTGAGGGTAGGGATGGAGTGAGTGAGGGAGTGAGTGAGGGAGTGAGAGATGGAGGGAGGAAAGGGTAGGAATGGAGTGTGAGGGAGTGAGAGATGGAGGAAGGGTAGGAATGGAGGGAGTGAGGGAAGGAAGGGATGGAGTGAGTGAGGTAGTGAGAGATGGAGGGAGGAATGGAGAGTGAGGGAGTGAGAGATGGAGGGTAGGGATGGAGTGAGTGAGGGATGGAGTGAGGTTAGGGATGGAGTGAGTGAGGGATGGAAGGAGAGATGTTGTGATGGATGGAATGAGAGAAATGGAGTTAGGGTGGAGTGAGTGAGACAGAAGGAATAATGGCATGGATTAATGGAGGGAGGGACAAATTCAGGGATGGACTAGTCTTAAAAAAACAACCCAACACCAAATTTCTAAGGCTGTGAAAGCATGAGACACAAGGGACCTATTCTTCCCTGGAATCTACATGAGAGCTAATATAATTGGTTCAGGAATAACTGGTGATTATAGTTAGTTATGAACTAGGTGATTGCCATCGTGCATCGATCAGACATTGAGGACAATCGGTTTGTATCTTATTTGTGCCTTTATTCTGTTTTGTGGTCAAATGTTCTAAAGCTTGATTTTTAACTATATTAATATAATATTTTACTATATTATTCCCATTTCATAAGTATGTGGAATTTACAAATGATTTCTGACAAAAATATATTTGTTACAAAATGTCAACAGAGGGAAAATCATTTACATCTGGTGACATAATTAATGCATGCGAAATGTGCACATAGGAAAAACAATACCATTAGCATAAGGAGGCCACTGACCTATCAAGGCATCAAGCCATTTGGCATGTGTATGCATTACAGAGAAAACAGCAAGCGTCATTTCAGGGGAAAGTCAAATGAAACCAAAGTAAGACTAAATCAATGACCAGGATTATCTGCGACTGACCCAGTTAGAGAAAATTGATCACAGGTGAGGTGAGCTCCTGAGGCAGTAGGGGCAGACAACTCTGGCCAGCCAATCACTCAATCAGTGTTGCAGGCATGTGCAGTAGGTTGATTGATCAATCGGCTGTGACCGACGGATTCTGGGGCTGGCAAGACGAGCAGGACTAAATCTGGCTGGTAGATGGAGGGATGCTTAACGAGGTATTACCTTCTTACAATTAGCTGGTGGTTAAGCTGTCCCTGTGGTTAAGGTGGCCTGGGGGCAGGGGTATTGTGGCTGGCTGGCGGACCAGGGGTGACAGGCTGAACAGACTAACCAGGCAACAGTCATCTACCTGCTCCCAGCTCATTATGCTGAGGAAGTGGATGTGTGTTCAGGCCAGGTACGACGCTGGTCATTTCGATATACTCCCCAGTGCCAGTCTTGATTTGTAAGTACTGCATGCCTCTTATGATTGGATACTGATGCTGGGTTATCTGGTGATGTGATAAAGTTCACAAAGTGCTCATTATGGAGGCGAGCCTGTGACAGGGCCGTGGTCCAGGTGCTAATGTGGCCATGTCACCCTCTCCAGGGATCTCCCTCCCTCTCATTACACCTCTCACACCCCGATAGCATCTTTGTTGTTGACATAACGGGTCATAAAGATTGAGATCAGCCCAGCTGGAGACTGGGGTTCTGTACGTGTGCTGGTCGGGTGGACAGGTAGAGTCCACTCTCGGTCACTGTGACCACAGGGTCAGTGGACCAACCCTGTGTTATGATTGTGGATCTGTGGAAGTGCCCGTGCTGTGTTCAGTAGAGTAATGCCCTCCTCCAGTGTGGTGGATCGGAGTTGTACCCTTGCCGTGTGGAGAGGTAATCCTGGATAGTGATCACTGATTGATTGACTAACTTTCTGTTATTATTGAGTGTCTGTAAATGTGCTTGCTGTGTTTAGTGGACGAACAGTTGTCTGTTTTGAGAATCTGGGTTGTACCCTTGTAATGTCGACAGGTAATTAGTAAACACTGATTAATTGACTTACTTTCTGTCATTATTGCACTTTTGTTGCGCTCAGTGGATCAACAGAAAACCCCTTTTCTGTATTGAGAATTTCTATCAATTATATTTATAATACATAAGGATATATATATACATTGAAATTTGTATTCATGTGAACAGGTGATTCTTGGATAGTGCTGATTAACTGACCATTAATTCTTGTTATTATTGTTGTGAGTCTGTGTAAGTGCCCTTGCTGTTGGACTAACACAGTGGATGGTCGTAGAAGTTGATCTGTGATACCCTCATGTGACAGGTACTGTACTCAGACAGTGGTGTAGTGGATCTGTGATACCCTCGTGTGACAGGTAGTGTACTCAGACAGTGGTGTAGTGGATCTGTGATACCCTCGTGTGACAGGTACTGTACTCGGACAGTGGTGTAGTGGATCTGTGATACCCTCGTGTGACAGGTACTGTATTTGGACAGTGGTGTAGTGGATCTGTGATACCCTCGTGTGACAGGTACTGTACTCGACAGTGGTGTAGTGGATCTGTGATACCCTCGTGTGACAGGTACTGTACTCGACAGTGGTGTAGTGGATCTGTGATACCCTCGTGTGACAGGTACTGTACTCGACAGTGGTGTAGTGGATCTGTGATACCCTCGTGTGACAGGTACTGTACTCCGACAGTGGTGTAGTGGATCTGTGATACCCTCGTGTGACAGGTACTGTATTTGGACAGTGGTGTATAGGATCTGTGATACCCTCGTGTGACAGGTACTGTACTAGGACAGTGGTGTATAGGATCTGTGATACCCTCGTGTGACAGGTACTGTACTTGGACAGTGGTGTAGTGGATCTGTGATACCCTCGTGTGACAGGTACTGTACTCCGACAGTGGTGTAGTAGATCTGTGATACCCTCGTGTGACAGGTACTGTACACGTCATTTTGACCACAGAGTTATTAATACCCAAGATGATGCAGACAGTTGTCTCACAAGTTCTTGATTCCGTTACATACTTGGGTAGAGTGGCGAACAGAAATGCCCTTTTGCTGGCAAATAAGCAGAGACACTGCATGATTTGATGGGGATATATCCAGGCATTTCTCCGACTTCATCATTTTCATCATTACCACACCAAGATGCCTCCATGGCATGTACATGCCAATTATGTGTAACTCAGCTTTATTTAGACAGCCATAGGAGTTGCAAGGGTATTATTTCTGCCACTGGTTGATGCTGAGGTGTGTATTCCGACATTCTTGGCAGCAACTGGTGCTTCTTGGAATACATAAGGTACATCGGTTGCATTGCTGACCTATTACTGCATGTATTACTCACTTGTCTTCAGATAGCAGTCTCTGTGTGATCACGGAGCGTGTGTACAGGTCAAGGAAGTACAGGGCTGACCAACACACATGTGTAGGTGTGTGTAGATGTGTGTAGGAGGATCAGTGATACAAACACAAGAAGGAAGAACTGTCCATTAGCCTGGGTGTGGCCAGTTGGCAACACCGCTGGTCAGGGGTGTGAGGACTTACTTGACCAACAAAGTGTCTGTTTCTGGATGTGGAGGAAAACAGTTCAAGGATTTATCTCTACACAAGGGTTTTGCCTCTTTGGCCTGGGAACTTTCTGGTCGTGAAATGGAGACATAAAGAAAAGTCATTTATGGATATTTTCATGTCAGATTGTTCAAGAAGTGAAACCTCGTTCATCATATATTACCTGGAAATACAGATGGAAAGGCAGATGAGCTCAGATATAAGTCATCTACCATATGACAGATAGTTATGTGTTATTGGACATGGTGATACCAGCTGACCAGCTGCTGAACGGAAAGGGATTCAAACTCAGACAGGTGTATCAGTGATATGACATGTGATAAGTTGGTTATTAAATACCTCACTGATACATGTGTTATTGGACATGGTGATACAAGTTGACCAACTTCTGAACGGAAAGGGATTCAAACTCAGACAGGTGTATCAGTGATATGACATGTGACATGTGATAAGTTGGTTATTAAATACCTCACTGATATATGTGTTATTGGACATGGTGATGCAAGCTGACCAGTCATTGATATGCATGGTGCTACATGGAATCTAAACCAATGGTAGATATCAGGCATGATGATTTATTGCATGTAGATTAATTCGTGGTTAGATTTATAGACTTTAAGGACCTTAGTCAGGTTCTTGTGCAGAACTGTGTCTATATTTCTGTCAAGGGTGAAATGCAGTGGTCAAGGGACCTCTGCCAAATCATACTCCCTTCAATTATATAAAGAAGCGATGTTTGAAATGGACCCAACCCAATGAATGCAAGACTGATAACATTTCAACAGGACAATAATTTGACCTTTCTGAAATAATCCTCTGAAGACGAACTATAGTGATGTTTTAACACTGTTATTTATATCTTGCCAGAGAAGGAATATAGACACTCCATGTTGACCTGTATATTTCCTTGTGTACATCTGATATTGTGCATATGACCTAACTCAACCTGCCCCAGGCAATGACAGGAGAAAGACTTGGGTCTTAAGCTGACTATATTGAACACAAAGCCCATAGACTGTCTCAGTGTAGATTATGGTAATGTTACATCATGCTTGTTCCTGCTTAACTGTTGACACAGGGACATGAATGAAGTGAGAGCTTGTATCCAAAGGCCACAAGAAAGTTGTCAGTTTACTTTCACCTACTTTCTTTACAAATGCCTCATTTAAAGGCCTGGTGTGACTATTGTCATTGTGAAACTGCCTGTGTGTACAAGTTGCCATATATGTGAGACTGTTGCCGTGGTGTCAAACATTTTGTGATGAACTGTAGAGAGCAGAAGAGGAAAGGATACACTTAGTCAGTCTGTCATGGATGTCGTGCTACTTTCTTTCTCCATTGTAGGTCTACCTTGCAGTTGCACATATTTACACATGGTAACACTGCCTCGTGTTGTGTTTTTGCTCATACCAGTCATAGTGTGGGTTATACCACAGCAGGAGGGTGCTCCTGTGTTACATTACATGGCTTAGTAACATAGTTATGCATGGCTTGCAACACAATAACGGATATTTCCTACTGACATATTTTAATATGACATTGTAACAGAATTAGAACAAATTCAAAATTGATAGAAAATAGCTGTTTGATTGAGCTGAGGTACTAGATCACGTGACTTTCATTGACTTGGAAAAAGCGTGCAGTTTTTTGCTTGGAAGTGGGGTATAAGGGATTTGTTTTCCCTCTCAGAAACCAATGTGCAGCCTGACCTGCTCGTTACTCGGTATAAGGTATTTGTTCTCCCGCCGAGAAATTATTTTCCCTCCAAGTTGGGATACATAGTATTTTATCAAGATCATGTGAACCAATCAGATCTCATCATTCTGACGGGCGGTCGGGTAGCCTAGTGGTTAAAGCATTCGCTCATCACACAGAAGACCTGGGTTCGATTCCTGACATGGGTACAATGTGTAAAGCCCATTTCTGGTGTCCCCTGCCGGGATATTGCTAGAATATTGCTAAAAGCAGCGTAAAACCATACTCACTTACTCACTCATTCTGACATGGAGGTATGATAATGAATGTTATCGTTTGTATTATTCACAATGATTCCCTAGTGTGACAGGCCTAGAGTTATCAGACGGTTCACATTTTCCTATAAAGATAAAGTTTTGGTTTCTATATTTAACATTAAACAATTTTCTTCGACCATCAGGGAAACATGACTGTTCCTTGTCCACTGATTACAGGGACATTCTAAGTACAGATAGGTAGCAGGGACTCAACCATAAATCTACCTTAACATTTGTGGTATGACAGATGGGAGATAGGGCTAATGGGAGGATACTCCATCTATACACTGCAACTATGTTCTCATTCCACCGTGTTGTATTGTAGGCTGTGTTAGGTACATTGAAGAACTAGATGTGTGCTGCAGATTATGATGTCCTTGTTTCTAGATGTCGAAGACACACTTGAAACATTGTTAAACGCTGATGACGTCATGAATACCATGTTTCACCTGACTCTCCATTCTCCCCTCACCTCCAATGGAGCTTTGGGAAAAATATCAAGCTTTGCCTCGCTCCACGTCTGTACTGAAGGATACGTCCATGGATGTAGTGCCATTCTATCCTTATGATAGTCATATCTAGATAAGCCCTCAATAGAAGGATGCCAGTCTTTTATAGGTGCAACTTGTTATTGTTATTTAAAAAGGAATTATCATTTAGAAAGAATATCATTTCCCTAATGTTTATGATTTAAACTAATAAACATTTCTTTAGAGAGTTGTACAAGTCATGATAAAGCTGCATCCTAACAGATGAAACAAAGCTGGGGTGTATCATCCCAGTCATCAAAACTATATACTCTTTGTACTCGGTACATTGTCTGAGCTTTGGGGATGCTGGGTAAGAATATGGGACCCTAGGAAGGTTGGTTGGTTTGTTGTTTAACGCCGCACTCAGCAATATTCCAGCTATATGACGGCGGTCTGTAAATAATTGAGTCTGGACCAGACAATCCAGTGATTGATATCATGGGCATCGAATCACGCAATTGGGATCGATGACATGTATCAACCAAGTCAGCGAGCCTGACCACCCGATCCCGTTAGTCGCCTTTTACGACAATTATAGTCACCTTTTACGGCAAGCATGGGTTGCTGAAGACCTAGTCTACCCGGGAATCTTCACGGGTGACCCCAGGAAGGGTGGACAGACTTGTTGACTTGGCTGATTGCATGGCATCATATTCCGATTGGTTGATACTCATGATATCAATCACAGGATTGTTTATACTCATGATATCAATCACAGGATTGTCTGATCCAAATTGATTATTTACGGACTGCTCTCAATTAGCTGGTACTTTGCTGAGTGTGGCATGCAAGCAGTGCATCACCTTTTGGCAACAATTCCTTTATTCTTGAAAGTATCTGATAATGTACAACCCAAGCGCATTGATGTCAAGTCAGAAGACTGACACTCTTGCGCATGATGATAAATGTTGATTGGCTGTCTGAGCCGAAGGGAGGCTGATGTAAACCGTCAGTATGCAATACTGATAGAACAGTGCAGTGATGCTTGACCTGTCTGCACTCGCGCTCTACGTGTGAAGGTGTGAACGTAATTACCCATATCAAACTGACTATTGAAACAGTTGCAGGACTGACTGCTCCTGGAGTGTTTTTTAGCGGGAGAAAACGTGGAGCTCCCTTCCTTGAAGATGGTGTTGCACGTTTGACAGTGATTGGGATAATTACAGGATATATACCAGAGGCTGCGTATCTCGGGTTGGTAGTCATATACATTTCATAAGAAGTCTAACAGATCAACAGATGGTTAATGAGAAGAGTTTGTCGTGGAAGTACATCGCGTAGGGAAATTGGTTGGGAGGTGTTGGTGATTAACATATTAAATGTAGGAGATATTTAATGTGAGTGCATGACTGTTTTCATCAAAGGATTTATTGCTCACATTTCTGTCAAATTATCTGTGTCGTTGTTTGACAACAATGCTATTCCTATATCCAAGTTGTTTAAGCGATGGTGTAGTCTAGTGGTGAAAGAGTTCCCTAGTTACAGTGAAGGCCCGGGTTTGATTCCCCACATAGGTACAATGTGTGAAGCGGTGTCCCCCCCCCCCTTGTGATGTTCATGGAATATTGAAAAAAAATGCGTAAAACCATACTCAGTAACTCTCTCACTCACTCTATTAATAACCGGTTATGTTATTCCCTGCCTAAACTGAAGTTTTTGCAGGGGATATAGAAACTGCATCTGTTGGTTTTTCAGTCGGTCTGCAAGTGGGTCCAGGCTGTCCATCCTTCACGTGTTGTTTCCGAAGCTTCTCATTATGAATAATGCTCCGGAAACAACACGTGAAGGGTGACTGGACTGGACAAACTGCTCTGTATTTGACATTGGTAATCAGTTATTATGTCAGTTGTTCTCACAAGCTCTAGGATTAATTTTTTTGTATAGAGAGATGTATGACATACCGTTATTGTGCACATATTTAATAGGGCAGGAGATATCGAGGACCTTGTTTTCCTGCTTGTTTAGGTCTGTGTGTTTTGTGGCAGTAGATATGTAGGTTATTGGGGTTGGTGTGTGTTTTAAATGACACAGCTGTGTGAGGAAGTATGCAGAGATTGGAGGGAAAGAAATGTCTGTATGTGAACATGGTGAAAGTGTGTTGTTTTTGTCCAGAATTAGACTGGGTAGTGATGATGTTGGATGATGATTTAAGCACTGCTGGAGGATAGAGCATACCTGTGTTAAACAAACACTGGTGGTGCCAGAGACATCAGATCATCCTCAGTGCTGGCGATGATGCTGATGCCGTGTGTTGAGTGAGTGAGTGGGCGAGCAAGTGGATAAGTGATGGAGTGAGTGAGTGGATGAGTGGGCGAGCAAGTGGATGAGTGACGGAGTGAGTGAGTGGGCGAGCAAGCGGATAAGTGATGGAGTAAGTTAGTGGATGAGTGGGTGAGCAAGTGGATGAGTGACAGAGTGAGTGAGTGGGCGAGCAAGCGGATAAGTGATGGAGTGAGTGAGTGGGTGAGCAAGTGGATGAGTGACAGAGTGAGTGAGTGGGCGAGCAAGCGGATAAGTGATGGAGTGAGTGAGTGGATGAGTGGGTGAGCAAGTGGATAAGTGGTGGAGTGAGTGAGTGAGTGAGTGGATGAGTGGCCAAAATAGCCACTGTTAAGTGAGTGAATGTTATTTTGTGCATTATATAATTTCATTGATAATTGAAGATTAATAGTAATGAATTGGAATGTTTTCATATGTTAATGTGATGAATATGCTTAAAAAATAGAATGTGCCCATCCCTGAACCTCAAACAACAGCTGCCACCCTTCCTAACTACTACTTGCTGACAAATCATGTCTTCTGTTATAGATTTTACTGGTAGTACACAGGTATTAATTATTGAGTCTTGATGCATTGTGATGTCATCCCACATCTCGCCACATTATGTGCCCTGCTCCAACAAGCTATACTGTTTGAAAGATGATACTATGGGTGTGACTTTACCAAAAATGAGTTGTATTGATGTGGTTGAATCATTATAAATGTTTCCTACATAAAATAACGTCCTGTTACATTGGCTCCCATCTATCAAAGAACGATGGGAGAATCCTGTTGTCCATGTTTATCTCTTGATACTGATTGAAGAACACAGCATAGGCATAAGAATGCTCAATACAGACAGAGACCATATAATAGATTTTATGGTCGCTGATACAGAACTCTGTTGCAAATTTAGTCATCTACAAAACAGATACTATGTTCTGATGCTCTATTCAATACAGTTTTTAATTTCAAAATTGGTTTAGCAATTTATTCAGGGATTATGATTACTGGAAGTGTTTAAATGGTTATGAAATATTCAGGAAGCTTGCACATGCATTAGCTGAGGCCCGCACAGGCCCCCAGTCAGGAAACTGTGTTAACATCAACCACATGTCTCCGGTGCTCACGGCAGTTCAGCAGGACTGCATAGCATTGTGTGGGGCTATTGTTTTTCACAGGTTTTGTCAATCAAGTGAACCCACTCCGGTTGTGTTAGATGGAGTCTTTGTCTTGTTGAATCCCTAGGTTTTGTCCTGCCTTGAGCCAGACTAAAAGAGTACCTGTCTTGGTGTGATGATATAGAGAAATGAAGGTGGTCTGTTGGACATTGAGTGTTTGTTTTATGGAATGAAATGCCTTGAGGGTGGGATTGTTCTGTTATTTACTCGCTTGATTCTAGTGGCACATTACCAACGACTAACTGTTATACTGTCTGCTTAAGAGGTTGTTTGTTTGATAGGTGCCTCTTTCATTGTCAGCCTTGCTCAAGCCAAGTGATTAGATTTTAGTATCTGTTAGTGTACATTGTGGCTGACGGCATTGGGTGGTCAGGCTTGCTGACTTGGTTGATGCATGTCATCATATCCCAATTGCGTAGATCAATGTTCATGATATCAAACAAATTGAATATTTACAGACTGCTGTCATATGGCTGGAATATTGCTGAGTGCAACGTTAAAGAACAAACTACAACATTGTGGTACATTTGGTAAAAAATACATCATTTTGAAATAAAGGAGGCAATACCAGTTGAATGGTATGAATAAGGTAGTTAATGTTTCTAATATAAGGTGAGGTAAGGTGAAATTGGGTTTAACGTCGCGTCCAAGATTATTGCACTTATATAGCGACGTGCATGCACGTGTGTGTGTGTGGCTGCTTGTACTAGTCCAGACTGATGCCGATTTATAGTGCTAGCTCACTGAGATACCATGCCGCAGTTTAACATGAATACCCTACTCAGACACAGTATACTGACTCCGAGCCGACCAGTCCTTGTTTTAGCCCCTTAATGTCGAGCGCCAGACAGGGTAACAACAAGTACCATCTTTTAACGTCTTTTGGTATGACGCGGCCGGGGATCGAACCCAGGACCTTCTGCTCTCCGGGCGGACGCTCTACCCCAAGACCACAGAGGCGACACGTTTCTAATATAAAGATCAGTATTTATATGAATAATGAAAGTCAAAATACAAAACAATGCAATGGTACAATAGGTTGTCCATCATGTAGAATAACTTTTATTCAATTTCTTATTGATCTAATTGTAATCATTGGGTTAAAAACATTATTTGGAATAAGCTTAAGAATTAAATGCATATACATCAGTTGTAAGAGGCTTTGGTTTATACAAGTTCATTGTAAGTCATGACAGATAAAAATATCTTATCTTAAAAATATCAGCTTCAGTATCAGGGTCTCATGTAATTCTTTGTGAAAGGATAGTGATGTTTTGGGGGCAAGTTACAGATGCTGCATTAAGCAATAGTTTTCACTGACTCACTACAAGAATTGACTCAAGTAATGAAAGCATTGGCCGGGAAGGAGTGTCAAAGAGTGCCATTCCACACTGTTTTTCAAACGAAGTGACAAGCATCAGGGGAATAAAACGGCTGTAAACCTGAAGTGTGTCTAGGATGTACAAGTAGAAAGACACCGGTCTCATCCTTCAGAGTCTAGCTAGGCCATGGGTGCAACAGACCAGAATATGCTTGCTTTATGTCTGGCTTAATTAGATTCTGTGACAGTTTTATTGAGCTGAAGCTTGTTAGCCAATTACACTGCAGCAGCTCTGGTACTGCACATGCCAGGTGCTTGAACCAGGCTTCAACAGAGCTTCTGGTTTGTTGGAGAAAGTGGTATTCATTGCACCCTATTGTATGTGTGTGATATATTTTGGATTGGATCTCAAGCCTGTATGAATTCACAGATATTCATCTTTTGATGAACCCGACATGTTGTGTAGTTTATCACTGTTCAATGATCTCCTGTACCATGACCTCCTGTATGATGATCTCCTGTACCATGATCCCTTGTTAAATGATCTCCTGTACCATGATCTCCTGTATGATGATCTCCTGTATGATGATCTCCTGTACCATGATCTCCTGTACCATGATCTCCTGTATGATGATCTCCTGTACCATGATCTCCTGTACCATGATCTCCTGTATGATGATCTCCTGTACCATGATCTCCTGTACCATGATCTCCTGTATGATGATCTCCTGTACCATGATTTCCTGTACCATGATCTCCTGTATGATGATCTCCTGTACCATGATCTCCTGTACCATGATCTCCTGTATGATGATCTCCTGTACCATGATCTCTAGTACCATAATCTCCTGTATGATGATCTCCTGTACCATGATCTCCTGTATGATGATCTCCTGTACCATGATCTCCTATATGATGATCTCCTGTACCATGATCTCCTATATGATGATCTGTACCATGATCTCCTGTACCATGATCCCTTGTTAAATGATCTCCTGTACCATGATCTCCTGTATGATGATCTTCTGTACCATGATCCCTTGTTAAATGATCTCCTGTACCATGATCTCCTGTACCATGATCCCTTGTTAAATGATCTCCAGTACCATGATCTCCTGTATGATGAAATCCTGTACCATGATCTCCTGTACCATGATCTCCTGTACCATGATCTCCTGTATGATGATCTTCTGTACCATGATCCCTTGTTAAATGATCTCCTGTACAATAATCTCCTGTATGTGGTGAGGTGCGGTGAAATGGGGTTAAAGGTCACGTCCAAGATTGTTGCACTTATATAGCGACGTCCATGTACGTGTGTGTGTTTGTGTGTGTTTGTGTGGCTGCTTGTACTAGTCCGGACTGATGCCGATTTATAGTGCTAGCTCACTGAGATACCATGCCACAGTTTAACATGAATATCCCACTCAGACACAGTATACTGACTCCGAGCCGACCAGTCCTTGTTTTAGCCCCTTAATGCCGAGCGCCAGACAGGGTAACAACAAGTACCATCTTTTAACATCTTTTGGTATGACGTGGCCGGGGATCGAACCCTGGACCTTCCGCTCTCCTGTATGATGATCGCCTGTAAAATTATCCCTTGTTAAATGATCTCCTGTATGATGATCTCCAGTACGATGATCTCCCGTACAATGATCCCTCGTTCACTTGTACGATGATCACTTGTACAATGATCTCCTGTATTATGATCCCTTGTACAATGATCTGTATTATGATCCCTTGTACTATGATCTGTATTATGATCCCTTGTACTATGATTTGTCTTATGATCCCTTGTACAATGATCTGTATTATGATCCCTTGTACAATGATCTGTATTATGATCCCTTGTACAATGATCTGTAATATGATCTCCTGTACAATGATCTCCTGTACGATGGTCTCCTGTATGATGATCTCCTGAACAATCATCTCAGGTACATTTGTCTGAGGTAATTGTCTTGCTATTTCAATGCTGGTACATTTGTGTGATGTAGTTTTGTTGCAATTTCAGAGCAAAGACAAGGAAGGCAAGTCTAAGGCCAGCACCCATCATCAGTTTGTGAGTGTCTCCATCAGCAACTCCACCACCTGTGATGTGTGCCACAAGCCCATGGCTAATAAACCTGCTCTACAGTGTGAAAGTAAGACTTCACCATATTACAGCTAGACCATTGGTTTTCTTGTTTTGCAGATGAACTTGCCTTAAATTAAGTAAAAGTAAACCAAAAATGTGGATTTCTTTTTCAATTTCTTACTTTTTACTTTAATGGGGAATACAACCCATGCTGTTTTGAATGCACAGCGCTCACCACTGTGCTAAGCTAAATAAAAACTTTGAAATTCATATATTTTTTTTTAACTACATTTCACAATGTGAAATTCAATTATGCTATGAACATAACATGAATTACCGAGGATCTCATGTCCCAGACATTAAAGTGGATCCTATGATCCAATTCATGGAAGATTTGACTGAATGGAATTTTATAACAGATTTCTTTTGCAATAGCAGACAGAAGTTAAAAACATGTTTGCATTTGAAAAACACATTTTCAAACATTTTCAACTCTTATTGAAAATACAGTGAAAAAAATAATTTTTACTCCCAACAATTCTAAAACTGTATAATCCCTCAATCTCATAACTTCTTTCAACAAGAATGACAAAAATGTTGAAAATATAATGTCATCCATTATAATTTATCAGTGACATGGGTTCTGTGAGTCAAGCAATTAGGATTAGAGTGTGAGAGTGTTATCACTCCCCGACCACATTCCCTGCACAAACAGGCTCCCAGTAGACCCACACCAACACACAACAGTCACACCATTTTTGTTTCATTTTGAGACTATCAGCCTACCCATCATGGCAGCCATGAGCCTGGGTGACCCCTAAGGTCAGCCGTTGCACAATAGGGATAGGGAGATTTCCCCAAACTGGCTCATGTCAAAAGGCAATTTGTTAAGCAGATTAAATTCCAGACTTGTATCTTTCACAGGGCAGGTTTGAAATGCTTCTGATTGGGTCCATGTGGGTTTCACTTTGATGTTGTGGGGACTATTTTGTTGTGTTTGAAGAGTCAAAGGTCATGTTAGGAGTTGAGGGCACTTGGCAGGGAAGAGTGTATGGTATGACTGGAGGTTTTGCTCCAGGCAGGTAAAACATATCTTCTGCATGGATTGTTGGGGTTCAATGTTTTGTAAAGGCATTGTGGAGCACAACAGACCTTTATGTGCAGAGCTGGGTATTTTGTTAGACACACTTTGTACTTGAAACACTACAAGCATGTCGGATGGGAGAAAAAAGATGAAAAATAGATTCTATCATAGGTTTAGAGTTATATACTACTCAGAAGAAGTTAAAGAACAAGCAATGTTTTCAGATGACTGTATTTAATCTTTCATGCCATCACACAAATTTGAGCATTCTTCAACTTCTTCTGAGCAGTATATGACTCCTATAACCTGTAATAGAATCTATTTTTAAGTTTTATTCTCCAAGCCAACATGCTTGTAGTGTTTCAAGTACAAAGTGTGCTCTTTTCTTTTGAGTAGTATGTTTTAATGTTTTAGGTGGGAGGAGAGTGATAGACATTAAGGGTATTGTGAACGGAGGAATAGTAATTATTTCTACTTGTGCACTTACTAATTGCATGTACTTACATTATTACTTACTGTTTTCAGATTGCCTGATGTATGTACACGAGCACAACTGCAAGGATCAGATTTCAATCTGTGACAAGAGCCGACGGGTAGGTGATACTGCCCTTTGTCTCATGTGTGTTAGAGCTGTAGATCTCATGGGAATATATCTCTTTATCTTATAGATGTTACAACTCCATATCTCATAGGTGCTAGGTTGGAGGTGTTATAGCGCTTTATCTCATTGATGTTACATCTCCATATCTCATAGGTGCTAGGTTGGAGGTGTTATAGCGCTTTATCTCATTGATGTTACATCTCCATATTTCATAGGTGCTAGGTTGGAGCTGTTATATCTCTTTATCTTATAGATGTTACAACTCCATATCTCATAGGTGCTAGGTTGGAGCTGTTATATCTCTTTATCTTATAGATGTTACATCTCCATATCTCATAGGTGCTAGGTTGGAGCTGTTATATCTCTTTATCTCATTGATGTTACATCTCCATATCTCATAGGTGCTAGGTTGGAGCTGTTATAGCTCTTTATCTCATTGATGTTACAACTCCATATCTCATAGGTGCTAGGTTGGAGCTGTTATAGCGCTTTATCTCATTGATGTAACAACTCCATGTCTCATAGGTGCTAGGTTGGAGCTGTTATAGCGCATTATCTCATAGATGTTACAACTCCACGTCTCATAGGTGCTAGGTTGGAGCTGTTATTGCGCATTATCTCATAGATGTTACAACTCCATGTCTCATAGATGCTAAGTTGGAGCTGTTAAAGCGCTTTATCTCATTGATGTTACAACTCCATGTCTCATAGGTGCTAGGTTGGAGCTGTTATAGCGCATTATCTCATTGATGTTACAACTCCATGTCTCATAGATGCTAAGTTGGAGCTGTTATAGCGCTTTATCTCATTGATGTTACAACTCCATGTCTCATAGGTGCTAGGTTGGAGCTGTTATAGCGCATTATCTCACAGATGTTACAACTCCATGTCTCATAGGTGTTAAATTGAAGATGGATAAATGAGGAGATTTACATAGGCGTTCCAGCACTTTGCCTCATGTGTAGTGTTATGGCTCATTATGCCTTGGTTGGAGGTGCAGTCCATCATCTAATAGACAACAGATCGTGTGCTGTACGTTGTCCCGTTAACCAACCCCTTGTTAAGAGCATGTACAGTGGCAGAGTTATCTCAATGGTACACAAGTCACTGTATCTGGGCTACTGGGGGTCGGTATTGATACATTTGAAATAATGTCTGTCATTGGCCACACAAGTTATTAAAGTTCTCAAGGAATCTCAAGAAATTGGTAAATGTTACAGCTCTTTTTCTCATATGTAAGTGTTAAAGCACTTAATCTCCTATATAAGTGTCACAGCTCTCTATCTCATATGTAAATGTGACAGATCTTTATCTCATATGCAAGTGTTACATCTCTTTTTGTCCTATGTAAGTGTCACATCTCTCTATCTCATATGTAAATGTGACAGATCTTTATCTCATATGCAAGTGTTACAGCTTTTTGTCCTGGATAGGTGTTGCAGGTCTTTATCTCCTATATAAGTGTTACAGCTCTCTATCTCATATGTAAAGGTGACAGATCTTTATCTCATATGCAAGTGTTACAGCTCTTTATGTCCTATATACGTGTTGCAGGTCCTTATCTCCTATATAAGTGTTATAGCTCGACCTATACTTGGAGTTTTATGATAGAGTTTAGAATATTGCATCACATAGTTGTTAACAGCTCTTATCTCCAAGATGACACAGCTCTGTCTCATGTGTAGGTGTTACAGCTCTATGTCTCATACTCTTATTACAGCTCTTAATCTCATCGGAAATAGCGTTATGTACAACAGTGTTACAATTTTAGATGTATTTCATGGATAATATTTCCCATAGGATTTACAGCTCTAGCATAAAAAATAACGTTGGTATGAGATTTTGTTCATATTGCAATCATTATTGTGATTATTTTCCATCAATTATTATTTAATAATATGTATGCTGATATTATACAGTTAAGTCTCCAAACATAGTAGTTTGTGTTTTTATGTGTTTAATGATGAGGACACACATGACATCTGATCACTGTGGATATACCAATGTGAATGTGTTCCTGAACTGTACAACGAACCAACCTGATCATGAACGTCCGATCAAGGACAACGGATCTTCATCTGCTCCAGTTTCACGGATATAAAACAAAAACTGTAAAGAAATGCGCAACTCTGTACAGTCACAAGTTATCAAGTGTAAACAATTCCTTCACAAGAAACTGAAAGTACAGTGGACGAAGAACATACAAACTGTTCTTCTGAGGACTTGTGTCACAGGACACTGCTGGAAAGATTTTGCTGAGTGTTTAATCTCTATTCAAGCATTGAAGATCAGTATAATAACAGGAAATATCATTTACCATCATCAACAGGAAAACAGAAGACCTCATTACCCCGATCAACCTTGGGCATGGCAGAGCACTGTACTTGGTGACTGCCATTTTGTTAGTAAACTCCTCACACCACCTCCCAACTTGCCTCCACCTGGTAACACTTTCTGCTAGACAAGCTCCATACAGCCTCCTTCACACCTGTAAATAAAGATAGCTATCTGTTGATCAGTTTCACCACTCCTCCGCCTCAGGTAACCATGACAGAATGATGATGATTTCCATACTACAATAATCACATTCTTGGGGAGATTCTAGACAGTTATTTGTCTTCAGGGTATTGTGTTTTTCTGTTGAGGAGGAAATGTTTCAATGCACAATCAGAAGGACCACCTTTTGGAAGGAATAACTGTAATATTTTATGTATGACCTTGGCAAGCAGTTTTTATAGCTTATATATGTCATATTCAACAGAGTAAACATAATGACTGTGAATAGATAGTCATTATTATTGGTATAAGTGGTTTACAGAACCTATTAATAACATGAAGCAGTAAGAGATAACAGCTGTAATAAATATTAAGGAATTATTTAAAAATTATATAGGATATTTTAGAGTATGCCGTTTTTATAGTTTCTTATTCTTTGTGCAATCAGCATGAACAGGCATTGAATAGAGGCATTATTAATTAATCAGCTGTAATCAACTTATAGGTATATCTTTTGAAACAAAATCTTTTACTTTCCATAGCTTTAGCAATAATAGGAAAACAAAAGTGCCTGAAAGTTCACAAGATCTGAAAAAAATAATTGATGTAGTTTATATACTACTCAAAATAAGTTAAAGACCACCAGTTCTTTCATATGCCATGACAGAGTAACTGTAGTGATGTAGGAAAGAATCAAGTGGTCCTCATCTTTTTTTGAGTAGTATACTACCCAACTGACCCTAACTGAAGTGACAAGATAGACACAATTTTATGGATAACAACTTCTTTCATACTGTGAAAAGCGATGTTTAGGTGTAGATCCTTATACCGTTGTCCTTGCTTGTCATCTTGTCGTCCGTCAACTTCTAAGTAATGCCTATCAAACAACCTAACTGAAGTGCTGACCCTAAATTTTTGGCCAAAACAAAAGACACAAATGATTACACATTCCAAACACAATTTTACAATGTTTTCTGACGTAGTTGCAGGGTTGTTTTTAAAAATAAGTGTGTACCAAGCCATTATGCACTGAACCATAACATTACTTTTATGAGGCAGGACTCCACCCATGTAGATAATGTGTTTGCTAACAGGTGAAGCATAGTGTTCTTAATGGCATATAGCAGGCAGTGTTTACAGTTGTGATATGATCTCAGCATCGCTGTGTGTAGACGTGTATCCCCCTTCTGTACCAATCTGTCATCCATCTGGAGGGGAACTGGTACAACTACTAAGTGTTGGTAAATATTTCCTTCTATATCTTACGTGAAGAGCAGCACCTAGTCACACATGGAGGATGAGGTGGCGAAATGGAATTTGGTTCCTGAAAACAATACTTATTTCCATTACAAAGGCTTGTTATTGGCATTTTTTTCTGAATTTTGTCTGTATTTGTTTATGTGTAAAACTGGTCATGGTTTACAGGAAGAGAAGAGATAGTTGTGTGATGTATGTTTTTTGTGTGGACCAAACTAGGAGGTGCTTTGCACACAGGTGTTGTGGTATAGTGTTGGGAGAATGTACATTGGAATAACTTGTGGGTCGATTGGCTTGGCTCGTCTTTGTAATCAGCAGGTATGTATATTATACTTGGTAGGGTAGGGAGACACTGACCTTTTATGGATAGCAACTTCTTCTTTGTTTGTTACAACGTCTTGTGCTTCTTGAAATGTTGTTGAAGACAGTAAAACAGTGTTTGTCAATAAAAGGTTTCATGTCTTTGCATTTTACAACTTCTGAATGTCATTCAAAGACATGGAAATGTATGTTAGGGCTTGGACAAGGCTTTAGTGTTTCATAAACATTCAAAGAATACAGTTAAACCTCGGAGACTAAATATTTACCTTTGAGAATATATTCTCTTATTGGCAATTCGATAGAAGCAGCGTTAGATTATGTGACCAGTGCTTGCTGATCATGAATAATACATTTGACCTTAGGTAAGACTTTTTTAAATTAGTTTTTGAATCTGCCAACTCCAAAAAAGTTAAATGAAATTTAATTTTTTAATTTTTTTTTAAAAGAAGTGTTGTAATTTTTAACATTTTGGCAGATTCGAAAACCAATTTCGCTGACCAGAAATATGTAAGATGTTAAAAAACCCGACTGTGGTTGATCCAGCCATGACATTTGTTGGTGTTTCTTTCCCTGTTCATTCAGAAGTTAGCTGGATGATTGGAAAGAAGACAACATTGTCATCTAGTTAGTATCAAGCGTAACTGTATCTGTTGTCACTGGGGATGTGTGTTGTGGATAAATAGTTTGCTGGGCGCACCAAGGTCTTGGGTTTGATTCCCCACATGGGTACAAAGTAGGAAGTTCATTCCTGGTGCTCCCTCCCCTGCTAAGGATGGCATATTTCTAAATGCAGTTTCAGACGCAACTCACTGAAACACTCCAGTTGCATCAACAACAAACAATGTTTTGTAAAACCTTCAAATCTGGGTGGAGTAGTGTCCAGAGGCTAGACAGATAGTGGTCAAGAAGATTCTGACAAGGGTCACCCAGCCTATCATCTCCACTCAATCTGCCTATCTTTGAAGTGCTATCATCTGCTTGATACAGAGTAGATGCAGCCACAACACATGGGATGGTATTGGCCACACCAGCAGGGGTCAGTTGGTGCAACACAGCAAGAGCTGGGTGTTAACGATAATGATTTATATCTTAGGCAACTAATAAGAGTTGAGAAACTGTTTCCGGCAAGACTTTACTCTTGACCATCGCAGATGTATCACATTATCCACAAGCATGGTTGTGAATTTGACCGTGATGCCAGGACAAATTTTGTTTGGGACCAATTTTAATTTTTTGTTGTTTTCATCCTCCCTGGTTGTTGGCCCCAAGTACCTACAGACAATTGCTACGTGTGTTCTCTTCTCCATTTTCTCTTTCTTTTCGCGATGAAATACACCAGATACATAGTTCTGTCACACATTAATGCTTCTTGCAAGGCATACCCATCCCAGATGTCTTGAACAGTAAAATAGAAAATAAGTTGTTTCCTACCTCACATTTTTATAAGAACTGGATACAATCTAAGATATATGGCATCCTACAGTTGAGTTGTCCATATGATTGAGTGAGCAAGGTTTTCCTGTAGATTGAGGTATTGCAGTGGACAGTTCTTGTACCCCGTCATATTATGCAACAAATTATTATTTTGAATAATTATTTTTGCAGATAAGTTGCATTCATGTTCTGTTCTTGTTGATACATGAATAGAAATTTTGAATAGCTTTATGTGAGAATCATTGCAACAGTTTGAAAATATTTCACTATTTATGAGTTTATGATCTCTATGGATAATTCAGCTTTCATCATTGATAGACATGTTGATGACAGGTCTGCAATGGTTGTCATTAAGTGCAACGTGCAAAATAACATTTTAGCTTCTTAATGTTTCTAAAGATTATCAACTTCATATGCTACTCAAATTTTGATAGGGAAACAGCTATTTCATAAGTATTATGAATAAATACCAGGAATGTCCCTATGAAATGTTGAGTAGTATGCCTATAGGAAGAAGTTTAACCCCCTGCTACCATCACTAGCGTGTGTATATACAAAGGAAGGCAGTCCTCTACTTTTCACCACATTGACTATATCATACCAGCTATGTGATAAATCATTTATCAACTAAGAGTTTCCACAGTGGACAAGTGTCAAGCTGCACAATAAAATCAGGTTAGTTGTAGTCTTCACAATAAATAATTCAATATGTGATGTCTGTGTAGGCCCACACCATCACACTATGGCTTTGTGAGCAATTTGATATGCTGAATGTAAGATAATGACGTGGGCAGATGTGGTCAGTGAAAGCCAGCCATGGTAGCCATCCTATCTGATAGTGTTGAACTGTCATACTGATAACAAGAAAAGTTGGGTGTCAAGTTTTAAACAGAGATGATATTGTAATCAGTGAACCCTGTTTGATGTTGCAATGTTATGAGGGGGAATAATTAGGTGAGAAGATTTCTTCACACAACTTGGACCGTTGAAAGGAATGGAGAAGGTTTGTGTTACTGTTGTTCCATTACTGAAAGTATTGCTTCAGTTAATGTTTCTAAACAGACTTACTTATCAGTGAAGGATGTCCCGTTTAATTATATAATTGCAATCATGATCATGTAAGAGTCCAAATTAACACTCACTTATTTGTCAGGCTAGAAAAATATCAGCATCCTACATGGAGACGACCCTGTGAAGATCTGGGTTAGAATAGGTCTTCAGCTTCCCATGCTTGCCGCAAAAGGCAACTATGCTTGCCATTAGGGGCGACTAACAGGATCGGGTGGTCAAGCTCGCTGACTTGGTTGATGCATGTCATCATATCCCAATTGTGTGGATCGATGCTCATGATATCAATCACTAGATTGTCTGGTCCAGACTTGATTATTTACAGACCGTCATATAGCTGGAATATTGATTAGTGCGCATTAAAAACAACAACCTAGAGACACTGTTTCCATGGTTACTGATGGAATTAAAATTGTTTGTTCATAAAAGTAACAGCATGTTGAGAATGGTGAAAATTCAATGGTTGTGAAAAATTCTTGTCGAATCTGAGCATGTAAATAAATATTTAATTTCATGTTGCCATTCCTGAGGGTAATTAATTTGTGCTTCGGTATCAGGATATTTGATAATGTTGACGAGCAAGACAGTTACAGTCTTGTTTGGACATGTTTCCTTTACCGATAACCCTTGTTTGAAATATGAGGATGCTGGGTCACACAGAGGGATGGCGTTGAACATTACTTGATAGGGGAACATTAGTTGATAGGGAAACATTAGCAGGAGCTGAACACTCGGGAGCTGACTTCAAATTCTGAAGGTTAATATCCTAACATACACCAGGGGAATTGTGGGAATATTTGATGATGCGTGTTGAGAAGGGAGCATGGGGTTATTAAGCAGGGTCTTGAAAGACTGGTCATATGAGATGGAACTTGAAGGGGATTGATGGAGGTGAACTGGGGTTAAAGTTGAAACTTGCGTGGTTGATGTCCAATTTTGATGGAACTAACACATGATAGAGGGAATGTTTGATCTTGACTATGAGATTTCCTTTCCATACTTATATGATTGGGTTGATAATATAGTAGGTTCCTTGCTTGATAAGAAAACTTGTGAAATCATTTCAAGACCAATGTTTTGAAAGCCCCGTTTCCAAACTTGGGTTGATTGGTTTGTTGTTTAATGCTGCCCTCAGCAATATTCTAGCTATATGATGGCAGTTTGTTAATAATTAAGTCTGGACCAGACAATCCAGTGATTAATATCATGAGCATCGATCCATGCCATTGGGATCGATGACATGCATCAACCAAGTCAGCGAGCCATCCCACCTGATCCTGTTAGATGCTTTTTATGACAAGCATAGTGGCCTTTTACAGCAAGCATGGGTTGCTAAAGACCTATTCTACCCTGGATCTTCACGGGTCTCCAAAATTGGGAGTTGTTTTATTTGTTACCTAGATACTGTTAATACTGTAGGAGTGCAAAAAACTTGTGATAGGTTTGAATTCTGAATCATTCATTGTCGTTCTAGGTTTGTCTGCACCACATTTGGTGCTCGTTGTTAATGTCTACAACATGCATAACAGACTTTAGTCCCGCATCAAGCTGACATGTTGTGATATGACTCACTCACTGCTATCTGAAAAAGTAACTTCTGAAAATCTGTCTATTTCATTTTTATCTGGCCTGTGTACAGAAAACTTTTATGAAGTCATCTGGGTTATCTGATGTATCTGAACATACCCCGCTGGATCTGCCAAATCCTGTTTCCACTTCTCTGGTCCTGAAAGTAGCTAACAGTATCCTTGGTGTAATTCTAAAATTCTAATTACAAAAACACTGTAAATCAAGGTATATATTTACCAAAACTATGATTGGCACAATAGTTTTTTGCAATTAGTTACAAATGTCGGGTAATTTAAGCTGGTGATGAAGGCAAATGTTAAGATTTAATTTTGATACAGTTGAAGAAAAAGAGTTTATGCAGTTATATTTACTTGAAAACTTGAAACTTTGTTTATTAATAAAAACCCGATATGTCAACGCCAGAGAATGATCAGTCTCGATTATCTGACGTAACAGATTCCATTGGTCATAAAGGCAAAATAGAAGTGAAAATTACCTGAGTGGATCACCGAAAAGCAGAGATGACACCAGGGCCCAGTTGCACAAAGCGATCTTAGCACTACAACTATTGTAAGCCTATGTTAAAGTATGGGAGTTGTGATCATCTTAGCGCTAAGGTCGCTTTGTGCAATTGGGCCCAGGTGTTGGCCAAAAGAATAAGCATGCCCTTCCCTACCGCTAGCACCTCCACTCTCACAATTTCCATAAAATAGTATGAAAAGAAAGATCTATATTTTGAATGCGCTAAAGGTTACATGGAGATCTATATTTTAATTCCATATAGTTTTTATTTTAGAGATTCTTTTCTTCAAGTGAGCTAGAACCACATATAATTGCAGAGGTTGTGTTGTGTTATTTAATGACTTTCACATATTGTTGCCGCCCTTCCCTCTTTCCTTTCATTCAAATAACAATTTTATGGGTTAGGTAATTCTCCTATGGGAGATTGTCCAATATCAATAGTTTTTGCAAGCCTTCTTTTGAAACTATCGCTATAGCAACCTGAGACTAGCCTTTGTTTGGGGGAGATTGATGTTATAGATTTTTCAGGGAAAATACAATATTTGATTGATTCTGACAGTGTAGGCTAATAGAACTAGGGCAATGTTTCTTTTATGCATCCCCCTGGAATTATGTCATTTCTGTAAACACACTCTCATTCATGTCTTGGGATGGAGTAAAATCTTGTCTTGAAGCAGCAGGACTTGTTTGCCATAATACAAATCAGAATTCACCCGTGGAGAATTGGTCTCCAGTATCTAGCATGTCGCAAGAGGTGACTAACTGGATCAGGTAGTCAGGCACGGTGACATTGGTTGTTGCTCATGATGTCAACCACTAGTTTGATGTGACCAAAGTATTGTTTACTATACCAAAGAAACAGCAAATAAATTCAGGGAATTTCAGTAATCTACGAACTGACGGATATAAAGAAGATCTGTTTTTTTTGGTCCCGGCCATTTTCTGTATATATGCTGTATATGTCCTTCTAATGAACTACGGTTAGAACGAACTACAGTTGTAACGAACTACGGTTATAACAGACTAGAATTAGTGGTCCCTTTGAGTTTGTTATAACCATAGTTTAACTACATACAGTAGATATTTAAATGAAAAGTCGTGACGAAGGTGTTTTCATTACACAACAGAACCGTTTGGTCGGGCTGCACTATGTATTGATCTCCTTATGCGTGCACTATTATCAGGCTGATGGTTTTTATGCTTTTATTCTATCTGCATGCAACATTTCTGCAGGATGTTACGGTTGCCAGTAGCAACAGTATAAACAATTCCTGATCATTTTCCAACTATGAGATGCCCCTCCAAACATCCCGATTGCTTCCCTCCCAACCCTGTGTGGAGTAAACACATCAAAGCAGGAGGTGTAATGTATGGTGTAGAGTTGCATTGCATTGTGTGGGGGAGGAGGCAGCTCACCTAGGTCAGGCAGTGAGGAGAGCTTGCAGGTTATAAAGCCACATATAGCTCACTCTTCTCTGTGTAACTTCCGCCTAGCTGTGTGGAGAACGAGGGACAGTGTGGATAGGCTCCACTCACTTCAGCTACACATTCATGTGTTTACGTTGAGAGATGGGACATGGTATGTTTGATGGGACACGAATCTGTATGTGAGGCTTCTAGGGTTGACTGAGATAAAAAAAAGGGCCAGTTAATGACTGTACTGTGGGAATAAGAAGCGGAGTGTTGTGATCTGGACCTCGAATCAATGAGCAGTCAGTCCACCAGGTGATCAGGAGAACTGGGTGAACGTGAGGTAGGCTGATTGCCGTCTGCTCTTGGACGTGTTGTGTACATTCGGTGGTGGGAAAGGTGGGATTGGGCACGACAAGCCGAGTAGGAAGTGGTCAGGACAGACGTAGGAAGTGAGGAAGCAGACCCCAGACGCACACCTCTCTCTGCCCTTTCTCTCAGCTTAAACTCTAAATGTTGCTAATCAAAGCCAGACTCTGCTGGACACTGTGCACATCCGGAGGTACTGAAAGTGTGCTGTAAATCTGTGTTTATTGTGTGATAAGACTGTGTGCTCAATATGACCCTGATGTGAGGCTACCCGCTTGATTTCAAACAGACATACATTACAAGCCTGGCGACCCTCTCTCACAGCCCCAAGTCTGATAAGGCTGTGTCTGACCGGGGATAGCAGTGATTTATCATCAAGTGGTTTCCCACATTCCTCACTGCTGCTACATAGCAGACGACTTTTGCCTCAGGTCAGTCTCAGGTCTCAATACCATACAGTCATGTTCCTTCCACGGAAGCTACCTGGTGTTGAAGAAATTGTATGAGAAAAACGAAATGTTAATCCAGCCACTGGGAACTCCCACTGTTAAAGAAACTGTATGAGAAACAGACGACAAATTATATGGTTTCTGTTTACGAGGTGTACAGTTTGAGTGATACGAACAAGGTGTAGTCTGTTGGATATTAATCTTCACTTGGTGGTGAGTGCTGTGAGATAAGACTGTGAGATACAGAGGACAGGGGGGCCGTATATCTAAGCTAAGATCTTCATCAGCTGACGCACAAGGATCTGACACACTCTATCAATCCCCTCAGGCCTGGATCCACCTCTCTTACTCGGCTGGGTGTCCACTGACCTAGTCACATGGCCATAGGTATATGCACCCTGCTGGGTGGGACGTTGTAGGGTCAGAAATTAGTTATATGCCTGTAGGAAGGAGGCAACAGACAAAACAAAACTGTCTTTCTGTTGGACAGAGTACAGCCAGACTGTTGTCATGAGCCTGCTTGAGAGTAACTGGCTGTCAAAATACAATCCTGCTGGGTCGGCAGGAGCAGAAGCAAACCTTGTCTGAGAATCAGTTGGAGAGTGTTAGCTGTGAAAACACAGGCTGTGGTACTGCATGCGAGAAACAACATTCGGTGGCAGACGTGTGGATCTCATCCATCATACAACGTTGGAGATGGTTACAGGAACAAAGATGGATGTGAATGACTTGTGGATTTAGATTTGATGACGGAGACACATTGACATTGACTTGACTAAATCTCCCATCTGGCAAACGGTCCATATGCGACTACACTGTTTAGGAGTATCAAATGAGTATTGTGGTGCTTGGACTGATGCGGATTGTCTTGTGAAGAGAACAGGAACTCACTGTGAGTTGTGCTCACAGCAGTCTGTGAAGTAGCCCCTTGTTGTGCTCTGTGGGCACAGACTGTGACCAGTCAACTATTTGCTGTGTACAAGGAGGGTTTTTGTCACTGTCTGAGAGCTGGAGAGACTGCACCTCTTAGCAGGACTGTTATAATTGCCAGCTCCAAATTCCTTGGAAACCTGAAATTTTGTGCATAACTTACCCTTTGCGTTTCCTTGGATCCTTACATACCTATAAACACTCTTAGTGGATAATACAACATTAGGTGTGGAATTATTGTGTGCAGGAGTTGTTATCATGTGGTAGAGCTGTATGGAATATGAGTACTGTGCTAATGATGGCATTTTCTGATGTATCCAAGGTTCTCCACCGAGAGGCAGCACCCCAGGAACGCCAAGTGGCGCCATCTTCAGGTAAGCTACAATTACAGTATAACCTGTGTGGACTGGTGCCGATGTACTCTAAACTCTTACCAAGATGGAACCAACACAAATAACCTGGGTGCCGTTGTACAAAGCGATCGTAGCACTAAGGTGATTGTAACTGCTATACTTTAGACTTCTGACAGTCGTAGCGCTAAGGTTGTTTTGTACAATGGCACCTAGATCAGAATATCCTGCTTTGACCTTGAGTTTGTTCCTGCCTGGTATATGTTCGTCACATTAATGAGTATATACTCACTTTCAAAAGTTAAGCGACACCAGAATTGATCTTTCTTATAAATGATAGGCCTATCTCAATATAACCTTTGTTATAGAACTAAGAGAACTAAATTATTGAACTAAATTATTGACTGAAAATTATGTTAACTGACAAGAAATTATGTGTAAGTGATTAGTCACATATATTTTTAATACTTGGCAGCTCCTTTTTAAGCTTGAAGTCCAGGTGTTAATGTTGAAACAAATGTTTCAGTAAAAGCGTTGATTACCCTTTCACTTCATAACAAGTGACATTGTAAACAAGGGCACAGATCATCGAACATTTTGCCACAATTGATGGTTATTGTTACCTTACTAGCAGTCCATTCTTATTGTTAGCATGGATCACTGTGTAAGCCACTGTCAGACCTTTGTGAAATGGTATTTGGGACATTTATTTGATCTATGGATATTTCATCTAGCCTAGCTGCCTCACCATGCTCACAGTGATTCAAGTATATACACCAACATTCAATGCCTCCTATTTGCTCTCAGTTTTATAAGTAGTTTTAACAGTAGTTTTTTCTCATCAACTCTCAGATTATTTTAGATACAGGTGCTTTTTTGCTTTGTGTAGATTATTAATGTACAATTGACAAGCTTAAGAAGTTTGTCAATTAAAGACTATAGAAATAAGAAATAGGGTGTTTTTAAGGCATGAAAGAAAAATCAATTAAATTGCTACATAGCTATAAAGAAACAGAAAATATGAGATATGGTTTGAGAGTATTTTGTATAGCATGTCTGTTGTCTTTTGTGATTTTATTGCCTATTTCCTTTTGACAACATGTTTCACAATATGTATTATTATCTAACACCACAATATATGTACAAAAATGTAAGCTATTCCATTTTAGTTATTATATACTCAATTAAATCCTTTAGATATAATAGTTAAATATTTCTGAAAACTGTTCAATTTGTTCTCTCTCATACAGACCCTGACAAAAACAAAAATCTACAATACTTTGCTAAATCTAGATTACCTCAGTTTCTGAAAATATAGAGATTCTCTGGGTTCGTTTCTATTTGTTATCAAAAGACGCAATACAATCTTAAAATATTCTCCTATGTATAGTCCCTAGATGTGGCAAAACCAACTCTGACATCAGCTGCACTTCTGTACTTCTCACTAGGGCTTTATGTGTGTAATCCCCTCCTTATTTAGGCCTGGGAAAACCCCAGTATTAAACTGAATCTGATGTAACCGTTTTAGATAGGAGCAATCTGATTGGCTAAAGAGGAGATAAGCTAGGCCATTGTGCACGCTTTGGAGTATTCAAATGATGGTATGAACCTTATTCAACTGTAAGGGGAGTTGTTATCGGCGTGACAGTTAAACAGGTTTCTTTTGTTTACAGGTTTCTCTTTCTACAGTGTACCTTTCCTTTTCTTGTTTCAAAATAAACTGAATAAACTGTCAGTTTGAGACTTTGGGGGCAGTTTGGTTTATTAAGGAAGTATTTTTTAATATGTTCGTTATTTTTTAAGGGTAGTAACACTGAAACTGAAACTGAAACATATTTGATTGCAACAACATTTCAGATTTTTTTTAGGACCTCCAAGCACTTTTAGCTTTTAGTCAGTGTTGAATTATTCATACAGAAATGATATCATAATTTGATTCTGGAATTTTGATACATAAAGTTATGTATTTATGTAGGGGCATAGTTTCTGACGTTTGAAACCTGATCTGCCAGATGTTGTATTGATAATAAACAGATATGAATATTCAGAACAGGTATACAGATTATTGAGATCAGTGACTTGAGTGTTTTGAAGTATAGTTGGTTTGTACCTTCGGTAGACTATTGGCTAACATCAAGTCTCTGAAATGAAAGTATTTAAAAAGATTCTTGGGGTTAAGGTTGCTTTTGCTATATAAATAAAAGGGGGCACGGGTGGCCCAGTCGTCTAAGGCACCATGATTCGCTGTGCAGAGTTACGTCCCTTGGGCACGCCAGAAACCTATGATTGTCGGTTCGAATCCCGATTCACCCTGATTATGTTTCTAGGTTTGTCAGCACCATACCCATGCTCATGGGTTTCACCGAAGTGGCTTTCCTCCCACATTAAGCTGACACGCCGCGATATTACTGGAATACTGTTAAAAGCGGCATTAAACCCAACTCACTCACTCACTCACTCACTCACTCACTCACTCACTCACTCACTCACTCACTAGAAATAAAAACATGTATCCATAACTAATAGCAACAGAAGACATTTCCATAATCCTAAGATATCTCTACTGCAAGCAGAGTCTATTGCAGTGTTTATGATTCAATACCACACTGGGGTGCCATCAGGTGTTTGCAAATATAATGGATCCAGTAGAATCTCATAATTTTCTGAACTGAAGAAGTCTAGACTTGCCAAAGTATTGCAGACTTCCTTGGGATTTTTTTTATATGTTAGGTTCAGGGACTGCATGACAAACTAGTTGATTTGTCGGGGGTTGGGTAGCCTAGTGGTTAAAGCATTTCGCTCATAACGCCAAAGACCCTGGTTCGATTCCGTCCTGGGTACAATGTGTGAAGCCCATTTCTTGTGACCCTTGCTGTGATATTGCTGGAATATTGCTAAAAGTGTGTAAAACCATACTCACTCACTAGTTGATTTGTCAACTACAGTACAAATTACTGTTATGACAGGGCTCAGCATGTGCCTACATGGTAATCAAACTCAGCTTTAGTGTGATGATTGAACACGCGACGAATAGGATGCATGAGTTTAAGAAAAGAAATCAAGGAAATTATTCTGACCCTTACCACAGTATCTAGACAAAATATATGTGAATGCTGACCTGAGTCAATTTTTCAGGAATTTGATTTTTCTTCAATATGTTCTTGTATTGTACTTCCTCCCTATAAGGAAAAAGATTTGGATTTGAGATAAAACCAATGTTTTCACTTAAGAAACAAATGCATGTAAATGAAATATATAAATATGTAATCAATTGAAATGATTTTCAGATAAATTAGTTTCAGATAACCTCGACATGTGATATTTAATCGTGTAAAGTCACATTGCATTAAAATTAAGACCATTTTGTCTTAGGATCTGACGACTAATCTCACACTAATTATTCAAATGCAGAACTATGCTGACAGCGTGAATATTTTAGAAATTTGTCATGTGAATATAGAAGAGATGATAACAGAGATACCGCGTCCAACTGGTATGTTACCTGTAATACTTACCTGGCCAGGTGAGTTCAGCAGGTGGTTGTTACCTGTGTGGGAGCAGCCTGGCCAGGTGAGTCATTCTCCAGGTATCTGTTCCAGCTCGTCTGAATGCCACGGAGATGCTGTTGGATCTGGCTTTGTTACATTGTGTTTTATAATGGTGTTTTCTAGGATGTAGGCATCCAATTCTTGCCTCCTTGGTTGATATGGGGATTCTGTATACAATAGTTATGTGGTTGTGTTGATAGCTGGTAGTACACTACTGATGTTTTAAAACAATGTTGACTGAATACACTTCAAATAGAGATATTTTTATGAAATTGTGTCAGTATTCACTACAAAAAAAATGTCCCCATAAATATTCACGTTCCCTAATTATTTTTATTCAGTTTATGATTACATGCTGTAAAACCTGACTTGAATTTAAATTGAAAATGTAATGAAGCATTTAGAAGACTATTATTGCTTAATACTTAGTGGGAGCAGTTTTGGGGCTAGTTGAGTGACAAGCGTTTACAGTTTTATTTACATCTTTTCTTTCACTGTTGGGAAAGACATTGATATTTAATACTGTGGTTTTAAAACATGTTGTTAACCCAGGTTTATGTTACGTCATTATGATATAAGATTGCTAAAAACTGCAATTTTAATAAACGTAAACTTAATTTTGTTTTTAAAATCAATACGTGTGTGGAAGGGCTATTGGAACAAGATGCTAAATCCAGGCATCACAAGATTCAGAGATACCATGTGGACTGATCAGCTGTTAGATCCCATAACTCATTTGCATAAACACCTCAAGTCTCTTGGTCTTATATTGAGGGAGGAAAGTAGGCAAGTGTTATAGTGAGGCTGGGTATGCCTGCCAGGGATTGTCTGGACCCTTGTGCACGCAATCAATATGGAGGTCCACCATCTCACAGGTGAAGCCTACCACTTGGGTAAGGTTGTGTACAACTGGAGATTGAGACACTAGACATACTGTTAGATATTTTGTAGGGTTCATATGTATCTGGAATTGAATTTCTTATGGGTAAAGTATGTATAGTTTGTAACATAAGTAAAACATATAAATTAATTGTCAGACAGGCTTACAGGGGTGGTTGAATGTAAATATCTTGAACTGGTTTTGTAATGACTACAATATCGAAACTAAATAACAGAAGTAATATAGGCAACTTAATTTATCTGACAGGCGTACAGGGGCTTTAATAGCTTGAATAGATTTTCTAATGGGTACAATGTTTTAAACTATGTGACACTAGTAATTATAAAAAAAATTAAGATGAAAGAGTTAATACTGCTTGAAGATTTTGAAATCATGTTAATTTCAAGGAAAATTTATAAAACAAGCATATCAATAGTGTCTATGGGTATTCTATTTCTTTTACTTTTTAATCAAATATTATATCAAAAAGATTTAACCTTGGATAAAACAACTTCACAAATCTGTGTCAACAAAATGACTACAAAGTCATGTTTGCACAAGTTTAGAAAGTGCACCAGCTCACATTGTTGCCACCAACAAGCCTATTAGTGGCATATGTGATAAACAGTTGGAGAACAGTCTTTTTATCCCTATTTTAGTACAGACAAAGTAGATAGATTTGCTGTGAGAAAAGGGGTAACAAAGACCAGTGGCAGGGAATAGTACTCCACCAGTCATCTGATACCTCCAAAAGGAGGCATTGAAGTAAACTACAGTGGGAGTGAATTAGGTGTTAATAGACCCCCTCTTTTACCCTTTGTTCTTTGTATGGAGACTATGCATGGGCTTTGTGTTTCAGTGCAGTGTGAAATACAGGAAAAGGTCACAATATACATTAATTTAGTTATCAAACGCAGGCTTAATATCTTGATAAAGGATTTAGGGTTATTCGGGGCTATGTGATATATGAAAGCCCTTTGAAATGCATTTGTAGTTAAAAAGCAGGCAGTGTTGTGAATATGATGTTTGATGTATTTAATATTTTTATATACCTTTGTAATACCTAACCTTTTGTACATCATAGCCATAATCCTGCCGTCCTAACACTATAAATTTGTCAGATATTTCAACAGATGTCCTCTTCACTGTCGGCTATCCAAATAGTAGTTGTGTGGGAAACAGCATTAAAACTGCTCTACTGTGCCAGCTCTAGGCGGGAAAATGTCACTTTTATCTGTGTGATGTTGATTTTAATTTGAGGTATTATTATAAATAAATAGAAAATAATTGCAGTGAGTGTTATTTTCTGCTAATTTCAGCAATATTCATCCTATATCAAAACTGGGCATCACAAACACTTATTGACATCAGGAGCAACAATCCCTTGTCACCTGTCTCCATGTAGGTTGGTGCTGGAGTTGTATCCTGATGACTTGCCTGGTTACGTGTCTTTTTACTCTGATTGTTGCTCACGATATCGATCATTGGACTTGATTATTTCCAGACTTCTGTCAACAGGTCTCGGTGTTTCATATCTGTCAACATTCTGTCGTTGCAGGGTCAAGTCTGCGGCCATCTCACTCTTTCAAAGTGAGGTCTTCGTCTGCACCGGTCAAGACACAGGTACTGTCAAAAACGTGTATTAGGTTTTTTTAAGAATATACATTTATTATCAGAGGAGTTAAGTTTCTTTTTTTATCCGTTTTCTACAAATGTTATTAAAATGTAGTTTTAATGAGTTTTTCTTTAGAATTAAAATAATACTATTTTTTCTAATTATTTTGCTAATTTCCATTTTTTCTCTCATAGCAATCCTTGCAGCCATCAACCCATTTTGTCCCACACCGCCACAGCCTGCCTACACCCAGGTAAGTGGGAGTTCACACACTGTTGTCCGTACTACTACTTCTAATAATAACACTACTTTCCTTGCTACTTATCGTTGTGAATGCAGTTGTAATGTAGCCAGATGGATAACATGTCTTGGTGAGATAGGACTGTGTACTCAGATGTTTGTCTTGCTTGTACACAAAAATTTTCTCAGAGAGAATTGCATTTTTACTTTCCATTTTCACAACATAAATATCCCGGTTCTAATGCACAGTACTGTTACCTGCATGATCTAGGCTTAAATCACCACAACAGTGTAGTATCCTGCATCTTATTTCTCTTGTGTCTTAGAATTTCTGTGTTTGATATATTGAATGTAATATTTTGTGTGAGAGGGTCTGTTTGCCTGTGTGAAACCTGAATGTGTAAGGACACACACACAATCATTACGCATTGTAGCCATGGGGGGAATAGAACCTGGATAACAGACTACATGAGCTAACACTTCAACCACTAGACCATCTTTCCCCACTCCAAAACATGCATACATCTTCCCGAGACAAGGGTTTTAACTAACTGTGAAAGTCCAGTTTCCAGCCTTGCCGAACTAGGCCTGAATTTCTGGGTTCGATCGTATTGCCAGTGACTACATGTATTACGAGTTATGTCCCTTCCATGAACCAATCAGATTCCACCTCTGATATCACTTGCATTTGTTTCAAACAAAATGGAGGCGCCCAGTAAAGATGATCTGATCAATAATCAAGATCTATATTGTAATAAAACGGTTGTTCCGTGCATCAAATCACATCAGCACCTTGATTAAAAAAGGAAAATATTTGGAAAATATCTGTTGACGTTAAGTTGATGGTACACATGCTTTGTGCAAATTCTGAAATCGGCTGAAATCTGAACGCAGTTTACGAACCAGATGTTGATTTCATTATGCGATTTTGACTGGACTATGCATAGACTTGTTAGTCCAGCCAAAATTCCAGCCTAATCCGGCAAGGATGGAAACTGGATTTTTACTGTCAGTTTACTCCCTTGCCTTGGGAAGATGACGTACGCCCTGCCACACACACTGGCTTGGGTGCAGTTTCTTTCCCTGTTGTGACCGTCAGCCATATGTCCTCTCATAGCAACAGTATCATGATGATTAAGTAAAAGAGACTAACTCCAATACCTGACAATATTTTAACATATTATCGATTTAATACTCCATATGAACTGAACAAATTTCAATTAAATCTTAGTACTTAATTATCATCATTTATTAATTGAGGTTAGATGTGCTAAAGTTAAAAAAATAAGAATCATTCCTGTGAATTGGGCTATGTATGGCCAACTTACGTAGTGACAAAAACGAAGAGGAAACTTTGTCGAAAACAAAATCCTATTCAGAAGCGGTGTGTACAAGAATGCTGAATACTTTAAATCAGGGGATAGTATACATATTGATGTTTGCCCAATATACAGTGCCTCTTGTGCCTGGCATGCCGATAGAATGTGTACTGGGAATACTGTCAAAACACCTCCTGTAACTGAAGCTGCACTTACCAGGGGTCACGCATGATGTCCAGAGGGGGCAGAGGAAATACACAATTAGGGGACAGGAAAGTGGGTATTCTTCTAACAGTTTGTTTGCGGGTAGAATGTTGTCTTGTCATCTATCAAGTTTGGTTACCTTGGGATTTTGTAGTGTAAGTATCTTGACAACTAAAACGCGTTGATGGAGGATTTATAGGCTACACGTCACTAGCTGACACATTGGGGAAGGCTGATGTTGGTTCTTCTTTTGTCATTCCGTCATTAAAATTGCTCTCAGCTATCAGCATACATTCACTTATTGAGTACTGAAGTTTGACACCTGTAAAGATGTAGGTTAGAATAGGTCTTCAGCAACCCATGCTTGCAGCACAATGGGATTGAGTGGTCAATCTCGCTGACTTTTTTTAGTCATGTTATGATTTCCAGATTGCTCATGATGTCAATCACTAGATTTTCTGGTCCAGACTTGATTGTTTACAGACCACCGTCATATAGCTGGAATATTGGTAAGCATGGCGTTAAACAACAAACAAACAAAACTTTAGTTTGTCTACAGATAAAGCCGTGTTATATCATTTCCCTGGTTTCAGATTTCTTTGGCAATATGCCAAGAGGCAATAGGCAAAAGAAAAAAGAAAAGAAAACATTATAAGGGCAAATCATTTTTTTCTTCTTGTTTTATGGTGTCACCAAACCAATTTTTTCCTTGATTTTGAAATATTATTACATGAAAAATGACAATTTCAAATTTTGCTTATGCAGACCTCCCTTACACATTCATTGATTTCTTAATCAAGGGGAGGCGGTCGGGTAGCCTAGTGGTTAAAGCGTTCGCTTGTCACGCCGAAGACCCGGGTTCAATTCCCGACATGGGTACAATGTGTGAAGCCCATTTCTGGTGTCCCCTGCCGTGATATTGCTGGAATATTGCTAATAGCGGCGTAAAACAATACTCACTCACGTACTTAATCAAGGGAATCAACTCTTATGCAATAGTCACTTGTCATCAGTAGAAGTGTAAATAAAGTTCATGGGACGACTACTGCGTCCCCACCATCAAAACCCGTCTTGCTGAGGACTGTTGTATATATACATGTGTGTATTGCTGCACGTAGTCGAGGCATGGTTGTGGGGTTTGGGACGTTTTTATTGCTGTTTCTCACATGGCTTTTCACAATGTCGACAAAGTATTTTAGCACAATGGTCACAAAACAGAACAGCTGTCTACTTAAGAAAATAGTTGGAATGAAACTTACTGACAGTTGGCCCGTTGTCATAATGCCATGGCCAGGTGCCCTGGCTGGTCTGATTTACGACTTGAAGATTATGAGAAGATTCTGTTGCATATCAAGGCGTTATTTAAATTACAGGTTCTTCATGCCTATCTGAGTACATGTCATAGTGTATAACTTATGTTTTAATATCCATACAGACCCTTGGGGTGTTTTAAGAGGTTGCTACTGTTTTAATGCTGAGGTATTGTCTCGGAGTCACGCATAAGGCTTTGTTGGCATTGGGGTACTTGTAACAGTTGTAACAGCCTAGCCTTGTGGTTAATGTGTTTGCTCGTCACGCCGAAGACCCGTGTTCGATTCCCGACATGGGTACAATGTGTGAAGCCCCAGTGTCCCCCGCTGTGATATTGCTGGAATATTGCTAAAAGCAGCGTAAAACAATACTCACTCAGTCACTCCACCAGGATATTGCCTCCATTTTGCAAACTACAGTCATTATATTCACTCACTCATTCATACATACGACCTGTGAAGATCCGGGGTAGAATATGTCTTCAGCAACCCATACTTGTCGCAAGAGAGACTAACAGGCTTGCTGACTTGGTTGATGCATGTCATCGTATCCCAAATTATAACTGGAATATTGCTGAGAGTGGCATTGAACAACAAGCACTCACTCTCACTTTCTCATGTGTTGGTTTTACCATGTAGGTGCGACACGCCTTTCTGTGTGCTCTACGTGTGGTGTGTGACCTGTGTCGGAGTCCATTAATGTGTATTGTGTGTCCTCTATGTGTGCTGTGTGAGTGTCCACTAATGTGTGTAGTGTGTCATCTATGTGTGCTTTGTGAGAATCCACTAATGTGTGTAGCGTGTCATCTACGTGTGTTGTGTGAGATTCAACTAATGTGTGTAGTGTGTCATCTAAGTGTGTTCCCCTGCACGTTCTCACTGCATGTGATGTTTGCCCACAGCCTCTTTGGTTCGTCTCCCACCTCCAGCAACGCCTCGTCCTCCGCCACGCATCAATGGCCGTTTAAATCAGTAGAGGAGTAAGTCCCATTACACTCATGCCAGCAAATGTGAACGATGTGCTACTAGATTCAGCAGCAGAGCTTTTGTTGTGGTGTATGTTCAATATTTCCTGAATTAGCAGAAGGGGTCTCCAGTCGCCATGCTTGCAAGGCATCAAAACGTGGACTAGGTGACCACAATGGCTGACTTTGGCTTCAACTTGGAGGGGTAACCACTTTAGCAGATACAGTCTCAGATGGAACCCTACGGTCTGTGTGTCACATACTCTTATTGAAGGGTCCCTGTGATGGGAACGAATAGCACCCAAACATCCCATGTTGTTATAGTCGACTGAAGAGGATTGGGTGGTCACGCTCGGTGACACATTTTATATTTGAAGATATCTGAATTTAACTATTATGATATTTGATATTTATGTAACAAATTCAGTCACAAATATTTTGAAACAAAAGCTCTGTGTTTGTGCACAAAGATTTGTTCATGTCACTTTCGTGAATTGATCTGAAATCCATAACAGTAAAGTCTTTGCAACACACATATAATCTGTGCGCGTGCGTGCATGCTGATGCTAAAATTTCGCCAAGTTTAATATTTGGTGCAATATTATATAAAATCTGATTAGATAGGCAAATAAAGCTATTCACTGGTCTCGAGGGGGGGCATGGGTTCATGTACCCTCTATGGTAGTCCATGTTGCCCCAGCCCGAAGAGTGTTGTCTTTAAACATGCTGATCTTGCTGTACGCTGCGTTTCTAATTTGGGTTGACCGAACTGCATGACATTTGGAGTGATATCTCCTGTTTGTGCCCCTGCCTCGGCAGGGTGGAGGGGGCACAGTTACGTCTACTAACAGGAGACTTTCTGCCATTGCAGGGCTATCAATGAGGGAGATGAGATTGATTCCGTCGGGTCCGGTCCGGATGTTGGACACTCCAAGTAAGTGATGCCCAGTTTCTCATCCCCTCAGATATATACTGCTCAAAAGAAGTCAATGAACGCCTGATATTTTTCCATATGACTTAGTTAATCTGTCATACTACTCAAAAGAAGTTAAGGAACACTTGATTTTTGTTCCTATGACTATGATGAATCTGTCATGCTACTGAAGTTAATGAACATGGCATGACAGATTAACTGTGGTCCTGAAAACATCAGATATTCTTTAATTTCGTTTGAGTAGTATATATATTGCCACACTGTTTTGAGTTTATGGTTAACAGATGTTTGCTAAATAGTAAGCTGGAGATGATTAGAATAAATATACGTTTTTGTAGCTCAATGCTTTATATTTTATTTGGCATGACTTGTTTTGGTTGGACGATTTTGTAGAAGGAAATGCTGATACTGTTTATATTACAGGATGTTTAGTATTTTTACTACAGCTTTTTTCATACAATATTCATTTCATCATTTATTATTTAAAAAGTTCATAGTTTATATTTCTCTCGTGAATGATTTCCGTTGTTGTAGTTTTTATTTTTCTGATATGAGGTCAGGCAAAGAGAGATAAATTTATTGTATTTTAGGTTTCTGGGTCTGTCAGCATCATGTCTGTTTGTGGGTTTTACCAAAGTAGTAAACGTCTGAACGTTTAATTTATTGGTGTATTGAGGTATTTAATATTAACTTCTTGTCTGTGATTTCCAGCATTCAGGACACAATATCGGAATCTATGGAGTCCCTCGAAGCTACCACTGGTGAGTTGCAGTAGAAAACAGGAATTTTGATATGTATTTACTACCTATATGACATTATGAAGTTTCAATGTTGTCAAGGGAGATAACTCTAGATGTTTTAATTAATGCAGATCCTGTTGTGATGATTTACTATGAGGGTTTCAGTTTTGTAGGGTCTGCTGACTTCACACATTTCACACTGTTTCACTTGATATAAAGAGTCTTTTCTTTATGTTGATTTTCAGATTTTTCTGTAACATAGAAATAAAGACACCAAAATCTTTTGACTTTCTGTTAATTGCAGAAACTTTGACAGGCAATGTCAGATTCAACTTTTGGAATTTCAGGGCATTTTCCAAGAACTACATGAGACTTACATGGAATAAAATGTGGAGTCTTTTTCTTTCGAATTGGAATTTCCCCCAAATATAAAATGGTGCTGATTTGTTCTCTTACAGTGAGAACAGAGGTGTCAATATTTGACGACAACCCGGAGCTGATGTTAGAGATTGATGAACCAGAAGCATGGAGTCTCACTGTAGACAGGAAGGTAGGAAAATGGCTGATACTCTCAGCAGATGATCAATTCCCAAGTTACCTTGGTTGTCGGTTTCACCAAAGTGGTGAGACCTGCATCACTCCCGGCTGTCCTCCCACATCAAGCTGACATGATGTGCTATAACCGAAATACTGTTCACAGTGGCGTTAAACCCAACTCACTCACTGATCAGATTATCGTCAGTCAGAGAGTCCCACCCACTTGATAGTGATGTAAGAATCTACATCGAAACACAGCTATATATACCGTATTCGATGTAATAAGCGCCCTGGGCGCTCTCAAAATTAGAAATAGGGGGCTCTTATTAGAATATTATTTTGGTGAAAAAAAAACAGAGTTGAAAGATAAATTACGTGGTTTCTGCTGACAGCCTGAAATTTTTATAAACGACAGATATATTTTTCCAGAATTTAATTCCCCATAATTAATGGTGCATATAACACACGAGTGCGTATTAGACACGAATAAATAAGTCTTGTGTACATTGATCAATTGGAAGGGGTGCTAATTGGGATTGTTCACTAGCCAATATATTAGCAAATATCGCCGTGGGCGCTTATTAGAGTGGGGCGCTTATTACGTCGAATACGGTATGCAATAGACCAGAAGTTGATATCCATAAAGTTATAATGTTTTCTTATTTACTCACTAACTTCTAGAATGCCAATTGAACAGTTATTTCGTCATCAAGATGCCGTTGTCTTGTTGTTACCAAGAAGAGTGCACTGCTAATTGTATTACTTTATTTTCATCATATCTTGAAGCATGCTGCGGAAGTGTTGACCAGAGTCACTGAGTCAAGTGCAGATGTATTCAATAATATTTCTAATACACCGGGGGGCGGTCGGGTAGCCTAGTGGTTAAGGCGTTAGCTCGTCACGCCGAAGACCCGGGTTCGTTTCCCGACATCGGTACAATGTGTGAAGCCCATTTCTGGTGTCCCCCGCCATGATATTGCGAGAATATTGCTAAAAGCGGCGTAAAACCATACTCAATTCAATTCAATCTAATACACTTGAACAAATATCTTCAGTTTTATGATTGGTGATGTTGTGTTTCAGACACTGAAGAAGATGAACACGAAGGATATTAAACGCCAGGACACGATCTGGGGTGAGTTTAGGAGATCTTGAGAATCACAAGGCTCTGGGAGCCAAGGTGCTGTCATTCTCTGTGCAGAGTTGTGTCTCTTAGGCGTGCCAGGATCCTATGATCATGGTCAGTTTCCATATTCACCTTGATTATTATTCTTGCTTTGTCGGCTCCAGACTGATGCTTGTGGTTTCATCAGTGTGGGGGCCACGTGAAGATCCAGGCAGAGAGTAAGTCTTCAGCAACCTGTGCTTGCCGTAAGAGGCGACTAACCGGATCGGGTGGTCAGGCTTGCCGACTTGGTTGATGCATGTCATCGTATCCCAATTGCATGGACCGATGTTCATGATGTCAATCACTGGATTGTCTACTCAAGACTTAATTGTTTACAGACTGCTGTCAAATAGCTGGGATATTGCCAAGTGTGGCATTAAACAACAAACAAACAAACAAACCAGTGTGGTAAATGTCTGTGAACTGCATCACCTTTTTCCTGCTGCGAATAATGTGAAATATGTATGATGTGTTATTATTCATCAAAGTATTAATGAATCAGAATATCCATTTGCTTGACTCAATAACAATCTTGAGGAAATGGATGTGTATCGATGTGTGTATTGAGTTGTTTTGAATGATCTGATAACCGACTTACTGCCCCGGCCCAGGCCGAGACTGAGACATGCAACTCCACTGTTCAATATTGCATGAAGTTGCTGACAGACCATCTTTCATGAAACACACAGAATTGATGTAGTGGATGTGCTCCATGTGCTGTGAGGTGAATCTCATGGTCATGTGTGTGTTTCATTTCAGAACTGATACAGACAGAGAAGGAATACTGCAAGACTCTTACCATTATGCAGAAGGTATGTAAAGGTTCAAGTTTAAATCGGAGACCAACTGGCAAACTTAGTACATATCATTCAAAAGCTCCATGTGATCTGCTTTCTCAGTTTTATTTTGTGTGTCTGTCTAGCCATTGATGCATGGAGATAACATCACAGATATCACACATGGAACTCAGTACAACATCTTAACTATGAATCTGTCCCTGATTTCTTATACTGTCTTTGTGCTCCTTAAAATATCTCTCAGTTTTCTTCCTCCCAACATTTTTATGCCACACAGGATGTCTGATTTAAATTATCTCAATACTGCTGACACCTCACTGACTCCTCCCCTGACTCACTCTGCTGCAGATGTTCAGTCAGGGCCTCCTGCAAGACCTCAACATGCCTGCCGAGCAGGTCGAGCGACTCTTCCCACAGATGGACGAACTCATCGAGATCCACACTACATTCCTGGCTCAGCTTCTCCGACTCCAGCAAGTGAAACATGACCGCAGCATCGACGATGTTGGACGGACTCTGCTTGACCAGGTAGGACAACCACCACACTGTATATCATTACATCTTCAGTTTGACACACCCCTCAAATCGAATAGCACCCAAACATCCCATGTTGTTATAGTCGACTGAAGAGGATTGGGTGGTCACGCTCAGTGACACATTTTATATTTGAAGATATCTGAATTTAACTATTATGATATTTGATATTTATGTAACAAATTCAGTCACAAATATTTTGAAACAAAAGCTCTGTGTTTGTGCACAAATATTTGTTCGTGTCACTTTCGTGAATTGATCTGAAATCCATAACAGTAAAGTCTTTGCAACACACATATAATCTGTGCGCGTGCGTGCATGCTGATGCTAAAATTTCGCCAAGTTTAATATTTGGTGCAATATTATATAAAATCTGATTAGATAGGCAAATAAAGCTATTCACTGTATATCATTACATCTTCAGTTTGACACACCCCTCAAATCTTGTGTACAGAAGAGGCATGGGTAGTTGTGGCAGAATCTCTGTGCAACATTCCATCTCTTGGACTTGCCAGAATCCTGAGATAATTTCAGATTCACTATGATATGCTTGTCCTACAACATAATGGGCTTTTCTGCTAAACGTTAACACACTGTTATAACTGAAATACTGTTCAAAGGGCATTCAACCAAACTCAATCACTCATTATCTTACAATGAGATTGCAATAACGGACTGGTGTACTGGAAATGTATGGTCAAGGGGAGACAATCCAGTCACCACAGTGTTTGAAGCAGTTGTAAAATCTACAAAACTGCCTGTCTTGTGATTGCATTGTCACTGAATAATGTGCTGTTAGGAATCAAATTCAATTGCTGTTGCTGCTTTTATTCATTTGTGAAAATGAGTTGCTTCTGTTTCAGTTTGATGGTGAAAATGTCGTACAGATGAAGGCAGTCTATGGTGCATTCTGCAGCAAACACAAAGAGGCAGTGCAACTGTATAAAGACCTATGTAAAACTGACCGGAAAGTGCAAATATTCTTTAAAGTAAGTCAATTCAAAATCATTCATGGATTTGATATTTTTTCTATATTTCTTCACATTTATTTAAATTTACTTGCTGTTATAAGATTTTTCCCCTTAAATTATTTTGAATATGTTTGAGATATTAAATTTACTTTATGATCAAACAGATGTTTCAATTAAGCTTAGTTTCTACTTAAACAGAATTTTGACTGATGAATATGTGAGTAGTATGGAAGTGGCATGGGTGGTGATATTAACGTCTCCCTTTTTTTGTTTCAGTCATGTATTAACCACAGTGCTTGTAAGCGCCGAGATGTGCCAGATTTTATCCTGGGCGTCACTATACGTCTTTCAAAATACCCAATCCTTATTGAAGCAATATGTAAGAGTACTAAAGGTAAGATCATCTTGTCATGGTACATTTCTCATTGTCATGCCTGGAATAGATAGCTACTAAAAATAAACACACAATGTGTCTTATTTTTTTATACCTCAGAAACAAATTGTGTAATTATCTCAGTTGTGTTTTTATGTGGGGGATTTACAATGAATTGGAACACATGATAGAAGATCAACATCTCAACATATTTCAATTGCAGTGATGTTTTGGTGTAGATTTTAACACCATTATCACGCAAGGGATGTTATGGAAGCAAGCATGGTTATGAACATATATACAGTAAACTACGTTTATAACGAACACGCTTATAACAAAGTGACGGATATAACGAACTGTCTTGTCCATTGGCTGTATATATATATCTGTTGTATATATGCTGATAACGAAGTACGGTTATACCAAACTAAAACTACTGGTCCCTTTGAGTTCGTTAAAACTGTAGTTTAGTGTATATGTTATGCACATAGCGGTGTGATTACTATGGTGATAGAATATGCACAGAAACACCTTGGAAATTGTAACAGTAAGGTTAATTATATGCAGTCCTATCATTAATTATTAACTGTCATCTTTTGATAATTAGATGATATTTCAAAATTGAATATAACTGACAAGCTACTGAAACAATGTTTTTTTACTCCTTAGACAAGAAAGATCGTGACCTGTTAAGCAGAGCCCTTAACTGGAGTAAGGGAGTGTTGACCGATGTCAATGAGAGGGTTGCAAACTACGAAAAACTGGTTGAGATACAGAGTCGAATAGACTCACGAGCCACAACTGTGTTCAAAGGCAAGAAGTTCAAGGTAAGTCATACAAGGTGAAGGTCGCGAGGTGATGAGAACTGTAACGTTTGTAGTCACTGCAGAATGTGGCTATTGAGATGGATTGGCTTGGAAATGGTTTTGAGAAGTTTGAAGTGAGAAGTTTTTGGAGATTCTTTTGTAGTTGCATCGGGTAATAAATCACCCGGAACCTCACAAGAACAGAAAGTTCATGTGATTTGTCATCTCTTTTTGTCTAAAAATGGAAATTATTTCCCTTTTGTTTTCATATTATTTGTTAATCAATGTGCAGCTTCTCTTCTTCTCTTACATTGATCATCCATTTTAGCGCCAAGACATTACTCTGCGAGGTCGCAAGTTGGTGCACACGGGTTTGATTGGGTGGAAGAGTGCACGAGGTCGGATCGTGGATCTCCTGGCTATCGTCCTCACTGACCTCATCTTCTTTGTGCAGGAGAGCAACCAGAAATACACATTCTTTGTCCAGGATGGCAAGGTGAGATATTTGTGGAGCAGTTTAAATACAGTGCAGTTGCCATGGAAATGTGTAACTTATGATTAGGCAGGCAAGGCAATGGTGGATAGTGTGCCTGTAACACAACATTCATTAGGAGAATTGTCTTTTTGATGTCCTAATAATGACACTGTTCAGAGGACACAAGTTATTTACAGTTGTCTTCAGTAGGGAAAATTCCTTTTCCTTTTGTGAGTTTGAATCCCAGATTTGTTCTGATTATGATCATTTGTCCATACCTGTGCTTTTGGGTTACCCTCATCATGGGGAATCCGGGTTAGAATTGGTCCCCAATAAACCTCAGTCAGGTGGTCAGGCCCAGTGATTTGGTTGATGGCATTGGATGGAGTTTTGGTTGCAATATCAATCACTGGATTGTCAAGTCCAGACTCCATTCTCCAGGCAGCGGTCATATAGGTGGAATATTGTTGAGTATGGTGTTCAACAACAAACACACTGTGGGTCTCACTAGAGTGTTCAACCAGCCATTTCAGCTTTCTTCCTTCATACTATTCAAAGGGGCCAAACCCTCTCACTTACACATGTTTAGAAAACCCAGAAGCATTGTTGTCCAGAGTATTGCATGCTTGTTGTAAGACCTAATGATTGAGGATAGGGTGTTTAGATGTAACCAGACTGAGTGTGTCTCGTAGATGCTGCTGAAGCAGTCACCTGCTGGTTGGCCTGAGTTGAGTATCATCTGTGCTCATATTTGTGTTCCAGTCCTGTGTGATACCACTGTACAAACTGCTAGTGAGAGAGAAGCGAGACACGAGGGATAGTCACGGCATCTACCTCATCTCCCAATACAGCAAGTCCCCCGAGATGTACGAGCTCGTCTGCCGCTCGAAGGATGACAAAGAGGGATGGATCAAGGTCATCCAGATGGCCAATGAGAAGTGTCCACGGGAAGGTAGGCTTCCCCTGCAGTACAGTGCATTACACACAGGCTAGGAGTAACATGGGTCCTAAACATGGAGAACAGGGTGCCGTTGTACAAAACAACCTTGGCGCTACGATGATTGTAAGCCTATGTTAAAGTATGGGAGTTACGATCACCTTAGTGCTAAAATCACTTTGTTCAACGGCACTCAATGCATTATACACAGGCTAGGAGTTATATGAGTCTCAAGCTTGGAGAACAAGCGGAACTGTCATTTGACTAGTGATGTCACATTAAACATTTGGACCTCCTGATGTCTGTCCAGACTTATCAGTTGTAGATGTAGATGGCCAATTGCAGATGGCTGGATTATTTCCTCTTTTCTCACCTGTTCCACATCTCTTTGGGACAGCCATCCAGGCCATTTTGTATCATATCGTGGATTTATTACGTGAATCTCTTCCTTGAATCTCTTCCTTGACTTGATTGACAGGAAAGCCCTCTGTAACTGATCCTAATCACTGTGACTAACTGCTTATGGTATGGGATTGTTTGACATTGAGACTTATGGAAGTGGGTTCTGTTCCAGTGGAGGAGGAAGTACCATCGTCAGAAATGGAGGAAGAAAAACGGAAACTGGAGGAGAGAGCTGCCAAGGCAAAGCTGATCATTGGTCAGTTCCACATAAGTATTAGATTTATGGTGTTATTTTTTGCTAAGTCCTACTGTCAAAAGGAATTTAACCTTTTAATAGGTAAGTGCAAGTGTATATGAACAATAAGTTAAGAATCAACAATACTGTGTTATCCATCAAAGGCAAAAGTTATTGTGATATGGGTATTTTTCACTTACAAACCTTTATGTGAAGTTTTGGATTTGAACCAGGCATGGAGAACCTTGAAGAAATGAAACCAACCAAATGTCGCTGGTGTTGAATGCTTTTGCAATAAATAAGGAATATTCAGTAGAAATTGCTTGATGTATTCTCTGTAAAAGGCCACATATCCATTCCTATGTCATTGTCACACTATGCAATCTATGGAAGTTCAGAAAACCAACACTTTTGATCATTTCAAAGAGATTTCCCTTAGAGAAAATAACAGTTCCTGGCAGTGTCCACAGTCACACCATATGACGTGGCAACATTATCAACAGATCAACCACATCAGAGAATGTCCACATAGTAGCCACCCACCCATTAGACAACCCCTCACCAAGATATATGGTGTCCAATCACACATCTTTGACATGGCAAACCTGGCAACAGAGGGGTATCTGAGAGGACAGTCCGATGACATCCATGCATCTACTACAGCAGTGTGAGAAGCCTATGGGCAGAACATCACTGTCCACATCTCCAGTGGTGCAGACAGTGCTTGGACAGCATGACAGTGGTGCAGACAGTGCTTGGACAGCATGACAGTGGTGCAGACAGTGCTTGGACAGCATGACAGTGGTGCAGACAGTGCTTGGACAGCATGACAGTGGTGCAGACAGTGCTTGGACAGCATGACAGCGGTGCAGACAGTGCTTGGACAGCATGACAGCGGTGCAGACAGTGCTTGGACAGCATGACAGCGGTGCAGACAGTGCTTGGACAGCATGACAGTGGTGCAGACAGTGCTTGGACAGCATGACAGTGGTGCAGACAGTGCTTGGACAGCATGACAGTGGTGCAGACAGTGCTTGGACAGCATGACAGTGGAGAAAGGTTTCCTTTCTTTCTTCACTGATCCGCTTACAGAATGCATGTCTCCAGGCGTGACTTTGGAGATGGTGATGTTGTCATCTGGACTGAGATTACGGCTACAGGAAGGATTCAAATGAGAGTGATTTGAATGCAGCGAAATACCATGATGAGATTTTGCAAATAGACATTTTACTAGTTTTGCAACAGCACGGCCTGGAGTAAGCACAATAACGACAGACTACATGCAGGAGTTGTGCAGAAGTATTGGACTCAAAGCAGAATTAATGTGTTACCCTGGCCTGCAAGATCCCTGAGCTGTAAACAATCAAATATGTCTGGGATCAAATGGAATGACGTTTGTGACGTCTTCCAAATTCTCTAACAACGCTGCAGGATCATCCGGCTTACCCTTCATCAGATATGGAATACCATTTCCCAGGCGTTTCTTCAACGTTCAGTGGCCTCCAAAAGACAAAGGTGGCAGACATGGTGTGAATACTTTAGATGTACACACTGACACCTGACTGTGTGAACTTGCCTCTGAACCCCCTTGTGTGACATAACTCAGTTGCAGGTTGCACAAGCACTTGTTATATGGACTGTTGCTTGTTTCCGTACCGTTAATGGGATATATACCCATCCACAGAATTCCATTCTTATAGACCCGTGAAGATTCTGGGGTAGAACAGGTCTTCAGCAACCCATACTTGCCGTAAAAGGTGACTATGCTTGTCGTAAAAGGCGACTAACGGAATTGGGTGGTCAGGCTCGCTGACTTGGTTGAAGCATGTCATCGATCCCAATTGCGTGGATCGATGCTCATGATATTAATCACTGGACTGTCTGGTCCAGACTCGATTATTTACAGACCGCCGTCATATAGCTGGAATATTGCTGAGTGCGGCGTTAAACAACAAACCAACAAACCAACCATTCTTATAACTGATGTACTTTGTATTTTGTATGTTGCAGTAACTTTTGCCTTGAGTATAGTTAGTTTCTAGTTGTCATTTTCCACAACATCTACCCAATTTACCTTGTATGCTAATTGTTATTTTTTGCAAACAAGTAGATAGCTATAATGGTGCTATTGTCTGAACAATAGGATGATGTCACAACAAGTTTTTCCCACATCTGAGGTTTCACATTTTCAACCAATGAGAGACAGATTTATTGGATTATACACAGCCCTGTTTATGTGTACATGTAATACTGTAATTATTATGAACTGAAAAATAGTACTGATAAAAGTAGGTTTTCTCCTTGCCAATACAAGATTGCACGATTTTGTTTTGTTTGTTGTTTAACGCCGCACTTAGCAATATTCAAGCTATGTGAAGGCGGTCTGTAAATAATCAAGTCTAGACAATCCTGTGATTGACATCATGAGCATCAATTTATGCAATTGGCATACGATGACATGCATCAGCCAAGTCAGCGAGTCTGACCACCCGAATTCTTACGCCTCTTACGACAAGCATAGACACCTTTTACAGCAAGCATGGATTGCTGAAGACCTATTCTATCCCTTCTATCCTGGGTCTTCACGAGATTGTAGGAGAGGTCCATGGTCATTACTGTGTAGTGTGGGGAGAATATACTGTAACTGTATTACATTGTCTGTCCACAGATCAGCTACATATCAAGGACTCCGAAATCAAACACTGCTGTGACGAGAAGAACAAGCTGATGCTAGAGCTTCTTGACCTGTACAAGGCCAATGATGAACCAAACTCGGTAGGCGTTCATTTGGAATTGACTTATATTATTGCGTTTATAAGACAAGGTATAAACGTAAAATCAGTGTACATGATTTGTTTCAATCCCCAGGCAAAAACATATTGGAGTAAATGAGTCAATGACAATAAAGGACTGCTTCATTAAAAAACATACAAAATGGTAGACAATGATACACAATCGTTACATTGTTCAGTGGAACAGTGTTCAGTCAGACAATCAGGAAATGGTAGACTGCTCGTCAACATGGGCTATGTTTTTGTAAGTTTATGGGAACATAAACACAATAGAAGTTGCTTGGTTAGCCAATCAAATGCCACAGAAACAGTTGCAAGTTGTCAGTGAAGAAATCAGTTGTGCAACAGTTGACTTCTGTTTTCAACTTCTCTATTCTTGTTATACATTTCAGTAAAGCTGTTGGTATCTTTATCAAGCCTATTTCCCACATTTCTCCAATAGTAGACAGACTATCACTGGATTCCCCACATTTTGAAAAAAATGTTTTCTTGATAAAATAGATCTGGACTAAAGTCATGATAGAAGGTGATACTCATACTGAATTCCATTTCCAGCGTCCGAGCTCAATGCATGAGGATGCGTCTGGCAGTGAGTCCCTGGAAGTGCTGCAAGCTGCTATGCATGAAGGTGTGTGTGAGAACAGTCTCAACATTGCTTGTGTCTGGCCATATGAGGAACAACAAGACAACTGAATGTGCTTAAGTCATACCATGCCTGTCTCATTTCATCCTCAAATTGTGCTTCATGTACACGTGTTCATATCCTCACCTGATGAAGGAGTAAGCATATACTCCGAAACGTTGCGTTCCTCATAATAAAGAAGTTGACATCCATATATTCTCTTCCTTATAATGCAATTATTTTTCAATTTGAGAAGCCAGTTAACAGGATTTGAAACTGGCAATAGAACATTAACAGTATCTGTTATATCTGCACCAAGAGACATTGACAGAATATCATGGGTGCAGTGGATGACATGTTCTGTTGTATCTTGTGTGGACATCATTTTCTGTTGTATCTCACCTGCAGCTTCTCGATTGGCAACAATCCTGCAGGGAAGCGGAACCCACCTGAGTCGAAGTGTATCAAGCGTTGGAGAGCACGTCAGCAATTCCTTCGTTGCTATGCCGGTGCCAAAAAGAGCAGAGACATTTGCTGGTTTCGATAGCAGCCATGATGTCCCTAAAGGTAAAAGTACTGGTTATCTTTTGCAGTTGGCAGAAGTTACATAAAAACTCCTTACAGACAACATGTATGCGGTTACAACAATAACTGATAGGTTTCTGACTGTGACTAGAACCCTAGCACCTAGGTAGAGACATCAATATTTTACTTCAATTCACTCTGTAGAGTTACCTCCCTTAGTTGTGCAAGGATCTGCTGATTCTGTGTTTTAAGATCCAACGTGATTTGTTACTGATTCCTATTTCCTGATAGAAACTTCCAATCTTACACCATTCCTGTTTCCTGGACTGTAGCAACCAGCTATTGATCGGTCAGACATGTATTTTCCTTTACATGTTTTCCTTCTATTGACAAGGAAGTGATGTTTTATCCAGGAAAAAACAGATATTATTTTATGCTTGACTGTGTACTGTTTCCTTGTAGGTGGCCTAAAGAAGCGGTTTGCGCCCCAGATCCATAACATGGAGGGTCGCAGCCCTAGCCTGCTGAGTCTCGACAAGCTAGAAGGTGACAGTGGCACGTCATCAATGCCGGAGTCCACTCCAGTGGTGGGTACACTCAACATGCTTGTGGTCTAACAGGGAATCACGCAAACTGAAGTTGGTTGTTAGAGCCAGAAAATAGGCGTGGAAATTTGGGTCTCTGGGTCACATCCTTCTCGGTTGTATTCCCTCAGTTGGGCAAAATCTGTCCGTCAAGTGTGGATAATATTTTCACTTATGATTATCTGTGGTGAACTATTTCTCAGGTGTGACTGGTGTGTTAATGTCCGCTTGCTGATGGTATCAATATGGTTATGCACACAATGTCACCTGTAGATTTGGTGAACCTGCTTCATGAATGTCTGATTAATTTAGCATACCCGGTAGCTGTGATGGAGCTTTGATATAACTGTATATATTTTCGTATATAAAAATATGGTTGATATTTCTTACAAACTTTTCACTTTAATATGGCCCTAACAGGAATCCTTTTGATTATTTTCTTTCTGACATAATGTATACTTCCAAACTGACCAAAAAAGGTCAGCTCCCAAACTGTAACTTGCAAATCAGAGCCTACTGTCTGTTTTACAATTTTATGACTTGGAGCCTAAGGGAGTAAGATGGTAATGAACAAATGTATATAATTGTTTACTTTATCCCGGTTTGTAAATAATCTGGTGTGATAATACTAACAAGTTATTTTTTGTTGCAAAAATAATGTCAGCTTGAGCAATAAGACATAACAGTTGCTTGTTGTGTTGATATTCTTCTTAGTGCAGAGAAGCCTTCTGTTGCCAGCATCAGGAAATATGTGTTTGGAAAAACAAAATTGAAACTTTTTGGGGAAAATAATTTATACGTTATTATGAACTTTAAAGCTGTTTACCATTTGTGGCCTGCTGGTTTTTTTGCAGACACAGGGGATCGGGTTCCTCATGCCTGTGAGAACGAGTTATGTTACTGACACACTTACGTAACGCTCAGACACATCAGTGTCACGTAAACACAGACCCCTACAGAACATTCACTTCAGCTGAAGTCTTTCCCTGTGTACAGAAGAGTTCAGGGTGTTTTTAAGATAAAGAAATCTTTATTTTTTATCTTTATCTTTATCTTTTATTATATAATGAACATCGTGAAAGATTTTTCATCCAGACTTGGTACATGTATTAACCAGGGGCTGAAGTGGTGCCTTTTGCTATTGTAGGGGCCGGGGGGATTTGTCATCTTCTGATGACACTTGTAGGTTTTGTACTTCTTGAGTTTTAACATAAAGATTATTCCATTTCATGGAGCAGATCAGCCTCTAGACATGCACAAGTCTCTAAGGCAATGATCATTAGTATCAATTCCTATATTATAGAAATAAAATGAACAAGTTGTCTCTGTGAAAGACCAGCTTATCTACATTTTTCCGGAGCATAATTTGAAAACTGTTTTTATCCAAGCTTGGTACATGTATTGACCAGTGGCTGAAGTGCTGCCTTTTGTTATAGTGGGGGCCAAAGGGGTTTGTCATCTTCTGATGACTATTGTTATACTTCGGGAAAAGTTGTTTCCAAGTTTGAGATAACAAGGTGCTACCATGATTGGGGGTGGGTAATTGTTTGGGGCAGTTGGGGGTTGAGAATCAGGGTGTCTTTCAGTTAGAACTTGTTTTGGTAAATAGCTTTTTAAAATAAATATTTGATATTGGAAATATATTTGTGTCTGTCTCCAGGACCCAACGGTCAGTGATGTCCATCGCCAAGACTCAATCAAGCCTGCATCCCCTCTCCAGCGCTCCATTCCTCATGTTTGGGAGGAGCAGGACTCGAGGGGGTCCGATCGATCCAGTGACAAGGGATCACTTGGAGAGCTGTCAGCATCCTCCATATCATCCTTGCCACCATCCCAGGGCAACCAGGAACAACTCCTCTCTATATCCCAGCTCGTCAAGTATCTCCACAACCTTATGGTGAGTCGGCTGTGTCATTCATATCTGTCTCTCCCATTTAAACATGTCTCTCCTATTCATATCTGTCTGTCCTATTCAAACCCGTGTCTCCCATTTAAACCTGTCTCTGTCTCTCGGATTAATATATGTCTCTCAAATGATTATATCTCTCCCATTCATATCTGTCTCTCATTCATACCTGTCTCTCCTATTCATATCTGTCTCTCCTGGGGGCACCGGTGGTCCCATTGTCTTAAGCGTTGCTATTCAATGTGCAGAGTTGTGTCCCTTAGGTGATCAGTAACTAATGGTTGCAGGTTTGAATCCCGGTTTGCCCTGACTATTACTATGTTTGTCAACACAATACACATGCTTGTGGGTTTCACCATAGTGGTAAACGTCTGAGACCTGCATCACTTCGGGCTTTCCTCCCACATCAAACTGACATAGCTTGTATAACTGAGCTCACTCACTCACTCTTGTATGGCAATTTTCAGTGATGCCCCTTTTGTTATTTCACTTGATTTCACCCTCTCACCCCTAATCCACAAAACTAACTCCCTGGCACCCCCATCGCCATACACATGTCACTGTCACTGTCTCGCCCCCTCTATCCCCCTCGTAAGACGACTTAAAAAGTTTCACCAAACCTTTGGGATTTCGGGGACAAAATAGGTGGCTTAAAATAACATTCATTTAGTCACACTTGTCTTTTGCTCATCAGGATGGTGGTGTAGCCTTGTGGTTATAGCGTTGGCTCATCATGCCAAAGACAGGGTTCGTTTCCTTACATGAGTACAATGTGTGAAGCCCATTTCTGTTGCCCCTGCCTTGATGTGGCTGGAATATTGCTAAAAGCGGCGTAAAACAATACTCACTCAGTCACTCACATTTGCTCATCAAATATCAACTCAATCTCTTGGCGAGACAATACAAGCTGAACTGACACGGCCCACATGGTGACATACACTGATAACCTTTGAACAACACTAAATAATATAATCTGTAGCAACATCACGAGGGGTATATGTCGTTGTATGAGTTAGGGATGAGGGATGCATAAGACCACATGTACCCCTATAGATACTGCCACTACAAATTTATCTTGCCTACATGTTTCATCTGCAATTGTAAATGAATCAAAACAAATTAAAATTTGATAGAAAACAGCTTTTTGATTGAGCTGAGGTTAACTTGTGCTATGTCATGTGACCTTCACAGACTCGTAAACAACATGCGTCTTTTTCCTTCGTGGCGGGGGTAAAGGGATTTGTTCTCCTGCTCAGAAATTTATTTCACTCCTAGGCAGGTAGTATAGTATTTTATCAAGGTCACATGAACCAATCAGATCTAAACATGGGACATGGAGGTGAGATACTCTGATATGACTTGTAACAATTTCCCCACATCACGACCAGGATTCTTCACTCCGAAATCCATAAACCAAGGATTACTACAGTCCTTAGAAGATATTCAAATGAAATGGGTTTTTTATTGTATTTTAGAAAGACGTCTGGAACTTTATTCTATGCCTTCTGAGTTCTACAATCAGTTATGTTTTAGTCTGTAAAATTAACACCACACTTTGCTGCACAGAATACACAAGCTTGTTTACTGAGGAAACAAAATAACACACAATATCCACCATGAAATCGATGAATATGGTTCTCAATGAGAGACTGCCTCTGGTCATGTCATGTTGGCACAAGTAGGCACAGATCCAGTGACAAACCGATTCCTACTTTTTGAAGAACCATAATGCAGACAAGAAGTAACAGCTGGTGGATAAGTTTCCCTCAGACGACATTACACAGAGAAAAAAATGCAGATATGGTTTACAAGAAATTGATGATGAAAGGACTTTAAAACTTCGAGGAATTCTGCTTTGTATATTTTTCTTATATGCTAAGCATGTAAAATTCTCTCATTTCTTGTCTTGTTAATATTTTTGCTACTTTATGATTTCAAATGCGTGTTGAAATTTATTCTGCTAGAGACTTAATTGTTTATTCAAATGTTCTTTGGCGGTGTGCATTTATGGCATATGCTTCTGAAATGTCTGAAAACTCTATCTGAGCTCCTTTGATGATATTTGTGAGAATTTTCAAACTCGTTTGAGTTAAATATTTCAAAGCTTTGTGAAAACAGACTTGATCATAATATCAACATGATCATAATTGAAGAAAATATTTAATGGGGTTAGCATTTGTATTGAACATGATATGCAAATGTTTGGAAGGAATTTGTGAATACTGAAGTAAGTGAAGCTGCTTTTCAAAAGTAATTGACATGTAAATAATTTCTAGATTAGATATACCTTGGGTACCAGTCTATGGCTCATTGAGGACTGTTTATTGTTCACCACTGGGGTGTCACTCTTAGAGGTGTTGTAAAGGGGTGTCTCTCTTAGAGGTATAAAGGAGTGTCCTTTAGTGGTGTGACACATAGGGGTGTCCTTTAGGGGTGTGACACATAGGGGTGTCTTATAGGGGTGTGACACATAGGGGTGTCTTATAGGGGTGTGACACATAGGAGCGTCTTGTAGGGGTGTGACATATATGGGTGTCCTTTAGGGGTGTGGCACATAGGGGTGTCCTTTAGGGGTGTGACACATAGGGGTGTCCTTTAGGGGTGTGGCACATAGGGGTGTCCTTTAGGGGTGTGGCACATAGGAGCGTCTTATAGGGGTGTGACACATAGGAGTGTCTTATAGGGGTGTGACACATAGGGGTGTCTTATAGGGGTGTGACACATAGAAGTGTCTTATAGGGGTGTGACACATAGGAGTGTCTTGTAGGGGTGTGACACATAGGAGTGTCTTATAGGGTTGTGACAAATAGGGGTGTGACAAATAGGGGTGTCTTATAGGGGTGTGACACATAGGAGTGTCTTATAGGGGTGTCCTTTAGGGGTGTCCTTCAGGGGTGTGACATATATGGGTGTCTTATAGGGGTGTGACACATAGGGGTGTCTTATAGGGGTGTGACACATAGGAGTGTCTTATAGGGGTGTCCTTTAGGGGTGTGACACATAGGGGTGTCTTATAGGGGTGTGACACATAGGGGTGTCTTATGGGGGTGTGACACATAGGGGTGTCTTATAGGGGTGTGACACATAGGAGCGTCTTGTAGGGGTGTGACACATAGGGGTGTGACATATATGGGTGTCCTTTAGGGGTGTGGCACATAGGGGTGTCTTGTAGGGGTGTGACACATAGGGGTGTCTTATAGGGGTGTGACACATAGGAGTGTCTTATAGGGGTGTGACACATAGGAGTGTGACAAATAGGGGTGTCTTATAGGGGTGTGACACATAGGAGTGTCTTATAGGGGTGCCCTTTAGGGGTGTCCTTCAGGGGTGTGACATATATGGGTGTCCTTTAGGGGTGTGACACATAGGGTGTCCTTTAGGGTGTGACACATAGGGGTGTCTTATAGGGGTGTGACACATAGGGGTGTCTTATAGGGGTGTGACACATAGTAGTGTCTTATAGGGGTGTGACACATAGGGGTGTCTTATAGGGGTGTGACACATAGGGGTGTCTTATAGGGGTGTGACACATTGTAGTGTCTTATAGGGGTGTGACACATAGGGGTGTCTTATAGGGTTGTGACAGATACGGGTCTTTTATAGGGGTGACATTTGTGTCTTTTTTTCTGGACCTGTTCAAGTTTGAAACAATTACTCCTTACAGCCTCACCTCAGGGGCTAAACTGAAAGTTGCCTCCATGAGTTGAAAGAGAATCCGCTCTCAGGAGGACATTCATGTATTTCTTGTCTCTGGGAGGAAGGAGTTAAGTCAGTTATGAGGGAAGTAGTTTTGAGGAAATTGTGAGTGGTTCAGAGATCACAGGATAACTGTAATGACATAAATAAAATAAAGTGATCACTGTATCACACAGTATAAGAAGAAAAAATTATTGATTGATGAGATAATGAGCCATGTGTATTTTACTATTGTCTTTTTACATTTCATTGTCTGGAATACTGTGTAGATTGATGTCTGGGGAAACTGACAATATGATGACACCAATACTCTATATTGACTGTGGACAAACGTGGCTTTGTGTCAGAAGATATCAAAATACAGTAACAAAAAACCTGCCATTGATTTTCTTAGGATGAAGTGAATTTCTGGTCAATATTTTATTATGTCAGTTCAGTTTGTTTAAGACTAACTGTTTATCCATAGAATTCCGACATCAAACATAACCCGCTTAATATGATGAATTGCTTAAAAATCCATTTCCTTAAAAACAGCAAAATCTTCCGTCTTCAGAAATCAGAATCTTATAATTATCAGCTTGTGATGCTTTTTGTCAGCAGGTCGATTTTACATTGACATTTCTTCAACTTGCAAGGTACTTCAGTTAGAAAAGTTCGACATTCAGTCCAATAAAAAGTTGAAGTGCCCAAGGCATTTAATACCTTCATCAATTTGCAGTACTTCAGATCAATCCAAATGTATTTCTCATCTTTGTCTTGTTGAGAGTTGAATTTCCCCACCCTCCTCTCAATTACATGACAGAGACTTTCATTCCTGGAGCAGCAATGGTTGATGCTTTGTACCAGTTCTATTGCATATTGAAATGGAAGGACCATGCCACGCCACAGTCCTCGTGACTCCTAATATCAATGTTCACAAAGCCCGTCTTTTTTGGCTTTAGAAAACCTTTATTAAGCAATTGAAACTTTGGTTCTTATGCTGGAGGCGTTTATTGAGAATTTAATAGTGGGCTTATTTGGATATCTCTCCATGCCAGTTAATCATGCAGAGGCAGTGTATGGCTGTGTACTTAGACTACAGACAGGGGTAGCTGGCTAAGGGGCTTGTTTGGTTTACACTTGCGGACCTCCCCGGGTTTATTCTGTCAATACTGAGCCTCATGATGGTGCTCAATGACGACTGGGATTCAGTGCCATTGAATTGCTTTTTTATTGATATTCAAAATCGGGTTTGATCATTTTTTTTACTATTTCCTCGCCCTTTGATAGCGAAGTGCTTGAGGTGGTGTTTCTACTGGTTCCTGTATTGATGACAGAGAGGATTCACAATAATTGATACTTTAGATTCCCACTTTTTGAAGTAACTGTGATTCTAGATGTTATGGTATCCAGCATTGATGCAAGATGGGATTCAAAATTATTGATAATTTACATTTCCACTTTTTGAAGAAACTTTAATTCTTGATGGCTTTGCATCCGTTTCATTAAGTGTAGTTCATAAACTTCAAAATGTTTGCGAATAGAAATGTCAGACTTACCAACAAAGCCAGAAATGCAATAGTTTTTATCCAGGTATTCGAAGAAACATAAGATCGCCTCATTGCATCGGTCTCTTTTACGAAAAAAAGGAAAAGGATAATGTCATAGTTATGGCTGAGGTGTATTTGGATTATTAGAACCTAGGGACCTACTAAATATGTAATGTTTTGACATTAGGGTTACGTTCTGTTTAAGTACTCCTTGGGTTTATTTTTTTATATATTCCCGACACATGGAAATGTTCAAAATTATTTTTTCTAACGTGGCTTAAGTTATTGACCTGAGGCAACCTTGCCCCTCTCTGTGAGACTGGCAGATGACAGTGGAATTGCTAGTTGAGTTGGTGGAAGTGTCAGGGACGTGTGTTTATGTTTGGGAACTGTGTGCCAGCGACAAACAGCCCCTGTGACAGTAATGGAGGCTAACATTTGAGAGAGGGGTTATGTTACCTTGTAGCGCTCTAAACACTGACAAACACACTTGTCTGGATTACACAAATGTTCTTTTCAAATGTTAAATTTACAAAAAGTGTTTCAGCATGGAAATTGATACCCTGTGAAAAAAACTTCCTGTCAAGAATGATAAGTTTAATAAATTTATGAAAATGTTTCTTCAAATATATTTTTTTCAAAGGTGTTATATAAATGTATCCCAATTTAAAGTTTGAAAAAGCTTTAGAAATTAAGATGGCTAGATTCTAAACGTGACACAGAAGCTTTGTGCTAAACACAGTGTTATTAAAAGTGGGATTATAATTGGCTTGGGAGTGTAGGGGGCATATAACTGATGTCTGCATGCGTTTTTTGTTATGAAGTTGAACGAGATTGATAAAAAGAATTCAACAAGAAACATGTAGGTTTATCTATTAATGCAGATCTTTGACAGAGAGATGTAAAGAATAAATAATCATGTTTTGTTGTTATCCCCAAATCCAATCTTAACCCATTTCATAAATGAACGAAGAGTAATTATCGTTAATGTACCAATCCAGCTAAATTATTGGACAAATATTTGTTCTGTAACTTTCTGTTTTGTTTCATCTCATATGTTCTTGATGTGATTTATCAGATTCACCATACAAAGATAAAACATCTTGCTCATTTCATCAGAATAGATAACAGAAAGAACCCATCTTTACATAGCATAAAGATTGTGAAGAGCAATGACAGCCTGTAACCAGTTTAAAGAGAAGGGTATGAGCAGTATCATAATAATTGGATTTGTGTTATCAACAACATGTCACAGGGAAACACATCTTTGTCCTGAGGATTATTCAGACTTCCAGGTATTTGGGGACAGTGGGGAAGCCAGATGGTTAAGGTGTTGGCTTGTCTTGGGTTTATATTTTCTCACATGGTTACAGTGTATGAAGTCCTTTTCTGGTTTCCTATTGCCATGATCTGGAATGGGACATCGTTAACTGCTGCATATAACACCTTGCTCTGCCACCCACCCACCCACCCACCCACCCACCCACCCACCCACCCACCCACCCACCCACTCACTCACTCACTCACTCACTCACTCACTCACTCACTCACTCACTCACTCACTCACTCACTCACTCACTCACTCACTCACTCACTCACTCACTCACTCACTCACTCACTCACTCACTCACTCAGCACATACTAAGCCTGACACTAACTGTCTGGACTTGCCTTCCAGAATCTGACAGCCCAGCAGGGCACTGCAGTAGAGAGTCTTCGGGCCCAGCTAGCTGAGGCCAATGAGAAGATCAACAAGCTGTCTGCGGACATGTCAGACAGGAAGACAGGATACCGCCACAACCAGCTGGAGGAGCTTCGCAACCTGCAAGAGAACATCAGCCGCGAGAAGGCCGAGTGGGAGAAGGAGAAGAGCCGTGAGGAGAGGTTCCTGGATCAGAGGAGAGAACAACTGGAGGATGAGAGGAGGAGGTTGGAGAAGAGAGAGGTGGGCTCTAATAGAGATAGCTTGATCTAGGCTCCACGATAGAGATTATTACCGGTTACTTGGGGGCTGACCTTTTTTACATTCTTTGAGGGAGGGGGTCTGGGATGTTTCCAGAAAAGTTGAAAAATAATTTGTTCTCAGGTTTTGCGAAAAGAATGAATTGTTCACCAGACCTACTGGATGTTCTGAGAAATATGTGACGTGGGTCCCGAGAACTGTTTAGCTGCTTCTTTGAGATAAATATATTGAGGATCCCACCCTCGTGTCATTGATATCCAATATGTCAACAATAGTTTGAAACTTTTGTTTAAGAGTGTTGATATGTTTGATGTCAAAAGACACGAGGATAAGATTCTATTTATCATCCAAAATCATTGTTTCAACTTTGTCATTTTGTAAAGAGTAATAAGCAGTGACTTGAGGGTAAAAAGTAAAGTTATCCAGCTGACAGATTAATGATGTCATTTGACTGTGATGTCATGGCAACTGATGGCAACACAATGGTCTGCGAAGTATTGTGTTGGAATTTCATTGCAGCCATATTTCCTAGGAGAGATCACTTATCTTACCCAACCAATCCTGTGGATGCCACTTTTGGATGATAAATGTACGTCTTGAAGCACTGACAAAACACACCAAAAAAAATTCACCAACAAAATTCACAGCTGATTACCAATTCCCAAATTAAGATTGAGAGAAATCCCAAATCAAGATTTTTAGATGTTATATTTTGGCAAAGTTCACTGATACTTCATTGTAACATTAATAAAGAGGGACAACAGGACCAACAATTTCATCTGAAAAAGCAAGTTAATTATTCTAATTCCTTTGTATGCAGGCTGACATTCGTGCTAAGAAGGATGAACTCCAACGTCAACGTGAGACTTTGCAGCGGCAAATTGACCTGATGAAAGAACAGAACATCAATGTCCCATCCCCGTTCTTCTCCACTCCGACTGAGGGGGTTTCCAGCCCATCAAGTGAGCGTGAAACTAGCCCCCAACAGGTTTCAGCAGCTGATAAACAACGAGAACTTGCCCACCGCAGGTCGGCATCGGCTGAGTTCTTCAACCCTCCACAAGATTTTGATCTAGTTCCTCATCAACGGGAGTCCAGCCAACCAGTTGACCTCTCAAGCAGCATCTCCAGCAATAACCGACAGCCACGGCTGTCTGTCGGCAACCTGCACAACGTCAACGCACCTGCAGCATCCAAACAAAACCTACCAATGCATCTTCTAAGTGCTAAGAATGAACAAAAGACGCAAGGAGTGAAAGTCCAGCAGTTGCCCTTGAAGCTCTCGGCGAGTGGAAGTCAGATCGGATCATCAATACCTCCTCCCAGCAATCAGCAACAACATCAGCAACATCACCAGCAACATCACCAGCAACAACATCAACAACAACAACATCAACAACAACATCAGCAGCAGCAACAGCAGCCTCACAGAGTATCCAGCACAGGTTCACTCAGCTCTGTTGCATCTAATGCTGCACAAAGTCCCAACAATATGTCTGGAACCCCGGCCCAGTCGCGATCAGGATCAAGTCTCCGGCGCTCGTCGCCGACCCGCACTGCCCCAGGACTCTCCAACCTGATGAAACTGGCAGAGCCCAATTCAGGAGGCAAACGTCGAAGCCCTTCTCAGGCAGCTCCCGGTCAACAACAGTCACCCCCAAACTCACAGAGGAACCCCTCCGGACCACAGAAACCAAGCAAGCCTGGTGATGTCTACTACTTCTAATTCTCAGGTAAGGATTCCTTAAAAACAAAAAGTTAGGACTTGGAATGAACTCCCCAGTTATTCAGCCATCAACATGAACAGAATTTACTTTAGTTCCTCCTATTTTCACCATGCATCCTGGTTTGGGGAGGTTAAAACATTAGCTTTTCTAACAAACAGATGGTTTAAGTCCTTACATAGAAATCATATTATGTCGGGCGGTGGGGTAAGCAGAATAGCAGTGAAACATTATGTGAATGGATCACTGAAAATCACTGATGACACCAGATGTTTGCAAGAAGGGTAAGCACGTCTTGTCCTACTGGTAGCAATGTTACTGGTAGCAATGCTTGTCTGTGATATGGCTGAAAGATTGCTAAATGCAGCATAAACTGTACTCACTCTTTGGTCGGACCCGTGAAGATCCGGGGTAGAATAGGTCTTCAGCAACCCATGCTTGCCGTTAAATGCGACTATGCTGGTTGTAAGAGGCGACCAACGGGATCGGGTAGTCAGGCTCACTGACTTGGTTGATACATGTCATCGTATCCTAATTGCGTGGATCGATGCTCATGATGTCAATCACTGGATTGTCTGGTCCAGACTCGATTATTTACAGACTGCCGTCATATAGCTGGAATATTGCTGAGTGTGGCGTTAAACAACAAACAAACAAACAAACACTCTGGGGTCGTGGGGTAGCCTAGTGGTTAAAGCATTGGCTCATTACGTCGAAGGCCAGGGTTCGATTCCCCCCATGTGTGAAGCCCATTTTCCGGTGTCCACTGCTATGACATTGCTGGAATATTGCTAAAAGTGGTGTAAAACCATACTCACTCACTGTACTCACTCTGATTGTGTCCACTGTGATATCATAAGAAACATAAAGCAGTTCTTATTTGGTTAACAGCTTTTGCCATTTGTTTCAGGACTCTTTTGCCCTGTGATGTGAAGTAACGCCTCTGTGATGGTATAGACAGAGGCAGGCAAGACCAGCAGATCCAGGCTAAAGAGGAGGCTGTGAGCTAGCATCACTTACTGCAACACGCACAAATTGCTGTGTACGTTCGTGTAGGGAGGGTCTGTCACGACCAATGTTTGTTGTGTAGTTTTCGTTTACCGTATATTTATATTACCATGGATATCTATAAAGGAAGAGGAAGAGCCTCCTGAGATGGGATCTGTGGATCTGTGGGCGTAACAGCACGCGGACATGTCAAACCTTGCTGGACTGAAGATGGGTGGAGGGTTGCACCGATCAGGCTGCAGAGAGCTGTCCCGGTATTGATGTCACTCCACCTGTACGGTTCAAGGGTGTCGAGGTCGGCAAATGTGGAAGCTGTGAAATGGTGTTGATGTGACAGTGGATGTAGCTGTAAAACTGGCAGCAATGATTCTGTGCATGAAGGATGAACCTTGATTTGACTTAAGGAGATACCACGTGATGGTATCTCACCTACTTGACTTACCTCCCTTTGATAGGGACTTGATGATGTCCGACACCTTGTGTCACACGTGGTGACCTGGGTCGGTATCTTACTTGGTGCCTATATAGGCGTCAACCATGACATTGTGGGCACTTGTTGCCTTGGACTACGCTACCGGATTTGACCAGGATCTCAGTCTGAATCCAAGAGGAGGATCAGACTCAGGATTCTGAGCTGCCCATCCGTGCCCGCTGCTAAATGTTCAGGTGAATGGAGGATGGGTGGGCAGAGCACGGACGTGTAACAGCTGGCGTCAGCCATGTCAGTTACTGTACAGTCACCGAAAATGTGCTAGGGAATTTTATACACCATATTTTATTATTGTGTAATCAAAACAAACCTATTTTAGTTTAAAACATATGCTTATGTCTCGTAGAATTTCTATTATTATTCACAATGATATTGCCTTTAAATATTACGAGGCATATGTACAGGATTAATTGTAGCTTAATGAACAAACAAGCCCGATAAATGGATGGATGACTGAAAGAAGAGATCTTGGAAGATACGGAGTCACATTTATAATTATGTTACTAATATCAGCAGAGGATGAGAGTCATTGTACAAAACCAATGCATTTGTTTGATGAACAAGTTTGCTATAACAAGCAGTGCAATATACTCATGGCTTACCTGTGGTTTACCTATGGTTTTCAGTGGTTTACCTGTGGTTTACCTGATTTACCATCTCTAGTCACGCTGACAGAGAGATAATCTTGTTAGGTTACATTTTTCGATGAAGGAATCATGATTGTGTTTCTGGATGTGCCTTGAAATGATAAGGACATTTTCAAATTTTTATGAATGTGACTGCCATGGGAGTTTGTTGCAAGGGCATTTCTGTGTGGGCATCTGAAGGAGGACAACTAATGATATTACTTGTTATGTGCAAACTCTACAGATATGTATTCTCAGTTGTTTGGATTTTTATTAATGCATGTTAAAAGTATTTAACCTAGGATTTTTAGATTTTCTTTGAGACTGAGGTGACGTGAACACTACACTATAGGATTTAAAAGGAATATTGACACATATCACAGTGGATATGCAAATATGTATGGAATGTCTAATTCCCGTCATAATGAGGCAAGAATTATTTTTTCATGATTGGAATATAAATACCTTTAGCACTTGATCAAATAGCAGAGAACATATCATTCTATTGCTCTGACAGTTTTCTAGTGTTAGTAACGAACATGTGTGTTTTGTTTTATTGGACTACTTACAATTTGAACCTAAACAAGTGTGTTTAGTGTATTCACCTTGTAAACACGCACTTCTCGGCTTGGACACAACCCACTACTATGAGACACATATGCATTTTGATGATGGACACATTATCAAATCTCATTGAAGGTATTCAAATCATTTTCCCAATCTTGACTTTTCGCAAATGGCTCTTTGAGAGAGACTTTTATAGCAACTATCAAGTGAATTCCTTCATTTTAACATTCCTTGTTTTTTCTCTCGATGAAAATGAATCTTTATTTTTTGACGAATGCAAATTATTAGGTTTTTGGCCTCAAGCGCAAGCAAGCCGTGTTTTTGTGTTGATCGAATTGTGATCGGCGACTTTTCTCATGTAGTTGTCTTCCCATATTCACTATGCCCTCCACTACAGCCACATGGTAGCCAAAACTGTGATGCATTGTGTGCTGCTACCTTGTATATCCTGTCTCCAACCCACAGCTTCTGCTTCAGTATAGCCCAGTCCTCGCTAGTTGCTTCCTGCTATGTATTCTTCACTTGATGATACAAAGCATGGAATAACTGCTTCAGTCTGCTTGTACAGCATGTAAAGCCTGGTCCAAGGTACTTCCTGTTCTGTATTCCCCACATGGTGATACAAAACATGAAATAACTAGACTTCTTGCATCAATTTAAATTGAAATTTAATGACAAACACTTGTCAAATGTGAAAGCTTAGATCAAATTTTGGACTTAAATCTAAAATGTATGACTTACATATCAACAGACATACCTTTTAGATTAAAGTCTTTATAGTACAAATGATCAACCAGTCTGCCAATTTTGAGGATGTAACTACTGGCACTATTGTGTAGAACTGGTCTATGATGCATCAGAGTGGTGCCATATTTTGAAACCATGAACTGCGCCTATGTACCAGCACTGTATTATACACAGTAAATGCACATATGTTTTAGTCTAATGCTGTTTAGCCTTGTACAACAGCTACCTTTGTTATGTGTAAAGGTGTTGCACAAGGAAGCATTTTACCTCCTTGTCTTTTAATGGTGCCTTCTATTGTTAGACCCAGTTTCTGTTATTCAATACCCTTCCACTCGTTATCATGTTACTATTGAACAGATACTTTTAAAATGTTACTGACATTTTATTAAGCCTGTAGCATCCATGTTAGTTGTTTCATCAATAGATGCATTTACCTTGCATTATGTGCACTATGGGCGCTGGTTTTTAAGTTATTGTTTTGAAGCATGCTTATGTTGCTTTCTCAAATTGTATAGCTGATTAAGCATTTTGTGATAACACCAGTGTAGCTACACCCAACACTTTGTCTTTTTAAAATATATTTTTTAAGAAAAAAATACATTTGTGGGTCAGATTTCTAAGAGCAATTGTTGTATAATTGCATATTACATTGTAATTTTTGTAATTTAATTGACAAAAAATACAAAAAAAATATTGTAACTTATCATGTAGTTAATTGGGATGGAAACTTATATGAAATGATTGTTTTCGACATTGTTACAAAATGGAAAAATTCCATGCAAAAATAATTACTATCATCCATTTGTAATAAAATGATCAAATGGCAGATGTGTGTTTGTTGGTTGTTGTATTAAGAGAAAAGTGCCAGTGTCAAGTGCCTCAACACAGATCTGGGAATTGTTGTTTCACAATATCAACTGAACTCAATTCACATTGCACACAATGTAATAATGTCATAATATCATGACAATTGTGAATATGATACTGAACCCTGCATCGGGATATATGCATATGCAACAAGATTTCAATATAAAAGACTGATGCACACTGTATGACTAGACTGAAATTTGACACATTGCATGAAAAGGCCCATGTTTGACTAAACTGATAAATGACACATTACCTGCAATTCCCTAATTTAAAACAACATCTCAGGTGCTGATGAGACTACCAATGCATATGGCTTATTTATATAACAGTGACATTCCCATTATTATAAAGAATATGCCCTGCTCTTGTGATCCAAAGGGCACACTGAAGTCCAGGTTGGATAAACAAATTTCTACAATATCAGGGATGAGACTAGACTGGTGGACTTGGTTGACCATAAAAGGTTCTACAACGTCAGAGATGAGATGAGACTGGTCAAACTGAAGACATGGTTGGACATACAAGATTCTAGTGTTATAGAGTCACTTGGCAGGGACACTGAAGATTCTGCCATACAAAGTTCTACAATTGCAGTGTCATAGAGTCACCTGACTTGTCACTCTCAGTGAAAAAAAATAGTTGCTTGCCAGCTTTCACAAAATTTGGTTGGGTTAGAGCTTCTGAAATGTCCCTAGCCCAGGCTACTGAATTTTAAACAGTAATTTCTTTTCTACACACCTCTTATTTGACCAAAATAAAAAAGTTCTCCCTTGTTCTTGATCAGTACACACAAAAAAAAATCAAATTAATATCTCTAATGACTTGAGGATGTGAGATCAGTGTTGCCCCCTTCACAACCTTTGACTCATGATTTGCAATTTAGGTTTACTATATTGATACATTAGCAGAATCAAATTTCTGGACAAATATGATGTGGCATATTTCAAACTAGTGAAATTAGAAACTGGCTAGTATCTTTTAAGGCTAGCTGGCCCATTCACTCTTATCTGACTATTTCACACACAGGTCACACTAAAGTCTTGGTTGGCTTTACAAGATTCTACAATGACAAAAGGTCACAAGATTGGTCACACTGAAGACTTGGTTGGCTCTACAAGATTCTACAATGCCAAAAAGTCACAAGATTGGTCACACTGAAGACTTGGTTGGCTTTACAAGATTCTACAATACCAAAAAGTTACAAGTTTGGTCACATTGAAGACTTGGTTGGCTTTACAAGATTCTACAATGCCAAAAAGTCACAAGATTGGTCACACTGAAGATTTGGTTGGCTTTACAAGATTCTACAATGACAAATAGTCACAAGATTGGTCACACTGAAGACTTGGTTGGCTTTACAAGATTCTATGATACCAAAAAGTCACAAGATTGGTCATACTGAAGACTTGGTTGGCTTTACAAGATTCTATAATACCAAAAAGTTACAAGTTTGGTCACACTGAAGACTTGGTTGGCTTTACAAGATTCTACAATACCAAAAAGTCACAAGATTGGTCACATTGAAGACTTGGTTGGCTTTACAAGATTCTACAATGCCAAAAAGTCACAAGTTTGGTCACACTGAAGACTTGGTTGGCTTTACAAGATTCTACAATGCCAAAAAGTCACAAGATTGGTCACACTGAAGACTTGGTTGGCTTTACAAGATTCTACAATGCCAAAAAGTCACAAGTTTGGTCACACTGAAGACTTGGTTGGCTTGACAAGATTCTACAATACCAAAAAGTCACAAGATTGGTCACACTGAAGACTTGGTTGGCTTTACAAGATTCTACAATGCCAAAAAGTCACAAGTTTTGGTCACACTGAAGACTTGGTTGGCTTTACAAGATTCTATAATACCAAAAAGTCACAAGATTGGTCACACTGAAGTCTTGGTTGGCTTTACAAGATTCTACAATGCCAAAAAGTCACAAGTTTGGTCACACTGAAGACTTGGTTCCTCAAACAAGATTCTCCCATGTCAAGAATAACTCGAGGCTGGTTGCTGTCTCAGAAAAGGTGTACCACATCAGAACTAGAGTAGAAGAGTAGACAGACGAAAAGATAAAAATATTATATCTATTCCGACCAGACAATCCAGTGATTAATATTGTAAGCAACCTTTCACGCTGTCGGGATATGATGAAAGCTTTCGGTATGTAACCAAGTGGCGAGCGGTTCAGTTTAGTCGCCTCATACAAGCATAGGTTGCTGCCGACCTTTTCTACCCCGGATCTCAAACGGAGCATTTAGGTTTGTATCCTGGTATTCGTATAGTTTGTTTTACCCCAGATGCATCTTGTACAAACCAGAGAGTCTATATAAGTCTCAGATGAGATTCCAGTGTTCGCTCGTCACATGGAAGTCCCACCCGGGTTCGATTCCCCACATGGGTACAATGTGTGAAGCCAATTTCTGGTGTCCCCCACCGTGATATTGCTGGGATATTCCATAAAGCGACTTAAAACAATACTCACTCACTCCCTCAGGTGAGTTACAAGTCGAAGTGAGCCGAGTTTTACGCTGCTTTTAGAAATATTCAAGACAGGGAACCCTAGAAATGTGCTTTTCACATTGTACCTATGTGGAGAATCGAACCCGGGACTTCGGCGCGACGAACAAACGCTACAACCACGAGGCTACCCCACCTCCCCAAATAAAATCGGGTGATACTGGTTCGCGTTAAGTAAGTTACACGCTAATTATAACGCTGTAATTATTTTAAGGCGTCTAGTTCATGCTCAGGGGTCGTGTACATACCAAACAGTTTCATATTTGGGATTTCCAACACCAAACGGGCAGATCTCAACGTTTGCGGGAGAAAACACACGCAATATGATGGTCAACAGGTGTATTATAAAAAGCATTTCCTGTTTCATTCTTAACAACAGCTAATATGTTCTTTTTCATTTGTGTGTAATTTGGCCCATGTAGACTATCAGTGTTTCTAAAGAACCACGCTCAATGCTAATTAAAATGCCAATTAGGAAAACAGTTCTTAGGCATGTACGTAAAAACATAGGTGCAAGATACTTAACTCTATCTTCAGCAAACAACAGTTAAAGGGGACCCAGGGCGCATGTGAGATTGTCGCGTGATGGCGGTGTCTACATTCACTACACAACTTCAAACGTTCCTGTAACTAACACAAGCCGTTCAAGTTTGCACAGGTCATGATTTTTCCTTCGTTAAAATCAAATATTTCAAGTACATATCTGTGCGCGAGTTTGACCCCCTACCCCTATTGCCTGCTCTTTGGCTCGAGCGGTGTGGATGTCAAACACACTCGCATTGACAAGAGCTCGCGTTTGGTGACTCCGTTTACACGCAACGATATGTGATACCCTGCCAATATTGAATTTCAGACTGCGGCACCTCAATGAGAATTATGTGCACAAGTAGTATGTACCCCAATGTCACCGGCAGCATGACAAATCACCGCGTAATTGACAAAGGCAATTCACACGGGTCGACAATGATGAACTCGATCTGATGTTCGCGCACGTCCACCAATAGCCGGTGACAAAGACCAGCTGTCAAGCCGGACGGCCATCAGCCCTCCACCCCTGCCCCGATACACCCGGTATTCCACTGCCACCCGTGATACACCCCCTTGAGTCAGGCGTGTCCCTGGGAGATGTGGGGCAATGGCACGTCCAAGAACCCACCCCTTATGGTGGAGCCGTCGTCTGGGGAAAGTACGAGTGCGGTATTTCTCGTATTTGCGGTAACGTTACACCGGAAACTGATACCCGTGTTGAGTGTTAAGTCTTTATACTACGACGTTCAGTCGACTTTAAATTTCTGAATTGATTATATTAAGTTTTTTTTCTATATAAAGATTTTATTATAGAACACTATTATATCAGTTGGAGGTCAATTCTCAACCCACACAATTGTTTATGTTAACATTTAATGTATATTACTACATAACATATATGTATATGTGTGCAAAAACATATGTCAACAAAAATATTTTTATTTAGTACAATTTATGCTCAGAGAAAAACATTTGATACTGAGTGGGGTATTCATGTTAAACTGCGGCATGGTATCTCAGTGAGCTAGCACTATAAATGGCATCGGTCCGGACTAGTACAAGCAGCCACATGCATAGATACACACGTGCATGCACGTCTCTATATAAGTGCAATAATCTTGTACGCGACGTTAAACCTCACCTCGAATTGTATGACAGACCAATCTGCCAGTTAAAGGGGAAGTGTACACGCAAAAATCACTTTCTTTCTTTTTCTAAACAAAACGCAATTTTAGAATTAATTAGTATCTGTGTTTGAAAATATACACTCATTTTTTTCACAGTGAAAGTAGGAAGCTCACAATAGTGTGAAAATGATATGCCGTTATGAGGCCTTCGTTTTTCGAGCTAAACAGGCCTGAGTTATCCCCCTTAGATTATGACGTAATTGGTGCCAATTCAACTGGGTCCCTGTCTATTCTCAACGCAAAAGATATCAAGTACCAGTTTGCGGTAAAACAACATGGCCTACGACACACTCCGGCGCAGTGGTGACTCAGCATAACACTATGCTGGCTGGCATCTGAGACGCTAGAATCACACACCTAGACCTACACCACGTGAAGCGGCTCTAACAAAGCATGATGACGTCATAATGTTTATCAATTGGCACCAATGACGTCATATTGCAAGGGGCATAAGCCATGGTGTTTTTGTTGTGGAAATAGAACACTTGGTAAATGTGAAAAATATAAATCGTTTTAATGCGAAAAATATGTTAATTAATTGTGATATTTTTATATTTTTGTCTATGACACTTCTAGGTTAACACTTTTAATGTGGAAAAAGTACAAGAAAAATAGGTTAATTTCCGTGTGAACTTGCCCTTTAATTATTACCATAGTTACACCGAGTCAATGTCCATTCATATGACAATAAGGTCACGGTCTAGGTTGCTGGGTAAGCTTGTAGATAACAAATGTTAAATGTCAGTGATTATATTAATTTTGTTGGTACAAGTCATGTTAAAGTTTTGCGGTACGGATACGACATAGAGTAGTTGAATTGATTCAATCTGCTACCGATTAAAAAACATCAATAGTATTTAAACATGTAATCCCCTTGACATTACACAACGTTGCAGCTTCTGGGTTTAGTGGTCGCCGTGTCTTTAAAGAAAACAGTTTACATTTACAAAGACGGTACACTCTGGCGGTTAGCAAGGAGCGAGTGAAAACATCATCACGCATTCTTGTCATATACCTTGACCTTTACCTTGACCTTCAAAACTGGGCCAGACTCTGTGACATAGGATGGCAATGTTAATTGTAATTGTGAAGATTGTGATTGGCACGTTTTTCTCACTTGTTTCACAGGACTTGAGGCAATAGCAACACCTAGTTTTAGGGATAGATGTCAATGTTACCCCTTCCTTTCCGTCAATATGTCACCGCCTCCGTGGCCTAGAGGTAGAGCGTCCGCCCGGAGAGCGGAAAGTCCGGGGTTCGATCCCCGGCCACGTCATACCAAAAGACGTTAAAAGATGGTACTTGTTGTTACCCTGTCTGGCGGTCGGCATTAAGGGGCTATCATAAGGACTGGTCGGCTCGGAGTCAGTATACTGTGTCTGAGTGGGGTATTCATGTTAAACTGCGGCATGGTATCTCAGTGAGCTAGCACTATAAATCGGCATCAGTCTGGACTAGTACAAGCAGCCACACAAACACACACACGTACATGCACGTCGCTATATAAGTGCAATAATCTTGGACGCGACGTTAAACCCCATTTCACCTCACCTCAACTCACCATCAATATACCCTATGCTACCCTTCATTCAATGTTCATCCCTCACAGTTAGGAAGTTCAACTTCGACAAATGTCACCTCGAGCTGGTTGGACAATTAGTTGATCCGGGGCACAACATTATTGTGACTCGACGCTCAGACAGCAGATTGGACTTTCAGTGCCCCAAGATGTTTACGTTTTTAGTATCAAGCTGTTATGTTTGTCAGCACTATACCCGTACTCGTGGGTTTCACGTCTGAGACCTTCATCACCTCAGGCTTTCCTCCCACATCCAACTACCACGTCGTGATATAACTCGAACATTGAAGACGGCGGCGTTAAACTCACCCACTCTTGTACATGTGTATGTCAATTGCCGATATTCCCTCTCGCTATATCTCGAATATCCTCAGCACCTAGTACGTGTGGAGCTACCTAAGTAGGAGAGCCTGCAGACCACTAAATTAACGCACTTGTAATAAACATGAAGAGAAACATAAATTCTCCCAGACGTTTTTTTTTGCTCATGTTAAACGGTCAAAGTTCAATGAAAATGAATGGAAAATGCATTTTCAAAACCTGAACGTTCATCTGGCTGGTAATAAACTTAGGTTATACTGCCGTTAAAACAAGAATACATTGTTGACGAGTATATAACTCGCCCTATGTCCTGAATTGACGGCCGAAAGAAACTTAAGCAATTTAAGAAGGAAATTGCCAGATTTATAAATAAACACGTTCAAACTAAATCAATGCAAAACACATCGTCCAAACACAACAATGCTCTGTGCAGAAAGTGATACACGTCCACAACACGTAGAAAATACGAAAAAGTGAAAAACACGTGCCGCTTAGGTAGCCGAAACTACACGTGCAAAAAGGGTATATAAACTATACGGATGTCATGTCAGACACTCAAAGTCCTAAAAAATCTCCTCAGAAATGCCACGACTGACACCCGAACAATGCGAGCGGGCACTGGGTATGATACAGATGTGAGCCCACATTACTTGAACATTTGGTTGCCCCAGTGTTGCTGTTACTAACCTGACGCAACGTTATACTTATAGGCAGATCGGGCAGACATCAGACAGGCCAAGAACAGGCAGACCAAGGGTAACTACGCCCAATGAAGACCGGTATTTGCGTACTTTGCATCTCCGGAATCGATTCCTGACAGTGACGTCATCAGCCATGAATGCCTTGGGGCATATGGTTACTCGACAGAGGGTGGCCAGGCGTGTCAGGGATCAAGGAATTAGGGCTTGCTGACCTTACAGAGGACAATTATTGACAGAGCAACATCGTCGTCAGAGATTGATATACGCACGGACTGTACGTCGTTGGCAGCCACGTTACTGGCAGAGGGTCGTCTTCACTGATGAAAGCAGTAAATTCTGTCTGTTCAGAGCTGAAGAAGACAGCGTGTTTAACGCCGAGCCGCATAGTGGAGGGGGTGTTTTGGTGTGGTGGATTGTGGGCAGGATTGAACACCACTGGTCATCGTTAACGGAAATTTGACAGCTCTACGTCACATGGGTGATATTCTTCGTCCGATTATCGTACCAACAGCTGCCACGCGGTGTCCTTTATCAACGTGACAACGCCAGGCCCGATACAGCCCGAACCGTACAGAACTTCCTTGCAGCCGACAACGTCAACGTGTTGCAGTGGCCTGCACGCTCTCCAGACATGTCCACCATAGAGCACCTCTGGGATGTCATGAATCATCGTGTTTGACAGAAGAAGAATGGCGACGTAACCCACGTGACGTCATCAGACGACTGATTCTTCTTCTGTGCGCCGGCAGGGGGTGGTCATACACGCAATATTGTGACGTGAATTTGAACTTGAGCACTTTTTGGGTGGGTGCCCTTTGTCCATTACGTTGAAAGCTTGATTTTGCTACCCCACCTCAATTCCGGCAACTGGCATGCCAATATCGGACACTGTTTGACTGTCATTTTAAAATTTAATGTTTATTTCGTTGAGATTTTGCTCTTTTCAGTACATTTTACTTCTTGCATCTATTTTTCGTGTTTTTTAAACTAGAGTGATATAAAACTAGGGTAAAGTTTCTTTTGACCGTCAGTTTAGGGCGGTATTCATAAAATTGGTGGATGGGAAGAGGAGTGCCATGTTTTATTGAATTGTCCTGTTTATAATGTTGAGAGTGGTATTCTTTTTAATAGTTGTTTTTAAACTTAAAGTTTATCAAGCTGTGTGAAATTGAAAAAAGTTTATATTTTGTCTGATAATGCTTTATGCCTTCCGTCCATCCATCCACCCACCCATCTCCTGCAGCAGCTACCCGGTCCCGTCTTCAACATGTGCAGCATAGGCCGCACGTGGACATACACTGGCGGCATCACTCTCCTTGCACCGCCTCCCCCCCCGCCCCTCCCCTCAGTGCCAGCGAGTACGTCTGGCGTATAATCCTAATGACTGTATCCTGGGACTTTGATCTATACATCCAGCTCGAACCCCCTACCCCATGTCGCCGTTGACAGCGCTCATTGTGAAACCTGATTGTATATCAAGATGATCTAATCACAGCAGTATTTTGCGACAATGGTAATTGTGATCACACAGACATAGGAAATATCCCAGACGGGCAGGTTATCAAGCTGGAACTGCCGTAATGGAACTCGATTGGTTTGATGATGGGACAGGGGAGGAGTGTACGGCATGTCATCTCTTTGTCTGCTCATCCCATACTCCTCAAAATGACGCATGCTTCTGTTTTTAGAATAGGTCACATCAAATTAAATACTTGTGAGGGGGCACGGGTGGCCCAGTCGTCTGAGGGGCAACAATTCGCTGTCCTGAGGTGCGTCCTTTCGCCACGCCAGAAACCTATGATTGTTGGTTCGAATCCCGGTTCTCCCCGATTATGTTTCTAGGTTTATCAGTACCACGCCCGTGCTCGTGGGTTTCACCGAAGTGGTAAACGTCTGAGACCTGAATCCCTTCTGACCTTCCTCCCACATTAAGCTTACACGCCGTGATATATCTGGAATATTATTCAAAGCGGCGTTAAACTGAACTCGGTCAATGGACCGGGCAAACCAGTGTGCGTGCGTGCGTGCGTGCGTGCGTGCGTGCGTGCGTGCGTATAATTATATATATATATACAACAACACATTCAGTTTTCTTTTCCCACGCATATCCGCTTTTGCCAAGATGATATTTCTCTGTATAGCATTATAGCATTAATAGCCATTTCCTAGCGGGCACCGGCCATTATATATGTTGTCACGCTAGGTGTGCTAATGTCCTGTCCACAATAAACATTCATATTCAAATTTTTGAAATATTTGGCAAAATGGCCACAATAATAAAATTTAGTTGTTCTGTGTATTTTGGCATGAGGTAATTAAACAACGATGTCGTCGTACGGGTTCGAATGTCAATCCATGTGTATCTAGGTGGACTTGAGGTGAGGTGAAATTGTGTTTAACGTCGCGTCCAAGATTGCACTTATATAGCGACGTGCATGCACGTGTGTGTTGGGCTGCTTGTACTAGTCCGGATTGATGCCGATTTATAGTGCTAGCTCACTGAGATACCATGCCGCAGTTTAACATGAATACCCCACTCAGACACAGTATACTGACTCCGAGCCGACCAGTCCTTGTTTTAGCCCCTTAATGCCGAGCGCCAGACAGGGTAACAACAAGTAAAAACTTTTAACGTTTTTTGGTCTATCGCGGGATCGAACCCCGGACCTTCCACTCTCCAGGCGGACGCTCTACCACAGGACCACGGAAGCGGTCTGGACTTGGGCACAAAACGCGTATTGTCTGATGCTTGAAAACATGATAATCCGTTTTCGTTGTGTCAGTACATGTACTCAATTGTGTAACCCCTGACAGGGAATAAAAATAATGGCCCTAAAACTCATTTGTCGGGAAAGAAAAACTGATTTTTCTATCCTCGGTTATCCAGGGTATTATATCTCTTTACCCGAATAATACCCTGGAAAATCGAGGATGCGCTTTTTGTCCTCCGTCCATCGTGTAGGGAATGAAGTAGGAACTATTAACCCGGAACCCGGAATTATTTTCGAAATTATGTTTGTTTTGTTTCGGTTGTGATATTTAATTAATGAATAAATATTGAATTAATTTTCCATTGTCGAAACTAAAAACTAAAATAAAACTTTTGAAAAGGAAATAATTAATTTGCTCCGACACTTCCAGTATGACTCAACTCCCATCTGAATGTAGATTACGTGCTGCAACTCATCACTCAGCCTGGTTACATAAATTATATAAATCGCGACAGTTTGTACTTGAAGACAATACAGAGGCAGTGTCATTCCTAGAGGCTAGAATAGTACCTATTGTGTTGCTGATGGCGTCATAGCATTTATTACAACCACACTGCCTACATTTATTCTTTTTTAATTGCCTCATTGTACAATTGTATCATGTAAATATGTTTCCGGAGACATTTTAATTCGTTTTGCTGCAAGAGATTTCGGACAGCTGTCAATTGGCTTCGTATAATTCTGTGTATCTGTTGCAATTAAAAACCGACTTTATAAAAAAATGTGATATGGCCACACGTTTGGGGACAGCTATTCAGTTATATTTGAACATCACGACTGGTGTTATAACTGTTTATGGGTACACTATGTATAATTGACAAGTGCACACATCTAGCTGAAATTACAACATGTCGGAATTGAAATGATAGTGTAGACTGACTGTCGAGTGCACGCACGGGTGAATAACATCTTGTTCACTCTCCCCTCGGCCCTTGGAGCTTTAAAAAACCCTGAAAACACCTTTAAGAAAGAACGATGAGCTAGATCTGAAGAACTCTGATGCCAACTGTTTTAACATTAACACATACTGAAATAAGGATAAAACACCCCATCTATCCCATAACCAAGGTATGATTTGTTTGTTTGTATGTTGTTTAGCGCCGCTCTCAGCAATATTCCAGCTAGATGACGGCGGTCTGTAAAATAATCGACTCTGGACCAGACGATCCAGTGATTTACATCATGAACATACCAAGGTATGAAAGACCAGCAGTTTATCAAACGCGCTTTTGAGGATCCATGAGTGAGTGAGTGAATGTTGTTTACCGCCGCAGCTGTATCAGTCAGCCTGTAAATAATCATGTCTGGTCAGTCCAGTGACTGACCAGGTCAACGGTCAACGCAAATGGGGCACACGGACCCGCATCAGTCACAGTTCCTTGACCGCCATATCCAGCTTTGTTGACTGACAAGCAGTGGGGGCAGGGGACCTCTTCACGGTACACCATGCAAGGGACAACTGTACTCAGGGGATGGTAAATAAATGTTGTTGTTCCGCCAGAGACATCAACATTGCAGCTATATCATGACGGGCTATAACACTTGAGTCTGTACCAGACAAGTCCGTGGTTGATAGCACAAGCAATGGTCCCCGACTTCGGGACATGATGGCACTCTCGACCTGTTACTCGTTCTTACGAACTGGTCGCCATGGGTTAATAGGGATGTTCTTTGCCTCGAAATCACCAGCGGGGAAATGCAGAGGGTATAGGCTCGCTTTGTCCAGTGAATTGCGGCGCCTTACGATCTGGCCTCCCATCTTCAAAGAGAATGCAATGGCGGCCCATTTAGTCACCACGGGTGACGTTTTTCTTCTTATTTTCATTTCTCATCGACCATTTAGAGTTTGTGAAAAAATGACGTTTGCATAAGTAAAACTGTTTCCTACTATGAATTTTACCATGATTGTAGAATGCTGCATTCTGATTGGTCCGCCAACGTTAGGCCAACATTATCTTCGTGACTGCATCAACGCGACAGAAACTGTTTATTCGGAAGCACTTCATTTACTATAAGAATTAAAGCATAGTCTGTTAATTATCTTAAGGAATATTACAGATTGAAACTTTGATTAATTACATTCACAAATCATTGACAATGTGTTTTCCTCACCACCCACTATAACAATCAGTATGGTTGTGTTTATAGACACTGCGTGTGGCGTTCACCATTGAAAGAACCAGTTAGCTTTTCAGTCGCCATTCCCAAGTACTCACGACATACCATGTCTCATTTACCCCGCCGCAAAGTATTTACTTTTTAACAAATTGAATGAAATGTCGGGCCAACGAAATGTGTTACTGATCACACCGAGGTCCGATTTCAAACATTTTCAGTCAACGTCGGCTGACCTTTGATCTTTGGTGTCAAGCACGTGACGTCATGACATCATGTCTGTCGTAATTTCTATCCACTCGCGGTATATCATCGGTTACACACAAAGCAGGTATCACTGACTGGAACTATTTTCACACACGGTTCAAACATTTTTTCACATGGCTGCTATTTGATTCCGTTTCAGAATAGAACTCTTTCTTCACACTAGGCATTGTGAATGAAAACAAACGTTTAGCTGAATGAACTGATGGCTTTGGATAAATATTTGTACATATTGGCAGAGGAATTTCTTTCTTCCGCGTAAGTGCATTTTTTTCGGAGCTATGCAGACAGGTTTCAAACTGGTTATCGGCCCGTGCGCCGCCTGAACGCCAATGGCACATCATTCTTAGAAGTGTCTTCGATTTTTCCAGAATGTCATTTCGATTATGTCTATCAAGTCTAGACAGTGGACGGCGCATACATCAAACTGGGGAAGTGGTTAAAACGCCAGATAGAGAGGTGCACATTGTGAGATGGGCTTTTTTAATGTTGAATGCCTATTTCACACTCAGTAACCACGTCAAACTCGTTCATCATTCATGAATAAAAACATTCCCTTAGTACACGAGAAGCCACACTATAATAATGGGTTTAGTTTCAGGAATATTTAAGGGCAAACGTAATGAATAATACACAGCTTACATAACACATGATTACACTTGCAAATTGTAAAATTATACTGATCACCTCCATCGCAGAGTCTCCGCACATCATCAGAAGACGCAGGTTGTGTCCACATTGATTTTATGGAAGAATTTCCTACTGACGGACTAGCTTGGGTAGATCAACATAGATATGAGGTGAGGTGAAATTAGGTTTAACGTCGCGTCCAATATTATTGCACTTATATAGAGACGTGCATGCACGTGTGTGTGTGTGTGTGTGCAGTTTAACATGAATACCCCTCTCAGACACAGTATACTGACCCCGAGCTGACCAGTCCTTGTTTTAGCCCCTTAATGCCGATCGCCAGACAGGGTAACAACAAGTACCATCTTTTAACGTCTTTTGGTATGACGCGGCCGGGGATCAAACCCCGGACCTTCCGCTCTCCTGGCGGACGCTCTACCGCTAGACCACGGAGGCGGTAGATCAACATAGGAGGAGAAGGTGCTATCACGGTCTTTAGGCCTCTTGTACGCATGAATAGACATAGCCAGGAAGTTTTTTTGTTTATTTTTTCCAGAAATGGTTGTTGAATTACTCACTATAAAATAAAACTATACACTTGAAAATTGGATTTGACAAAAATTACAAACGTTATTAAAACGTTACTAGGCTTAAACAGTCGCCGAAACACTGCAAACTTACGGTCCAAAACAAAATATGATGATGGCATCAAATCCATCACCATCGAATTACCATTTCTTGTTTGATTCATGTTAGCCACACTCAAACATGGGGGTATATTTGTTTTTGCCCGGCAGTTTATTTGAATTTTTATTTCTGATTCTGATTTTCTCATAACCGTTTAATAAAACAGAGAATATGACCCAGCGTCAAAATATCAACGTCTCTGTGTAGTGAAACGTGCCGCTCTAACTAACCCTCTATCTACGCTGTGTATAGCATGTATTGTGTGTCCAACATAATACGTAATGAGTTGGTCAAGAGTATAATATATTGATATTAACTTGGACAAAACGACATGCCTGCAATGACAGGTTTATAAGACAACGTAAGTCTCTCTTCATACTTTATCGTTAAATAAAGGGTTCGGGGCATCAGTCGTTACAACTCGTTGGTCGTAAGTTCGAGGTGGTGAAATGGGATTTAACGTCACGTTCAAGATTATTGCACTTTTACATAACGACGTTTTATGGTAGGTTCGAAGTGACACGCCCTGTGACACCCTTGTTTCACTTTCATCTTAAACTGACATATAATAATATTCAAACAAATGTTCATAAAACCGACAAAAAAATCCAAAATAATAAATATGAATTGTTAATGCAAGGGAATACATAGCCAATCTAGATTGTCCACAGAAACAGATTATATAAGATGTCTCTGCTAAATGTAGAGTATATTCAAGTATGGAAACTCTTACTGACTTACTTCTTATTTCTCACATTGTCTTTAGAGACAGAACCCAGTCATCACAGTGAAAGCCATAACCCAAAGGGCGCTGTTCCAAGATGGGTTCGGTGTAAACTTTAATGTTGTTTGTGTATTGTTCAGCGCCGCACTCAGCAATATTCCAGCTATATGAAGGCGGTCTGTAAATAATCCAGACAATGCAGTGATTAACATCTTGAGCATCGATGTACGTACACAACTGGGGATACGATGACATGCATTAACCAAGTCACCGAGCCTGACCACCCGATCCCGTTAGACGCCTCTTACGACAAGCATAGTCACCTTTTACGGCAAGCATGGGTTGCTGAAGACCTATTCGAACCTTGATCTTCACGGGATACTTTAATACTAGATCCTTATACAGAAAGTCCTGTATATCATGAGCCGTGTATAGTCGGTGGTAGCGCCTTACATGTTGAGTGGTTCACAGTAATAGCACACAGACATTCCTCAAGCCTACCACTCAACGCCTACTTGCAGTCAAGCCGTAATTAAACACCTCTTGAGAAAATGAACTGCACTCAAGTGTATAAGTGTATGACAGACAGCTCAGTGGCCTTCGTACTTTGTTGTCCTGTACCAGTTAGCGTGCAACGACTTACTTGCTCAACCAAGGACTCTATATAGTCGTATAACTTACACTGATGCGTTGACATTCATTAATGTCAAATAAGGTCACATGGGTAGCCAAGTGGTTAAAGCTTTCGCCTCTCACCCCGAAGGGCCGGGTTCGAGTCCCAGATGGGGACACTGTGTGAAGCCCGTTTCTCGCATGGTGTCCCCGGCCGTAATATTGCTGAAAAAATGCGGCGCAAAACTTTACACTCTCACCAATTTCAAATATTACTAAACTGATTAAGCTTGTTAAATACAAATTAAGTTCCCCATCCCAGTTCACTGCGGTCTATTTTCATTAAAATCGGCATATTAATTTTGCTTCGTTGAATTTGAATTTGGCACGTACCGTGTTAGACAAGTTAATTCAAGCATTTAACTTAATGCGCATGGAGACTTCAATCCCTATGGCCTGTTGCTACGTGTCGGCCCTCGTGTCTGAGTCACCGTTACTTGTACAATAATGAGTAAGCCAAAACAAAGAATGATTCATTCTTCGATTTTGAAAGGAGCGTTAGAAATAAACTGCCTGTCTAAAGAAAGTACACATCAACGTTTGATAGTGGCTGAATATGATTTGGTTGGTTGTTTTGTTGTTTTACGCCGCACTCAGCAGTGTTCCAGCTATATGACGGCGGTCTGTATATAATCGAGTCTGGACTTGACAATCCACTGATTAATATCATGAGCATCGATCCACGCAATTGGGATCGATGACATGCATCAACCAAGTCAGCGAGCCTGACCACCCGATCCCGTTAGTCGCCTTTTACGACAAGCATAGTCGACTTTTACGGCAAACATGGGTTGCTGAAGACCTATTCTATCCCGGAATCTTCACGGGTCGGCTGAAAATGAAACAAACAAGAAATACATGTAGTTATTCGATGGTGATGTAGTTTATACCTGTATAGTTATAATTATGTTTTCGACCTTAGTAACGTCTTGATAACGTTTGTGCTATTTGGTCAAATTCAATTTTCAAGTGTAAACTTTCTTTTGTCCGGCTGTGTATATGACATAAGCGTCACAAAATGAAGTTTCCTGAAGACTTTTTTTTTTCAGGATAATTTCCACGTCGGCTTGAGATCATCCGTAACACTGGTCACGCCTTATCCTATAAAAAAGTTTTTCCGACTCAGGTTATCCAAGGTTAATAGTGAATTAAAACGTGAAAACTGTGGAAAAAAACCTTCCCTCGCTAATAATATATGTAACAAAGATGACATAGTGTCATGGATGGTTATATGACGGCGACCCATTTGGGAGGAAAACCCAGTAGTGTGTTTTCCGTTTCGGTAACACCCACGAGCACGTGGAACTTTCTGACATAACAGAGTATCGTTATCGAGATACATTTAGGATTGGAGTCTATTCAAAGCGGATCCTTGCACGATCAAACAACGCAACTCTACACAGCGAATAGTGGCACCGTATATGATTACCACACGTGCCCCAGCAAGGCCCCTGTCTACTGTGCGTTGACATACTAGACTATCTAACTGGCAAGGCTGTTCGCTTTGTTTGTTGTTTAACGCCACACTCAACATTTAATCCACCTTTATGATGGAAGTCTTTAAATTGTCGAGTCTGGACTAGAGAATCAAGTGACTGACATCATGCTTTTCGATCTACGCAACTGGGATACGTTGACATGTTTGAACCAAGTCAGCAAGCCTGACTACCCACCCGTTAGTCGCCTCTTACGACAAGCATGGTGCTGAAGACCAGTTCTAACCCAGATCTTCCGGGGCTGCTAAGTATGTAATTAACGGTATTACCGCTGAGAGTCACGTGTAAAACGACCGAGCACCTGTGTTAATGTCAAGCTCGAGTTCCTCATTATAAGTTCCCCCGGTATAAGGATTCGTAACGGAATAAGTCGTTAAATAGCTCCTACTAATTATACAGTTATCTCTGAGGATCCCAGGCACTCTTACCAGGCTGAAGCACGCACAGGCACTTGATGTGTCACAAGGCAGGAGCCAGACTCCCACATTGAACGCTATTTATTGGAATTCTTGCCTGTTTTATAGTCTTTTACAAGATCTTCGCCCCGCCAGTTACCTGCTTGAGTGTTGTGTTTCTATACAATTACGACAAATGTAAATGTCTACCCAAGGTTGCAATAATCTGAGACGTTGGACTGCAACAGTTCCACCGAATGGCAACAGCTCTACTCGAACTCTGCGTGTAACCTGCACACAGTCATCTGTTTGGGTGTCATCATCTAACCGTTGAGAGCAGTGCACATTTATTCAGTAAGACCTACAATAAACATATGGCGATTTTCATCCTAAAACATAAAACCCAAGACGATCGATTATAAAAATGTTAGACATTCAATGGCAACATGACGGACTAAAATGTCAGTGTCTGTGTCGACCCTTGCTCTATGTGTAGGTGTCAGTCTGTCTGTCGACCCTTGCACTATGTGTAGGTGTCTGTCTGTCTCTCGACCCCTGCCCTATGTGTAGGTGTCTGTCTGTCGACCCTTGCACTACTAATGTAGAGGTGTCTGTCGACCCGTTGCACTATGTTTAGGTGTCTGCCTGTCTGTCAATCCTTGCACTATATGTAGGTGTCTGTCTGTCTGTGTCGACCCCTGCCCTATGTGTAGGTATCTGTCTGTCGATCCTTGCTTTATGTGTAGGTGTCTGTCTCTGTCGACCCTTGCACTATGTATAGGTGTCTGTCTGTCTGTGTCGACCCCTGCCCTAAGTGTAGGTGTCTGTCCGTCTGTCTGTCGACCCTTGCTCTATATGTAGGTGTCTGTCTGTCTGTCCACCCTTGCTCTATGTGTAGGTGTCTGTCTGTCGACCCTTGCTCTATGTGTAGGTGTCAGTCTGTCTGTCGACCCTTGCACTATGTGTAGGTGTCTGTCTGTCTCTCGACCCCTGCCCTATGTGTAGGTGTCTGTCTGTCGACCCTTGCACTACTAATGTAGAGGTGTCTGTCGACCCGTTGCACTATGTTTAGGTGTCTGCCTGTCTGTCAATCCTTGCACTATATGTAGGTGTCTGTCTGTCTGTGTCGACCCCTGCCCTATGTGTAGGTATCTGTCTGTCGATCCTTGCTTTATGTGTAGGTGTCTGTCTCTGTCGACCCTTGCACTATGTATAGGTGTCTGTCTGTCTGTGTCGACCCCTGCCCTAAGTGTAGGTGTCTGTCCGTCTGTCTGTCGACCCTTGCTCTATATGTAGGTGTTTGTCTGTCTGTCCACCCTTGCTCTATGTGTAGGTGTCTGTCTGTCGACCCTTGCTCTATGTGTAGGTGTCAGTCTGTCTGTCGACCCTTGCACTACTAATGTAAAGGTGTCAGTCGACCCCTTGCACTATGTTAAGGTGTCTGTCTGTCTGTCGACCCTTGCATTATGTGTAGGTGTCTGTCTGTCGACCCTTGCTCTATATGTAGGTGTTTGTCTGTCTGTCCACCCTTGCTCTATGTGTAGGTGTCTGTCTGTCGACCCTTGCACTACTAATGTAAAGGTGTCAGTCGACCCCTTGCACTATGTTAAGGTGTCTGTCTGTCTGTCGACCCTTGCATTATGTGTAGGTGTCTGTCTGTCTGTCGACCCTTGCACTATGTGTAGGTGTCTGTATGTCTGTCGGCCTGAGCACTACTAATGTATAGGTGTCTGTCGAATCTTGCACTATGTGTAGGTGTCTGTCTGTCTGTATGTATGTCAACCCTTGCACTACGTTTAGGTGTCTGTCTGTCGACCTTCGCACTACTAATGTATAGGTGTCTGTCGACCCTTGCATTATGTGTAGGTGTCTGTCTGTCTGTCGATCTGAGCACTACTAATGTATAGGTGTCTGTCGAATCTTGCACTATGTGTAGGCGTCTGTCTGTCTGTATGTATGTCAACCCTAGCACTACGTTTAGGTGTCTGTCTGTCGACCCTTGCACTATTTGTAGGTGTCTGTCTGTCTGTCGACCTTTGCACTACTAATGTATAGGTATCTGTCTGTCGACCCTTGCTGTATGTGTAGGTGTCTGTCTGTCGACCCTTGCACTATTTGTAGGTGTCTGTCTGTCTGTCGACCCCTGCCCTATGTGTAGGTATCTATCTGTCGATCCTTGCTTTATGTGTAGGTGTCTGTCTGCGTCGACCACTGCCCTATGTGTAGGTGTCTGTCTGTCGACCCTTGCACTATGTATAGGTGACTGTCTGTCGACCCTTGCTCTATGTTTAGGTGTCTGTCTGTCTTTCGACCTTTGATCTATGTGAAGGTGTCAGTCTGTCTGTCGACGATTGCACTATGCATAGGTGTATGTCTGTCTGTCGACCCCTGCACTTTGTGAAGGTGTCTGTCTGTCTGTCTGTCTGTCGACCCTTGCACTATGTGTAGGTGTGTGTCTGTCGACCCCTGCCCTATGTGTAGGTGTCTGTCTGTCGACCCTTGCACTACTAATGTAGAGGTGTCTGTCGGCCCTTGCACAATATGTAGGTGTCTGTCCGTCTGTCTGTCGATCATTGCTCTATGTGTAGGTGTAAGTCTGTCTGTCGATTCTTGCACTATGTATAGGTGTCTGTCTGTCTGTCGATCATTGCCCTATGTGTTTGTGTCTGTCTGTCTGTCGATCCCTGTTCATTTGTAGGTGTCTGTCTGTCTGTCGACCCCTGCCCTATGTGTAGGTATCTATCTGTCGATCCTTGCTTTATGTGTAGGTGTCTGTCTGCGTCGACCACTGCCCTATGTGTAGGTGTCTGTCTGTCGACCGTTGCACTATGTATAGGTGTCTGTCTTTCGACCCTTGCTCTATGTGAAGGTGTCAGTCTGTCTGTCGACCATTGCACTATGCATAGGTGTCTGTCTGTCTGTCGACCCTTGCACTTTGTGAAGGTGTCTGTCTGTCTGTCTGTCGACCCTTGCACTATGTGTAGGTGTGTGTCTGTCGACCCCTGCCCTATGTGTAGGTGTCTGTCTGTCGACCCTTGCACTACTAATGTAGAGGTGTCTGTCGGCCCTTGCACAATATGTAGGTGTCTGTCCGTCTGTCTGTCGATCATTGCTCTATGTGTAGGTGTAAGTCTGTCTGTCGATCCTTGCACTATGTATAGGTGTCTGTCTGTCTGTCGATCATTGCCCTATGTGTTTGTGTCTGTCTGTCTGTCGATCCCTGTTCATATGTAGGTGTCTGTCTGTCTGTCGACCCTTGCTCTATGTTTAGGTGTCTGTCTGTCTGTCGACCCGTGCACTATGTTTAGGTGTCTGTCTGTCTGTCGACCCGTGCACTACTAATGTATAGGTGTCTGTCGACCGTTGCACTATGTGTAGGTGTCTGTATGTCTGTCGATCCGTGCACTACTAATGTATAGGTTTCTGTCGAATCTTGCACTATGTGTAGGTGTATGTCTGTCTGTCTGTATGTCGACCCTTGCTGTATGTGTAGGTGTCTGTCTGTCGACCTTTGCTGGATGTGTAGGTGTCTATCTGTCGACCCTTGCAATATTTGTAGGTGTCTGTCTGTCTGTCGACCATTGCACTATGTGTAGGTGTCTGTCTGTCTGTCGATCCCTGTTCTATATGTAGGTGTCTGTCTGTCTGTCGGCCCTTGCTCCATGTGTAGGTGTCTGTCTGTCGACCCTTGCACTATGTGTAGGTGTCTCTCTGTCTGTCTGTCTGTCGACCCTTGCACTATGTGTAGGTGTCTGTCTGTCTGTCTGTCTGTCGGCCCTTGCTCTATGTGTAGGTGTCTGTCTGCCTGTCGACCCGTGCACTACTAATGTATAGGTGTCTGTCGACCCTTGCTCTATGTGTAGGTGTCTGTCTGTCCACCCTTGCACTATGTGTAGGTTTCTGTCTGTCTGTCGACCCTTGCACTATGTGTAGGTGTCTGTCTGTCTGTCTGTCTGTCGACCCTTGCACTATGTGTAGGTGTCTGTCTGTCGACTTTTGAAATACTAATGTAGAGGTGTCTGTGGCCGTTGTGTAGGTGAAGGTGTCTCTCTTTTTGTCTGCCTGTCTGCCAACTTCGGACAAGGTTTAGGCGTCTGCGTGTCTGTCGACCCTTGCACTATGTGTAGGTGTATGTCTGTCCATCCTTGCACTATGTGTAGGAGTCTGTCTGTCTGTCGACCCTTGCACTATGTTAAGGTGTCTGTCTGTCTACCGACCCGTGCACTACTAATATATAGGTGTCTGTCGAATCTTGCACTATGTGTAGGTGTCTGTTTGTATGTCTGTCTGTATGTCGTCCCTTGCACTAAGTTTAGGTGTCTGTCTGTCCACCCTTGCACTATGTGTAGGTGTTTGTCTGTCGACCCTTGCTCTATATGTAGGTGTCTGTCTGTCTGTCGATCCTTGCTCTATGTGTAGGTGTCTCTCTGTCGACCTTTGCACTTTGTGTAGGTGTCTCTCTGTCGACCTTTGCACTTTGTGTAGGTGTCTCTCTGTCGACCCTTGCACTATGTGTAGGTGTCTGTCTGTCGACCCTTGCACTATGTGTAGGTGTCTCTCTGTCGACCTTTGCACTTTGTGTAGGTGTCTCTCTGTCGACCTTTGCACTATGTGTAGGTGTCTGTCTGTCGACCCTTGCACTATGTGTAGGTGTCTGTCTGTCTGTCGACCTTTGCACTATGTGTAGGTGTCTCTCTGTCGACCTTTGCACTATGTGTAGGTGTCTGTCTGTCGACCTTTGCACTATGTGTAGGTGTCTCTCTGTCGACCCTTGCACTATGTGTAGGTGTCTGTCTGTCTGTCGACCCGTGCACTATGTGTAGGTGTCTGTCTGTCTGTCGACCTTTGCACTATTTGTAGGTGTCTCTCTGTCGACCCGTGCACTATGTGTAGGTGTCTGTTTGTCTGTCTGTCTGTATGTCGACCCTTGCACTAAGTTTAGGTGTCTGTCTGTCCACCCTTGCACTATGTGTAGGTGTCTGTCTGTCTGTCGACCTTTGCACTATGTGTAGGTGTCTGTCTGTCTGTCGACCCTTGCACTATGTGTAGGTGTCTGTCTGTCTGTCGACCCGTGCACTATGTGTAGGTGTCTGTCTGTCTGTCGACCTTTGCACTATTTGTAGGTGTCTCTCTGTCGACCCGTGCACTATGTGTAGGTGTCTGTTTGTCTGTCTGTCTGTATGTCGACCCTTGCACTAAGTTTAGGTGTCTGTCTGTCCACCCTTGCACTATGTGTAGGTGTCTGTCTCTCTGTCGACCCTTGCACTACTAATGTGTAGGTGTCTGTCTGTCGACCTTTGCACTTCTAATGTATAGGTGTCTCTCTGTCGACCTTTGCACTATGTGTAGGTGTCTCTCTGTCGACCTTTGCACTATGTGTAGGTGTCTCTCTGTCGACCCTTGCACTATGTGTAGGTGTCTGTCTGTCCACCCTTGCACTATGTGTAGGTGTCTGTCTGTCGACCCTTGCTCTATGTGTAGGTGTCTCTCTGTCGACCTTTGCACTACTAATGTATAGGTGTCTCTCTGTCGACCTTTGCACTATGTGTAGGTGTCTGTCTGTCCACCCTTGCACTATGTGTAGGTGTCTCTCTGTCGACCTTTGCACTATGTGTAGGTGTCTCTCTGTCGACCTTTGCACTATGTGTAGGTGTCTGTCTGTCCACCCTTGCACTATGTGTAGGTGTCTGTCTGTCGACCTTTGCACTATGTGTAGGTGTCTCTCTGTCGACCTTTGCACTATGTGTAGGTGTCTGTCTGTCCACCCTTGCACTATGTGTAGGTGTCTGTCTGTCGACCTTTGCACTATGTGTAGGTGTCTGTCTGTCCACCTTTGCACTATGTGTAGGTGTCTGTCTGTCCACCCTTGCACTATGTGTAGGTGTCTGTCTGTCGACCTTTGCACTATTTGTAGGTGTCTCTCTGTCGACCTTTGCACTATGTGTAGGTGTCTGTCTGTCCACCCTTGCACTATGTGTAGGTGTCTGTCTGTCGACCTTTGCACTATGTGTAGGTGTCTCTCTGTCGACCTTTGCACTATGTGTAGGTGTCTGTCCACCCTTGCACTATGTGTAGGTGTCTGTCTGTCGACCTTTGCACTATGTGTAGGTGTCTCTCTGTCGACCTTTGCACTATGTGTAGGTGTCTGTCTGTCCACCCTTGCACTATGTGTAGGTGTCTGTCTGTCGACCTTTGCACTATGTGTAGGTGTCTCTCTGTCCACCTTTGCACTATGTGTAGGTGTCTGTCTGTCGACCTTTGCACTATGTGTAGGTGTCTCTCTGTCGACCTTTGCACTATTTGTAGGTGTCACTCTGTCGACCTTTGCACTACTAATGTAGAGGTGTCTGTCGACCCTTGTGTAGGTGAAGGTGTCTCTCTCTGTCTGCCTGTCTGCCAACTACGGACAAGGTTTAGGCGTCTGCATGTCTGCAGCCCCTTGCACTATGTGTAGGATTCTTTGTGTCGACCCTTGCACTATATGTAGGTGAAGGTGTCTCTCTGTTTGTCTGCCTGTTTGCGAACTTCGGACAAAGTTTAGGTGTCCGCGACTAGGTGTTATGTCTGCCTGTCTGAACCTCCTCACACATACCATAAGGCTGTCACTCCGTGCCTCCTCGCACCGATCACAGCAAGTAACGGGCTCATTTGCTCAATAAGCAATTAGACATATTCTCTGGCATAACGAATGTTCATCCACCACCATGCATACAAACTATCTTTAACTCTTTAACACAACCGATACATTACCGACACGTTATTTGGACCAAGTAGGCAAAAAGCTCCTTGTATCTTTCAATCGACCTCTTTGAAGACGTTGAGGCATAGTTGTCCCCAGGGCACCGTGCATGTTGCAAGGACCGTGCATGTTGCTCAGAGTGGTAAACGGGGTGTTGAGAAGTACACGGAACATTATTTGACAGTGCATCAAACTCCTTTACTATATTATGTTTTAGGGGAAACATTATTTTCCAAAATGGTAAGGTAGGCCAAAGACGAAGTGCGTCTCTCGAATGTTTAAATGCAACAGTGATGTATATTACAGTTTTGGCGAACGCGCCTTAAATCAACGTTCACTCACTATTTTACTCCGATTTTAGTTCTTGCCTTTTCTAATGTATTTCTGTGGGTTGTACAACTAGATATGCAGAGTTGCGTCCCTTAGCCATGCCAGGATCCGATAGTCGTGGGTTCGAATCTCACATTCAGTACTTAGATTGTCTATTAGACCTGTGCACGTTGGTTTCACCTCATAGGTTAACGTCTACAGTATGCATTACTAAGGGCGTTCCACAGTCCATAGCAGTGATAAACCTAAAACACAAAGCGTCATTAATCCCCACTCACTCTAGTTTTACATCAGCTAATCCGTAACATATCTGAAAGATACTAAAATGTGACCATAATAATAATCATTTACCTCCTCTGGCAGGCGGGTATTCAGTTTGGTTGGTATTGTGTAAGTCATACGACTATGTGTAGTCAGTGTTAGCATAGCTAGAGTTAACTACCTGGGACATTGTGACAAGGCCCGGAAGCACTAACCCCCGCTAGCCTCTCATCAGCGTGTCGCCGACTACGTGACGAGGCATAGCTTAATTATAATAGCGAAAAACAGGTTTTTGTTTTCTTAAAATGTATTTCATTAGTTTGTATAGTATAAACTTTAAATGTGATACAATCATTTTCGTTTTCTTTCACCGCTGCCGCATCCTTGTAGGCTTAAAAGGACAGGTGTTCTCTAGAGAGTTGAGAGGTGTGTTATAATATCACGTATATTGCTCATCGTGAAAAGATAAAACTATATAAACAAAGAATCAGTTAGAAACAAAGTTAAACACTTTCACCGACCTGCACATGAATTATCACAAGCTCGCGGCGGGGGACACCAGAAATGGGCTTCACACATCGACATGGGTACAATGTGTGAAGCCCATTTCTGGTGTCCCCTGCCGTGATATTGCTCGAATATTGCTAAAAGCGGCGTAAAACCATACTCACTCACTCACTCACTCACTCTGAAACCAACCCGTCCCATGGAGACACGAGGTTGAATTGTTCTTCAGGAACCCAAACGTGTAGGCCAACACTTAAAATATTTTTAAAAAAATTCTTCGAAAGAATCTTTCCTCTTCTGCTGTAGTGGAATCAAGCAAACTAGACTTGGTTAGTTTGATCTAGACTTTCACACGCTTTTAGTAAAAAGAAAATACCTAAAATACCTGCAGAGTCATGGTGCAGGACTACAAAACGAGTAAAAGAGGCAATTAAATAGATCGCCATTCGGGTGGTAAGAATCGGTCACCTGCTTGATTGCCCATGCCCCAAAGGTGGGTCGTTGATCATAATAATAATCACCGGATTGTGTAGACCAGGCTCGTTTATTTACAGACAGCATTCACATAAATGGAATATTGCTGAGTGCGGCGTTAAACAACAAACAGAATCAATCTTAGGCCAAGTATATGACACGTGTAAAATGATAAAAATTTACCGTCTATTATATACATGTTCAACAGTATTATACTTCACGTTGACTGACAGAGTAGGTTCTGGTATTTAAGGCTGGTGTGGAGTGGTATGCAGTTTATGACAGACCCTACTCAAGGCGCCCGAGTTGTGTCGTCGGTGTGAGCGGTAGACCCGGGGGATCGCGGGGTGTTTACTCTCCCCTTGAAACCTGACTTTCGCCCAGCTAGACATTTTTGTCACCAGCTAAATCTCCCCTAAATGTCTATTAATGTCAGATTAGACGTGGCTAGATTGTGTAAGGGGACATGTGGGGTAGCGAGTGGCGTTATCAGTTAGGACGGTGATTATATATCTTCATATAGATAGTGGATGCCAACTTGACACCGTGCTGAACATAGTATCGTTGACAGTCTGGGAAGAGTATGTTGACGACTGATGAATGTCAATTGTGATAATGCCCTGACATTAACAAATACGTGGACACCCGGTGCTTGATTCGAATCCATATTAATTTATCGTATCATCATTGGTCCGTCAACGCCATGCCCGCAATGGCTTGTTTCATCACAGTGGTGAACGTCTATCACATGCGCCACTTTGGTCCCCCCCCCCCCCCCCTCCCCCACCCCCCACTCCCCATCAGCTGACACCCCGTGACACAACTGAAATGAGGGGCAAAGGGGCGTGAACCACCTCACTCACCCTAATAACGTAAACATGTAGTTGTTGTGTATGTGGCACCTAACCTTGTTAATCCCGTCGAGAAAAATGCTTTAGGAAAACGAACATCTTCTTCTCAATACGTTAATCTCAATGACCCGGATTAACGATGGTTCCAGTGCATAAGGGAGGCTAGCGTGGCCCAGTCGTCCAAGGCGCCGCAATTCGCTGTGCAGAGTTGCGTCCCTTGGCACGCCAGGGTTCATTACCCGGTTCGCCCCGATTATGTTTCTAGGTTTGTCAGCACCATACCCGTACCCGAGGGTTTTACCAAAGTGGTAAAGGTCCGAAAAGACATTCGGGCTTTTCTCCCACATTAAGCTGACACTCACTCACTCAAGTGCATAGGAATGTCAGCGGGTATTCAGTTTGGCCACAAACCTTTTGCATCTCTGACATGGCCCACTGTGCGAATGTCAAACAATTCAGGAACAGCTATGCCATTTTAACAGGGTTCCGTCTTGCCGTTATTGCGGTTAATATTTTCTTAATAGCAAAGTTAATGTCTACCACACAATTTAGAATTTTGGTTACTGACATGGCCCACTGTACAAATATCAAACAATTCAGGAACAGCTATGCTATTTTTCAACAGGGTTCCGTCTTAAAATAATTACCGTTATTGCGGTTAATATTGTCTTTATGTTAATGGATAGTTTGTCGCGTTGTTCTAATTCTAATTCTGTCGATATAAGGACTTGTAGGAAGGCCATACCGGAATTACACGAGCGGTCACGAATGTTGTTGTTGCGAACACGTGGAAGGAACTCTAGCAGTTCCCCGACGTGTACCACCACTGCCCCATACACACACTGACCAGTATAGTCCCCACAGTGGCGTGTCAAGCGGTCAAGTATACAGTGTCAACAGGTCTGCAATAAACCAACTTGATTGCTGACCTCGACCCGGGGTGACCTCTACAAGGTCTTCTGTTGTAGTAAAGGTCACCAGCATGGCGTGTCATTTAGATATCAATCCTCGGCTTTATACTGCTTTCACATACTGCTGATTTTGATAAGTGCAGTGGATGTGTGAACCTACATTGTGTAGTTTGGTTGTTGTTTAACGCCGCACTCAGCAATATTCCATCTGTAAGACGGCGGCATGAGAATAATCGAATCTGGACCAGACAATCCAGTGATTGGCATCATGAGCATCGGGGTATGACGACATGCATCTGAACGTGACGTGACCCATGACGTCGAACAGTGTAGGTAGCTGGGGACTAACACTAACCTGGAATCCCAAAGCGGTACAGTTTATAGATGGAGGAGGGTGTTGACCTAAGACGCAGTTCGTTCACTGCAAAAACAGTTACAGTGAAATCATGTCTGTGATAGCTTAGTGGGGCCATTGGTGTCTCTCCTACCTGGAGACTATAATAGGAGTGAGTGAGTGATTTGTGTTTAACGCCGATTTTAACAGTAATCCAGTTATATCACGGCGTGTCAGCTTAATGTGGGAGGAAAGCCCGAAGTGATGCAGGTCTCAGACGTTTATCACTTCGGCGAAACCCACGAGCACGGGTGTGGTGCTGACATACCTAGAAACATAATCGGGGCGTACCGGGATTCGAACCCACAATTCGATAGGTTTCTGGCGTGCCCAAGGGACGCAACTCTGCACATTGAATCGCGACGCCTTAGACGACTGGGCCACCCGTGCCCCAACTACCAGGAGGAACCATTAACCGTTTGCTGTTATTATTGGTCGTAAGTATTCGTGGTAGGCAAGAAGTTCATGTTATTATAATGTAACAAAACACATTTTCGTGACAGTAGAGTGAGTTCATTATTTATATGTGCATAAGTTTAATTAATATCGTCGCGCTAGCAATGGTTATAAGTTAACCGATCGGTAATTCCCATGAAGGAACTGACGGTGACACATAAGAATGGGGTACTGGGGACCTATTTTGACCCCGACTCTCGACAGGGATACTCAGCAGTCTGATACTGAGGTGGCGTTTGATATGTACGTAATTACATATATTGTTCACGAAAACACTTGTACTGTTATGAATTTGCTACACAAAGCAACTCGTAATAAGCGTTTAGTTCCACTGTAATAGAGAGCATTCGGCTTAATCCCCTATACGACCAAGGGCTATATACTACGTGTAAACATATTCACATTTGAAGCTTTATCCGATGTACAGTAAACTACGTTTATAACGAACTCGCTTATAACGAACCGTTTTGTTGGTCCAAGCCATTTGCTGTATATATGGTGTATATATTTATAACGAACTGCGGTTACAACGAACTAAAATTAGCGGCCCCTTTAAGTTCGTTATAACCGTAGTTTACTGTAGTGCAAACGTACTCATACAACGACGAGGATGCACGTCTGTGTGACTGGTTGTACTGGTACGGACTTATACCGGTTTTATAGTACTAGCCCATCCAGATACCATGCTTCAGTTTAACATGGACACCCTCAACAAGGCACATTATACTCCGAGCCAACCAGTCCTTATTTCACCCTTTAATGCCGAGCACCAGGCAGGGTAACAACAAATGCCATCTTTTAACGCCTTTTGGTATGATGTGGTCGGGGATCGAACGAACGATTTCCCGCTCTCAGGGCAGACACTCCATCCACTAGACAACGGAGTCGGTCTATAAGCTGATCATGATGGAAACTAACATGTGTGCATTAATTACCTTAAGCAAACTCTGGGGAAATTTCTGGGGTAATTACAACCAATCTTTAATTACAATAATTCTGTACTTCATGGCTGAGAGAATCTAGAGTATTACTTACGTATACGTGTGCTCGAGTGTCCATATTCGCTATAGAGACTTGTGTCCCTTAGCACTACCAGAGTCCGCTGGGGTATATGACGGAAAGCATACGTTTGACATGAGATTCTGCATGTACCTAAACTATAAGGGGGCGGTGAGCTAGCATAGTGGATAAAGAGTTCACTCTTCACACCGAAGGTCCGGGTTCGATTCCCCACTTGGATACAATGTCTGAAGATCATTTATGGTGTCTCCCGCCGAAAAAATTGCTGGATTAATTGCTTATTCGGCGTAAAACCATACTCACTCACTGATTCAATAAAATATGAGGGTGGTTTGGCAATGCACTGCCACATTCCGGGAACTTTCATATCGAACGCAGTAGTAGACGTATCTGCCAAATAATAAGGTGTTCACTTATTTGTTTTCATCAGCATATCTTCAAAAAAGTTGTGCTAGTTATCACAAACTTTGATGAGACTATTTAACGGTCATATTAATGTCATATTATAGACAGTTGATGTCATTGCCCTATCGTCATCGTTTACGCCTGAGGTATAAATCACTACCAAAAGCAGCTACACCATGCATAGTATTGCTATTTGAAAGAAAATGTTATCTACAGATTTTGATGGACACATTCTGATGAAGATTAGCAAACGGTTCGGAATTTCTGACAGAGGATAAAATTTCGTGCCCGGAGGAACAAAGTGTCTGTAATTTCCTTTCATTCGCCAGCGAAAAGAACGGTATAAAGGAAATCTTTAAATCACCAGGCGTTAGTGTGTTCGATAGTCTCAAGTCGAGCTCCAGTTAAATTCAATTAACTTTTTTCGTGTAACAAATTAGCATATTTATGGCTTCAGCAGTAGAGAATGTGTTCATTGCCTACGGAGATGGTGTTGTCGATTTAATTTGCATTTTGAATTACAACCTCAGATGCTTCCTCGATAAAGGACTGTGTTTAAAATGTCAGTTGTTTTTGTCACTGCTGTTGTTTAGTGAGCATATATAGACATGGGCCTAAAGATGTGTCTTAAGGCTCGTTTCAAACATCAAATTGTTGGTGTCATGGTTTGACACTTCAGTCGCGGTACTCTCGGTGGGTAGACCATTCCGCCTCCAGCATATAGAACTGATGTGCTCCTAGTTATTGATGAAACCCTGCACTGTTAATGGGGAGGCAACCATTCGGCTGCGTTTCCTTCATCCATGTTCCCAAATTAGGGGAGACAAACAAAGGGATGCCATGTCAGGTTACCCCATTGAGGGGGGGGGGGGGGGGGGGGGGGGGGGGGTTGTGTTTGTATATGTGTGTGTGGCTGCTTGTGGCTGCTGCTAGTCCGAACTGATGCCGATTTATAGTGCTAGCTCACTGAGATACCATGCCGCAGTTTAACATGGATACCCCACTCAGACACAGTATACTGACTCCGAGCCGACCAGTTCTTGTTTTAGTCCCTTAATGCCGAGCGCCAGTAAGGGTAACAACAAGTACCATCTCTTAACTTCTTTTGGTATGACGCGGCCGGGAATCGAACCCCAGGACCTTCCGCTCTCCGGGCGGACGCTCTACTACTAGACCACGCAGGCGGTCTACACTTTGTGAAACCCACGAGCATGAGTGCGGTACAGAGACCAAGGATAACAATTGGGTCGACGTTTCGGATTCAAACCCACAAACAGCGGATGCTGTTATTATTAAGGGACATAACTGTACAGTAAAGGCCACCAGTATCTGGTGAACATATGTTCTATATGAACATAGTTGGCCATTTCCAATCAGTACTTTGTTGCAATAAATCCATTCGCGCACTCAACAAAGTCGTAAAGATGCATTTGGCCATGATAGCAAAGAAAGTGGGGTGTTTGTTCCCAATAAGAAAGGGGCGCTGGGGAACACTAGAGGATAAAGCGGTTGCTCTTCATGACGCAGGCACGGATTCACTCCCCTAAACGAGCGCAATATCAGAAACAAATTAATGGTTTCTCCACCGTGATATTGCTGGAATATTGCTAAAGGCGGCGACAAAACTCACTCTCTCACTCCAATTGCAAAATAATAAACATTTTTTTTCATGTTATAATACATCTTGATCTACAACTCCAGTAACAATACACAGTGTTTAGGAAGTGGGTTTACGAGGGACAACAAGGATGGGATTCACACATTTTGCTTATGTATATAGTAAAACCCGGGTCTTTGGCGTTGCGAGACAACGCTTTGTCCACAAGGCTACCCCACCGCCCCTAACATGCAGTGAGGGAGTGAGTGAGTATGGTTTTACGCCGCTTTTAGCAATATTCCACCAATATCACATTGTGCCCATGTCGGGAATCGAACCCTGGTCTTCGGCGTGGCGAGCGAACTCTTAAACCACTAGGCTACCCCACCGCCCCTAACATGCAGTGAGGGAAATAGCGGAGGTGTGAAGTAACCTCTCACCACAGCAGATACCTACACTACAGGGATGTGATGGCGGCACGGTACAGGAGATTACTGCCGACACATAGCACAGGTAACCGACGTCTTTACCCTTGATCTAATGGTGGTTAATGTAGCCGATGCCTGGCGCTTGTCGTTACTGAAGGAAAACAATTAAAATTCCACACACAAAACATTCAAGTCCACATTTTACTTCCCTAGAGCCCGTCCTTAAAACAAAACAACATACAACCGTTTACTGTAGTTGAATTGTTTAAATAAAAATTGCAATTCAAAATTCCATATTCAATAGAAATCTATGCTTAAAGCACAGTCGATTGTACGATTCCGACTATATCATGAGGATATGTTTATGAATCACAGTCAAATAGTGAGAACACCAGGTGTTCGCGAAAAGGTGAGCCATAAAAGAACGACCATGACAATCAACACAGTCTTGTTTACAATGTATACAGTATAGCACAGTCTGTCCATCCAGTGGGTGAATATAGCGCTATTGGAATAATAGCGTGAGCGGTCTAGACTTTAAAAAAAAAAAACAGGCCAAAAAGGCCAAAAGGAACAACACCAAAATCTAAAATGTAATAATAATTTTGACATGACATGACATGAGTTGACGGTTAATTAATATTACATATAAGAAATGTATCAAAGTAAGTCTGTGCTTTTATGAGGTTATTATATCTCAAAATGTTGTTTTCGTTTGAAATAACACCCGGATCCAGGTTGACCAAGAAATTAATCTGTTGTTTTCTAAAGGTGAAATTAATAGTTGTGTAACAAAGTACACCGGATCTTCCTCGAATAGCTGCCCTTATTTCACATGATGCAGTTTACAATCATTAAAAGGGTGTGGTAATCTCCACTGTAATAAATTAGACACATGCTTAGCTTAAAGCGAGTTTTGGACTGTCTTTCTTTCTATACAGAATGGAGGGTTTGTGTACTTCACCTGAACACCTGCGAGTTCTAAACACTAGAAAGAGACCGGGATCTAACTACATACAACCTGATCATAATCTAAACTCGTACACTTTAGTATTCATAATCTAAACTCGTACACTTTAGTATTTAAACATCTTTACGAAGAGGTGAAGAATAGACTTAGAAGTCGTATAATCGTTACGTACACTGCCGGGCAAGAGAAAGTATACACTTGAAAATTGGATTTGACAAAAATATTGCTAACGTTACTAGGCTGAAAACAGTCGCCTGTTGTGAGATACCCATTTGTTACGATGCATGTCATATCGCCTGTGATACCCATATCAGTAATACTTCTCAACCATCTTTGTAAACAGTATTTCACTTAAGAACAGTCTTGAGTAGCTGAGATGAGGTTTCAGTTTAGAGCTGACTTGTGTGTGTGAGTAAGATAGGTTTAACAGTACTTCAGTTGAGGAGAGCCTTGAGTAGGTGAGTGAAGTGGGTTTAACAGTACTTCAGTTCAGGAGAGCTTTGAGTGGGTGAGTGAGATTGGTTTATCAGTATTTCACTTAAGGAGAGCCTTGAATGGGTGAGTAAGATTGGTTTAACAGTACTTCAGTTAAGGAGAGCTTTGAGTGGGTGAGTGAAATGGGTTAAACAGTACTTCAGTTAAGGAGAGCTTTGAGTGGGTGAGTGAAATGGGTTAAACAGTATTTCAGTTAAGGAGAGCTTTGAGTGGGTGAGTGAAATGGGTTAAACTCAGTATTTCATTTAGGAAGATCCTTGAGTAGGTGAGTGAAATTGGTTTAACAGTACTTCAGTTAAGAAGAGCCTTGAGTGGGTGAGTGAAATTGGTTTAACAGTACTTTAGTTAAGAAGAGCCTTGAGTGGGTGAGTGAAATGTGTTAAACAGTATTTCAGTTTAGGAGAGCCTTGAGTTGTTGAGTGAAATTGGTTAAACAGTATTTCAGTTAAGGAGAGCTTTGAGTGTGTGAGTGAAATTGGTTAAACAGTATTTCAGTTAAGGAGAGCTTTGAGTGTGTGAGTGAAATTGGTTAAACAGTACTTCAGTTAAGGAGAGCTTTGAGTGTGTGAGTGAAATGGGTTTAACAGTACTTCAGGTAAGAAAAGCCCTGAGCAAATGTTCATCAAAGGGCAATACATCAGGTAGGAAAGAAATATTGAAGTTGAACTTTAATTTCAAGTCTTATATATCACATAATCATAGTGTAATAATATTTATCAGTCCAAACATATTTTCACATTTGAAACTAGATTCTCTAATTTTGTTGGTTTTTATTTTGATAAATACAGCAACAGGACATTTTGTTAAGGGGTACTTATTTGACCTGACATGGTCACGACATCAACTGATTTGTTTTATAATCTTGTCGGCACGTTTTAGCCCACTTCCCATTTATCGTGAGAATGATATCTTACGTCTGTGCCGCCTTCTCGACTAGGCATGGACACATCCTGTTTGTTGTGATAACCAGTGTAAAGTTGTTTACAATTATATAACATGTCATTGCGTAATTCAAATCCCACCTACGCATGTTTACAGTGTTTATGGATGTAGCCTCCCTTCTTCTGTCCTCCACACAACATGCTGGGAGATCACTTAAATAAAAGTCCATACTGTGGTATGTCATCATTGAAGTGAGTGTCCTGTCACTGAACATGGTGTGTAACTCGGTATGGTGTGTCACATGATGTGTAGGTGATAGGTAGTGTGTGGAGGTGATACCATGATGTGTAACATGGTGTGTCACATGGTGTGTAACATGATGTGTCACATGGTGTGTAACATGGTATGGTGTGTCACATGATGTGTAACATGGTGTATACAATGGTGTGAACATGATGTGTCACATGGTGTGTGGTAGCATGTAGCGCTGTGGAGGTGATATGTAGGGGTGGTGTAGGTAGTATGTAGGGGTGTGGAGGTGATATGTAGGGGTGGTGTAGGTAGCATGTAGCGCTGTGGAGGTGATATGTAGGGGTGGTGTAGGTAGTATGTAGGTGTGTGGAGGTGATATGTAGGGGTGGTGTAGGTAGTATGTAGGGGTGGTGTAGGTAGTATGTAGGGGTGGTGTAGGTAGTATGTAGGTGTGTGGAGGTGATATGTAGGGGTGGTGTAGGTAGTATGTAGGGGTGGCGTAGGTAGTATGTAGGGGTGGTGTAGGTAGTATGTAGTGGTGTGGAGGTGATAGGTAGGGGTGTGGAGGTAGTATGTGGGGGTGTGGAGGTGATATGTAGGGGTGGTGTAGGTAGTATGTAGGGGTGTGGAGGTGATATGTAGGGGTGGTGTAGGTAGCATGTAGGGGTGATGTAGATGGTATGTAGGCCTGTAACATGATGTGTCACATGGTGAGTCACGTGGTGTGTAACATGGTGTGGAACATAGTGTGTAACATGATATGTAACATGGTATAGAACATTGTGTGTAAAATGGTATGGAACATGATGTGTACCATGGTGTGTCACATGGTGTGTAACATGGTGTGTCACATGGTGTGTTACATAGTGTGTAACATGATGTGTACCATGGTGTGTCACATGGTGTGTCACATGGTGTGTTACATAGTGTGTAACATGATGTGTACCATGGTGTGTCACGTGGTGTGTCACATGATGTGTAACATGGTGTGTAACATGATGTGTACCATGGTGTGTAACATGATGTGTACCATGGTGTGTAACATGATGTGTAACATAGTGTGTAACATGATGTGTACCATGGTGTGTCACATGATGTGTAACATAGTGTGTAACATGATGTGCACGATGGTGTGTCACGTGGTGTGTAACATGATGTGTACCATGGTGTGTCACATGGTGTGTCACATGGTGTGTTACATAGTGTGTAACATGATGTGTACCATGGTGTGTCACGTGGTGTGTCACATGATGTGTAACATGGTGTGTAACATGATGTGTACCATGGTGTGTAACATGATGTGTACCATGGTGTGTAACATGATGTGTAACATAGTGTGTAACATGATGTGTACCATGGTGTGTCACATGATGTGTAACATGGTGTGTAACATGATGTGCACGATGGTGTGTCACGTGGTGTGTAACATGATGTGTACCATGGTGTGTAACATGATGTGTACCATGGTGTGTAACATGATGTGTAACATAGTGTGTAACATGATGTGTACCATGGTGTGTCACATGATGTGTAACATAGTGTGTAACATGATGTGCACGATGGTGTGTCACGTGGTGTGTAACATGATGTGTACCATGGTGTGTCACATGGTGTGTCACATGGTGTGTTACATAGTGTGTAACATGATGTGTACCATGGTGTGTCACGTGGTGTGTCACATGGTGTGTAACATGATGTGTAACATGGTGTGTAACATGGTGTGTCACGTGGTGTGTAACATGGTGTGTAACATGATGTGTAACATGATGTGTAACATGATGTGTCACATAGTGTGTAACATGGTGTGTAACATGATGTGTAACATGGTGTGTAACACGATGTGTAACTGGTTTCTGGCACCTAAGGTCCAATTGCTGCTCCTTAGACGCCTGGGCATTTTTTATGATAAGCTTCACACCAATGGATATGCTGCGTGACGAACTAACTCGACATGGCTACCTCATCGTCTTCATAATTATGATCAACACATTAAGGTGATGTCGTTTCGCAAAACAGTCGTACCACTTTAACCATCGATGTACATGTAAGCGTACAGGGAAGATAACAGACCCCGAGGCGAGGTTAAGTCACAGAACACAGAACAGAACAACGAACGATTGTTATCATTATGTACCTACAAGCATTCTGTCGCCGACTGTTACAGCGATTAGTCTTTGTTACGACGTAAGCTCATCGGGGATAGATGATGGAACTGTTGTCTTCTAAACAATCACGTCATTGTTTACATTGGGCATAACGGTGACCAATAGACTCGCGGTCTGTCCAGCGTGAACATCCTATTATCTCAGGAGATACACATAACACTTACAGCTCTATACTACTAGGTGTATCTAACAGAGGCATCTGTGCTGTGTGGGTGTCTGTTCCATCTCCACTTCTGGCTATCAGATAATGTTGGCGGGCGTCCTGGTGCTTTGTTTCTTTAGTGAAAGAGACGATTTCTCTATTCCTGGAAAGGGGGCGTTATTTGTATTCGTGTCATAACTCTAAAACCTATTTTTTTGTCAATGAAAACAAGTATAATCTTTTTTACACATTGGTAAAAATGATTAAATATAATAAACAAGAACTCAGCTACTACCTGTACTACTGCTGCTGCTGCTACTACTACTACTGCTGCTGCTACAACTACTACTACTACTACTACTGCTGCTGCTGCTGCAACTACTACTACTACTACTACTACTTCTGCTGCTGCTACTACTACTACTACTACTACTACTACTACCACCACCACCGCCACCACCACCACCACCACAACACCTGATTTGTGATATACATGGGACCATTTGCCACCGCAATGTCGTGTATAGTGCGATAATACACTGACCCAATGTATTTACTCGACTGATGAAGTCTATTCGTGTGCAAGAATATTTTCCCATTCATTAAGTGACCGACAAATAAATGAGGGTCTACTGACATTCACATGAATGTTTATGAAGGACAAAGAAGTCAATAATGTCAAGAAGTCGATCGATACTGGTATACGCTTCTCGATTTTACGAAGTAAATCACAATAAGGTTAATATCACAGAGGATGAAAATAGTGTACTCGTTATTGTAAACGTATTTTATAGTGTCAGCTTTCGAAAAACAATTATGCTATATCAAGGAGGCAGCTACATGTATTTCGAAAGCCACAAATCCCTCTTGAAGTTGTCCTACAATTTTTTTCCACAGGTGGCGAATGATGATTCCTAATTATATGGACGATGAAATCCCAATGCCCATTACTGCACCTATGCAAACTTTAGATCTTAGAATATCTTTTGAAGAAAAACAAATTCAGTCATTAGACAAAGCCATGGACTTGAGAGGAAACCTCTACAGACACAGGTATAGCCAAGGCGTATACGATAGTTGTGGAGTTACAACTTTACTTGAGGCCCTCATTGGGAAATATTTTAATTTTAAGTTGCTTTGAATGTTTCAATTTATAATGTACTCCCTAACAGGGCCCCTTTCGCCTTCGTCTTGACTATCGGGTGACGTAGTTAATCTGCCCGCTAGCCGGATTAATGACTCCAACAAACATGGATAATGACTAACTCGTGATATCCCTTCCACATGTTGGGTATTCAATTCTCAGGATTCGTCAACTTTCTGTAGACAATATATCATCTCTCCCTATTAGCTGTCCGACCTTCGGATCAGGTCTCGTGAGGTCACGCACCTGTGCAAGATTTAGGTGGCCATGTTTTGACGTCACATTTCGACAACGGTGACTATTGTTCTTATGGGTGATATGATCAGTGTTTAAGTATCATATTTGGAAGATACATCCGTCTGATTATTTCGGGATAAGCTTGATAATCTCTTATGTCAAATGTTCAGCTCTACTTCAGCTCCTGACATTGTACACGAACGAGGAAGATATCATTGTATATTGTATGTTTCTGGTAGGAGTTGGGTGCGCCAAGGCATGATAATTCTTAAGGGTTTGGAAGAGATTAGATTGTTATTCTGAATGTCAACAGTAGGGCCTTAATATCAATATCCATCTTTATTCTATTACTTTGCTATACTTTTTGACAAAGGATAATATTTATATTTCGTGTCCTGAAACATCATGAGGCATTTCAGCAATATTACGACGGGGGACACCAGAAAAGGGCTTCACATATTGTACCCAGATGGGAATGGAACCCGGACCTACAGCGTGACGATAGAACACTTTAGCCACAAGACTACCACATTGCTGTTCAAGAAAGAACAGGGACGTTCAGAAAAAATAAATGCGCATAAATCAGGACAATTACATTCTCCAGTCAATATTTGAAATTAAATGCATTAAAATATTTATCATGACGTTTTGTCAACATATGCTGGAAGCCTATCTGACCTCCAATCACTGACCTTTTTCTTAGTACCGTTTTCAACTTAGCTTCAATTGACACGTCCATCAAACATGTTGGTGAATGTCAAAACGTTGCCATCTGATAACACCATCGACATGCTGGGAATTTCACGGGAGCTTTTGTCAGAGGATTAAGAGGACCAAGAGTTCACCAGAAGCCATTGATCTCGTGTTTACTGAGTCATTGTGTTGTGTTTTGTAGTGTTATTTTCTATGTCCAGGTAAGTTGCTTGTGTCCAGCCACAAGGTTATAGTGTTACCAACTGCCACTGAATAACAGGTATGCACGGACTTATTGGCTGGGTGACATGCCGGCCAGGCAGCAAGAGACACCAGCTACAGTCATCCCCTACAGCCGGGTGGCAAGAGACACCAGCTACAGTCATCCCCTACAGCCGGGTGGCAAGAGATACCAGCTACAGTCATCCCCCACAGCCGGGTGGCAAGAGACACCAGCTACAGTCATCCCCCACAGCCGGGTAGCAAGAGACACCAGCTACAATCATCCCCCACAGCCGGGTGGCAAGAGACACCAGCTACAGTCATCCCCCACAGCCGGGTAGCAAGAGACACCAGCTACAATCATCCCCCACAGCCGGGTGGCAAGAGATACCAGCTACATTCATCCCTCACAGCCGGGTAGCAAGAGATACCAGCTACAGTCATCCCCCACAGCCGGGTAGCAAGAGACACCAGCTACAGTCATCCCCTACAGCCGGGTAGCAAGAGACAACAGGTACAATCATCCCCCACAGCCGGGTAGCAAGAGAAACCAGCTACAGTCATCCCCCACAGCCGGGTGGCAAGAGATACAAGCTACAATCATCCCCCACAGCCGGGTGGCAAGAGACACCAGCTTCAGTCATCCCCTACAGCCGGGTATCAAGAGACACCAGCTACAGTCACTCCCCAACAGCCGGGTGGCAAGAGACACCAGCTACAGTCATCCCCCACAGCCGGGTAGCAAGAGACACCAGCTACAGTCACCCCCCACAGCCGGGTAGCAAGAGACACCAGCTACAGTCACCCCCCACAGCCGGATAGCAAGAGACACCAGCTACAGTCATCCCCCACAGCCGGGTAGCAAGAGACACCAGCTACAGTCATCCCCCACAGCCGTATAAACAGGGGGTGGGGGGACGGTGTGTGTGTGTGTGTGTGTATGTGTGTGTGTGTGTGTGTGTGTGCGTGCGTGCGTGCGTGCGCGCGTGCGTGTGTGTGTGCGATCTTACCGCTAAGACAATCGTACCGCCCGTACTTTAACGTATTAACGTACACTGGTTGGTTGTTTGGTTTGTTGTTTAACGCCGCTCTCAGCAATATTACAGCTATATGACGGCGGTCTGTAAATAATCGAGTCTGGACAAGACAATCCAATGACTAATGTCATGAGCATCGATCCACGCAATTGGGATCGATGACATGCATCAACCAAGTCAGCGAGCCTGACCACCCGATCCCGTTAGTCGCCTTTTACGACAAGCATAGTCACCTTTTACGGCAAGCATGGGTTGCTGAAGACCTATTCTACCCCGGAATCTTCACGGGTCTAACGTACACTGACGACATTCGTAGCTAAGAAAGCTTTGTGGATCGTGGCCCTGGACTTTACCGTATTTGGATAAATGCACGATAAGGAAGAAGGGAAGGCCAATCCTTACGAGAAGTTATGTACCATGTCCTTTCAATAACAGACAGGCGGTCGTATACACATATTTCACGTTTGGAAGGTTATTAGTCCAGCACCACAAGTAAGGAATATATGTATTTTCTAAAAACAAAAACAAAGATTTATATAGAAACAGCTCTATTCTACAAATCAGCATCGGGAAAATTTATTGTTTCCATTTTAGATGAAAGAAATGTATTTTGTAATAAAAGATTTCATATACTATGTGTTAGTCTAGGAGGTTATAAATAAGTAAACCTCAGGTATGCCACTTGGATAGTTTATCACTTCTGGATCTCCCATCTCTGTTTCAACAAAATACTTTCCTTGTTTTGATCATGTTTGTCCAGAACATTCCTTGTAAACAAGTCACGTGACGTGAGCAGGAAATGTCGGTCACTCGGTGCATATATCGCACTGGTAAGTCAGTGACGTCACATAGCGATAAGATGTCTGGATGATGCGCCTGCAGATGTAGGGGCGAGTTTGGAAAACTAATCAGGAGATAAACCTATCTGAGTTCCGAGGTTAGCAGTAGCTGTCGGGGAAGACGGTCGTGTTACATTTTCTTCTCATCCCCAAGAGTACAGACGAACAACAAGTTAATATCTAGGACAAGACGTGGTATGATCCAATCTGCATCCTTTTCAATATGGGAATCACCGAGAATAATTATATGTATTTAACCTTCTCAGTGTAAGCATCACCGAAAGTAACAATGCATCTTTTACAGACTTAGAACCGATGGTAGTAACGGTGCATTCTTTACAGACTGAGAATCATCGGTAGTAACGGTGCATTCTTTACAGACTGAGAATCATCGGTAGTAACGGTGCTTTCTTTACAGACTGAGAATCATCGGTAGTAACGGTGCTTTCTTTACAGACTGAGAATCATCGGTAGTAACGGTGCTTTCTTTACAGACTGAGAATCATCGGTAGTAACGGTGCATTCTTTACAGACTGAGAATCACCGGTAGTAACGGTGCATTCTTTACAGACTGAGAATCATCGGTAGTAACGGTGCTTTCTTTACAGACTGAGAATCATTGGTAGTAACGGTGCTTTCTTTACAGACTGAGAATCATCGGTAGTAAGGGTGCTTTCTTTACAGACTGAGAATCACTGATGGCAACGATGCATTCTTTATAGACTAAGAATCACTAATAGCAACGATGCAACTTTTACAGACTGAGAATTACTGATAGCAACGATGCATTCTTTACATGCATAGTTCTGAGGTTGAGAATCACCGATAGTAATGATGCATCGTTCTCAGGTTGAGAAATTGCGGATCATAAGTAAACTGTTATAGATTGTGTGTGAAGGATAACGGTTCTTTTCATTGAGCTAAATAACACATTCTAATTTTCATACCCTATCCCATCGATGAAAACGCACAATTTTTCGGGCTTTTTTATTTTGACAAGGCATTGTGCCACTAGGCTAGCGCGCGTTTTTCAATCTTTTCAAACACCAAGCTAAGGTGTAAGATGACGAATGTATACAACTGCAAAGTCCTATTTAGAAATTATTCACCGCGCTTTCTCTAAACGACACACCCATCTAGGCATGTGCGTTGATAGAAGTCTACAGCACCTGTCCAGTCTTGGTATCGTTTTACTTATTTGGAGAATTATGATATATGTACAAAACGACAGATGTGGATTATCATTGACGACGTCGGTTGATAAACTGTAATCACTGTATTGGTTTGAATATATTATTGCATCGGATACATTTGAGATAGCATAGCCACAGTACTCATGATACATATCCGCTAGCAAACGTCTAACGTACCAACATTTTCTCGTCTTATCAGGTAGCTGTTATTTCAACAAACAAAACCGCATACCGACTTTTTCATAGTCATCGATGATCAAGCCTATTTCGAAGACGTTATGTACAGTTTCGGGTTTTATGTGTGTACGATAATTGCATGAACACTTTGATGGGAAACTTTGTGGTTACTTAATGTGGCAATCAGTTGGTAAAACCTTCCAACTTAGCCATTTCTCGCATTCTTGTAAACACGCCACCTGGTGGTACAGGTGGTGTCAAAGGGGAGGTAAGAAGAACCATTGCCTTTCTTAAAGAGACACAAGGCTCAAGTTCATAGTCCTACCCAGTTTGAATCCCTTTGTTTCTGTCACAGTTAATGACGTATATCGATTTGACAATTGATAATTGCCCTCGTTACACGGAGACAATGCCTCAGATTCACACAGTAAGTACGTCCAGACCTAGGGGAGGTGTGGCTGTCTAGTTTTAGTGGTTAAAGCGTTCGCTCGTCACGCCGGAGACCGGGGTTCGACTCCCACATGGGTACAATGTGTGAAGCCAAATTCTGTACACCCGCCTTCATAAAGTTGAAAAATAGCTACTCACCCACTCACTCACTGTATCCCAAGACTGAAATAGACACATGAACTTAGAGAACAGCCCCCCTCCCCCTCTCCTTACAACCTCTTTACCAATTTGCAAACTAAAATACTACATACGTATTCTTATTCACATACGATTACTATGGATTGTGTTGTCCAGACCCGTAACAAAACTTACTACTCAAAATAAGTTAAAGAACACCCGATTTTTTCCATATGACTGTAGTTAATCTGTCATTAACTATAGTCATATGAAATACATCGGGGGCTCTTTAACTGATTTTGAATAGTATAAATTGAGATTAACTAGTAACCATGTGTAATCTTCGGTACAAGCACTGCTATAAAACATACTGGAATATTTATTTTAACGTGTTGTGACCTTGTTCCTACACAATACATGTATATAAATGGTCCAAGATTTGACTGTTCTTCGTGATGATATAGTTGATGACTGGTAAGTAAAACGCCATTTACTCACTCATTCTCATGTATATTACTACGCGGTATTATTAAACACAACATCCACCATCAAGGTCATTTGAAACTTAGACAGTGACAGTGCATAACAGGTGCCCCCTTGTGAGACCTAATACAGACCCACAACAGCATCCTTATGTTCATCATCTGGAGCGTTTAGGAATGACTTAACCCCGAAGATGATAGGCTCAGAGGAGCGTTACTCAGCGATACACCTGTTTCGCGCCATGTTCCACTCGCAGAGATAACTAATTGCGCCACGATCGTCGAGCCTCTCTCAGTCCACAGATAATTCTTGACCCCCGCCATTCCACCTTAAACACACATGGCACGCGTAAACAGTGTAGTCTACCAGACACCTAGCATAAATATTATAGCACTTTCCTGTCAGTCGGAATTCCCAGTAATGGCCGTCTGCCCTTTGCGGCCATCTTGAAACACTGTTACTCTATCTGCAAGGAGTGAAGGGCTGCACTTGAGCTGACCAAAGGACCAAGAGGATGGGGTGTTTTAATCATTATGGGACTGGACACACCTGTGTAACAGATACAGGAGCCACTTGGGTGTCTTAACCATACACCCGGTGGTCTGTCAGTTCTTGACCAGGACGGGCCTCACTATTTTAATCGTGCTCCTCGACCTGGTATTGCTATTCCTTCAAACAGCTCCGGCTTCAAAAGGCTCTGTAGTTCACCCTATGACTTGGCACCGATCTACATGCAGCTTCGCGATATTCATTTATTTGTGTAATCATTTGTTGATGATTGTATTTTTGTAGATGGATGTTTTGTTTATTTTTACAAGTCTGAAATCCTGAAACACAAACAGGAAGGTGTAGAACTGCAATGAAGTCAAAACATAAACGTTATGTTTTGGATTGCAGTGATTCCTCCTGAACATGGATTGAGCGAAGAATGCTCTTTAACAATAAACTACTGTCAGGTGCCACAATATTACAGCAACATCACAGCGGCATGTTAACAATCGAGTCTTGACCAGGCACAAACTAATTAAACTTTCACACACTGACTCGTAGCAATTAAGGTTAAGAAAATAATCTGTTTTGTTGACCGGTGAATGACGTTCTGTGATTAGTGCCCTGTGATCTCTTGTCTAGTCTAATTACTGGACAAATGAACGTCAAGGGATCCAGTTCCTCCGGGGTTCTTATTTCCAAGCGAAACATGAACACTAATAACCATTTAATTGATAACTGCTGACATAGGACACATCTCCAATTCTATCCTAGAGGCGTGGGAATGATGCGACTTCGGGAATGTTCTCGTGTACGCTATCAACAAATTGGCGTTGCCCATTTAATCAAAACGTAATACGGGAATTTATGTCAAAGAAGAAGTAGTAATCCCGAGGTAATTATTCTTGTAAGTAGATTTAAAGCCAGGCTCATCTGGACTGTGACAGGTTTACACAGGCTTTCAACAGGCACAGGAGATTAGTATCGTGTTACAAGGTCGTGTGACGTCATCGATATCTGTGTGTTACATCACTTTATCTGTTGAAGTGATTGTTCGTCTAGACGTTGAGAACCCCGGGAATCGCCCGTCATGACCGACTGTATTGGGGTTGCGTTGTCGAGGATTGTTTTATAATGAAGGTGGTGATGGCATGGCTGTGCTTTGTCGCTGTAACATTTTGCTTTGCAAAACAGTCCTATTTGCGATGACATGTTATAACTTTATAACCAGTCATAAGAGTTAGTGAGCTGGGTTTAACGCGGCTTTGAACAATATTAAACGAGGTATCGCCTTCATGTTGGATGGATGAAAGCTTATAGTGACGCATAACACACACACACACACACACACACACACACGCACGCACGCACGCACGCACGCACGCACGCACGCGCGCAAATCATCCTCTAAGTTCACTTGCCTCTTGAACAGATTGTCGTGCTCTACCGAACTCGTGGACATCCGAAGACACACTATCGTTCCCTGTCGAACGCCCGACTTTTACTTGACAATCATTGAGTCCGCGATGGAACAAGACGCAGAGTAGTTCCATGTTGACAGTATACAGTTCGCACTGCCAAAACGCCCCATGGACTCCATGACACCGTAATCCTCCCAGCAGGCAGATAAAGTGGTTCAATCTTCTTTTCGGTCACTCCGAGCAATGTTTGCTTTAGGCAACAAGTGGCAAACATGGCGGACATCTTCACGGTGCTATCTTCAAGATGTAAGCAATCAGAAACAATAGGCTGGCGGGCGCCGTGAACTCGACAGTCCCACAATTGTGAAGTGCACACACAGAGCTACACGACACATGCAATGTTTTGAATGTCGTTGTTAAGCAGCTGGAATTATGTGCGAGCAAATTTTGAATGAGGTTAATAACTATAATTAAACCTTTGCAAAAAATGCAAACACTCGATATTATTTTATTAGAGAAATGCGTTAATTAATTGGTAATAATATCACAACAATTGAAGTGCAAGCAACAAAACCTTTTTGATTGGTTAACGAGTTTTTGATTTACGCTTTTCAACCCTTTATTGTGATTAGATAGTGCGTGGTCCTTAACAAAATATTTTTATTCTCGTGAAGGAAAAAAAAATGGTTCAAGGTTTACTTCCTTTCAACAATTGGCCAGAACTGTACATTCCTGCTTGGCATGGTGTGTTCTGCCCTTGTTACTTTTGTTCCAAGAACATTGTTGTACAGAATCTGGTCACCAGATTGTCAGCTGTTTGGAGAATTCAAACCTCGCAAGGAACGTAAAGGTTACCAAAACTCGGAAATAACCAGACATTTGTTTGTGTCTGATGTCTGGCCCACAAACAACGCTGTACCTACATCAGTGTCCCTTTAACGACATATGTTACGACTTACTGTAAAGTGACCTCACGGGAACCGACCGTCATAATGTTTTCTCACAACTGGTTTATAGGTCACGATCAAACTGCGTACTTGAAAGGCACAATTTGCAACAGGTTTACTTTTCCGGCGATATTTGACCTGGGTGTTTTGGAAAAGAAACATCTTGAAATAAAGGTTCAAATAATTATAATTTATATATAATACTATATTCCTCTTTAATCTGACAAGGATCATTATGGGTAATACTATCTCTTCACCACCACCACCACCACCACCACCACCACCACCACAACCAACACAACCAACACCACCATCACAACCACCACCACACCAACACAATCAACACCACCACAATCAACACCACCACCACCACCACCACAACCATCACCACCCCCTACACAACCACCACCACAACCACCATCACAACCACCCTCACCACTAAAACAACCACCACACCAACACAATCACCACCACCACCCCCACCACCACCACCACAACCTCCACCACAACCACCACGACCACCACCACCAAAACCACCACCACACCAACACAATCACCACCACCACCACCACTATAATATCAAATGGGCGGCCGCTTCATCCATCAGACTATCACAAGTTCTCACAGCATCCTTGCCTCCGCCATCAGCTTCCGTAGCCCTTCTGTACATCACTTATCACTAATCCAGTTATAGAGCTGGAAAGGCTTACATACTAGTTAAGATCCAATCAGAATGATTATTCTATGTTTTTCTCCCATAAACAGTAAGGAAATAAGTTCAGAAAGTTAAGAGACGCTTCTCTTGTCAGTAATGACAAGTATGGGATATTTGGCCAGCCATGGATAATTGGGCAACGATGTGTGCTGTCACGATAAATTGTTATGGCTGGGGTTGATTGAGACACTGATCTCCCACTGTCCGCATGAGAGAAGTTGACAGGTCCGGTCTAGACGTAGATGGCTTCCACCCTTCTTTGCTTGATTGTCGTCTGTTCGCGCCGTCACGTGACCTACTGTCTGTGGATCTGTTCTGAGCATGTACAGACCAAAGCTATACTTCCGCTTGGGTTTAGGTTCCTTGAAGTTCTGTGTCATCGAGGCGCCTTGTAATTAACACATTTCCACAAGGAGAATTCTTGTCAATCCCGCCTCCCATTTGTCATCATCTACATGCATAAATATGCATGCACCGTCCATCCATCAATCCATCCATATATACATGCATGCTTACACACAGACAGACACACACATGTTGACAGACAGACAGACACACACGCAGACAGACAGACACACACATGGTGCAATTCGTTGTCGTTACTATCGTCTTCCCTAACGGCACCCCGAAACATATATCTTACCTTAGTTTTTCACTGCACATATCGATGTTATCTCAGAGGCAATGCTTAAATATCCTTAACTTGATCTGGTAAACCAAACTAAGATAGACATTTTTATCTACAATTGACATGAAGGCAAGCAATAATTGGAGGGATCGACACAAGCACGGATACGGCAGTTTAAGAGAAAGCGGGTGATGTGAACAGCTGGATACAAACAAGTAGGAAAAAATTTGACTTTGGTGGTCGTGTTTGTATTTGTTGAAGACATTTCACCATAATATTTAGTTTCATCTTCTCTTTTTACATATATTTATTTCTTTTAATTGTCATACAAAGATGTACACCGGCAGTATGTGTATGCCGTTCATACCGAACAGATTTACATTTTGTAGAAAGTGCTACAAGTCAGTTTATACATTGTGCATTACTACCAAACGATTAAGTTAATAAATATGTTTTTTCCCTCTGCATCTACATATACTATATATACTAGTAGTTCAGATGACTTAGCCAACAATTGTAGCTCGAGAATAATTGGAGTCTGTCATATAGATCCTGAAACTAAGATATCCGAAAATTTTAAGCAAGTCTACAATATTTTAACACTAGATATCTTCAGGTTCTGAAGATTTAGAATTATCTGGGGTCCCTTAAATTTTAAAGACAATTTAACACAAAAACATAAATATTTCCATTTCAGAGACCATATGTTAGTCTACCTAGGTCACTCCACGGTGGTATGTAAGCCTATGTCACCTCTTCTTCGTCGCACAGTCACACATTTTATCAGACATTTGATAGGAAGCGTGTTCCTTCTAGACCTACACCTTGGTGTCTGTTATACTCTTTTGCCGAACACCTGGTGTCTTGCAATTGACGCCTGTGATCCATTCATAAAATTGTCACCGCTATCTTGCCCTTTTACGCCAAGTAGAATCTGTTTCGCAAGATGATTATTCTCTGGCGTTGGCGTTCTATAATTACATAAGAAAGAACAATTCTTGTTTCCTATCATTGAAGCTGGATTCAAGAGATGAACACGTGATTATTTACATGACTTGAATCATTAGCTCGGAGCAATTCTATATTTGCTGTTGCAGAGTAGCTGTAAGTACTTTCAAACAACGGAAGTTGTCATCATGCAAAAATGCTTACATGTACTTCGAACATAAACCCCCTTGAACCATTTAATATGTCTTTTCGTCTAGATAAAATGAACGTTTCGTCTTGTCCTTTTCAAAAGGCCAAACCAAATGAGTCTTTTAATATCAACTTTATTCAAATTCACTGGGTAGCAATAATCAAACACAGACACCATTAGTTGTAAAACAGCGTTCATCAATACCTGCCTCAGACGACGATCGCCGCCATGTTGTAAAACCGTGACATTCTGGACAGGCTGTGAAGGGTTATTGTGCGGACACATCTACAGTTGTCAGTATCATTCACATAGCTTTATTAATCGTCACTACAGCTGTCTAGGTTTTGACGTGAGTTTTGTCTCGCGTGGTATATCTGAAGCGTCAAACACTGGGCCGAGAGACGATAGGACATAGTTTGTGGTCACCATAGAGGCATTACATGTACATGGCTTATTGTGGACCAAGGCAGTGGCAGTGCTACATAGATCGACTTTGTAGGTCATTCCATAGGGATTTACAAGCCTTGGTCTTTTCATTCACTATTGATGTTCAGTGGCATTGATAAAATATCACCAACAAAACCTCTCATAAGATTACCTGGTGTATAATTATTATTTTCATTGGAGTAAGTCATTGTCAGCGACCTTATCTTTGACCAGCAATGACAATATCTACTGACCCACATGTACATATACTAGTATATATACTACTAGGGACACCGTCTGTTCATACTTCTTATGGAACATGAGTACTATGTGTATAATTTATATTAACTTGAACCTGAACACAGTTGCGTCACAAAGACGCTGTGCCTAGTTTTGCCTCAGACGTAACAGAAAGCTATGGTCGTCGGCCTGATTATGTATCTAGCACCATGCAAGTGCTTGGGAGGTGGGGGCAAGGATTTTGTATCGAGATAAGGATACTTAAAACCAGATTTTGAAAATTTAAAAACTATGATCCTAATTTAAAAAGAAAAAAGAAAAACACCCTACAACAATGTAATGTTTGTGGCAGGCAAGTTATTTCATTTTCAACATGAATTTTTCGGGGATAACCAGAATATAAAATGGTCGGTCCCTTTACGGAAACTGCACGTGCATGTAGATAGTAGACGCAGGCGTAAGACTGGCGTGTCTTTGATCTCCAACCCACGTACAAACCTTCACGTGGTACGCGATGTAGTATTACAGTAGAACTAGTTCCAAGCAATTACGATCGTCAACTGAATGTTGGTAAATATATGTCTCTATTACAACATACATATTGTGTGAAACGTACATGCCACGAAGGACAAAGCGACTTGTATTTTGAGCTGAACGTCTTCCATTAAACGTCAGACAGTTATGGAAACCTCGAGCCGACGTCCAGCGTTCACGTGTTAACAAGTTTGCCAACTTACCTTTCCATAAAGGATAACTGCAATTTGGGGTTACGACGGGAAAAGCTATATCCAATCATGTATAAAGATCCGGAAAATTCCGGATTGGTGTGACGACGGGATAAGGGAAACTCACGCATGTCTGGAAATGACAAAAGAAATAAATCAGGAAAAAATGCTAACAGTTGACAATCGGTGTGTAATTCTGGGTGCGGAAACAGATAAAAACTCAAGGATTTTGTGGAGGAAGTTTCCTCGAGATGGCGTGGCGTGGCGAGGCGTAGGATGGCGTGGCGTGGCGAGGCGTAGGATGGCGTGGCGTGGCGTCGGGTGGGTGAGGTGGGATGGGGTGGGGTGGGGTGGGATGGGGTGGGGTGGCGTGTCGTGTCGTGGCGTGTCGTGTCGTGGCGTGGCGTGGCGTGGCGTGGCGTGGCGTCATTTAATACCTATAAAACCTGCCTTGTACCATCGTCGATGGTTTCCTAACATAAAGACTCCCTGAATCTGAATCTGTGTTATACAGTGCGGTTTGGTGTGGTATTGAGTGGATGGGTGAACATTGCCATTAATTATGTACGCTAGAAATCACAATCAATGTAAATAAATCAACGCCGATAAAGAGTCACTGACATTAAAGGCATGACCTTAATCAATAACCACCCTCTGAGAATTATTAACATAAAGATAAACACGTATTTGATAACAACAATATATACAATGATTTACTGTTGATGCTGATTGATAAATTGTTGATCATGGCGCGTGGATGTTGTTGTGTCTGACTGAAGACAGAACACATCAGAATATGTCACCTGCCCGTCGTCTTCTCCATCTTCACAAGGATTGAGTGGCGGGGACTAACCACCATCAAACAATCTAACACTCTACCTGATAAACTAATCACACATCAAAGGCGCCGACATGGGGGTTTATATATGTTCTGTAGGGTTTTAGATAGTGAGAGGTGGCCAGATAACAATAAAGCCATCTGTTGACTTTGAACATTTGGATAGCAGGTGTGGAGGGATAGACGGTCAAGGACCAGCTAACTCCCCAATTATGTCGTATTTCTTCATATTTGTTGTTTATTTCCACATGAGTCTATGGTTATAAGCATGTCTAGAGTTTGATCCTTTATAAAATTGTTTCAAGCACAAGGAAGTGTTTGAACGTTTCGCGCAATCATCTTTTACATACAACGCCGGGCAAAATAAAGTACACACATGACAATTCGATTTGACTAAAAACTACGAACGTTATCAAAATGTTCCCGAAACACTGCAAACTTTAGGTCCAAAACACAACTATTATACCCGTGTCAAATACACGACCGTGAATAATCATAGATTTCATTTTTAACATGGGTGTATACTTTCTTTTGCCCGTCAGTTTATGTGTGAGAACACAATCTTTTAGCAGCTGCAGCAGCAATGCTGAAAGTATTTCCCGGTTTGCTTCAAATTACAAAATCGAAAAAAGTTTTTAAAAATGGATGCATTGAAATTGTGATGATAGAAAGAAATGAAGTTGAAATGAAGTAGTTTGTTGACCCGTTCCGCTGATTCAGTTGTGACTACGAGAAAGATAAAACATCTAAAGCTGTCTTCCGCATGAGAGGAATTACGAGTTATTGACTCTCTGCAAAATATTCATGAATTCTGGCCTTTACATTGAGATATGGAAACATACACATCACAAATAAGAGCTAGCGACTAATTTCCATAAACCTGATTTTTTTTCTTCATATCAAGTAATCAGTGTAATGATACCATTTATACTTTGCACACGTAACGCTACTAAATATTGGTCACTGTACAACTGTATCCGAGATTTTACGAGATTTAACGAGTTTTGGGAATAATTGATCACATCCGCGGTGAGGGAATCTGGGTTAAGAGTCTGGCCAAGGGAAGGGTCACGTGACAATGTCCTGTAGTATCAACAAGGGGTAGATGTAGTATCCTATGACAAACAAACGGGCTGTGATCTTCAACCCTTGCTATCCTGTCTGATGTGTTAATGACGTAGTCTCGCCCAACTCTCGTGACAGGAGAAGTGTTGAATGTTGACATATGCTAGTAGGTATAAGCTCTTGGCTTTAGATCGAGATTTATTTAACAACAGAAATATCAACTATGAGATCTTAGCAAATATGGTTTGATATTTGTAAAGGTCAAGGACGCCGTTTAGGCAACTAGGTCACGGATAAGGGACGTGGAGATAGGTGACTCAGAAACATCAGTGCCGGACAGGGGGGGTTTGTCAGTGAATGTAATAATGTCTGGTGGATACGTATAAGATGTGTGCAATGGTCACGATTCGACGAAACATTATCGTGACTTAAATATTGCGAGCGCAATTTAGGTTCAGTAACGCCTGCTGTTCATGGTGGATATCACATCATAGATTTCTTTTTAAATCTTAAGATAAATATGACTTAGATTGCAGATTATACAGTCATGAAAAAGAATAAAGCACTTTTGTATGCGTATATCTTAAGTCGACGTGTGAAGAATCTTCGGGAAGTGTTAAATTTGCTTCTTTGCGGCGTAGAGTAAGAAGGTGAATTGAGTTTAACCCCTCTTAAAACATTTTCTCAGTTATAGTACAAGGCTAAAATTAATAGGGGTGGGGTGGGGGCTAGCAAAAGTGGTTCCTTGAGCTATGAGCTACACGACAAAACCACTCACATATTGATTATAAGAAATCTTTTATAACAGTGCGTGAGTATGGTTTTACGCCGTTGTTTAGCAATATTCCAGCAATATCACGGCGGGGGACACAAGAAATGGGCTTCATACATTGTACCCATGTGGGGAATCGAACCCGGGTCTTCGGCGTGACGAGCGAACGCTTTAACCACTAGACTACCCCACCGCCCCTTTTGTAAACAGCAAATTTAATCAGACGATTCCGACTGTATTTATATGTTTGTGTTTATGTGTCTCTATAAATCAGGGATGGAACAAGGTGTACACGAAAAAAGTAAACGTATCCTTCCTCACCAGTGGCACCCGTTACAAATACACGCAAAGGCAAGTCAATTGTTCACCTGAAAGCTACGAGTGGATCTGAAACTGGGCCAAACCAACCCTACCGAAAAGATATTTGTTTGTTTATTTGTTTGTTTGTTGTTTAAAACCGCACTCTGCATTATTCCAATTATGTGACGGCGTTCTGTAAATAATTGTGTCTGGACCAGACTAGCCAGAGATTGATATCATGAGCATCGATCTACGCAATTAGGATACAATGACATCGTCAATCCACCGAGCCTGACCGGTAGTCGCCTCTTACGACAAGCATGGGGGGCTGATAATCAATTCTAACCTTTATCTTCACGGGTAGCCCAATTCTGTCGCCTCTTGCGACCACCATTGGGGTGCAGGGGATACATTCTACCCCAGGTCCCCACAGGGGGCCTGAAATGATGAAAACTAGACGTTTTACATATCAGCATTTGACATCAGTATGACTGTTTGCGCATGACCAAAACAAGTGTCATGGACAAAATGAATACATTTTTCTTCTATCAGCAAACATTGCCAATAATAGCCATTAATCACCAAAATATCCCATTGACTTTTAAAGCCACCTCTTCACAAGCTGTGACAATTACTGTAGCGTGTGACATTTCCCCTTGAAGTCCTCAAGTATTCTGTGAGGGGAGGGGGTGGGACTTGCCCAGTCCTCCCCAGACCCATCGACTCCAACAGTATAATAGCTGGGGTCGAGACACAGGCCTTTAATCCGTGACCCCACATCGAAAGGTTAAGCTGAGTTGATAAACAGCCAAGGCGTTCAGAGTAGTCTGTGTAATGCTAAACAAGCGTATACTGGACATGACGGTAGGAATTACTATCGTCAATATTGTGATACGAACTAGCGGAAAACATAACTATGCTTAATATAAAGTTCAATAAAAATAAAATTATTCTGAAATGAAATAATGCATTTTCATTTCATCTTCATGAATATCTCCTCGACTTTAAGGTCGTGATTCACAGGGGGCGGTCGGGTAGCCTAGTGGTTAAAGCGTTCGCTCGTCACGCCAAAGACCCGGGTTCGATTCCCTTACAATGTGTGAAGCCCATTTCTGGGGTCCCCTGCCGTGATATTGCTGGAATATTGCTAAAAGCGGCGTTAAACCATACTCACTCACTCACTCACTCACTCACCCAGTCACAATTTACGGGTATATTCATGCACGGTGCACGATCTTCGTTTTTGTTTGGAGCAGGACACAGGTGCTCTTTGACTATGAACAGTACATAATGATTGTTTAGCTGTTTAGCTGTTCAGGTGCTCATAAAACGACACTTTAGTTTTACCTTAAATAACGCTTACGCAATCCATCGTCTAAGCGCCGTATGTATGCTCCAAACAGGAATGGCGCAAAACAAGGTTGCCATACAATGTTAATCGGAACACAATACAATGTCTTTGGGGACGTTATATATAATTATTTACAGCAGGGCAACACTCATGACTTTAGTCGGCCGGGCGTCCACGTGTGACGTCACGTCATTAGGACAACCATATTCGGTTGGTTCATCTACGAAATCGATTCCAAACTGCCACATTAACAATTAGGACTATTCCTGGGTCAGACCAATTTGTGGCAGAATCGTACGCAACCGGCCCCGATGTCCAGCGATGCGCCCAGTTTTGCTTCCACATCACTGTCAGACTCGCCTATCTTGGTGTAGACAGTATACCGTTCACAGATGAGTCTATGTTTCATCATTGTAAATACAACTCATCATTGTTAATGCAATGTGACTGCCGTACGCTGCCTGGACGACCTTGTTCGAGATCATGTTCTACCCTTTATGCAGCAGCATAATTTTGAGGCAGCATACCATCTGGGATGAGAAGGACAGACGCCTACGACAGGACAGGACCAGTCGCCAGTATGAGCAATTGGACCAATCTTTGGTTGACATTTGGAACAACATCCCCCAGGCTGTTTCCAATCACCTGGTGTGCCGCCTCCGCGTCGCCTGTATCGAAGCAAATGGTGGTGACACCCGATATTGACATTGTTAATTGAATACATGACACTTTTTATGGATACCAACTTATTTTATGCTCTGTTGCTGGTCAGATCTATAGTGTCTTATATAAAGACGCCCTGTTACATTTAGACACTATCTGTTGCTCGTATAGTAATACAGTCTGTAAATAATCGAATCTGGACCAGACAATCCAGTAATTGACACAATGAGCATCGATCTTACGCAACAGGGATACGATGACAAGCATCACCAAAGTCAGCCAGCCTGGCCACCCGATCCCGTTAGTCGCCTTTTACGGCAAGCATGGGTTGCTGAAGACTCATTCTAATCCGGATCTTCACGGGTCCCCTGAGAAGATCTGCACTATGGAGACGCCCAGTTTTACCGAGGAAAGGTGCAAAAGGTAAAGCTTGTCAGCAGGAGAATTAGATATATTTGATTTTTTAACCGGGTTCTATCTCATCGACAAACCTTCTATGGTTAAATAGGGTTTAGAATATCATACAATTAGTAACATCCGTCGTTGTTGTCCTAAACTTGTAAATATAATGGGACCACAGATGGAGTTTGATACTTATAACACATATACAGTGTTTTCATTCTTTCAAAAAACCTTTGATCATTCGTTTGATCTTTCATTCATTTTATATCCTAGTTGTTATATGTTTGAAACTTATTTTTCATTCGTTTGTACGCCCATCCATCTATCTATCTATTCATGTATATGTTCTTCCTTCCGGCGAAGATTAATTATTTCTTATATTCGTTCATTCATTTATTCATACATGCTATGTATACCTCACGGCCTAACTAACAATTTCAACGATTAGACAACGGGTCCCCGTGATCTAACCTATACAAATAAACAGGTGCAAATCCTGCTGTGAGACTAGCTCTTGACACGCGGTAACAAACAGTAATAAACACCCTTGAAAGATCACGTTCGCAATATATGCAAGATTACTGTAGCTCAATACTTGCAATAATATACAAAACCCCGAATAATAGCCCCATTGTATGACAAATAATGGAAACATGAAACGGTCGAAAAAACGAAACCGGTGTTAAGTCTTTGAAATCGGGTCATGTTGAATAGGGCAATATTATATGTCATCAGAGGTATGTGGGTCACAAAAAGGTTACACCGGTGACATCGTTCCCAGAACTTATGGTATCCAAATTTCATAACCAGTACAGTAATTCATATCTTTCTTATTCATGTCTGACACCAGTGACCCGCTAAGCCGACCGCCATATTGTTTCAAGACAGAGGATCAAAGGATTAATCCGCGGCTTGAAAATTAGGGACTACTTGCAGGGCTCGAGACGTGCGGAACGTGACATGGCGTTGTCCGCCGAGTTGTCTCTCCGTGTGTGTAGTCGCCAATGATGTAGCGGTGTTTGTTCTCCTCCACGGAGTCGTGTGGTAGAACGGAGGAGTCGGGGATGAGAATGACGCTGTGTTGTTACCACCCAGTTTCGATCAAGGTTCAGACCACTGTGTCACTTGCCGGACTTGTCTGTGTCACGGTTTCTTGGTTTTAAGCACGATGCGGTTTCCAAAGTTCCAGTTTCCCTTTGACAGATGGCATTATCATGAAGCTGTTTCTAAACCTTGCAAACAAACAAGAAAGTTAAAAATGAAAACATGCCGAATGGTCTAGTTTTGAAACATTATGAAGCCTCAACAGAAACACGAGTATGTTTTCTCATTCGAAAGGTCAACATTCAAGGTTATGGCGTCATAATGTGGCCGTGTGTTCATGCTGGGTAAAGTTTGAGAAGTAAAAGCTGATAGCTGTGCGATTTCTTCTCTCATCAGATTAACATCCAGATATATATCTGAGATGCCTTTTCTCAACTCAAGTCCATTGATGAAGTGACATGTTAAATGTTTTCGTTCCAGTTTGATGTGCGTATATACACTCTGTACCTGTACCCTAACGTTTATATAAGTTGACGTATATATCCCCTTGTTATGGGTCTTCGGACGCTTCAGAAACAGTCGTAGTTTTCTCGCTAGTCACAAGAACAACAGTAAAACATCTCACTCACTTATAAAAGACATCTTTTTCTTATAAAACAGGCCATCATCTGAGTATTTACAATATCTGTGTGACGTTACACACCTCGTTATAGCGGGTATACTCGCGAATACCTCCATGCTCCATGACATTTATATAACCTGACGTATCTGTACCCTGGCGTGAACACACTTTGACGTATATACGTCCTTGCGTATATACACTGTGACGTATCTGTAGCCTGACGTAAACACACTTTGACATATAAACGTCCTGGCGTATATACACTGTGACGTATCTGTAGCCTGACGTAAACACACTCTGACGTATATACGTCCTGGCGTATATACACTGTGACGTATCTGTAGCCTGACGTAAATACACTCTGACGTGTATACATGTACCTTCTGGCGTATTTGTACCCTGACGTAAACACGCTTTGACGTATATACATCCTGGCGTAAATACACTGTGACGTATAAACATCCTGACGTATATACCTTCTGGGGTATTTGTACCCTGACGTAATTATACAGTGTGACGTAACTTTATCATGACGTATATACACTCTGACGTAAATTTATCTAATTATTTTCAATTCTGGAAAGATTCTGTCCTTAAAACTGTTAATCCATGCCACGGTTTGTCTTGGCTCGAGCTGATGGTTTCTTTGAACTGATGAAGACTTACATGTAGTCTACCGTGTCTAGCCGCTGCCTGTGTTGGACCTTCAAACGTGGGGACGCCGTTGGTGTGGTGTAAAGGCCTTGCCGTGCCTGTCGTAGCAGTATACTATCGCATATTTACGTAATCGACTGATACTAAACCTGACAACCCCCATCTTAACGTCCATATAGGAACTACACATACCTAACCCGCCCCTCGCCCACTGTAGCCTCACTATTGCACTGATAAGCATATACCCTCAACCCGGCAACCACCATGTCTGTGTGCTTCATTCATTCATTTTGAAGTGCGTGGAATACACGGGGAGCTTAGACAGGGCAATGTTTTTATGTCAATAAAGTTTACAACATTTTGGTTACAGCAAGTATTTTGTGCCTGTAGGATTAACCATATAAACAAAACAGTCAAGTTTCTTCATAATCAGGTTAATGTATCATAAGGCTGTATACATCGATCGTATCTCAGTCGTAAGGGTCGATGGTTGGTGTGTTCACTCGTCACGCATAGGGGTCGGTTCTGTTCCCTACATGGGTAAAACCTTATGCTGTAGAATTAATTCGGTATCCTATGCGCGACGTGAATGCGAATAAAATTAAATGATATTCACACATCATTTGGAAACGTTCATTTCATGTTGATACCATGTATACATAGACCCGTGACGACCTGGACTAGAATTGACCTATGAATTGTCGTAGGAGACGACTAACGAGATCGGTTGGTCAAGCCCGCTGACATGGTTGATACATGTCATCGTATGGCATTTGAGTAGATTGATGCTCATGATATCAGTCACTGGATTCTCTTGTCCCAGACTATTGTTTACAGACTTCCGTTATATAGCTGGACCATTGGAAGAATATTGGGATAATGGGCGTTAAACAAGTTGTAAGGTAAGTGTACATGGACCTCGATGGAAGTTGGGGACAGGTCATCAGTTCCTGACGATTGTTGTCATAGTCTACTAATGAGGATCGGGTGATTTGAAATATAATAAAAACTGTGTGTTGATCATGTTTCATCGTGCTCATGCTGTCAACCACTAGTTTGTCTGGCTCAGATTCACATTATTTACACTTGGTAGAGATCAAATATTGCTGCCGGCGACGTAAACTAACGTCTTCTTCTCAAATAACTATCGCCATGCTCAACATGAAAAACGGAGAGTCGTTTAGTACATGAACTGCTATTTGGTATAGATGATTATCGTAATTCTGAAGTTTCATTTAAAGGAATGCAGAACATTGAACCGCATAAGAGCTAACGTCAAGCTAACGAGTAGCTTAGCTTAAACTTTGTTCTTAAAGACGATATTTAATGTCTCTAATCCAGCCACAAAATCCCAAAGGCTAATGTTTTACTTCAGGTAGACCTCAATTCCACACAGCAGAAAACCGAATCCTCCAATCTGCGCTGCGATGGTAATAAAAAGGAGCCGAGTCTCATCTTGGTAATGGACAAGATTACAGCTTCATCTTTTGATGTTTTTCAGGAGGCCAAAAAGTACCGTATGGGGGAAATAAACATCGCGTTGAGTATCACGCTCACCGTCAACAGCTTCCCGGGGATTAGGGTGGCGACATAAGGCAGTGGTGGCGCAATAACGTGGATGGGAAGTCAACAGTAGACTGTCTGGAACCACGGTCTTGCGTCAGGAGTAAGCACAATGTACACTAATGTCTCTCCGTAATCACAGTGGCTTCTTTAGGCGTTGTTTACTGTCATTATCTTCTGATGTGTGTCTTGTACGATTGGAGGAACATCCATTAGGCAAACTATTTACAAAGAGAATCAAAACATGTCCGTACACGTACTTTGCAAACCCTTTGTTCAGAGATATGAGACCGGGTGTCCTAATTTTGTTTAAATATCTGAGAGAGAGAGAGGAGAGAGAGAGAGAGAGAGAGAGAGAGAGAGAGAGAGAGAGAGAGAGAGAGAGAGAGAGAGAGAGAGAGAGTCCCAGCATTATTCTGAAAAATCAGACACTGAGATCGGATGTCCCAGCATCATTAAGAGTTATCATACACTGAGATTAGGTGTCCCAGCATTTTCTGAGATATCACACACTGAGATTGGATGTCCCAGCATTGTTCAGAGATATCAGACACTGAGATCGGGTATCCCAGCATTATTCAGAGATATCAGACACCGAGATCGGGTGTCCCAACATTATTCAGAGATATGGTGTCCTAACATTATTCAGAGATTTCAGATACTGAGATTGGGTGCCCCAGCATTATTCAGAGATATCAGACTCCGAGATCGAATGTCCCAGCATTATTCAGAGATTTCAGACACTGAGATCGGGTACCCCAGCATTATTCAGAGATATCAGATACTGAGATCGAATGTCCCAGCATTATTCAGAGATATCAGATACTGAGATTGGGTGCCCCAGCATTATTCAGAGATATCAGACTCCGAGATCGAATGTCCCAGCATTATTCAGAGATTTCAGACACTGAGATCGGGTACCCCATCATTATTCAGAGATATCAGATACTGAGATCGAATGTCCCAGCATTATTCAGAGATATCAGATACTCAGATTGGGTGCCCCAGCATTATTCAGAGATATCAGACTCTGAGATCGAATGTCCCAGCATTATTCAGAGATTTCAGACACTGAGATCGGGTATCCCAGCATTATTCAGAGATATCATACACTGAGATTGGGTGCCCCAGCATTATTCAGAGATATCAGATACTGAGATTGGGTGCCCCAGCATTATTCAGAGATATCAGATACTAAGATTGGGTGCCCCAGCATTATTCAGAGATATCAGACACTGAGATTGGGTGCCCCAGCATTATTCAGAGATATCAGACTCTGAGATCGGTTGTCCCAGCATTATTCAGAGATATCAGACACTGAGATCGGGTATCCCAGCATTATTCAGAGATATCAGACACCGAGATCGGGTGTCCTAACATGTTCAGAGATCTCACATACAGTCTTGTATTTTGCCTTGAGTAATAACATCAACTCCGTCGTGAAAATCTCAGGTCGCAATGAAGTAGACATTTAATTGTGTCATTATTTTCTTCTTACATTGACAAGAGCATGGGGGCGGTCGGGTAGCCTAGTGGTTAAAGCGTTCGCTCGTCACGCTGAAGGCCCTGGTTCGATTCCCGACATGGGTAAAATGTGTGAAGCCCATTTCTGGTGTCCCCCGCCGTGATATTGCTGGAATATTGCTAAAAGCGGCGTAAAACCATACTCACTCACTGAAAAGAGCATGATTTGTAAAAAAACTTTATTGATGTGGAAAATATAACACCAGTGGTAATTTGTCATGTACGGACATGCTGTTCGAGAGATATCACCCTCCGTGTATATACGCCAATTAGCTATAAACACATAAAACAGAACAGTTTCGTTCGTGAGTTCGTTCGTGAGTTCGTTCGTTCGTGAGTGAGTGAGTATGGTTTTATGCCCCTTTTAACAATATTCCAGCAATATCACGGCTGGGTCACATATTGTACCCATGTCAGAAATCGAACCCGGGTCAT